>NC_090935.1:311131676-311756676 GCF_040938575.1 Ambystoma mexicanum
CTGAAGAAATGTTTCTTTGCAGGTCATATCTTTATGACTCCCTTCAGGCATCCAGGTGATTTCACATGCTCATCTTTGTTCCAAGTCATGGGCATGCCCTGTCCACTTGGACTGCAGTAGATCCATTTTCCCACATACTTTATGTTTCTTTGGATACAGGAACTTCGTTCCCTCAGGTGCATGGATGCTGGCCTTCAGAAAGTCTCTGATTTCTTCATCTGTCAAGTCTCTGGCCTTCCATCCTTGCTCAACTTTAATCATGATTTTCATCCCTAAAGCTTTTTTTGCAGTCTTCTTGCATTGCAAGATTATTATCTTGATCACACAGAATACAAGCAATATCATTACAATCAGGGCTCCAGGAAACTTGAAAATGTCTGCCACCCATTGTGGAATCCAAGAAAAGAGAGCTCGAAATCAACTATCATCAGCGATGTCTTCTACTTCACCTATCATTTGGCCGTGTAATTTCGCCAGCATGTCTATGGCCTCTGTCAAGGGGCCATTCTCATCATCGTGAGAAGGTATGAAAGTGCAACATGATTCTTCGACCATAGCTCTGATCATGTCCAAAACATATCTATTCTGAAGTTTCATCAGTCGTATGGCTCTCATCTCTTCCCTGATAGCATTGAATTCCTTTATAGTGGTGTTGATCGTCTGTAGCAATTCCCATCTGGTAATCTGCAGCCATTTGGTATTTGCGGCAACCTGCATTCTCGGTATGAAGATCAGCGTGAAGACTGACAAAGTCTGGCTGAACAGTCTGTGTTCATATGGAATGGCGTCAAAAGCTTCTATTGATTTAGCTGAGAAATAGTTCTCCCTCTTTATTCTTCTTATCAGCTCCACAGATCTCTTCTTCCTCAGGTGAGCATCTGCTTTTGGGAAACTGTCAAGATTCAGTTCAGTTTTAGGAATCCCCAATGCTGGAACATAAACATTCACTATTGCGTAAAGTTTTCCCCAATCTGTGAGCAACCTTATCTAAGCTCCGGCTCCACACGCCCAATAGTGATCCATGATCACTGCTGTCCCAATGTTCATTCCTGGTGCATCAAAGATTCGGTCACAGCTCTGATTCTCTCTAACTTTTCTTGTGCCACTGTTTCTGAAGCACAGCTTTGTGCTCTCCAAAGGCACTGTATGCAAGGGTCCTCCTCTGTCTTCGACCCAGGTCAGTAGTTTAGCAAGACTAGGGCATAATGGTTTGCACAGCACTTGTACATTCCAAACAGTTGATTCGTAGAATCCAGTTATTACCCAGGCTCTGCAGATAACCACTCCTTCTTCCCATCCGTCTGGAGAAAGCACTGATCCCCAGATCTTCATTTGGCCTCTGTTCTTTCATCTTTGAATATCTTCTGCATAGTTTCCTGGATTCTCAAGTCTTCTGTTTACTTCCCTTCTAATTTCTGCTCCTTTTACTCGAGTCTTATCATATCTGATCACGTGATTCTTAGCATGCTCTCTGTCTCTTGTCTTTGAGTCTTGCACATAATCTTCTTCGTCTGGATCTGTCATTCAGTAGCCCATTTGAGATAGGCATCTCAGCCCATGAACTGGCCTTTTGTACGGCAAAATGCTATGTGCGATAGACAATGTGCTCTCTGGACGTCTACTTCAATAGCTATGAATATCTTAAACTTTCCCATGCTATAAGGCAGGAATGCACATACAAAGCATTCCTTCTTTGAGGTCCTTCTTCCCACTTATTTCATATGTTGGTATCATATGTTATTCCCCAAATTTGCTGTACTGTCCAGGTAATCATTTAGCTCATAATCATCCTCCCTAGCATTTCTCTTGGATCTCGTTCTTCTCTTAGTCTCAGGAGGATAGCTCAGCAACAACGTGCCTGCCTTGGAAGAAAGACGACACGGAGCACCACAGGCTCAATCCCTAGGTCCGCAATTAGAAACCTCTGGGTATTAAGCACCTTATAAATAACCTATCATATCTTATCATATCTTGCGACCCTCTATAATTATCTCATGAAGTATGTCAGCATAACTCTTTCTTACTGGATCAATCATAGCAACATTTGTCAGTGGACTGGGTGCTTTTACATGTGCTATCTGTGGAGGTTCAATCTTGGATAACTCCTTCCTTTGTCTCTCCTTTCGAGCCTGTTTCTGTTGTCTAAAAATAATTTCTGCAACACTTCTTTCAAAAGAACAATGTCTGGTGACATTTGTCACAGTCCCGGGCGAGTTTTTATCATCTACTGGAACAGGGATGACTACATAGGGGCTTGGCTGCCGAGTAGTTGCCACATCTGTACCTTCCTTATGTACAGGGAGATTCACAGGAGTCTTTGCTCCATTTACGTCTATATAGTAAGAAGTACATACTGTAAGTGAGAGCAGTATCACAATGAAGAAAATGCAAGTGTAAATTATACACAAATAAGACCATTTGCAGCAATGACTTCTTGCACATCGTAGATGTCTCTCAATATCTGGCATAATGAAATTACTGTTGATGCTGCCCATTCTTATTTTTTAAGGAAGGAAAAAGAAACTTTAATCAGACAACATCATGCATTTACTCAGGAAGCTGCTGAATCGGCTCCACAAGTCTCCTTGATCAACTGCCTGCTACTGGACGATGATGAACACAAATTCCCAATGCAGACCATGAATTGGCCTTTCACCAGATGACATGATGATTCTTCTTTAATCAGTAGACCTCGGATCTGTCCCTCGAAAGACTCATTCAAGTCTTAATGTTCTTTCAGAGTAAAAGTTCACCTGCGTTATTATGTCTCAATATCTCATTAAGTGCTGCATTGTTTCTCGGGTCTCTTAGGAACGTGTGGACATCAGTGTGTCTATCAACAAGATGCAAGCATTCCTCAATCAGGTAATAAAATACCAAACTGACCATTATGTGTGCATTATCTGCTGATAGGGGCATTTGCATTTTCCCCACTATACTCAGGAAGCTGAAGAATTTGCTCAATAATAGCAGTGATCAATCTCCCCATGATTGGACCATTCTTAGGATCTTGCAGGAACAGATGAACACTAATAGTTCTCCCCACAAGCGCAGGGCATGCGCGCAGAATGAACAGAAAAACATCAAATATGATCCGTGAAACGTTGTTATTGGGCACCACCATGGGCACCTCCGAACAGGAACTCAGTGAGAAAGGAATCGGGGAATTGTTCCCTCTTCCAGTCGCTGACAAGGAAATCCAGATCTGGCATATTTTTCCCTTCTCGATCAAGGCTTAAGCATGCCTCAGTCCAATGTCAACAAACTCCTGTGGCTCAAGAATAAATAGCTTCCCTTAACTCCTTTTTAAATGACTGAAAAGAGTGTCCCGAAATAAGCCACATTACAATTAACCTTTTATCTTTATTCAACAGCTTCTGCATCCTTCTTCCTCATTATAGACCTGGTCTGCACATGCTGAGGTTCTTCCCCAATGCTTGCTTCCGATGGGGGTGTGGGTGAAGGGGTTTCTCCGGCATAGACTTTCACATCTCCAAGAAATATCCAAGCGCGTCTGCCTTGTAATTTGGCCGCAGACGGTGTCACGTCCTCCACTATCAAGGGGCTGTTAAAACGCGGCTTGTGCCACCTTCTAGTGAAGTTGCAGATTAGTACTGCATTTCCAAGGAAACGTTTAGGAAAGGCATAGTTCCTTAACTCCGGTTGTTGAAGCATCTCATCTGTGTTCTGCGTTGCCCCTCAACCTTTTCGCTTGATCTGAGCTGAAATGACAGAGATACTTGAAGTCATGCATGTAAGATAATCACGTAACTCCTTTCTTAACAGTTTTGTAGTCGGCTGGGCATCACTTTAAACTCTAGATGGAGGTGTGAGAGGTGTCCTCATTTGCCTCCGTGTCACTATCTCGTGGGGGGTAAGATGGTGGTCTGAACCTGGTTGGTTCCTCAATGCATATAATGCCAGTGGTCGGCAATGCAACCATCTTTTCTTCAAGGTAAGCTTCAATTTAGCTATTCTTTCTTTAAGAAAGCCATTGAGCCTCTCACAAATCCCTTTTCCTTGCAGATGGTAAGCCGAAGAAAACGTATGCTTTATACCAAGCAACAGGCTTATTTGCTCAAAGACTTCGTTTACAAAATGAGGGCCATTATCTTATCTTAATACTTCACATATTCCCCATCTGGGAAACACTTCTCATACTAAAAATGTTGCTGCACAGATGGAGTCTGGGTGTGTATATGGACCAGCCTCAATCCACCTTGAAAAGGGCCAAACTACTACGATCATATCCATTACATACTTGCAGCATATCGACATAGTCAATATGCAAATGCTGAAAGGGGCCATTAGGTCTAGGAATAACTCCCCTAACTGTGCGCAGTGTGTGCCCAGTGGTAAACTTTTGACATACGATGCAATTCTCTACATAGAACGCGATGTGTTCTAACAAATTTGACACAAACCAGTCCTCTGCAATAGTTGCAGCACGGTTCTCTCTAGTTGTGTGCACAGGGTGGTGCAGCTGTTTCAATGCCACCCTTAATAAGGCTATAGGCATCACCGGTTTACCAGTGCTGTCCTGTTGCCATAATGCTTCAGAGGGGTTTAAAGAACACCCACTCCGCGTCAACAGGTATTTTTCATCCTGAGGTGCTTCTCCTTGAACCTCTACCAATTGGGTTCTAGACAGATTGCTATAACATTCAAATACACTCATCATTACTACCATGCTTTAATTCATATCAGGCGTGCCAAATGACATAATAACATCTGAACATGCAACACGTTTTTGCTTCCTCGTCGGCTGCTTGATTTCCACGTGAGATCAAATCTGTCTTTTTAGTGTGAGCGGCGCATTGAACGACCACGATGGCTACTGGAAGTTGTAGTGCGGCGGCATGTTGCAATGGAGTGCCATCCGCCCGGAGGTAACCCCTCCTTTTTCAAAGTGCTAGCCCTGCGTGCACCGCCAACGTCACGTAGGCGGAGTCACTGTACACTGTTATATCCTGGTCTGCATGATTCTCGAGCATGACTATCAGCACAACTAACTCTGGAGCCTGTGCTGAATAATGAGACAGTAACTGTGTTTTTGAAACTCCCCATTGACCGTGTGCTTTATCACAGAGGCACCTGTATATCTCTGTCCATCATTTTGATCGATCCTCGAAGACCCATCAATAAAAACAATTTCTCCACCTGCCAAAGTATTGTCTTTTATCCTAGGGATTTCGTCATAAAACTCTTCATAGTTTGAACAATCATGCGCATGCTCATCTTCTTCCAGTGGTTCTGCTACAAACATGGCAGGATTCACTATTCTGCTTCAGACTATTTTAATCGCTGGATTTGATATGACTTCCTCATAGGCAGCAGCCCATTGAGAAGTCATCGTGCCTTTCGGTTTTTCCAAAATGGCAAACAATGCATGTTTAACAAATAATGCCATAGAGCATCCCATCACTATACTTGCAGCCTTCTCTATGGTGAACGCTGCGGCTGCCAAAGATTGTTCACAAGGATAATGACCCCTTATTACTGGGTCTAGAATCCCACTGTAATATGTAAGGGGCTTGTACCCTAACGTGGGTCTCTGTGTGAGGACTGCTGTCATAACAGTGTCATCCGTGTATGAGAACAAAAAGAATTCGTCAGCATAATTAGGAATCCCTAAAACTGGAGCTGTGTAAATTGACTTTTTCAATTCATCAAACCCTTCTTCCATTGAAAATCGATGGAGACTGGGTCAAACGAGTACTCTTCTGGCGAGTTTGTCTGAACGTAAATGATGTCAGATCTTGTGAATTTTTATGCAATGGGATTGAGAAAAAAGCAACTAGAGGGACAAGGCCTCTACAATCTGGTTAATCAGGTGTAAAACCTAAATTAAATGCCACAACCCTCCTTTTCTTCACAGGGTGAATTTCAGTATTACACAGTGACTCTGACGTCACCAAGATAACTTGCTTCATCATAGAAGATATTGGGCCTCATCACAAGTTTGGCGGTAGCCTTGCCGTAGCCTTCACTACACTGGGCCCCTTCTCCACGCAGGGGATCCTCCTGCAGTACACCAACCCCAGGGTTGGGATCAGGAAGCGTCTGCCCTCCCCTGGCCAGAAGGGAGAAGCCTTTAGGCAGGATTATAGACGGATCCACAGGATTCTTCACAGTGCCCAGGTACGCACAGACAAGCAGAATGGAGAAGCAGACGGTGTCCGAGAGAGGGAAGCACTCGCAGAAGGTCCGGTAAGCAGAAGGCAGACCGGAGGAGAGGGAAGTTTCCCACTGGTGACCCAGGCTGCTGAAGTGCAAAGAAAGCACCACCAAACTGCAGAGGAAATGTGCGGAAAAAAAGGGAAGGCCCCTGTGAACCAGAGAAGCCACTGATGCTCTTGAGAGGCCCGCAAACCACCGGAGCGTGAGGGCCAAGGCCCTGCAGGTTCTAGGGTGGCCAATCCCAGGGTTTGGGTGACCCAGAAGTGACATGAGGCAAAGCACAGAAGGCATTTTCACTGAGGCAGAGTAACTAAGTAAAGGGGGTCGGGGACCCATATTGGTAAAGCATATCTCGAGCAGAAATAAAAAGCACTACAAACACTGCATGTACAAGCACACTCACAGACCTTGGCAGGGAAGTAAACCAAGGCTGTGACTAGAGAAAGAGAACTGGGCGATTAACCAGGTGAAAGGGGACTGGGATCCATGCAGAAGAAGTACACCCCGAACAGTAGTAAAGAGAAATAAGATGCTTATTTGCACAAGTGACAATTGGCAGGAGAGTAACCGAGGGCTGTGGGTAGAAGCAAAGTCAGAGAGAGAAGACAGTGGAAATGAGATTGTTTAGTACTCTATTTGGCAGGAGTGTGGACCAAGGAGGGGGTACTGAGAAAGGGTTGTGGACCATTAGCACAGCTTGGGAGAGAGAACCAGGCTATTCTTCTTCGTCTCAGTACCTGGATGCCAGGTCTGCTTAGAAAGGGTCTGGGACCCGCAAGACAGCTTGTAAAAGGTATCCAGGCCATCCTACATATTGCAGGCTTGGAAGTCAGGTATAACAAGCAAATAATAAGGATCTTTCTTGACCAGTGAAATTACACAGACAATTTGGGATAAAATTGGAAAGACTCTGGGGAAAGGGAATCAATCCCTTGAGTCATGTGGAACTTCTGTCTTCATTTCTACACCTTTTGTTTTGAACCATAAAGCTGGGCTGCAGGGGGACAGCCAAGAGCCATTTCCCTTTTTCACCTTATATTGAGTTTCGCTTTGTGAAGGATAGATTAGGATTTGGACACAGGACGGTCCACTTTACTTTGGACATTTTGTCACAGATAGTTTTATTAGCTAGTTTTATTGAGGTAGGGAATCCCCTCTCAGAGGTAGGGTTAGTTAGGATTTCCTTCACACGACTCCCTATTTTTGTTATTAATAAAGGTCTTTACCAATCAGCTCGCCACCCTGGTGTCCGACTCTTACTCCTACACCCTCAAAGTGCACATTCGCGTTTATCATATCTGATTACTAAAGGTGGCTAGTGCCCAAAAATGGCTGTGCCATAAGACTTTTCACTTGTTCTTTGGCCATATTGTTGTTTGGCCTTCTTCCTGCCTTCTTAGGTCAAGAAATCCTTTATATGGTCGTGCATTTGCCAGGGAAAGCTGCTGCTATCGTGGGTGACTGCTGGCCTGGTATTTGTGGACCAAGCATGTGGGGATATCTCAGTAGAATCGTTGCAGTTCCGTTTTTGTTGCAGGAACTTTGATGGTTGCCAGTTTGTGCCACAAATCGTCTTCCTGCCAAGTTTGAGCTTCCCAGCTTCCATGGATCTTGCTCTAGAAGGTCTTCTATGACCGCGAATGGAAAGTCTCCTGCCATCGTTGCTGTGTGGTGACTGTCAGTGAAAGTCACTTTCATGTGACCTGTGAGGTATTCAGAGGAGCCCTGCATAAGTAAATATTGTTTGTCTTCTTCGCCAGGGGTTGCATTCGGCCCTAGCAGCCGACCGTAGAAATCCTCCGATCCGCAACCCTGTACCGGAACAAAGAGTGGGAAAACCTAAATCAGGCGACCTGCAGTCGACCCTGAGAAAAACAGAGTCAGGGGGTACGTAGCTACAACGCATTCACCTCTCTCTTTTCTCCTTAGAGTAAATCTTATAATAAACTTTGGTTATTCCATTACATCACTTTCTGATCGTCAGATCTAAAAAGTTGTATCTAAAAATAGGAATATAAGTTTACTGACCTGTAATTTTGTTGAATATCTTCTGGAACATTTCATCACCGCAAGAGCTCTACCTACATCAGTCCCCTCTCCTAAGAAGAAGCTTTCTACAAAGCTTGATGGTGTTCTGGGTACTGTGTCGTTTTCCGCTCTGAATTAAAGGGGTACATTGTGAAGGCGCTCCTGATATCAATCTGGGTATCCCTGCGGAAGTTTCATCTTGTGATAGCTTGACTCCCAAGAAGATGCTTAACTGTGTACTTTTAAATACTTGTTCTTTCATTAAACATCCAACAGAGGTTGCTGATTACATTGTGGACAAGCATGTTAATGTATTTGCTGTGACAAGAGACCAGGCTGCATGAGGCAGCCGGCCCTGCGGTTGCTCGTGCTACTAGTTGTTTATGGCGGAACATATGCTGTTCTAGTATATGTTGAAGGTCAATATTGATAAGTAATTATATGGTCACATATGACTCCCTTCTTTAATATCGGAATTACCACTGATTGCTTCCAGGAAGAGGGTGTAGGTCCCTGTGACTTATTAATAGTCATTGAAAAGCGTAACGTATCAGATGGAATGAGAGACATGCGCAGTATAAGAGCAGTATCTAAGTTCCATTGATCACACAGGTCTCTAGGATGTGTCTTTGTCATCCTTGTTCCATTACATTGCAGAGTACCTGTGATGGCATAGGAGCGCGCAGTAGCATAATTACAGCTCCTACTTTCAGTGTTAAATCGGGAGGAGGCATTCGTCCTACAGAATTTCGCTCTTTAGAGACTGAAACATTGAGCCGGTAATTAACTTTTCATTGACACTAGAACCGCCATACCCTGTGTGAAGAGAAGTGGGGGTGGAAAGAAGTAACTTTTTTAATGTTAGCACTAGTGGGAGGTTAAGGTGACCGCGTAGAACTGTGCTTATTCTGTTTGTTGAAATGTTAGCTGTGCTTGAAGTGGGTACACTTTGCCATTTGGACAGCAGAGGGCAACCTACACTGACAAATTGCATCAGCTGAGTACGGAAACATATTACGCCTTTTATGTATATAGATTCTACCAGGCCTCCTTTTTTTAAATTATTGTGCATTAGTTCATTTTTTTTAATAGGATACTTGCGGTTACACCCTTGGGCCGCTAAGTGCAACAGAGACACCTGCGAAGCTTGACCACGAATGGAGGGGACCCACCTCCAGATACTCTGTTTAAACATGGCTTCTTGTTGCATATAGGTTGGCTGATGAGAGAGGCTTGTTCTGTCTCCTTCCTGTGTGTTCCGAGATTATTGTACAATATTTCTGGATGCCGGCAGATCACATAATGCATGGTTGCACACCAGAGGATGGCAAGGAACCATGGATTTTCGGTCCTTTTCTCCACAAATCGTACTCTCAAAAAATCCTATCACTTGATTTCTGACTGAGCCTGTGCATAGAGAGTGCGCATACTCACTCAGCAAGCATAGATTTTTTGACAAGTAGCATTTATTGATGTTACACTGGCCCCAGGATTTGCAGAGCCCTGGGCGGGATAAGATGTGCGGGACCCCTTATTTGCAGAAATGGTGACCCGTGATATTACAGAAAATCATTTCACAGAATGAGTCTTTAATATACAAAATATCATGGGCAGTTACATTAAAAACATGTTGCCATCAGTAAGGTACAAGACAAAAATAATGTGACATCCAGTATATGATTTGTCACTGTTAACATGTACCTATGTGGCAATATCAGGAGTGAGGCTTTATTTTGCAGTAGCAGAAACAATGAGAAGGGAACCTCATCAATGTACCTCCTGAGCCTTCATTGGAGGGGGTGAGCAGGTCACAACTGTTTGGCGGGGTGCAGGAATTGAAAGGGGAAGCAGGGGATCCCATAACAGAATGGTGCAATGGCAACTGAGCAGATTAGGTGACTGTTGCTGAGATGTTATGTTTATATCTTCCTGTAAATCATATGGCTTTTTTCCCATTCCTGCTGCAAAATGTGCTGTAAAAAGTGGTGTTTTGACTATGTGATGGGTGTGGGAACTTCTGGCTCTCTAGCAAAAATCAAAAGCTGGCACCTATGAATATATGCACACTAAGTGTACATATCTTAAAATGAAATACACAAGTTTGCTTCAATTGACCATTCCATTGGCATTTAAAAAACATTAATCAACACCAGAAAAATTACCTGAGAGGAGAGATTTTCCATAACTATGCTGGAAAAGTGTAAAAGGTGCCCACCTTTAATCCCAACAATCTATAGTGAAATATTTCCAGAAAAAACAAAATTCCACTTTTATGTGGTCTTGTGGGTAAGCAGCTGCACTTGGACAACCTGGGTGAAATCCTTGTAGCCGATGTGAGAAAACTGAGGGTATTCTCTTAAGTACTCCTCGAGAATCCCTTATTCAGGTGGCCAGGGGAGGACTGGCACTCTCACATCCCAACCCTGGGGGTGAACAAGCGAGGGAGGATCACCTGGTTAGGGGAGCCCAGAGTTATGCTCAGGGAAAGGCCCCATGTGAGATATTATGCCAAGGAAGAAGAAGAGGAGAATGAGATCCTCAAAACCTTTGTAGGTTATATCACAGCTATCTCTCTTCCTCCCAGTGACGCTCCCCTATTGAAATCCCACCTCCGATGCACCTCTGGTGAACCAGTTAGAGGCCCAAGCCCCGTCAGATTAGGAAACAACTTCTCTCGGAATTCTTGTTTTCCTGTTGCCTATCAGAATACTCCCAGTCATCTTCTCCCCGTCCCTCAGATAATTATTCCCGAACATCCAATCTATCTTGAAAAAACACTACCGTTTTAACAATCCCCTCTGTTCAGTTTACGATCCCGACTATCCCCATTTACTTCCTAAACCCTATCAACCTCGTCCTTCGGATTATCATTTTCCAAATTCCCAGTCGAATCTGACCAACAACTACCGTTCCCATAAATCCTCTTACTCATTTCGCAAACCCTACAAAAACCCTCTTTCCGAGTTTACCCAAACCCCTAGGACCAAAACTACAATTCCACATAGCACCTTTTCCCCTTCCGATCCGGTAGGATACTTGGAAACTCTACCACCTACCTTTTCCAACACAAACCCCTCCCCCTACACTAAAAGACAACAGACTAATTCTAAAGCAGTTTACCTGACATGTCCCGACCAAAGGCCCAGGCAGAATCAGGAAATTGACCCGAATCATACACACCTGACGGTCCTTTCCTTTCCCCACAGGGATAAAAGGTGGAGCACAAGAGCACACTAGTAGCAAGGCAGACCGCACAATGTGAGAGCTAACTCAGCACGGCAGTTCAAGAGGAGGCCTAAGACGGCGAATACTGAGAGGGTGATGGGAGATAAGTAAACATGCTCTTTCTGATCAAGACCTGTGAAACCTCTGCAGAGTGAAACATTGCTAGGCCCTGAAGACCCTCCGCATATGGAAACTAAGCAACAATCACCATATACTAGTGATACGACAGACACGAGGTTCGATTTTCCATGTACTATGGTTTATTGCAAAGTATGCTCAGTCGGCCGACTGGGTCTAACGTCTCGCAAGGTGTGTCATCCAGACCTCGTGAGACGCAAGAGAGCGAGCATTGCTCAAACAGCAACATATATACAAACATACAATCTTTGAAGACCCATCAAACCGCCCATAATGTTTCTTTTAGAGCTAGGGTTCGGTGATTGACAATCATGACAAATATGACACATTATGACAAGTTTCTTCTTCAATCTAATTATACTCATTTTAGCAACAGTTGCAGAGACAGTTCTTTGTTATGGAGAACATAAAGCACTTGCTCAGCAAGGATATCGTGTTCGCGAGAGAGACACATTCCATAGTATGTTATCTACCCAGTTCTATTCGTGAACTAGGGGTCAGCCTGTTCTGAGGCAGATCCGCGAAGGAGGACCGCTAGAAGAGAATAATTCATGCTTTAACTGCCTATTGCTACAGCTTTAGTGACACAGGCCGGCACCTGGACCGCTGATTAAATGGCGTTTCTGCTTGCCTCCAAGGACTTTGT
The DNA here is from genome assembly GCF_040938575.1 of Ambystoma mexicanum. Lineage (NCBI taxonomy): Eukaryota > Metazoa > Chordata > Amphibia > Caudata > Ambystomatidae > Ambystoma > Ambystoma mexicanum. The sequence goes on from NC_090935.1 coordinate 311,143,894, forward strand.
GGGGGAGGAAAACAATGTATTTCTGTACTGTTTGTGCTTTCCTGTCTGGGTTGATCTTTCAGCATACAGGCTGTGACATCGCACCGTGTGTAAGCTTTCAGAATAAAATACATTTTGCAAAGCATTTTGACAGAAAGACAAAAATGCAAGATGGCGGATTTTACACAAAATGGACGCCCTGTTGTTATACTGGTTATACTGACGATTCTGTGTTTGCGATGTTGGTCATATGATGCGATTGGTTTCCGGCCAACATAATATCTATACTATACATGGTTAGGGTCGTTTCTAGACTAATAACATAAGACTGCGAACAAAGAGCAGCGTGTGTTGCAACAGATGTTAATGGTACACAAGACCCTCCTCCATTGATAACAAAGACTGGGAGAGACGCTGGTCTCTGTGGCACCAACCTTCACTCGAAGGAGAAGAAAGCCAAGTGCTTCATTACAGCCGGTGAGTCGAGGGGAGAGTCGATAAGAAACCAGGCTGTGTTGAACGAAAAGTAGCAAGCAGCTAATTTGAATTTTGTAAGGATTAAAAGATTAGATTAAAGACTCTATTGATGAAAGAAGGGGAAAGCCTGCAACAGAGGAGTCCGGCACCATGTAGGTGCTCAGGCAGGATTCTCTGAGTGATTACCTGATGGTAAAGACTACCATAACTAGAAAGCCTTGGGAAAAGGCAAAGAGAGGTCAAAGTGGTCATGCAGGGGTCTTGTAAAATCCTCTCTACCGTCGAAAGTCTTTGACCGACAGATGATTGTGAAAGCTAAGGGAAGGAATCTTGCATGGTTAAATCTGAAGTCTTATGAATAGTGTGTTGACAAAAATGATCCCGATGAAGGGATGTCCACCAAGAATTGTTTGAAAAGACATTAAGAGTCATAAAGTATTTGACCGAAAAATGTTTGTGAAAGAAAAGGAGATGAGTCCTGTGTGGTGAAACCAGCATATGAACTGTGTGTCGTGAAAGTTGGCGAGAGTGAACCTGGAAGAGGGAAGCCGACAACCAGGGGCAAAACCTGATGAACTGTTTAAAAAGACATTGAGATTCTTAAAAGCAAGAAGTATTGGAAGACCAGGGGAAGTGAATTGTACCCCTTGTCAGTTGAGTCCGAACCCGGCCGAGGGAGATCCAGAGGTGAAAGGACATCACTCAAAAGCTCATTAAGAAAAGGAACTGTTTAGTAGTTTTGTTGAATACGACTGGTGAGGTTTCTGTGCCCAGAAGAGGGGGATCCAGGGGTGAAGTCGCCACCCAAAGTATATTTGGACCCGAACTTTGTGTTTGTTGAAAGCATCAGGCCCTCGAAGGCAAGAGACTTTTATTGAAAAGAGACTTAACCATCAAAGAATCTGATAGCTGGTATGGAACTGTCGACTCGTGCTGGGAAAGCTCGGCTATGTGCTGTGCTCAGGTGAGCCACCTTGTCCCGTGCTCAAAATGTGGGGAAGGGAGACCACTGGCAAGCACATCCTGACTTATTATTTGTAAACACATCTTTATTTATTGAAAACCCTATCCCACACTCTTTCTGTAATTAGTTGTAAGGAATTGGCAATAGTTTTTTCTTAGTATAGGCCCTTTTATTTTGACACGACGCCACAAGGACTGCCTTATTATCATTTGATGGTCGAATGCCTGCTCCCATCTTAGATTTAGGTTTAGGTTAGGAGTTTTCCACCCTGCAACTTCAGTTTAATAAACATCCTTGAAATGTGATCAATTTTGTCTGTCTTTACTGTTGCCACCATGAGTTCTTTACACCAAACACTTAAGCAAGTTTGCTGAACTCCAAAATACCCAAACGGGCTAGCAGCCACCCTGTGAAAAAAATGTGCCCACCCACATGTATTCTCTTCTTATGCCCTAAAAAACAACACATGGCCGCAATGAGGGAAAATAACATCTACAGGATGGCAACCTCTGCGCATATATAAATGACTTTGTTTCCTCCTCATCGTTTTCCTTCACCCTCATGTTTGGCTTTGAACAGTACTCTGTTTTTATAAATATGACTTAAAAAGTACACAAACCATAGTAAGGTATTCACAAAATATGTACATCCTTAAAAAAACATGTTAGGCAAAAAATGTTCAATTGTGGCATTATTCTCCTATTCTTGAATGGAAACTACAAGTACCAGAATGCAAATCAGCAGAAGACAAAACATGGCCATTGAGTTTTGAAAATGTACTTTCAAGACTTAGACTATTGTGAGAAAGGTTTACTTACCTGTTTGTGTTTCACTGTTTGAGAAATATGGGCTTTATATACTACTTATATACTACTTTTATATATTACATACTTCCAAAAAGAAACTATTTTTGGTGTGTTAAATATGAACTTCTGGAAATAATGTAATTAGTTTAAAACTACTCTGTGAGATATATTTTAGGTGTCCTGGAGGAGGGTGTACATTTAGGTAGCTAACTGGTGCTTTGTGTGTGCTTTTAGATTAAAAATGACCGTTAGCACTTCTTAATACTGGAATGTCTTCCCCAAAACAATGGTCTCTTAAATGAGCCATGACGTGTAAATCCCTGCTGCTTTAAAATCTAGACTAGAGCAAAGAAGTGATTAGCAGTAATTATGGGGCCAGTGATGGGTGTGTGCAGCATGTGCAGCTGCACTTGGCCCCACGCTCATAGGGCCCCGCACCGAGGGTGCTCTTGACTCCCTCTTCTTGCAGGCTGCAGCGTGGACCGCGTGCTCTGAGTACCTAAGCTTGCTGAAGTCCACTGTGAGAACACAGGTGGCACACGCTGCAGCATGCATGATGAACGTTATCTTTCTCAAAAGCGGCTTTCTAAGGAGTCCAATGTAAACTGAGGACTGTCAGGTTGTGGGACTGGTGGAAAGTATGTTTGCCAAATTCCATCAAACTGAGAACACAGCTGCATCTCATCGAGGTGCTCACCAGTCACCACCAGCTCTGAACTCCGAGAAGATTCCTGCAATCTTTTTTTTGTATTTACATTACTAGCTGAAAAATTCTGCATCCAATAAAACACAATGGGCCTCATTACACGGAAGGCGGTAATCCAGGGTGCTATTAGCACCCTGGACCATGCCGGTAAATTACCGGCACCGCCTTGGCGGAAAGGGGATTTACCGCCCCATTCCAAGGTTGGAGGGGCGGTAAATCCCCTTTCCGCCATTGCCCTTCCCCATTCCCATTTCTGCCCCATAGGGCTCTATGGGAATGGGGAAGGCGCTAATTACGGCACCGCAATTTTGCGGTGCCGTAATTAGCTCCGAGGTCCCTTAGCGGGTTGGTTTTTAACGCCTGCAAGAAGCAGGCGTTAATTCCTCCAACCCGCAAAGGGACCTCGTAGTACGGCGGTAAGGGTTAACGGTCACCGTTGCCATTAACGGTGACCGTTAACCCTTACCGCCGTCCGTGTAATGAGGCCCAATGACCACATAAACATACATCAAATTCGTAAATACTTCATCTTTTCTGGGCAAGTTCCAGAAGCAGCTCAATACTTTCCTTTTCTTCTCTGCTTTCTCTCCCTCTATCCCCTGCTGACCTCTCTCCCTTTCCGTCTGTTGCACTGACTGGTTGCTTGGATACCCTCAGAGTCTCACTGGGTACCAGGCTCCTCCATGACCAGTCTCCCCCGTGCTGCCTCTGGCCCTGTCACACACTAGTGGCTGGAACTGTAACCTCTACAGTTCCCTGCCTCCTTGCACTTACCCAGAGCCGCGCTGCCCTGGCTGCACTTACTCAGAGCAATGCTGCACTGATTGCACTTTCCCTTGCACTTCTCCCGTCCCCTTCCCCTGCCCCTTGCGCTACGCCACTTGCATGATCTGAATGACACAAGGCCTAGAAAGATCGTATGTCTTGTCTTCCCTCTGTACCCTCCCTTGTCTTGTAGCGCCCATAAACACACATGCTGGGCCTAACAAAAATTTAAAAAATCACATGGCTCCAAAATGTGTACTGAGCGTAGGAAGGTCAAAATAAAGCAGTGTTTTGCTACTTCTACTGTGCTACTGTTGATGCAGAACACTGCCCTGGTGTGGCAGAAGCATCTCCAACAACTTAGATGTACTGGAAGTAGGTTAAAAATAAATCCCAAAAGGATAAACCTCTTAGATACAACTACTATGGCATAGACAACACTAAAGGTTGAGGGCATATTACAAGTGAGTAGATGATGGCAAAGTATTTTCCTAATTATATACTTGTGTGAAGCTAGCAAGGTATCTCAGTGGATCAATGTACCAATTTCAGAGATATATGTCAACACAGAAGATTGTTGGTTCAAGTCCAACTGTAAGTCACCCTTACATCCTTCTATGGTCCATAAAATAAGTAGAATTAATTTGGATAAAAGTGCTAGTTATGCCACCACCTGAGCCATCATTCATCCTCTTTCCATGTATACCCCTGCGCATTGCCAGTGGTTTGAAAGTGCTGGTAGAGACTCTAAAGAAGTCCTCCTCTTCTAGCAGCTATTGACTTCAGTTTGAGGAATATGATTGATAAGAAATCTCAGCAGTTAAGCACGCCTCTCTATTATTTGCACATGAGCAGAAAGAATCCATTTGAGCCTGGATATGACTGATAACCTCACCGTCCCACCCAACCCCCCCTCTTCTCGCTGAAAGGGGCCGACACAACTGTTATTGAGGGCTTGGATGAAAGGTTGAAGCCAGCTAACTATGGGGCTGATCCTAACCAGGGTGCACCCTCCTGCAGCATCCTTCTTTGTTTCCTCAGTATATTTGTCATCTAGCTATACAGTCATCTGTATTGTATTGTATTATTTATTCATTTATATAGCACGCCTGGCCTTCCGGCATCTGGGTGCTTGCAAAGGATTAGGTTACAGTAACAGATAGAATAACATTGTATCAATAATAGTGTAGCAAGATATGGAGATCCAGTATAGCACATGTAGCAAGGCACTTGGCAGGCAAGTATAAATACAGGGTTTGTATACAAAGGTACAATATTTACAGTTAGCGGGTACAATATTTACAGTTCGGGTAGGTGACGTTAATGGTTACTAGCGTGGAGCCATAGTTTGACGTTGGTCTTGAAGGAATGCTCTTAAATTGTCTGGTAAAAAGTTCCCAAGGTGGGCTGCTAATACTGGGAAGCTGGGTCCACCTTTTTTTTTAGTTTAAAGTTAGGGATTATGATGCTATTGGAGTAAGTCTTTCTGATAGGTTTATCTGATGAGTGTTTAGTGAATCTCTCCAAGAGATATATGGGTGCCTTGTTGTTAAGGTAGTTGTCAGTAAGATTGAGTGTTTTGAGCTTGATTCTGTCTTTGATGCCTAGCCAATTGGCAGAACGTCTAGCATCTGAGATATGGTGACCTTTGGGGATGCTTAAAGCAGTTCTTAGGGCATTATGTTGGAGGGTTTGGAGTTTGGTGATGTTGTAAGTACTAGTGCCCAGGTATAATGCATTACAGTTATCTAATTTAGATAATATTAGGGCTCGGGCAACTGTGATGCAGCTGTTGGTAGTCAGATATGGTTTGCAGGCGTAGATCAGCTTGCACGTGTAGCTAGTTGCCGAGGCTGTGGCGTTTACTTGCTTGTTGAGGTTGAGTGCTGAGTCTAGGTAAAAACCCAAAGTTTTTACTTCCTTAGCAACTTTAATCTGGATGCCGTCAATGGCAACAGAGTTGTATTGGTGATGGAGTTTACTCAGTCTGCTTGTAGGCCCTATGATGAGGAGTTCAGTCTTTTCGTCATTGAGACATAGACCGTGGTTTTGTGCCTTCTCCACTGAAAGCAGGGATTACCTGCCTGCTTACACAAAAACACCTTCTTTGGCACATTTGTACCAGCCGACTTCAAACTGATCATTTACCTCCCTAGTGTGGTGGGAATCATAGAAAAGCTTGTGGTAGATCAAGCACAGGGTTTCCTTGATCATTCCACATATTTGGCTTTGAGAAATGTTTGTGGCGCTTGCCCTTAAACCATTGTTGCAAAAGAAAGAGAGGGAAGTGGGTTTCTGAATGGGGAATATCTGGTTGGCATAGCAATCGGTGCAGTGATTTGTAAGGTTGCGATATTGGGCTATTTTGGGCTATTCCAGGCACAACTGGGCTGCTTTGGCTAATTATGTGGCAGATATGTTCTATTAGTCTTCGCGAGGCTGCCCCATTCACCAGCCCTACTCCCTCTCTATCGCTACCCATGCGTACCCCCTCTCTCTTTACCACACTCAGGCACCTTACCCCCCTCTCTCTCTCTCTAGGCCCACCCACCATACCAATTCTATTCCTCTGCACAACATACCCCCTCTTTTTGAAACCCTACCTTGCCCACCCTATTCCCTACCCGCCCAGCCTACCCTTTCTCTCTACACCCTCTCATCCTTTCTTTCACACTCTTGCTTTATTTTTTGTTCTCTCACTCTCACCCTTTCTCACTCATATTTCCTCTTGATCATCATGGATAGCAGGCTCTATCAATAGCTTTCTCCCTTGCTCTATTCCCCTTCCCATTCACTTGCACACATGCACCCCTTACCGCACCTAGGTGCTTATAAATGCAAAATGTAAACAACAGCAGCAAACGCCAAAAGTACTGGCTTTGCCAAAGCTTGTTATTACAGCACACACCACAGTGAATCATAGAAGCCTGCTTCATCACCTTTCATCACACATTGATGGTGGTAATCCACACTGTCAAAAAGACTAAAGTCTTTTCTACGAGACAGATCCCAGAAAGTACAAGTGGACCCTTTCTGCTACTTCACCTCCAATGTCACCCGGCGGCCCCTCAAGTGTCCACCCTATCCCCTATTCAACATGCGCCTGGTCCCTCTTTTCAACGTCTTAAGCTTGCTTCCTGTGGCAGCACATGCTCACGTTGATTCCTAGGTAAAAGGGACTGAGGGTGACCTCCAGCGTCTCCAGAATTACCTGGATACATCTTAGCTTGGACTGAAATGAATACAATCATCAACTGTATGGCTCCAAAACCCAGCTTAACCTCTTCTATTCTTCTTCTTCTTCTTCTTCTTCTTCTTCTTCTTCTTCATTTATTTATTTATTTAGCATAGACCTGGCTTTAGGAAGCAGAAGCAACAGAGCACTTTACAAGTCATAGGAGAATGTACACAGCGACGGAAGCAGGTGAGCAATTAGACAGCAGGGGATCTACAAGAAACCAGGACCAAGGGAGGAAAGGATAGCCCAGTCTCTGGTTAGGCTGAGGGTGGAAGGAGTAAGGACTTATGATATGATATGGCGTTTATAACGCACCTGTACCCAAGTGTTAAGGTGTATCCATTCCATGAAGATGATGGCTTGGAGCGTCTTCATGAAATGTAGACGGGAGGGGCGAGTCTGGAGCTGACGGGGAGGAGGTTGCAGAGTCTCGGTCATAGGCAGGAAAGGCCTGTCTTTTGGTTCTCTCCTTCCTGCACCGGCAGAGTTCAGGTATGCACATATCCTAGCTTCTGGTGGATTTGAGGGGATTTGGGTTGAAAGCTCGTGGCTGAAATGTTGGAGGGAGAAAAGACGGAAAGTTATTTTTCAAAAAATAACTTTCGTTCTTCTCCCCCTAAACATTTCAGACTTTGCTCTTGCCCCCACCCCTGTATTTACTTGTGGGTGGCACACCTCCTTGTGTGCCGCCATCTCCAACATCCCTCTGCGACACTGGTTCCTTTCAGTTGAGTGTATGGGAACCGGTGCCACAGGGATCGCTTTTTTTAAAAATACTTAATTGAGTCAGGTATTGCGGGGTCACCCCTGCAGCCCTCGCTTCCTTTACAGTGAAGAAGGGGGACACCCCTACATCCCCACTGCCCTTCTTCACTGTAAACATGCCATACAGTCTTTTATTTTCGGACTTTTTTGATGATTCCGCTTGAGGACTTGGAGGGCGACAGCCTTGTAGATGATGCAACAGGATCTGAAAGGGATAACTGCTTTCAGCGGGAGCCAGTGTAGTTCAACAAGGGTTTAAACTCATGCTTAGAAAAAAAGCAAGGCATCTTTGTCCTCCGTCATTCATTCATCTACTTCCATTAAGCACCATTAAGCATTGTCCTCCTTAACATAGACACCAGGTAAGACACAGACCACGCTACACACCACTACAGCGCACCTCACTTCACCTCACCCAATTAGCCACATCACTCATCACAATCACCATCTGGTCCATCCTCAGCATGTCACACACAGACCCCTCTCCACCACTAGACCACCACTTAACCTCTCAGTGCCCTCTTCAGACCACCCATTACAGCCTACACACCACGAAGTCCAATGACCACAACTTCCTCCACCGTAGGCTCTGTAGACTCAGAGCTCGTACTAAACTACACATCACTCACCGTTGCACCCCTCCTAGCATTAACCTCAGAAACATTAGACTTAGCTCTCGCACCCCGACTACTCACATACATCTCCGTGCCATAAATCACTCATTGCACATCCCCTCGCACAATGCTCCACACCCAGCCTCTCGCCTGCACACCTACACAACCCATTTACTATCTCACCCTCCAGCCCCAACCCCATCACCCACGCCCAACGACCTCTTACACCACCTCACACAGAACTGAATTGTGCACTTATCAACATCCGTTACCTCCCAGTACATGCATTAGAGATCAATGACCTCATAACTGCCCTCAAACTCTACCTACTAGCAATCTCAGAAACCTGGCTACACGAAGCATCAGGCCGATCTCTATCCCTCGCCCTCCCTCAAGGTTACACTCTCCTGAGATAGGATCGAAAAACAGCCAAAGGTGGAGGTTGATTGATATTTTATTTCTATCGCGCTCGTACACAAGTGTTTCAGAGCACGACAAGGCAAGAGAGGGGAACAGGGGAGAACAAAACAGCGATCTTACTAGGGCCAGTGACAATGCGAATGCGCAAGTGCATGGGAGAGTGGGGAGGGGAACAGTGCATGGAAGGGGGAGAGGTGGAAAGTGCGAAGAGGAGGAGAAACAGAGAAATAACAATAAATAAATAATAAAGGCAACAAACAGTGGTAATGCAGCCAGCAATATGCAAGTGCTAGGTTTAAGGCAGCAGACAGGGTAGGTCCGATAAGTGCAGGAAGAAAAAGGGGGGGCTGTATGGGTATAGATACAGACCCCAGTGCAAGGGGTGGCCCGGAGGTAGTGTGGGAGGGTGACAGCATGAGCAGGTTCCTGGGCCCAAAAGACAGAGGGTGGCCAGGTGCACGGTGCCAAGAGAGAACAGATCAGCAGGGGAGAGGGGGAGCGAAGGCAGAAGAAAAGAGGAAGGTCTTGAGGTGCTTCCGGAACCGGAGATGGTTCTCCTCAAGTTTTAGAGTGGCAGGGAGGCTGTGCCAGAGGGAGGCGCCAGCCGAAGACAGAGATCTACCCCCAGCTCATTTCTTAGAAAAACGACTGACCCTGAGTGAGTTGGAGGTAGAGGAGTGAAGAGCTCGAGAGGGGAGGTATTTGCGGAGGGATAGCTGAAGGTATTTTGGACCCAGGCCCCAGAAAGCCTTGTGGACAATGCAGAGGGTTTTGAATTTAATCCTTGCATCCACTGGGAGCCAGTGAAGAGATTTCAGAGCTGGAGAGACACGGTCCCAGGGCTTGAGGCCAAGTACAAGTCTGGATTAGTTGCAGCGGGCGGAGAGTAGAAGCAGGTAGATTTAGAAAGAGGCTGTTACAATAGTCCAAGCTAGAGAGAACCAGAGCTTGAGATACCATGAGCTTCTGGGGGAAGGAGAGGAAAGGCAGAGTACCTCTGAGGAGGTGCAGTCGTAAATTTGACTTTTTAGAGACCTCAGAGATGTGGGCGGAGAAGGAAAGGGTGGAGTCAAAGATGACCCTGAGGTTCTTAGCCTAGCAGGTGGGGATAGAAGGAGGGCCAAGGGAGGCCGGCCAGAGAGTGAGGGGAAAGGATGGTGAAGGTGTGCCGATGAGGAGGATCTCCGTCTTGCTGGCATTCAGACAAAGATCATTGGCGGCACACTAATCTTGAATGGCAGTTAGGCAATCAGAGATGAGAGAGGGAGAGGAGGTAGCAGAGGGCAGCCTGAAAATGAGTTGAGTGTCGTCAGCGTAGCACTGGAAATTTGAGCAGAAAATGGCAATGTAGTGGGCGTGAGTTGCCAGGTATTGGTTGAAAAGCCAGGGCGAGAAGTTAGACCCCTGGGGAACACCACAGGTAGAGAGGAAGATAGATGAAAGGAAGGACCCAAGTTGGACCTGGAAGGGTCGATCTGAGAGGAAAGAGGTCAGCTAGGCCAGAGCCAGATCAGTGATACCCAGGTTTTCACGGAGACGGTTGAGCAGGATGGTATGGTTGACCGTGTCGAAGGCAGAAGAGAGATCGAGGAGGATGAGGATAGAGGGAATGTTAGAGTCAAGGTTGGTGAGCAGATCTTCACGGATGTTTAGGAGAGCAGTTTCCGTGCTTCTGGCAGCTCTGAAGCCAGACTGGTGGTCATGGAGACAGCCAACAGAATTGGAATGAAGGTTAAGCTGAGAGATGGCCAACTTTTCCAGGAGTTTGCCAAGAAAGGGAGTAATGGAAATTGGGCGATAGTTAGCTGGACAAAAGGATCAGCTGTGGGTTTCTTGAGAAGAGGATGCACAAAGGAGTGCTTCAGAGGGGAGGGGAAGGATCCAGAGGCAAAGGAGTGGTTGCAAAAATCATCAAGGGCCAGAGCGAGGGTGTCAATGTGGTCCTTGATGGTTTTAGAGGAACAGGGATGAACCTGTTTTGAAGAGGCTTCCATAGATCGGACTTGTCTAGCAACCTCGTCAGGGGTGAAAAGAGGAAAGGACGAGAAGGATGGTGGGAGGGTGGCTAAAGGAGGGTCAGCAAGCACAGATGGAGAGGGAAGAGGAGGTGTGTGGGTGGAGAGGGTGGACAGGATGTCCTGGGTTTTTTAAATGAAGTGAGAGGCAAGGGCATTGCAAAGAGCCTGGGAGGCAACAGGAGGGGTAGAGACTGCAGCAGGGTTGGCCAGTTCCTTGCAGATTTTAAAGAGTTTGGCCGGGTTGTTAGATGCCGCAGAGACACGAGATTGAATGTGGACTCTCTTCTTGATGAGGACAGAGAGTCGGTATTGCCTTTGTAGCAGGCGACAGGCCAGTTTGTCAGAGGATGAACAGGAAGACCTCCATTTCCTCTCAGCTGCCCTACACTTACGTTTAAGTGTAGCTAGATCAGAGTCATACCAGGAATTGTACTTGGCTTTGGACTTCAAACTGATCCTCATGACAGGGGGAAGAACATCAAGCGTATCAGAAATTGAAGAGTAGAGCAGAGACAGGGCTGTATCAGGATGAGAGACAGCCAAAGGTGGAGGGGGGGAGAGAAAGTGGCGGCAAAAGCCTCAACTGACACAGGCTTCATGGGCCGGATGTCCGAGAAGGTAGGTGGCAGTGTTGGGGTAGGCTTGGCTTGGGGGGAAGAGAGGGAGAGATGAGATGAGAGGAGGGAGTGATCGCTCCAGGAGAGAGGAGAGGACAGAGGGATGGAAAGGGGGAGGTCAGAGGAGATCAAGACATCGAGTGTGTGCCCTGCAGAGTGAGTCGGGCCAGAGGGAAGGATGGACAGGGAGAGGGAGTCGCAGAGGTCACAGAAGAGTACAGAGGAGGAGCAAGGAGAGTCTAAATGTATATTTAGGTCACGGAGGAGGAGGAGTTGAGTGGTAGAGGCCAGGAGGGAGGAGGAGAGGTCTGCCCACTCAGAGAGAAATGAGGTGATTTGACCAGGAGGCCGGTAGATGGCAACCACAGTAAGAGAATGGGTAGGCGAGAGAGAAAGCCTACAGGCAAGGCATTCAAAAGAGAAGTAGGTCTGAGTGGGAATGATAGAGGCAGGAATCCACTCAGGAAAGATCAGGGCTACCCCCCCACCGGACTGGGAGGATCTGGGTGCTCCCACCGGACCGGGAGGATCTGGGTGCTGAGAGGATCTTGTAGCCATCAGGGAGGAGAGTGTCAAAGCTTGTAACAGAGCTGGCCGTGAACCATGTCTCAGTAAGACCAAGGACATCAAGGTCTAGTTCTTCAAGGAGGTGGCAGATGTCAGAGGAGTGTTTGACGGCAGAGCGAGAGTTGAGAGTGGCAATATGAAGAAGGTTGCCAGCCTTAAAGACCTTCCGGGGAGGGGTATCGCCCTGCGGAGGAGAAAGACTAGGAGAGGCAGAGGAGGAGGAGGAGAGAGAGGGCAAGGTAGCCAAGGGGGGAGAGGAGGGGACAGCAGGAGATGAGAGGAAATTGATGAGGTGAGGGAAGACCCTATCAAAGAGGAGGAGATTGGCCTGAGGGCCTTGGACCATGACAGTGCCATTTAGGTAGACATTAATGATGACTTTAGAGGAGTCGAAGGAAGCCATGAGAACTTCCCAGCGAGTGCCACCATTAATGGGAGAGGAGGAGATAGGGCAGAGCACAGAGACCATATGAGGAGTCCATAGATCTGGGGACGGAACGACAAAGAGGATGTCGGTAAGGTGTAGCCCTCATCTTCAAGGATACCCTCTCCATCATACTCTGCAGCCAACAATGGGAAAATAACTTTGACCTCCTCACTGCCAAACTCTCCCTTTCCCCCAACTGCACCATAAATATTCGAATTACGTATAGGCCACCTAGCTCACCACCAGATTATCAAAAGTACCTTCTCCAAATGTTAGGGAATAATCTAAAAAGCTCTATAAAAACGATCCTACTTGGCGACCTCAACCTAGGCTTGCTTGACCACAAGGATAAAACTGCCACCTCTCTAGCCAAACAACTCACGCACATGGAGTTTGCACATAAAATCATGGCACCTACTCATTGCAAAGGTCGAACCATAGATTGGATCGCAGACCACAATTGCGCTTCGTCCATCACCAACAACTCAGCCCTCCCATGGACAGACCATCACCTCATTCAATTTACCATTCCCACCACTCCCAATCGAAAACTACCTTTGTACGCCGCAACCGCCAAAGTCAGAAGCACTAAAAAACTAACCAAAATCAACCTTGAACCACTCCTCGATATCCCTGAACTTAAACCTCCATTTAACAATGACCCCATCTCTCTGGCCAACATCAATACAAACGTGCTCAACCAAGCTATCGAACACATAGCACCCCTCAAAGACAATCCAAATTCCTGGTTTACGGAAGAACTAGCCATCCTACGCACCAAGAAGCGTTGTGCTCTAGCCAATTGGCAATCCTCGCCTAACCAATCCTCCCTAAATGAATTTAAAGAGATCTCATCCACATACAAAAAAGCCATTTTCCTTACCAAATCAGAATCCTTCAATCAAAGAATCTCCAAAGCTAACTCTAAATCCAGAGAAATTTTCACTATTTTCAAAGATCTTACGTACCCCGCTACCACCCCGGATGAAAGCATGGTGCTCCAGCATTCAGGACACCCTCATCAATAAAGTTAAAATGCTCCAAGAAAAAATATCTTCTCAACGCAAATCCCTTCCCAATCAGGACACCCCATCTCCTCCACCCCCCCAAACCTCTCTCTCAAACACCCCTCTTCATCTTCAGAGACGTCACTGAGACTGAAGTGACTTATCTTCTCAAACATATCAAACCCTCCACGTGCAAAGGAGACACCTGTCCTCCTACCATCATCAAAGAATGTGCAGAATCTCTCACCCCTATCATCATATCATTCATAAATGCTTCCTTCTCCTCCGAGTCGTACCACAAAGCCTAAAAGAAGCTTCGGTTCGCCCACTCATAAAAAAACCTTCCCTACACCCCACCTGCCCCAACAATTACCGCTCCATCACTACTGTTCCCTACCTCCTAAAAATCCTGGATAAAACCGCCCACATACAAATCCAACAATACTTGGAAACTAATGGCATCCTAGGCAGAAGACAATCAGGCTTCCACAAAGGCCATGGTACAGAAACTGCCCTCTTGGATCTTAAGAACCAAAAAAACAAAATAATGGATACTGGCAAACCTGCACTCCTGCTACTCCTAGATCTCTCTGGCGCGTTTGCTCTTGTTGACCATGATATACTCACCTCCCACCTCTCCAATGCTGCCCATTTCTCTGACAAAGCTACCTCATGGATAACCTCCTTCCTTGAAGGAAGGGCCATGGAAGTATACTCTGACCAAGCCAACGCCGACCCAACCACCATAAATTGTGGAGTCCCCCAGGGATCATGCACTGCACCTACCCTATATAATCTGTTCACCCAACCTCTGTTTGACCTGTTGGATGCTCTCGGCATAGCATACACAAACTATGCGAGACAACACTCAAGTGCTCCTCCCCTTACTGGAGATTATGATCATGATGCAAAAACTCTCCTCCAGATATATACCACCATTCAAACATGGATGGCAATCAATGGCCTCTGCCTAAACGGGGGCAAAACTGAGATCATCATCCTGGGCCCCAAGGAAACCCTCACCAAACTAAACAGCCGATTCATGGAATAACTAGCGCGGCGCAAGTGGGCAAAAACGTGCAAATCGCAGTGGAATAGCGAAAATCGCAGTGCAAGTGCGAAAATCGCACGAAAAGCAGCGCACGTTGATTCATGGAAGTCAGTGCGCGAGAAAACCAGCGGATGTGCGATAAAAAAGTGCGCGGCGCACGTTGGCGCACAGGCCATCTAACAGCGTGCGCCAGGTCACAGCGAAAATCGCGCAGGCCACAGCGAAATTCGCACATAGCGCGGCGCACGCAACAAAAGTAGGCGGAACACGGGCGTAACACTCGGAATGGGGAACAACTTGCCAAAACGTGGGCGTCACGGGGGAAGTACAGGGCACAAGTGCGCAGAACGCCCACACGCTCGCCTACAACACGTATTCATGGAATAGAATAGGGCAAAAAAGCGCACGCTCAAACCAGCGCACAGGCACAAACACGACCGCCACAAGAAAGCAGGCGGTAGCGTCTCTGCGGCTGTAAGAAATGTGCGCCAAAAGGTGCGCCAACAAATAGCACCTATATACTGCCATGATGAATGTCCTATACTGTGGCCCTCCAGGACAAATGACCTGCAAAGGGGTACCCACAAACACGGACACCCGCTGACAAAAAATACGTGTGCGTGTATACCGGGGTGCGCGGGAAGTCTCACACGCGATTTGGCCGGGTACGTGTATTTCAGGGGTGCGCGGGAAGTTCCACACGCGATTGGCCCAGTGCGAGCAGGGTACGTGTATTTCAGGGGTGCGCGGGAATTTCCACACGCGATTTCAGCAGGGTACGTGTATTTCAGGGGTGCGCGGGAAGTTCCACACGCGATTTCAGCAGGGTACGTGTATTTCCGGGGTGCGCGGGAAGTTCCACACGCGATTTCAGCAGGGTACGTGTATTTCAGGGGTGCGCGGGAAGTTCCACACGCGATTGGCCCAGTGCGAGCAGGGTACGTGTATTTCAGGGGTGCGCGGGAATTTCCACACGCGATTTCAGCAGGGTACGTGTATTTCAGGGGTGCGCGGGAAGTTCCACACGCGATTTCATCAGGTTACGTGTATTTCAGGGGTGCGCGGGAAGTTCCACACGCGATTGGCCCAGTGCGAGCAGGGTACATGTATTTCAGGGGTGCGCGGGAATTTCCACACGCGATTTCAGCAGGGTACGTGTATTTCAGGGGTGCGCGGGAAGTTCCACACGCGATTTCATCAGGGTACGTGTATTTCAGGGGTGCGCGGGAAGTTCCACACGCGATTGGCCCAGTGCGAGCAGGGTACGTGTATTTCAGGGGTGCGCGGGAATTTCCACACGCGTTTTCAGCAGGGTACGTGTATATCAGGGGTGCGCGCGAAGTTCCCCACGCGATTTCAGCAGGTTACGTGTATTTCAGGGGTGCGCGGGAAGTTCCACACTCGATTTCAGCAGGGTACGTGTATTTCAGGGGTGCGCGGGAAGTTCCACACGCGATTTCATCAGGGTACGTGTATTTCAGGGGTTCTGGGGAGTACCACACGTGAATTGGCCGTGTGGGCCCTCCCAGATGTACGCTCCACAACCTCCACGGACCCTGCAGGCAGCCCACACCACGGGGGACTATCCTGCACCCATGCTCATGTCCCGCAGGCAGCCCATCCACCATGGGCATGCCCCCCAGCCAACCCACATGTCACCTTGCACTACTGATCAACAATGCATGTCTCCCACCACCCCCACCCCCCTGCCACCATGGGCAGCCTCCACCAGGCCCCCACTCATGTCTCCCACCACCCCCACCCCCCAGCATCCAGGGTCACCCTCCCCCAGGCCCCCACTCATGTCTCCCACCACCCCCACCCCCCAGCAGTGCAGGGGCAGCCTCCACCAGGCCCCCACTCATGTCTACCATCACCCCCACCCCCCAGCATCCAGGGTCACCCTCCACCAGGCCCCCACTCATGTCTCCCACCACCCCCACCCCCCTGCCACCATGGGCAGCCTCCACCAGGCCCCCACTCATGTCTCCCACCACCCCCACCCCCCTGCCACCATGGGCAGCCTCCACCAGGCCCCCACTCATGTCTCCCACCACCCCCACCCCCCAGCATCCAGGGTCACCCTCCACCAGGCCCCCACTCATGTCTCCCACCACCCCCACCCCCCTGCCACCATGGGCAGCCTCCCCCAGGCCCTCACTCATGTCTCCCACCACCCCCACCCCCCAGCAGTGCAGGGGCAGCCTCCACCAGGCCCCCACTCATGTCTCCCACCACCCCCACCCCCCAGCATCCAGGGTCACCCTCCCCCAGGCCCCCACTCATGTCTCCCACCACCCCCACCCCCCAGCAGTGCAGGGACAGCCTCCACCAGGCCCCCACTCATGTCTCCCACCACCCCCACCCCCTGCCACCATGGGCAGCCTCCACCAGGCCCCCACACATGTCTACCACCACCCCCACCCCCCAGCATCCAGGGTCACCCTCCCCCAGGCCCCCACTCATGTCTCCCACCATCCCCCACCCCCCAGCATCCAGGGTCACCCTCCACCAGGCCCCCACTCATGTCTCCCACCACCCCCACCCCCCTGCCACCATGGGCAGCCTCCACCAGGCCCCCACTCATGTCTCCCACCACCCCCACCCCCCAGCATCCAGGGTCACCCTCCACCAGGCCCCCACTCATGTCTCCCACCACCCCCACCCCCCTGCCACCATGGGCAGCCTCCACCAGGCCCCCACTCATGTCTCCCACCACCCCCACCCCCCAGCCACCAGGGGCAGCCTCCACCAGGCCCCCACTCATGTCTACCACCACCCCCACCCCCCAGCATCCAGGGTCACCCTCCCCCAGGCCCCCACTCATGTCTCCCACCACCCCCACCCCCCAGCATCCAGGGTCACCCTCCACCAGGCCCCCACTCATGTCTCCCACCACCTCCACCCCCCTGCCACCATGGGCAGCCTCCACCAGGCCCCCACTCATGTCTCCCACCACCCCCACCCCCCAGCATCCAGGGTCACCCTCCCCCAGGCCCCCACTCATGTCTCCCACCACCCCCACCCCCCAGCATCCAGGGTCACCCTCCACCAGGCCCCCACTCATGTCTCCCACCACCCCCACCCCCCTGCCACCATGGGCAGCCTCCACCAGGCCCCAACTCATGTCTCCCACCACCCCCACCCCCCAGCCACCAGGGGCAGCCTCCACCAGGTCCCCACTCATGTCTACCACCACCCCCACCCCCCAGCATCCAGGGTCACCCTCCCCCAGGCCCCCACTCATGTCTCCCACCAGCCCCACCCCCCAGCATCCAGGGTCACCCTCCACCAGGCCCCCACTCATGTCTCCCACCACTTCCACCCCCCTGCCACCATGGGCAGCCTCCACCAGGCCCCCACTCATGTCTCCCACCACCCCCACCCCCCAGCATCCAGGGTCACCCTCCACCAGGCCCCCACTCATGTCTCCCACCACCCCCACCCCCCTGCCACCATGGGCAGCCTCCACCAGGCCCCCACTACTGTCTCCCACCACCCCCACCCCCCACCCACCAGGGGCAGCCTCCACCAGGCCCCCACTCATGTCTACCACCACCCCCACCCCCCAGCCACCATGGGCAGCCTCCACCAGGCCCCCACTCATGTCTCCCACCACCCCCACCCCCCAGCATCCAGGGTCACCCTCCACCAGGCCCCCACTCATGTCTCCCACCACCCCCACCCCCCTGCCCCCATGGGCAGCCTCCCCCAGGCCCCCACTCATGTCTCCCACCACCCCAACCCCCCAGCAGTGCAGGGGCAGCCTCCACCAGGTCCCCACTCATGTCTCCCACCACCCCCACCCCCCAGCATCCAGGGTCACCCTCCCCCAGGTCCCCACTCATGTCTCCCACCACCCCCACCCCCCAGCAGTGCAGGGGCAGCCTCCACCAGGCCCCCACTCATGTCTCCCACCACCCCCACCCCCAGCATCCAGGGTCACCCTCCCCCAGGCTCCCACTCATGTCTCCCACCACCCCACCCCCCAGCAGTGCAGGGGCAGCCTCCACCAGGCCCCCACTCATGTCTCCCACCACTCCCACCCCCTGCCACCATGGGCAGCCGCCACCAGGCCCCCACTCATGTCTCCCACCACCCCCACCCCCCAGCAGTGCAGGGTCACCCTCCACCAGGCCCCCACTCATGTCTCCCACCACCCCCACCCCCCTGCCACCATGGGCAGCCTCCACCAGGCCCCCACTCATGTCTCCCACCACCCCCACCCCCCAGCCACCAGGGGCAGCCTCCACCAGGCCCCCACTCATGTCTACCACCACCCCCACCCCCCAGCCACCATGGGCAGCCCCCACCAGGTCCTCACAATCCCCAATCATGTGCGTAATGGACAGCCTCCACAGCCAAAAAGCCCTACCAAGTAACCCATTCACCCACATGGAAATGGAAATCACATGTTACACCCCCAATGTTCATTAAGCTAATGAACCCATGTCCGTCACACACAATGGTTGCAATTGAATGGGAAAACACACAACATGAAATGCATGAAACCAATGAGATGATACCACACAGTGAAGTATGGAAACAAAATTGTATTGAAAAAAATAAAGAATGCTAAAGAAAGAAAACAAACTACAATGTGAATGAGAAAAAAAAAGCTGCATGTCCGTATAAAAACACAAAACTGCAAATCAGAATCCAAAAAATATTTGCCCAAAGTCAAAAGTCAAAAAATCTCCATGCAATAAAGAACTATGTAAAAAACTACCAAGGGTCCATGAGCCCAACTGAACAAAGGAAACCTACTAAAAAACCTACCTAAAAATCAACTATATACAAAAAGTGGAGCAGTGTCCGTCGACTCCAAATCATAATAAGAAAGAAAGGAAACCTAAAACTAAAGAACTATATACAAAGGCGGCGGGCAAGTCCAGCGGCTTACTCCGTGGTGTCCCGGGCCAGGGCATCATCGAACTCCTGTTCGATGTCCCGGAGGCGGTCCAGTTCCATGGCCCCGAGGGTCCGCAGGGACGACGCCGTGTCCTCCTCAAACCCCCTGCGGATTGCCTCGAGGCACTCGGCCCGCCTCAGGGCCCTCTGCATGGAGTTCTGCGCCCTGACCATTGTGAGCCGCGCCTCTTCCGCCCGCCGCCGCTCCGCACCTAAGGCGTGGCCCAACCGCTGCCACACGGAAGACACTCTCTGTCCTGGGTCCCCCTGCCCTCCGGCCGATGCCTGCCCCTCCGATGTCGAAAGCCCCGAGCCTTCATGTCTCCCACCATGTTGCTGCTGCTGCTGCTCTGCCTCTGCCCGTGCACTGCCTCCTGCTGCCTGCACATTCTCCGCCGGCTGGGGTGCAGTTGTTGATGTGGCCACCCCTGCTGGACCTCCGACTCCCGACTGTGGCAGGGATGCCTCCTCCACCAGCCTGGCCGCACCGTCAGAGGCAGCTCCACAGGGCACCCAGGTGACTGATGGGTGGGAAGATGGCACAGAGGACGACTGGCGCGTAGGGGGTCCAGTTGAGGAGGGGGTCGGAGCAAGCCCCATCAGATGGAGGAATCCGGCCTGGGTGACCTGTCCCAGCAGGCTGACGTGGTCAACGAGCCATTCGAGATGACGTGCAGTCTCTCCATGAAAAGACTGCAGGTCACCTCGCATGGCCCGTTGACGCAACGCCACACCAGCCAGGACAGGCTCAACCCGGACCTGGATGGCCACGTCCGCAGGCAGAGGAAGGCCAGTTGACGTCAGCTCATCCCCTGCCTGAAAACGGGTCTGGACGTAGGCATCCCTGCTGGTACAAGATGATGCAGGGACAGGATCGGGGACAGGATTGCACACAGGCACCTCCGCGGCCGCCTGTGCTGCCTCCTGTCCCTGGTCCTGCACTGCACCACTAGCACCAGTGGGATCCCCACCTCCAGACCCCGTCTCTGGTGCTTGCACAGCCCCCTCCTCCACCAAACCCCCCACCAACCTGGATGACTTCGTGCCATCTTCCCCTGTTGGGCCCTGTGGGGTCCCAGCTGCCCCTTCTGCTGCCGAGGAGTCCAACTGCAACCTCCGCCTCTTGGACCTCCTCCCGGCAGCTGCGGCCTGGGACGCGGCACCGGACTCCTCACTCCCCGACGAGATGACAACACGGGAGGGGAGCCGGGCCTTGCGTCTCCGGCTGGTGGTCGGATCCCTGGCGCTGTGCTCCACAGCACCTTCTCCGCCCTCTTCATCAGTTGACGCTGCAGACAGGGAGAAACAAAACACAGGCATCAGGGCACTGTACAATGGACACATACACGCATGACAGTTGCACATGAGTGGCATTGGCAAACCTCAGACATGTCATCACAATCCCCAACACACATGTCATTGCAACTCACACACATGAGCCATACCACAGCCATATCGCAACTGCCACCACCATCCCTACACATACAACAGCATCAGCAGCCAAAGGGGAGCCAGACATCACATGCAACACAGGAAGTGCACCACACATGTACACACAGCACCACACTTGCATGCATGTCTACACCTCTGCCAAGTGTTGCACTGTTCAGACGGGCATCCATGTCACATCTGCCAATCAGGCTTCCACATACCGCTGTCACATGCATCCATGTTGCATCACTGTTGCACCCTTGACAAATACACACACATGCACATGTACACAGTGCTCATACATGCAGCCGAAAACAACATACATGCCTGACATCACGGACATGTCTACTTACATACACATTTATCCAAACATGTGTGCACGCACAACTGCATTTGCCATGCAAGCCCACACACACAAGCACCATCCATGTCTCACACATTACAGCCCTCGCATGTGTCAGACCCACGGCCCTGTACACCCCCACCCATACTCGACCCCATACAAACAGATGTGCAACCGGCACAATGCCGAATAATCACCCCACGCACTGCTCACAATCAGGATGCATGTACACTCACCGCTCGACTCCAGACGGGTCTGCTTCTCTAGGACCTGGACGTGGAGCGCTGGGGATATGCGTTCCAGGACCCCCATCTGTTCTTCCGACAAGTGGCCCCGGCGCCCCTTGGCACCCGCTGCCTTCAAGAGGCGCCGGGCCTTGTTCAGGGTCCTGGACCTGAAGTCCTCCCAGCGCTTCCTGACATGTTGTAAGTCCCGGACTGCCACCCCCTCCGCGTTGATGGCAGTCATGATGTCAGTCCAGATCCGAGTCCGTCCTTCCTTGTCGCCGCGGGAACTTCCGAAGAGGGCATCATACTGCCCCAGGACTTGCTCCACCAGGACACCAACTTCGGTGGCACTGAAGCTGGTGCCCCTCTGCCTCTCTGGCCGGGGGTTGTCAGTGGTCACAGATGGTGTTTGCCCCGACATGACAACCCCAGAGGCAGGAGTGGGTGGGCAACTGGGTCCTGGGGCTGGGCTGTGGAGCGATGGAATTCCAGTCGGGAGTCTTCGGTTCCAGCAGGGGTGGTCACAGCAACAGCACCCCTGGCTGATGTGCAGGCAGCAAATGGCAGTGCACGTGGGCAGCAGGCAGTCAGGCAGCAGCAGATGGCAGGTGGGAGCGTGCTCGGGGCTCTGGGGGGCAGTAGTTCGGCCTTCTGGGCAGGAGCGTGGTCTTCTGTGTGCTTACGCGTGGCCAGCTTGGTACGGAGTGATTTGGCACGTGAAAATCCTGCACGTCAGCGTGAAAACCGAGGAAAGGCCCTTAGTGCGTAAGTGCGTCAGCACGCATACGCGAATCTATTGGACCAAAGGCCCTCAGCGCGTAAGCGCGTCTGTGACGTGACCCTCACGGGTGTTTCCCACACAGCACGTGATGACAGAGCACACGTGGAAAGACTGCACGTCAGAGTGTCATCGCGTGTAATTGGACAGCACGGCAGAGTCTCATTGCGTGTAATTGGACAGCACGTCAGGGTGTCATCGCGTGTAATTGGACAAAAGTGCGCGTACACGCGATTGGCCTATGTACGTGTATATCAGGTGTGCGCGGACACTTACACACGCAAGTACGTCAGCGCACCTGTATCCCGGTGTGCGCGGGAATTTCCACACGCTATTGGACTGGGCACTGGATTTCAGGGGTGCGCGGGTCACACGCTCGCCTACAACACGTGCAACGCATTAATTTGCGCGCTAAAAAAATAACAAGCTCAGACCCAGGATGAACATACCGTTCCTAGCAGCAGTGGGCGTGGCCTACCAAAGGAGGAGGAGGAGGAGGATAGTCAGGGCCAGTATATTCACACCCAGAACCAGCCTTTTCGGGATGCCTGATGACCAGGTGCATGGGAGGTACAGGTTTCCACCACATATCATACTGGACCTGGTGAGTGAGTGGGAGGATGACCTCACATCACCCACCCTGTGCTCCCAAGCACTCAGCCCCCTGGAGAAGGTCCTCAATGTACTGCACTTCTTAGCCACTGGATCATTTCAGCGGACAAGTGCCATTGTGGGTGGTGTATCACAGGCCACCCAGTCACGCTGCCCACACCAGGTCTTGAACATCATCACTGCACGCCCATCAGTCCGCAGGCACATATACCTGCCCAGAACCCCTGCAGAAAGGCATGCTGGCGCCCTGGATTTCTACGCTGTGGCACGATTCCCCAAAGTGCTAGGTGCCATCGACTGCACCCATGTGGCTCTACGTCCCCCCAGGGCATCTGAGCACATCTATAGGAACCGCAAGCACTGGCATCCCATCAACGTGCAGGTAGTATGTAATGCCAAGGGAATCATCACCTCAGTATATGCCAACTATCCCGGGTCCACCCACGACAGCTTCATTTACCGAATGTCCACCCTAAGCCGGGACCTAGAAGCTGGGCGGCATGGCGATACATGGCTGCTTGGTGAGTATGAATGCCACTGCACATGCATGCATGTCAGATACTGAGCAAGGTCACAACCCCACCAATGATACCAATCACCACCTCCACAGGGGACAGTGCCTACCCTCTCAGCCCCCACATGATGACGCCAATTCGGAACCCCACCACGCCACCCCAGGTAAGATATAACGCAGGCCACATTACAACCCGGGGCATAGTGGAGCGCACATTCGGAGTGCTGAAGTCACGCTTTTGCTCCCTTGACCGTTCTGGCGGGCAGCTGTTGTACGCTCCCCCAGTAGTGAGCAGGATCATAGTGGCAGCATGTGTCCTGCACAACGTTGCAACACGCCGGGGCCTGGCCGTGGACATGGTGGTGCCCCCCCATCCCCAACCACATGCACAGCCGCTGCGCATGGGAGGGGAAAGGGCACGGGGGGAGGCAGCCCGTACACAGCTAGTGGCTAATTACTTCACATAGAAATCACACCCCTGTGGAGTGCACACTGCCCTGCCACATTCCATCTGACAATCAATGATGACTCAACCTGACACTGACCCTGAATGTCTGGAGAAAGAACCGTGAAAACCATATCAGCCTGAGATTGTTCACCTGGAAGTGTCACAATGTGTGCATCCCTACCCACACAGACACCACCAATGCAGTTTTGTGAAGTTGCACATTCAAGCAGCTAAAATGAATACCCACTTGCAAAATGCAACAAGAGGACAGTGCCATGTCAGCCAACCCAACCCCAGCACCGCCACACCACACACCGTGCCATGTCATGCTATTTGCAGGTAAACAAAGTAATCCACACAACATGACACTAGTGTCACAATGTACAGTGTCCCTATTAGATACTTGCAACACCTGAAATGCTCACAGTAATGCCGGACCAACAACAAACTTGAGCACGTACTACCATTAACATGACATCACTAATGTTAAATATTAGTAGTCTCACCACCTGGAAATGCCTGCACTCCCACCACTACCAACTGTGCAGTGTTGGCGCCATGTAGAGTTGTAGGTGCACTGCTGCCAACATGGACCACATCTCCAGACTAGAGGTCCTTGTGTAGACATGAGGAAGGGACCTGCAAATTGGGAGGTAGACACAGAAGATGAGTTACATCAATGCAACATGCAGTGTACAACACAACAGCAATATGCACTAGGAATGTATACACAGTATTGACTACAGACTGCCCACACAGCTCATGGGAGTCCAACGTCACTGTGTAATTCACTGTCACTTGGGCACACCCTTTGCAAGCCCATGAAAACGGGAAGCAGGAGGGGTGTGTGTGACTCAAACCCAAGCATCTGAACCAAATACATTACAAGCCTGCATGTGCCCAGCCACAATGCAGCGTATGCCCACAGGAACCACGGAAGCCAACAAATCGTCCCAAAAAAATAGGGAATAAAATAAATAAAAATAAAAATAAAAATAAAAAAATATCAAAAATGGCCATTGAAGGGCCCGGGGGGGTTGGGGAGGCCACCCAGGAGGTCCGAGGACAGGATGCACACCAGAACCCACCTGCGTGGATCCTGGGAAAAAAAAACACCTCCATGGGCTCATGGCCCACACGGCTACCCTATTGTGGGAGTATCACTGCTGTCGCTATTATCACCCTGTGCAGCTGCATCCGGAGGTGGTTGCACTATGGGAGGCAGCCCACGCAAGGCCCTAGTCTGCTCCTCCATGGCTGCAAGCATGCGGGTGTGGTAGGTCTGGTTCTGGAGGATGAGTGTGCGGAGGTCCCCATGCAACAACTCACGGGATGCCCGGACCTCGTTGCCTGCATCTCAGCTGAGAGCGTACGGGTGAGACGCTCCAGCTGCTGTTCTGTCCTTTGGTGTGTTGAAGCCTCAAGCTCAACAAGAGTCGTCCTGAGGTGAAGGAGTTCCAGCCTCAGGGCTTCCCTGTGGCCCTGGGACTCAATGGAGATGGCCTCCTGCAGAGTCGCCAGTGCCGCCCGCCTGTCCCTGTTGGACCCCAACATGTCCTCCCTGTGTGACTGGCAGATGGAGTCGGTTGCCTGCTCTAGTCGCTCCATCAGCCTTTCAGGGGGGACAATGGAAGTGGCCACCCTATCCATGGCCTGAGCCATCATCTCGGATGATGCTGCCTGTTGGGTTGCCATAACGTAAATGGATTGCTCCCATGCGGTATTGCCAGGTGGCGTACGGCCACCACGTCGGCGGGCACCACACCTGTCTGGGGCAAGGCGAAACTGCGCCTTGCTGTGCCGGCACTGCCTGAGGCTGCAGGACTGCATTCCCCCTCTGATCTGCTGGCCCAGGAACAGGATCAGATGTCGCGGAGTGTGACCCTGAATCCGTAACCACCAAAGGCGTAGCTGCCAACACTGACATCCCCATTGAGGGTTCTGACCCTGGTGCAGGTGGGTGAGACAGAACAGAATCCCTCCCTGGAACACTCACCTGCGACGGCACGTTGGTCTCATCCGAATCAACACCTGAGTACAGCTCGGGGGAGGTGCAGTCAGAGACACCCTTTGAGAGCAGGACCTGCAGCACTTGTGGGTTCTCACCCACCACCACACCACGTCCCTCACTGGTGGTTGGTCGGCCCTCGGACCCCTCCTGGGTCTGCACCATCTCCACAACCCCAGCAGTATCAGGTGCGTCTTCCCCTGCAAAGACATAAAAACAAAGAAATGGAAACAGGCATTAGCACCATGGCACACAATGAGGGCTGAGAAGCAAGAGGACCAGTACTTGTTTGACACATGTCCCACATGACTAAAACCCTCCCATGCATGCACCCTCACTGCGTATGAAGGGCAGGCAAATGGCACACACTGATGACACCAAGATGGAAGATGAACACATTTTCTGCATGCTGCCTGGCAGTGGCATCACACATTGGCCTGTGATTGGCAGGTGAAACACACATGCCATCACACAGATGGCATGTACCATTGCTATTGAGTGAAGATGGAGAGGAGGGCAGCACCTATTCATTCAGTCCAGTTCCCACATGTAATAGCTTTTCTAATTCAAACAGGTCAGATTCTTCACCTGGAGCTGCCAGTCCGAAATGGTGCAATTGCACAGGGACATGTTTGTACAAATGATATCCAGGTAACAAAGTCACTCCACTTTACCATAGCCATGTCAGACATGTGACTAGAGGACTGCGACATGCCTAGTAATAGTGGTGGAATGCAAACAATCTGACTAAATGAACAGTGAAAAATCAAGCAACAATGTTGTGGCAAGGTGACACTTCAAGGGCAACTGGCGTGCAGTTGGGCTAGATGTCTACTGTTGGCAGAAGGGATACTGCTATGGCCAAATGCAGCTGCGCAGGATGTATTGCATGAAGCACATGGCTGACCCATACGACTCAGGCGCACACACTCTCACCTGTCACACAAACAGAAGCCCTCACACACACCATGCACATGGATGACACACACATGCATGTGCACTCACCGGACAATGCCTCGTAATCAGCCAGATCTCCCACGCCTTGGATCTGTTCCTCCGTGACGTAGGTCCCAGCAACTGACTCATGTGGAGTGAGTTCCATGTCTACTACTGGAGACCCACCTCCAGTCACTAGAGTTGCGGCATGACTTGAGGCCAGCTTACTCTTTGCCCTGCGCTTTAGGTCATTCCAGCGCTTATAGCAATCATTGGCTGTGCGCCTCACGATTCCAAGGGCACTTACGATGTCCGCAACGGTCTGCCAGTGTGCCTGGCGTTGTGCAGGTGTGGTCTTGGATCCTGCAACAATGACCATCTCGTTGTCATGTGCGGACACATACTCGACAAGTGCATTCAGTTCGTCATCCGTGAAGCTGGGCTTCCTGGATGGGCCGGACTGTGTAGCTGTGTCTGGGGCATCAGCCTGTGCCGGACGAGGACTCTTCCTCTTCCGCTTGGAAGGTGGTGGTGATCCTGAGTGTCCTGCGCCGCTCTGGACACTAGGGGCAGGAGCCCTGGTGGACTCTGTATCAGGAGTGTGGGATTGCACACTCAGCATGGGAGTTGGTGCAGGCATTGGCTCTAGTGTGATGGTGTCAGGGGGAATGTCAGCAGCATGGACTAGGACCGACACTGTCCGGGCTGGGTGTGTGAGGGCTGGGGTGGATGGAGCCGCAGCTGCCCCTGCAGCCTCTCCGCCCTGCCTACTTGGTGCAGCAGATGACCTTGCTGCCCCAGATGCACGTGGCATGGTGACATCAACGTGCACCAGCGCACGTGTCATAGGCCTGCTGACCTGGAAGTCAGCCATGGAGTCAGCCAGGTCTGGTGCCACAATGGGCTGGTCCAACAAGGGCTGAGCATGGATGGTGTCAGCCACATCAGCCTCAACAGGAGGGGGGGGGGATTATGGGTGCCCTTGACTGGTCCTCCACACATGGGGGGACAGGCTCACCCTGCAAGTAACGACCACGTCCCCTACCGGATCCACCACGGCCACCACTTGTGGCTCTTCCACCTTTGCCACCCTTACGGAATCCTCGCCTCCCAGCCATGGCACTGATGTTAATGTGCGTATGGGAGTGGCTGTAAAATATTGTCCTGGGCAATTGGGGGTCAAAGGGGTTGGGTACCAGATGGTAATTGTACCCTAGTGCTCTTGCAAGGCTGATTGTAACCCCTGGGGAAAGATGACGGGTCACGCTACGCACAGAAGCCCCAAAAAAGGGAGATGACGTGCACGCAACCCCTCCTAGACCACGTGTGCAGAAAGAAAAACCTGCACTACGCTGTGGCACCCAGTAACACAAGAATGAACGTATGCGTGTCACATGCAGCCTAGAATGACCTCTGAAGGGGTAGGCTACACACGGGACAAGCACAGATGTTAGATACGTGCGTGACTCACCGTCTGCCAGGTAAAAGAGCGTGAAAAAGGAGCGCGTTTGGTTGGCAACACCCCCGCCAAAAGAAGATTTGTACGCTGTCTGAGGAGACAGGACAACAGTAGAAGGGAACACTGTTTGAGGGAACAGGCCCAGGTAAACCAGTAAAAGAGAAAAAAGAGAAAAAGCTGTCAGAGGTAACAGGGAATACGAACTTGAGACGCCGTGAAGTAAATCGCGTGTGAAACGACAAGAAGTACAGAATTCACCCACTCGCTCTCCACGAAAAGCACGTACAAGGAAATGGTGTTCTACGCGTACCTTTTATAAAGGCCCACACGTCCAGCGTCACTTACGCGGCGTGTACGCGCTAGGGCCATTTCCACCAATTACACGCTTTGTCACTTCTGCGTGTAGGGCCATTTCCACCAATTACACGCTTTGTCGCTTCTGCGTGTAGGGCCATTTCCACCAATCACACGCGATGACACTCTGACGTGCAGTCTTTCCACGTGTGCTCTGTCATCACGTGCTGTGTGGGAAACACCCGTGCGGGTCACGTCACAGACGCGCTTACGCGCTGAGGGCCTTTGGTCCAATAGAATCGCGTATGCGTGCTGACGCGCTTACGCGCTAAGGGCCTTTCCTCGGTTTTCACGCTGACGTGCAGAATTTTCACGTGCCAAATCACTCCGTACCAAGCTGGCCACGCGTAAGCACACGGAATACCACGCTCCTGCCCGGAAGGCCGAACTACTGCCCCCCAGAGCCCCGAGCACGCTCCCACCTGCCATCTGCTGCTGCCTGACTGCCTGCTGCCCCTGCACTGCTGGGGGGTGGGGGTGGTGGTAGACATGAGTGGGGGCCTGGTGGAGGGTGCCCCTGCACTGCTGGGGGGTGGGGGTGGTGGTAGACATGAGTGGGGGCCTGGTGGAGGCTGCCCCTGCACTGCTGGGGGGTGGGGGTGGTGGTAGACATGAGTGGGGGTCTGGTGGAGGGTGCCCCTGCACTGCTGGGGGGTGGGGGTGGTGGTAGACATGAGTGGGGGCCTGGTGGAGGCTGCCCCTGCACTGCTGGGGGGTGGGGGTGGTGGGAGACATGAGTGGGGGCCTGGTGGAGGGTGCCCCTGGTGGCTGGGGGGTGGGGGTGGTGGGAGACATGGGTGGGGGCCTGGTGGAGGCTGCCCCTGCACTGCTGGGGGGTGGGGGTGGTGGGAGACATGGGTGGGGGCCTGGTGGAGGCTGCCCCTGCACTGCTGGGGGGTGGGGGTGCAGGGGGACATGAGCAGGTGTGCAGGGTAGTCCCCTGTTTTGTGGGCTGCCTGCAGGGGCCGTCGAGGGTGTACAGGGAACACCTGTGAGGACCCACCCAGCCTAATCGCATGTGTAACTTCCCACGCACCCCTGTAATACACGTACCAAGCCAAATCGCGTGTGATAATTCCCGCGCACCCCTGTAATACACGTACCTGGCCAAATCGCATGTGAGAATTCCCGCGCCCCCCTGTAATACACGTACCCAGCCGAATCGCGTGTAAAACTTCCCGTGTACCCCTGTAATACACGTACCCAGCCAAATCGTGTGTGATAATTCCCGCGTACCCCTGAAATACACGCGCCCAGGCTATTCGCGTGTGGAACTTCCCGCGCACCCCTGAAATACACGCGCCCAGGCTATTCGCGTGTGGAACTTCCCGCGCACCCCTGAAATACACGCGCCCAGGCTATTCGCGTGTGGAACTTCCCGCGCACCCCTGAAATACACGCGCCCAGGCTCTTCGCTTGTGGAACTTCCCGCGCACCCCTGAAATACACGCGCCCAGGCTATTCGCGTGTGGAACTTCCCGCGCACCCCTGAAATACACGCGCCCAGGCTATTCGCTTGTGGAACTTCCCGCGCACCCCTGAAATACACGCGGCCAGGCTATTCGCGTGTGGAACTTCCCGCGCACCCCTGAAATACACGCGCCCAGGCTATTCGCGTGTGGAACTTCCCGCGCACCCCTGAAATACACGCGCCCAGGCTATTCGCGTGTGGAACTTCCCGCGCACCCCTGAAATACACGCGCCCAGGCTATTCGCATGTGGAACTTCCCGCGCACCCCTGAAATACACGCTCCCAGGCTATTCGCGTGTGGAACTTCCCGCGCACCCCTGAAATACACGTACCCTGCTGGAATCGCGTGTAAAAGTTCCCGCGCACCCCTGTAATACACGTACCCTGGCTAATCGCGTGTATAACTTCACGCGTACCCCTGATATGCACGTTACCCGCTTTGCGTTCCTTGTTTGGCAGCCCTGTAAACTGGTCCAGGGTTAGCGCAGCCCTTTGCGATGATTTAGCGATTTTGATGGCTTTTCCTTGCGCGAGGGCGTTCTTGGGGGCGTTACTGGCGCTGCTGCAGGGTCGCGGCGATACTCTGCGCCACGGCTGGTTTGGGAGCCTAAAATCCATGAATACGCTGTGCGCGGAAATCGGTTTTAGCGCACGTGCCTGGCGCAGACAATCGCACGCGGACACTCTGCGCCAGCCGCTTGCGACACTTTTCTGCGAAATTCTATGAATTACCCTGTTAATACACTTACTTCACCATCGACCACACAAAGATATCAGTCTCCACATCTGTAAAGACCCTTGGAGTCTACGTAGACTCTACACTGTCGATGACAAGACAGGTCAGCACCATTTCCTCTGCCTCTGCACACACCACTAAACTTATAACTGCCATAAAACCCTTTCTAACCACTCAAAACTGCCTGTCCATAGCCAGAGCCTCAATAGGAGCCAGACCCGACTATTGCAACGCCCTTCTGGCAGGCACCACCACAAAAAACATCAACAGGCTTCAAATAACACAAAATAATGCACTCCGTGCAGCTCTACACATCCCCAAAAATGACCACATATCCCAGGCCAGATGTGAAGCCCACTGGCTCCCAGTTAAGGAACGGATCAACTTCAAAATCCTCACCCTTACGCACAAATGCATCAATC
Organism: Ambystoma mexicanum; assembly: GCF_040938575.1. Taxonomy (NCBI): domain Eukaryota; kingdom Metazoa; phylum Chordata; class Amphibia; order Caudata; family Ambystomatidae; genus Ambystoma; species Ambystoma mexicanum. Next base: position 311,174,965 of record NC_090935.1, read on the forward strand.
TCTGCGCCCCCTCGTACCGCTCAGAAACAATATCCAAAAACATCTCTGCCCGCCCCACAAGAAACCACCATGCAAACCAACTCTGCGTACCATCCATAAAAAGAGCCAATGCCGGCGGCATTGGGTTCCCTCACATAGCACCAAAGCTCTGGAATGCCCTCCCCAACAAACTCAGAGCACAGCCCTCCCTACTTGCCTTTCGCAAATCCCTCAAAACTACATTATTTGTATAACCACCACTACACCATGACGCACCAGCTATTCGCTCTGAGTAACTCCTCTAGATGCTACGTGTACTTTGCAACTTTAATATGTACCCCTAATGCAATATATACCACTGTTTATAATATGTAATTTGAACCGTAAAATGCAAATTTCATATGTAACCACCAAGCTTTTTCCTCTGTAAACCAGACATGCTTTTTTATGTAACAGCGCCACGATGCCCTCGGGCTGTTGTGCGCTTTAAAAATACAAATAAATATCGGCCACCAGGGGGCGCACGGATGTGGAAGCTCTCCGTGTGAGCTCCCGTTACATAGCCCAAATAAGTGAGTTGAGCCCCCACTTTTTGGACCCCCCCGGGTATGTAAACTGGAGTACGGCGATGTGACACGGCCCCCCACTGTCTGGTCGAAAATTCGGAGAAAAACGGGCCCCCTTTCGTTGTGAGATGGCCCATGTTTGGAGACCTCCCCCTCCCTCAGCATGCGAAACTAGGAAGAGCGTGGAGAGGCCCCGCGGAGCAGCATCGAGCCCCGTTACGGAGACGAGCAGGCCGCTACATGCGCCTTGCTGCGGCCCCGCTCCCCGCCACACATCTACTACAACAAGGTGAGAAGCTGCACGGAGACACCCCACGCGGCCCCCCGGACTTCATTGGGGCCGGGCCCAACCCGGACACCGACACGCTCTCGCGGCTCGTCCCGGCTGCGTGGTTTCCTGGGATCTTGTCCCCGAGTTCGGCTCGGAGCCCCGGGTGTGGGGGGGAGCCGCGGAGGACGGTACGCCATATCCAGAGGAGGCCCCCCCATGCAGACACTCGGTGTGCAGTGCTACGTGGCAGACGTCCGCGTATGATACGCGGGCCCCTGTAAGAAATAGCACAGCGGGCCCGCAGAAGTTGGGAGAGCAGTGGACCCCTCTGCGCCCCCTCCCACGGACCAATACAGGAGGAATCTATAAGGCCATGGAGACCTTCCTCCACAACTCGGTAGCCCATCAGTAGAGGCTACCTACACGACAACGGTTCCCAAAGCATATCAGAGATCCCCCACTGCAGTCTCAAGTAAGGTCTCTCTCTAGAGACACCCTGTCATTACGCGCTCCCACAATATTGGAGAAAGACCAGGTGGTGAATGCCCGCCCATCACAGGTGGCACACCACGAACTGAACGACGCTGTATGACACGAGACCACGCACACAATGCTTTGGCCCCTGTGAAGCCACTGGCCTCCTACCTGGTGAAAAAGAACTCATATTGAACGGAGGGTATGGCCCCTGAAAACAGGGCGAGTGCCTCCTCCGGCCACACGGACTGAAGTCTCTACTACCTTCCACAATTCGGCGGTACATCCCCGATACTGTAACCTGGGACTGTAGTGATTTCTCTGCCCCCAAGGAGATACAAGTCAACAAGACCTTGCGACGGGCTGGCACAGAGGGTAAGGCCCCCGACACAGGGGCGTGTGCCTCCTCTACCTTGCCAGTGGGTTCAAGGAATCGAAGACCCTAACCATCACAACTGCTGAGCTGATCATATTGATAGAAGATCATATGGACAATAAGCATAAATTGGCTCCTTTTGCCTACACCGCCACTCCACACACGTCAACAGGGTCTATGATGGTGAATAACGTTACCATGACGAATGACTTGGCTGCAGCCACAAAAGGAGATATTGCTGCCTTATTAGGTGGAATCAAAAACCTGGGTGCCAACATAGGGGGCAAGATAGATAGAATCACCCAAAGACTGGACAATATGGAGGATAGGCTTGAGGGCGTAGAGAACAATCAGACCTCCATCGACGCTTTTGAGGTCCAACTCGAGCAGAGACTGTCAGACTTGGAGCATAAGGAAGAGGAGTTTAAATTCAAACTTGATGATTTGGAAAATAGGGAGCGCCGCAATAATCTTCGCATTTTTGGAATTCCAGAAAGAGAAGGCGAAACAGAGGCGGGAAACTCTCCATAATATTATCAAACTTCTTGTGGCCGACGACGTGGTTGACACACCCATGACAGAGAGAATCCATAGGGCCGGTGGCCCCCCAGGAGGGCCACGATCAGTCCTAGCCCGGTTCCACCGGTTCAGAGACAAAACCCGAATACTCGAGAAAGCGAGAGAAAGTGATGAGATTATGTTGGGAGGGGCTTGGATCTCGATATACCAGGACCTCTCCTCTTTAACACTGGCCCTCAGGAAAATGTGCAGCCTTCTCACAAGGAAACTCAAAGAGAAGAATGTTCGGTTCAGATGGGGTTACCCCTTCTCTCTCTCGTTTGAATATGAGGGAACCAAATTTAAATTGCGGTCTGAAAAAGAAATACAGAAATGCATCACAGATCTTCTTGGGCCCTGGCCAGACGCTGAAAGCCAGGCCGAGGTGAAAAAAGGAGATCGTGAATAGCTGATCCAGGGACCCAGGAGGAAGAAAGTAAAAGGATCTCGGAAATTCTGTAGAGGAAACCTCTCTCCGGAAGGGGGGGATTGAAAATGATCGATTTTGGGAAAACGAATGTATGTATCTCATCTGCCAATACTACAATGAAACGTTATCATATACATAGTTCCAAGATGAGGACGAAGAGCATTAGGGGGATACCAAGGAAGGGCTCAACTCAGTTAAGAGGAGTAGCACGTGATTGAGGGGCGTGAAGTAACGACCCCCACTGGTGGTTCGATGATAACTCGGTGCAGTCAACCGAGTTTAATCGGACGCCTTCAACAAGGGAAAGGGGAAGGGAGGGGGGAGGGTGGGGAGGGGTTGAAAGAGGGGAAAGGGTCAGAGCAATGCCAAATGTACATCAGAACAATCGATGCAGCTTACAATCTGAGATGAAAGAACGATATCGATCACATGGCAAACAGTAGCATAAGGGAGCCTACCTCCCTAAGAGTCGGGACACTCAATGTCAAGGGGCTTAACTCGCCAACGAAAAGGTCCTTTGTGGCCAGGGAATTCCGCAGGAGTTGCCTGGACATCCTACTACTGCAGGAAACAAAATACTTGAGAGGAGAAGAACGACGCATCCTTGGGAAACAAGTTGGGTTGGAGTTTTGGGGGTCGGGCCCGTTCAGACGAGGGGGGGTTGGAGTCCTCATCAGGAAAGGTATAGGTTTCACACTAACCAAGTCATGGTCGGATGTAGAAGGCCGTGCAATATTGGTAAATGGTCAATTGGGTAAGCTAAATGTCACCATAGCCACCCTGTATTCTCCGAACACGGCCCAATCGAGATTCCTTTCCAGAACGATCCCTGAGATAATACTTGAAGCCACAGGGCACATTATCCTGGGAGGTGATTTCAACCAATGGGTGAATCCTGTGAAAGATCGAAAGCCTGGGAACCCCGAGATGGTGAGGCAAGACAGGTCTGAACTGTCTGAGATGGCTCATATGATGGAGCTGTACAACATGTTAGATGCATGGAGGGTCTGCCACCCAGAAGAACAGGGCTATACCGTCTACTCAGCCCCCCACAATACGCTCACCCGTATCGATTATATATACCTCTCCAGAGAACTCTCCGAGGTAATATCAGGGGCACAGATAACGCCGATCACCTGGTCTGACCATGACATGGTCATCACAGACATCCAGTGGGACGACTTGCCAAAAAAGAATGGTAAATGTCATTGTAATGAGAGCCTGTGGAGAGATGTTGTCTTTAGAGCAGAAATGGAGACAGAGATCTCCAAATTCTTCGAAGCAAATGACAATGGTGAAGTATCCAGACAAACGGTGTGGGAGGCGGGGAAGGCCACTTGGAGAGGGATCCTGATAAGGGAGGGGGCATCGAAAAAAGGGAACGTGCCCTCATTGAACAAAGACTGCGAGCTGAAATCCGCCAGTTAGAGAGCGAATCCAAAGTGGGGGAAACATTAGACTCCCAAAAATTAAATAAGGCCAAAGAGAAGAGAAGTGAATTGAAACGCCTTGAGTATGAACAGGTTGTGCGCAAATTGAGAATGCTAAAACAGAAATTTTACGAAAAGGGCGACAAGGCCGATGCACTCCTGGCTGCCAGGTTGCGTGAGCAAAGGGCTGAACGTAGAGTAATAGAGATTAAAGACGACCTATCCCCTACAACACATACCCACGCCACTATTCCAGAATCCTTTGCCAATTTTTATGAAACATTAAATTCATCCGATGTGGACCCAGACCCAGCTGGGATTGAGTCTTACCTATCCTCAATAGAGGTACCCCGCATACCTGCCATAGACCTTGACTCCCTAGAATCTCCCATTACAGAACAGGAGGTCCAGGCTGCTATAAAGAGACTGACCTTAGGCAAGTCCCCGGGCGATGACGGCTATACCGCCGGCTTTTACAAAACCTTTACAACTATATTAGCTCCCTTTCTAACACTCCTTTTCAATGACATAATAGACACAGGGAAGCCCCCTGACTCATTCACCAGGGCACTGGTTATGGTCATCCCCAAGACTGGAAGAGACCCCACGAATTGTGCTTCATACCGCCCCATCTCGCTGCTCAACATTGATGCAAAGATATACACCAGAGTATTGGCCGCAAGACTAGAATCCCTTGTCCCCCAACTTATACATTCTGACCAAGTTGGGTTCATATTGCGAAGACAGGGGGCAGACACAATCTGCAAAACCCTCCATTTAATACATGCGTCCCAGTCTATGGAGAATGACCCGATCTTACTCTCTATCGATGCTGAAAAGGCTTTTGACAGGGTGGAGTGGGGGTTCCTAATGGCGGTACTACGAAAGGTGGGACTGGGCGATAAATTCAGACAAGCAATACATGCGGTGTATACTGACCCTAAAGCGTCTATATTTGTGAACGGTGAATATTCACGGTGGTTCCAGCATCAACGTGGGACCCGACAGGGCTGTCCCCTCTCGGCGATCCTTTTGGCCCTCTTCCTTGAACCCCTGGCGATAACGATGAGAGCGGATCCCATGCTTGAAGGTATTCGACTGGGGACAACAGAATACAAAATCGCACTCTATGCTGATGACATCCTTCTCCATGTCACAAACCCCTCCTCTTCCGTCCCCCGGGCCCTATCCTTGATAGAAGAATACGGCAAACTCTCTGGGTTCAAAATAAATAGAACGAAGTCGACTCTATTTCCTCTCCAAGGCCGAGAAGACGACAATATCACCAAATTCTCTTCACTTGGCCTACACATAGAGCATTTAAAACTACACTACCTGGGAATACACATTACGAGAAAGCTGGAGGACCTATTTGAAGCTAACTTTCCCCCTCTAATGAAACAATTCAAGGTAGATCTGGCAAGGTGGGACAAACTAGCGATTTCCTGGCTAGATCGGCTAAACGCACTAAAAATGGTATCACTTCCCCGCTTTCTATATCCCTTCCAAACAATACCCATTAAGATCCCGAAAAGCTTCTTCACTGAAATCAAAAAGGCCATGCTCCACTTCCTATGGCAGGGAAAGAAGGCGAGGATCCCATATAAGACTCTAATTCTTCCCAAAGACAAGGGAGGGGTGGGTCTACCCAATCTCCAAAAATACTATGAAGCTTCCCAACTTAGAGTGCTGATCCCACACCTGCGTGATCAGACAAACATTCAGTGGGTTAAAATGGATAACCATTACTTTTCGCCAGCCACTGTTTCTGAATGGCTCTGGGCACCCAAGCAACGGATATTTCGGAAAATTAAGGATCACCCGATACTAACGACCATCTGGGATATCTGGAAACAGGGCATGAACATGCAAGGCATCACCACCTGGCCGAGCCCCTTGAGTCACTTGTGGTCACCGGGAATCAACAACCATATCCCAGATGTAGGAAGGTACCAAAGCTGGTACGAGGCTGGTTTGGAGAGAGTAGGCCAATTACAGAGAAAAGACGCATTCATCACACTCCCTGAGCTCACCGAAGCCCTCGGAATAGGCCCACTATCCACATTTCAATACCTACAACTCAAAGGGATTCTAACAAGAAACATGTGGAGACCCAAATTGGTCAGAGAACTCACCCCTTTTGAGAAAATACTGGACTAAAGAATTATAATGAAGGGTTTGATATCGGATATGTACGGAGCTCTGATAGAGGGAGAGGGGGTAAACACTGATGCGCTTAAAAACAGATGGGAAAAGGACTTCTCCGAACAGTTCACACCCGAACTTTGGGACACTATATGCCAATCAGCCACACGGATATCCATCTCAAATCAGTACAAACTTCATGCTATCAAATTACTACATAGATGGCAATATGACCCCGTAAAATTATCTAAAATGTTTCAGACCACGAGCCCAGACTGCTGGCGAGGGTGCGGGCAAAAGGCCAATTACTGGCATATGTGGTGGGATTGTCCACGGATACAGGTGTTTTGGTCAGAAGTTTTAGGCTGGATCAAAGAAGTCGATGGCATCGCCAGAACACCTACTCCCTACCTCATACTGTTTGGCCTTGAGAAAGATGAAGACGAATGGGTCAAAATCAAAGATATAGCTCCACTACTGCTCCTTGCGGCTAGGGCAACACTAGTCATGAGATGGAAAAATCCCACAAGCCCCACGGAAAACGAATGGATCCACGTATCCACTAACATTTGTGTAATGGAGCACATAACAGCAGCACTACATGGTAAACTGTCACAGACCGAATCACCGTGGATGGAATACAAAAGCAAATATCTACCAGACGGCCTATCCCGTAACACAGCTATTGCCTTGATGGCAGAGGAGCAAGGTACTATCTAAACGAGGTCTAAAGTTAATCTCTCAGATGGACACTGTTATGAATATCGAGAATCGGACAGCAAACAAAACAATGCTTCAGATCGTTACACAATGTATGCTGCATGAACTGTGGTAAAGGCTCACACCAGAGGTGAGGGGGGTGGGAATTGAGAACATGGGGAAAAGTTATGTTGTAGCACGAACATTATCTATGCAGAAAACCTACAAATGACAGATGCAAAATATGGAATTCTGTGGGGATTTATTTTATTATAGTGCAACTCTTATCTATGTACCTATCGTATACTTTATCTGGATAACTTGTATTTGTAAAACTAATAAAACCAAATTTACAAAAAAAAATACAAATAAATAAATCAGTCACGGGCATCCTGATCCCAGGTCTAAGCGCAAACAATTCATATTGCCATGTTTTGCCTTTAAGTGTCTGGGCAAACGGGATCCCTCATACGCGATGGATAGGAACCCTCATAGCGATGGATAGAATTGCTGCTACATTCCTACTCGTCACCTTAGAAGTTCATTACAAACTCTCTAGCCAACCACCCTTCAAACATTCCTCCAAAGGAGACCAATGTTTCGCAGTTCAAGCCTCAAAAACATGGGTCGCTGCCCCGAACGCATTGCCCTGCCAGATCCAAATCCGAGCTGTCTTAAAGAATTCAAAACCCTTCTTAAGTCCTTCGTCCTTCACATGAGTGCGCTACACAAGCGTAACCAATCAATTATTAGGCCACGTGTGTGTGGGGGGTGGGAAATGCAGACACAGGGTTGAGTCCCTTGCTGGCTCCCCCATTCATCTTTGCTGGGTTCATACATTGAGTAGTAACAAAAACACTTATTTCTGGGCCTGGAAGAGTAAGGAGCCCAGCATGGTTCACGATAAAACATCTGTTCTTATTACTTTTTATTATTAGCTATCCGTGTGTCAACCTTCCAATATAGTACTAGTAAGATCTAGTATTAGAGAGCTGGGCTACATGACGGGTTAAGTGCTACAAAACAAGTCATTCTTTATTAACATTTCTCTAAGCGCTTTGGCGTAAAGCGCTATATAAACACAATAAACATAACATAACTTTTCATAATATTAATTTCTAATTTTTAAAGAATGACACAACGTAAGAGTGCTACTCATGGAGACTAAGAGATAACACCTGCAAATGGAGGAGCAAGACAAAGGTTTACCATAGACTTGCCACATTAACTCTTTCAAACAAGTATGTATTATTAATATTACTGTTATCATCCATAGATTATATATATATATATATATATATATATATATATATATATATATATATATATATATATATATATATTATTCGCATACAGTTTATTGCAAACCTTTACCATACTTATTATATATTTATTGCTGAGAATAATCCATCCACTTTAAAGTTACAGCAGAGCACCGAAATAGACATTGTTATGGCCCCGGGACTCAAAAATGGATTCTGACAATATACAACATCGATATAGGATGTCATTGTTCTAATTGCTCCGTCCTTTGCGGCTTGAACAGATCTTTGAAAATACGTGATGTCTATTTTATTTCTGGTGGAGCATGCATAGATATTACACATCTGACCTCTCATTTTCTGATATCAATTGTGATCAATTTTTCGCCCACTGCTTCCAGATGCCCTGGCGTTAGATGTACGGATAGGTTCCTGCATGGGAAGAAACTCTCACTCAGATTTTTTTTATTTATTTTGTCAATATACTGTTATATGTCTATATTATGCCCTACAAAGTGAAGTTAATTCCTTGCCTCGCACTTTTAATGTATACATTTTAATATTAATTTATTTATTTAAGGTTGTTGTGCAGTGTTAACTTTCCCCTCAGTAGGAGTTAAGTGATATATGACACAATGAAGTAGAATTGGGGTATTGGCTGATATTAATATGTGCTTGTTGTCCATGAGCACACAGTTTTAGGTCAAGCATACCTGGCCCTGCACTAGGAGGTGAGTGATATGCTACATGGATGAAGAAGAATTGAAGTGTTGTGTGATATTATTGTGTGCTCATTGTCCATGAGTTCACCATTTTAGGTCAAGCCTCTCTTATTTCGTACCACATATTGAGTGATATACTACACGGATCAAGTAGAAATGGGGTATTGTGTGATATTAATGTGTGCTAGTAGTACATGAGTTAATCATTTTATGTCAAAACTGTCTGATGCCTCACCAGGAGCTCAGTGATATGCTACATGGATTAAGTAGAGTTGTAGTGTTGTGTGATATTAATGTGTGCTCATTGCCCGGAAGTTCACGATTTTAGGCCAAGTCTGGTATGTGACATACTAGGAGTGGGGTGATATAACACCCAGATGATGTAGAATTGTGTTGTTGAGTGTTCTTAATGTGTCCTATTGTACATGAGTTCACCATTTTAGGTCAAGCTTGTCTGATTCCTCTGCAGCAGGTGGGTGATATATTGCATATATGATGTAGAATAGGGGTGTTCATTGACATTAATATGATCTCATTTACATGAGTTCACCTTATTAGATCAAGCCTGCCTGATCCCTCACTGGAAGTTGAGTGATCTACTGCACGGATGAAGTATAATTGCGCTGTTGCATGATATTAATGTGTGCTCGTTTTACATGAGTCCTCCTTTTTAGGTCAATCCTGTCCGATTCCTCACCAGGATTTCTGTGATATACTATTTGGATGAAGTAGAATTGGGGTGTTATGATTTTATTTATTTATTTTATTAATTTAATTTAAAACGCGCACAGCAGTCCTTAAGCATTGGAGGTGGTGTTACAGGGACCATTTACTTGCAGACAGAACAAATCTACAATTGTGAGTCAACACAGTTCACAGACAAAGCTGACGGTGGGAGGGGTGTCTGAGTAAGGCAAACAAACTGGTTTTTGAGGCTTCTCCGCAATACCCAGTATGAGGGTTTAGATTTCAGAGCGGGAGGGAGAGCGTTCCACTGTTTGGCAAACAATGAGAAGCTTAAGTCTCCTGCTTTAGTGAGACTGTTTTTGGACTGGCAGAGGCGGTGTGCATAGGGTTTCCTGGTTGGTCTGGATGAGGGAGCTTTGGTGATTTTCTATGACAGGTAAGGGGGCACAGTGTTGGACAAGCACCTGCGAGTAATGGAGAGGGTTTTGAAGATGATCTGTTTGTGGATCGGCAGCCAATGTACCTCTCTCCTGGCAGCTCAGATGTGTTCCCTTTTAGGAATGTTATGTGCTGTTTGGAGCGCATTATTCTGAATGATTTGGAGCTTTTGTATGTTTTGGGATGAAGTACCGGCAAACAGGACATTACAGTAGTCGAGCCTAGAGTCAATGACTGCACGTGCAATGGTTAACAAGCTGTCTGCGGATAGAAAGGGTCTGGAGACATTTATTAGTTTGTTCGTATAGGCAGCGGATGAGACAATTGCGTTTACTTGGTGGGTCATAGAGAGAGTCGCATCTAGGTAGACCCCTAGAGTCTTCACAGACATGGACATGGGGATCATAATGCCGTCAATTTCTAAGGCTGTGTATTGGGACTTGAGCTTTTTGAGCACCGCAGGTGGCCCTACCAACAGGATCTCTGTCTTATCTCCATTAAGGCAGAGGTGTTTGGTAGCCACCCAGGCCTGGATGGTTGTGTATGCGTCGTCAAGGGTATTCAAGTCTTTTGTGTAGATTCCAGAAAGGGGGATGAGAATTTGGGTATTGTCGGCATAGTTGGTGTAGGCTATGCCGCAGGACTGCAGAATGTCAAAGAGAGATCTGGTGAAGATGTTGTTGAGCATTGGGAATAAGCAGGAGCCTTGTAGTACCCCACATGGGATGGGTGCTGGTGGGGCACTGGCATTGTCGGCAAACACTCTCATTACTCTCCCCTCAAAAAAAGAGGTGATCTACACTGTGGCTTCGGTTGAGAAATTAGATAAGGTGGTGGCAGAGGATATTATGGTCTACCAGGTCGAACGCTCCCGACAGATCAAGAAGGAGGAGAAGGGCAGGTTTCTCTTTGTCTCTGAACTCGTCCATCTGGTTTTTCACATCCAGAAGTGCTGGTAATAAGGAAGTGGTAAAAGTGGTCTGTTGTGGTCGACCCTGGTGAATTTGCTGGGGATTTCTTCAGTTGCCACTAAGGAGAGGAGGAGCTTACCAGCGACTGCAGCCACCACAAGGACAAAACCAAACTTCCAGCGCGGAGCGCGCGCAGTGTGGAAGTGGTGAAAGTGGTCTGTTGTGGTCCGTTAGGGACCGGTGAGGATGGGTGTATATGGCCGCTGTGAATAACAAGCAGGACTAGAAGTTGTAGGAAGAACGGCACTACTTAGGGTAAGGGGCTCATGACTACCGCTTGGTGGCAATACCCAGGAGTAAAAGCGAAAGTAAAAGCTCTGCTTGCAGCTCATGAGAACTTTCTGCAAGGTTTGTTACACCTGTGATTACAACTAAGAAAATATTACAAAAAGGGAAAAGACTCTTGATAGACGGCTGATAATAACAACTTGAAACGTGCACATGTTGAAGGGGAGTTCGATCATTAGCACGATTGCTCGTAGAGTGTAGGCTGTGAAGCGTGATTTGTAAGGGGGACAAGAGCCAGCGTACCGGTTTTCAGTCGTGAGACTGCAGGAAATTGTTCCTTTGATCTCGACTGTAAAAGGAATCAGGAGGATTATATGCTGGGTTCCGTGCACTTTCAAATATATGTGAGCAGCGCTCTTCGATCCCTCTTCAGGAATTTTGTGTGCCACGTTCGCCACGCCCAGGAAAAAGCAGGCTGGTCTTACTGCTAAATGTGGCGCATAATAACGTATCTGCCGGAACATTAAAACTATAGAAAAATATTTTTGAGCCCTCTGTCTGAACAAATCACAAAGAGGGAATATATCTAAACCAGAAAAGGAAAAGATCATTTAGCGTCTTGTATTAGTGGAAAATAAACTAAGAGTTACTGTGCAGGAATGAAATTACGGAGTAATCCCGGCCAGGAAGATCGAAGAGCCCCTGAATGGGACGGTGTAATAATTGGAGACGCCTCACCCACCAATGGTCCAGAGGGACCCATTGTGCTGGATGGGTTAGAGGTGCGCCTGCCAGTAGGAAGACAACATATTGAAGTCCAAGTTTACACAGAGGCTGCATCACACACACCAATAAGATGTAGTGAGCCTCGGGAAGAAGAAATCTCTGGAACAGAACATTGGAAAAGAGGTCTCAAATTCATAGTAATAACGACAAAAAGAAGAAAATAGAAGATCACTTTGGGAAAAGGAGATGCAAAAGTGCAAATGAGGAGGAGATGATGGGGACAAAAGACAACACACTAAATCCCTGTAAAAGATTGAGAAGAAACAGTGGGTCAGCATGCACAACCCTGGCGTTGGATGTAAGTGAACTGATGCATGAAGAGCATGAAGAGCTGAATGTCTCTGGTCTGGCAAACAAGTAGTGAAGAAAGACTGGAAGAGCAGCGAATGATCTTGGAATCAAGTAGCCTTCAACCAGCGAAAACCACAAGCCCGGGAAAGTCAAACAAATGAAAACACCCTCTGCGCACTGAACTATGTCCTTAATTCACTGGTGTCAGTATTTGAACTATTGGAGGGAGAGGTACAGACGCAAACAGGCACCTTCCTAGGAATTACAAATGAGAGGGCTACACTGGATGGGGCAATAGTAGGCTGTAGCAATGCAATAAATACAAACGTATTTGCAGAAGCTACAGGAGTTGAGAGTGGCGTCTGCCAAGCAAGGACTAGACTTGTCGGCTATCCAACAAACATTGGCAGCACGGAAAAAATACAAAGAGCTCCACTTCACCTTAAAGTAGGACATACTGATGCAATTGAAAATTCTAAATCAAAGGATGGAAAAGGGTCGGCAGAGGGTCCTAACTCCCAGCTGGATGATACTCCACTCTCTGAGTCAGTTTTGGAAGAGTTTCGGAAACTGGTCAATGTAGGAGAAGGAATCCAAGAGGAAGAGGAGGTTCTAACACACTCAAGGGTTAATCCAACAAATCAAATTGAGATTTCAGTGAGTGGTGTGGAAGAAGCATGTCTACCGCACATCACTTTGGGAGGGAAAAGAGAGAGAAAGAGAGAAGCAAGGAGACAAAGAAGACTGAAAGAGAAGGTAGTCCAAAAGAAATGGGGAAAAAAATCAAAGAATCAGAAGAGATGGAAAAATGATACAAACTCATTCTTGAAGAAAATGGCCAATGCTTCGACAATGTCAACAGGGGCTGGACAGGAGGTAATTGAGCTATACTCCGAGGACGGCATCCGGAGGGAATACAGATATGATCAAGAAATCAAAAGATCAAGGTGAAAGCAGTAAGAAATGTCCAGGAAAAACCGGTACCTCTAAGGGGGAAAAGAGTTAATCAATGACATCGACAGGTTCACAAACGGGAAGCGCGAGGGTTGGCCTGACGACAACTAATCTATAGCCCCGATATTTCTAAGGAACAAGCTAAAGGCAGGAGTGATAAAACAATTTCCCAAGGATGAGACCACCGGAGGAGCGAAGAATACTCAGAAGATTTCCCCGGTATTCTTGAAAATGGCCCAGGTACAACATAAAATGTCAGACATTGTAGAGGAAACAAAGATGGGCGAAGGTAAACACAGGACAATCGAGGCCATTGGGAATGGATCGGAAAAATCAAAAGAAGTAGTGGAACCATCAAATTTAGGCACAGATACTGTGGATCTCGCGGGGAATCTAAAAGAACAAATGGAAAGGGAAGTTAAATATTAGTCGCCATTTGCTATGCCGATTATTTGGCTGTCACTTACTGCAAATAAAAATCAGATAAAATCCTTAAACAGAGGAGTGATTCTGTCAGTGTTGAAGAAAGTACTGAGTCACTTCCTACTTAACAGCCAAGACATTGAGTCTGTGAGATTTCCAGACTTAAACCATCCCCTTGTTGCAGAGGTAGGTTGTGCATCAAGAGAGGTGTATGCGGCCATCGAAGGTGCAAAAGTGTACTTAAAGAAACTTGACGTATTGGTATTGAATTCCCTGCCAGAGGTATCGACATGTACCCCAAAACAGAGTAGTGGAAAATCTAACACTACTCACCCCCATCACCTCCCCAGAACTGAAGAAACTCCAAGAGCTATAAATAATGAAAATACTCTGTCAATGCTCCCGAGTATCCTAACTGAGGTTTTACAGAAACTTGGGCTAGGCCAAAAAGAGACATGCATGATCAATTGAATTGCTGTTGAGGGGTACCATGTAGAGGTGAAAGTGGCGGTATGCTTATGGCCTTCAAATGCTCCAAATTTAAGGATATCACCCCAATTGAGTCTAACATACAGGGTTTGCAGATGTGTAAGGCAACTCTGAAGAAAAGAAAATGTGACCTGGAGGTGCTGTTTCGTAATATATATTGGAACCCCGTGTGTTCGGAGCTGCGTGTTTTTCTAGATGCCATAGCACAGTCTCTGGGGAAAATGAAAACACTATACGCAGGGGCTGAAATAATATTGGGAGGGGACCTGAACTCCCAGTGTTTACAATTGTTAAAAGATCAAACAAAACAAACTGGGCAAAAAATGACAGAGAATGGGCATCTATGGGTGGAGTTTTTAAATGACTTGGATTTACAAAACGTGAAACGGTAATCTTCCAGGGGACACGCCAGCTAAACCAACTAGAATCCAAGGTACATCAAGGTCAACCCTGGATTACCTGTTTCTATCAAACTCACTATTTGAACAAAAAGCCATTCTGAACATCGGAGAAGGGGGAGGTAGTGATCACCTCCGGTTAGAGCTCTCCTCCCCAGAGATACTCTTAGAAACACAAGAGAGAGACAATCAAAGATACGACTGTAGGAAGGGAAGAGTGCGCCTCCACAAATATAAAGCAGTGGGGATAAAACTCAATGAAAGGCTATCAGCCCTGCCTGAGCATATGCAATATGAGAACTGTTCCCCAACAGGATTCACAAAGTTCATTTGGTCAATTTGTCCGCCGAGGGTAAACAGAGGCGGACCCAAACAAGTTCATCGACATGCACATGATGAAAAAACAATTAAGAAGAAAAAATAGCTGAATAGGAATATAAGGGTGATTAAAAAAAAATAAGGGTAATAGAGAGGCCCAAAAAGCAGAAGAAAGACTCCTGATCAAGAACTATGAAGATTGGTCATTGTCGAGGAATATAGAAAGATATCAAAGGGATGTGGAATATATGTTAGAACTATTCGGGAAAAAGAACTCAAAGGAGTTCTGGTACATCATACATAAATTGGAGGAAAAAATGGTAAACCAGCAATGTAATCTGGTTCCGGAGAAAGAATGGATTAACCAATACAACACACAAGAGAATTTGTGTCTAACATTCGATGAAACCTATATTAAAGAACTAATCATGAAAGGGTCGACCTCGGAAGCGGCAGGCGCAATTGGCCTTACCTATCAGGTCTTGAGGAACAGTCCGGGTTTATGGTTGAGATTGCTTAATTTGCTTTTCAGGGAGATCCTGGCTAGAAAAGAACTGCCACCCTCCTGGGGAACTGCAACTAAAATCCCCTTGTTCAAGGGGGCGGGGGGAGATAGGATGGTGGCGTCAAACTACCGTCCTATTGCCCTCCTGGATATAGATAGCAAGATTTTTATGAAAATACTGCTGGGAGAACTTAGAGACTTGGGAAGGAGAATTGAAGACCTTGTCAAGATGTCAAATGGGTTTTAGGAGGGGCCTATCCACAGCACTAAATGGTATGGTGTTAAATCTGCTAAGTGAAAAAATGCAGAAGAGCGGTGAAGAACAATTGTATGGGGCATGGGTCGATTTCTCCAAGGCCTTCGATCAAGTGAATAGGGGAAGGCTTTGGCAGAAGCTAAGGGCAAAGGGTATACCGGAAGGAATGTTAGGGATGCTTATAGAATTCCACAGAGAGAATAACATCAGAGTGCTCTTGGATGCGGAAGGCCATCTGTCAGAACCAGTTAAAGTGAATTGGGGAGTTAGGCAGGGGTGCCTTGGAGCCCCACTATTTTTTAACCTATATACAGCAGACATGGGGGACTATCTGGCGTCCTATGCATTGGCAGGTCCAGTACTGAATGGGGTAAAACTCCATTGGCTTGCCTATGCTGACGATGTGGTAGACCTGAACAGAACAGCCATTGGATTACAACGGTTGCTTAATGTTCTTTACCGCTATGCTTGTGAAAATGGGCTCTCCCTAAATCCAAACAAGCTAAAAAGTGCTGGTTTTCAGACAGAAAAATAAAAAAGTTGCATTCCATCAATGGTCAATGGGGGGTGAAACAATAATGAGGGGGGAGGAGTTGGTTTATCTTGGTTACAAAATATATGCCCTTCCGGCATTATGTAAAGTCGAGCATGACATTGCAATGAAAATAAAACCCCTGGCTGCCCAGATGAAGAAAATACTCTGGAGATATGGAAGATTCTCCCTTATCCTGGTAATAACATGTTTACCAAGTAGTAGTTCCAGTTTTGCTTTATGGTTTGGAGGCAAAACCACAGTTGTGGAACACCTCATGGCAAAAATGGGAAGGGCTTTTGTGGAAACATGCTTTGGGGCTGCCAATGAGCCTCTCAATGGACAACCTTAGGTATGAATTAGGCTTAAGATCTCTAAAATCGCAGACAGGGTGGAAACTGATATCACTACTGCAACAAATCAATACAGTACAGGAAGACTCTCTGTATACAGTTATAATAGTCTACATGGAAATGGGTAAATCAAAACCTCCTGGTAATTTAAATCTCCGGGTGAAAGAGTTATTGCTGGGTGCCGATATAGAGAGCAAATCTGTATTGAAGGACCCAATGAAGGCAAAAAAATAATGGGATGAAATGGATTGGATCTTCACCATTGAAAAAATAAGATCGGCGGCCAATCCAAATCCCTTGCAAACAGTAGACCGGAAACTGGTTTTTTTGAGTAAGTATTTGATAAAGTTTCCTGATTGGAGAACCAGGAACACATTTTTAAGACTGAGGTTGAATGTTATTCATACTGGTGAAATTTTGGAAAAAAGAGGAATGGGGGATCTAGCATTAAATCTGTGTCAAATCTGCAAAAACCCAGAAACCCAATCCATCAAACACCTGCTGATGGTATGTGAAGGTACAAGACATGCTAGAAAACATGGATTAATGTGCTTATCCATATCAATGGACTAGATCACCTATACCTATGTTTTTCCGTTATCCTCAGCATTGCAAATGCACTATCCCAATGCATCAAATGGGGAGTATTACTCACCCAAGATGGCCGTTGCAGCTAGCTAACATATTGGTGTTTGGTTGAACGGTACAGAGTCAATATATGCACAAATTGCTAGCCGCAGCGGCTCTCCCTGAAATCAGTTGAACACCGAAAGGCTGGTAAGCTGGAACATTGTTACTTTTGTCTCGATCCCTGAAGGGTTTATTAGGCTATAAATGGCAGTACAATTGGACGATTAACTAATTATATATGTGGTATGGCTTTCTTTCCCTTCTGTTTGCCCTGACGGCTTGGGGATCCCATCAATCTGGATTATAACACTGACGCATGGATGTTTGGAACATGATCGCACTGTTAATGTCAGGATGATTTGAATGCATAGATTGAGATTTTCAAGTTTCCTCGCAACAGCGAAGTAATAATAAGGTACTTATGCTTTGGCTTGGGATTCACACTGCAATATGGTTTTAAGAGCACATGGTGTTGCATCTGATAATATATACTTCATTGTTCTTGTTTGACAGGTAGCAGAATTGATCGTATTAGAATTACTTATTTGGTAAATTAGTGACTGGCTTTAATTACTAATCTTGTCCGTAATTCGCTGACTAGTACTCAGTAAAGAGCTCACCCTGTCAGAGGATCATTGTTATTTGCATTTATTTTTCTAGCAATTGGAACAACTCAGAAAAACGCCTATGGTAATTATACTTTAACTTTGATTACTATGTGAAGATGGTGTGGCGCACCGCGCACCTGTTCACAGTCATACAAGCGGTTTATAGGTGCATATTTTTACATGACTGTGTGTTTTATTTTGTCTTTTTTTCTCCCCTCTTTACGTGTCCTTTTTTATGCCATCCTTTTCTAATCGTGTTGTTTTGATGATGACTTTAAAGTCTACTTGCTGTCATTATAATTATGATTTGCATACAAATGAATCTATGGCTATTAATTGATCGGGACAATGGATCCATGCTCATGTTATTGTCTGTGTGGGACCATTTTTTGTTGACCTCTGATTTTTGATGCCTGTGTTGTGATTTTATGACTACTATTGGTTATTTATGACTACAATACAAATCCACGTTTAGCCAAAGATCTCTGCGCTCTACCTCTATCAAATAGCTGGTGCTGCCGGGCTACAGCTTGGCTAAACTGACAACATTTCAAAAATGTATCAAACTACAAATGGCAGCCAGAGAGGTGTTTAAGGCTGAGAATATCATAGCACAATAATGCCCAAGCACTCTAGACCGCTTTGGTGAAAACATATATATTTTATTTCTTCATTGCAATAATGAGCATCAGTGTTAAAAAATTCTTATTCAATTCTATGCAGACCAGGTAAAAAGCATAATGAGTACCTCATCGGGTGAAGTTCGCCACGCGTTCTGCTCTATTCCAAGAGCTTCATCAGGCTATTTGTAATCCATTTGGTTGCACTCCCGCTATTGTTTTTAAAAGGTAACCAAGTGGGCGTTAACGCGTTACGCAAGCGCTCCGTCTCACTCTCTACATTGGATCATGTGATCACTACTGCCTTTCTGACCAAACACGTCATAGTCATGTGACTATGAGTGAGCTGTGATCGAGATATCTCTAAAGCTCTAAAGTTGCACGCAGAATAATATCCGCCATCTTTGAAGGTCTAAGAGTTTACGTGATCTCCCAATAAATAAGGCTGGTGCCTATATATTTGGAAAGGACCTCTCACACTCACGCAGTTAATACCCACTTGGTTAGTTACAATCTAGATAAAATTTCGCAGGAATATTCCACTAGTGTGATATCTATCGTTACGATAGGCTCGATAGAACAGAATTACAATTTCCGTTCTCACGCCTATACAGCTCCCCGGTGATTACCATTACATGTAGAAACAAAGGAATGCAGTCTAAGTTACCTTTCCACATACTATCATGCACCTAGTGGCACTGATATGTTAATATCCTGCACTGCCATGTTATACTAAGTTCTTAAATTGCTTCCTAATTCGTTCTTATAGCCATAATCGGAAAGCTAGTGCTCGTGCTCATGTAATAATTGATTCCATCAATAAGTGGAATCCACATATGTATATGTATTTCTGAAAGTTAAATAGTTTGTTTATGCATGTTCAATTGTCTATGCATAAAGCCGTGCAAAATTGCATTTAAATAAAGTGCAATAAGTTTGTGCAAATTTGCATTTATATAAAGTGCAATAAGCTTGTGCAAATTAGCTATTTAAAGTCCCAGTGCATTATTCATAGTATCATATACAATGTAAAAACATAAGGTGCTGACTGTATGTTAAAAGTACTTATCTCATTCTCTAAAAAACAGATACACAATATATTGAAATTTTAGGATACAGTTTAGATGTCCATATGTCAAGTCATATTTTCCTAATAATACATCAGAAAGAGAAGTCAAGTTCATAGTTATTTTTCAATTGGCTCTGAGCAGATTTGAAAGAGATAATAGTAGCTTCATCAATTTCATTTCTATTCATACAAGAACACATATAATTCTGAATCAATATTCAATCCATTAGGTTTTAGTGAATCAAGTTTACAAATTAGAGTGGCTTCAAGTTGGCGTGATTTGAGTTCTCTGTTTTCCATTCTTTGATGCTGGGGAACATGTGCCAAACCCACAAAAGACATTGCTTTCACATCACTATTGTGTTTTTCTTCAAAGTGAATTGGTAGTGAATAGGTTTGGTCCTTGTTTTTTATGGCCCAACAGTGTTGCAAAATGTGCAGTTTTAAGGGACCTATTGTGGATCCAATGTAATGTAGTCCACAACTGCATGTAATTGCATATACTACATACTTGGTAATGCATGTTATCTTGTGTTTATATTTCCATGATATCCCTTTACTACACACAAACGGTACTTTGGTTACATGATTACACATTTTGCAATGTCCACATTTGTTGAAGCCCACCTGATAGCTCCTATTCTGAAGCCAATTGGAGTCATTCTTTTTTGTTTTGACCGTACTTGGCGCTAAAATGTTATTAAGTGTTGGTGCTCTGTGAAACGTTACACTAGAATTTTCACTTAATACTTCATTAAGGTCTGTATCCGTAGTTAATATATTCCAATGCTTCTGCATTATGGTCTTGATTTGTTCTGCCTGTTGATTATATCCTGTGATAAATCTAATCACTTTATCTTTGCTTTTTAACACAGGATTTAGTAAGTTAGTTCTTTTAACTTTTTCTGCCTTCATATAACCATCGGTTATAGTTTTTTTCGCATATCCCCTGTTGATGAATCTGCTTCCTATTTTCTTGGCTTCTTTTTGGTAATCATCTTCCGAGCTACAAATTCGTTTTGCCCTTAAGAATTCCCCATATGGTATTGACCTCTTCAGGGGAAAGGGATGGTGGCTATTTGCGTGCAGAGTGGAATTAGATCTTGTTTCCTTTCTATATAGGCTGGATTTCAAATTGTTGTTTTCTATATTGAATTGAACATCTAGAAATACCAACTCTTTTTGTTCATTACACTGGTTAGTTCCAAATTGAAGATGTTCTCATTGAGGATGTTAGTGTATTCCTCCATTAGTTGTTCACTGTCATCCCATATGAGGAATAGATCATCTATAAATCTATACCAGACTATTATATGTTTGGTATAGAATTCAAGCTCTTCTCTCCAGGCTACATTAACTTCCCACCATCCCATATAGAGGTTGGCATAGGTGGGTGCCATGCACGAACCCATGGCTGTTCCCTGTTTTTGTCGAAAGAGAACATCATCATACAGAAAGTAGTTATTTACCAAACAGAACTGAAGCATATCCAAAAGCTTTTGATGATGCTTGTGATAACTCACTGATCTTCCATCAAGGAAGTATTTGCAGGCTTTCAGACCATATTGATGTCCTATAGAAGTATAAAGTGATGTGACATCTAAAGATACCAAAAGATAATTGGCTTCCCAATTGATGTCTTGTAACTTGATTAACAGATCAGCAATTTCCCGAATATATGAATTTAAACTGAGAACAAAAGGCTGAAAGAAGTAATTCAAAAATCTTGACGTGTTCTCCAATAAACTTCCAATTGATGAAACTATTGGACGACCAGGTGGATCCTCCAATCCCTTGTGAATTTTAGGATTAAAGTAAATAATCGGTGTAGTTGGATGTGTTGTCTTGAGGAATAGGTATTCATCATCATCAATTAGTGCTTCTTCACACCAATTGTCTAGTAGAGAGAATAATGTTGTTTTAGTCTCATTCAGAATTGTCATTTCAACTTTTTCATAGTGCATGGTGTTGTCTAGTTGTCTATTTGCTTCTTTGATATAGTTCTCACTGTTCATGACTACCACTCCTCCACATTTGTCTGACGGTCTGATCACTATTGTGTGATCATTTTTTAGATGTTCCAGAGTTTGTAGTTGTGATGGATTCAGATTTTTGATTCTGTTGTTCCGTGAGATTCCAGATAAGCATTTTAAATCTTTGACAACTAGTTCTTCAAAAATGTCAATGGCACTACATTAGGTATTAGGACAAAAAACTGATTTAGGTCTCAAATTGCTCGAGCTGCTCATGCCAGTATCAATACCAAACCTCTCTTGTAAGTCATTGTCATTTATCATAATTTCTTGAATATGGATTTAATTGAAGTTCATTCAGACATGTTAATGTTGTCATGTCTGACTCCGTAAGGGGAAAGGGTGATACTGTGTCCCCTTGTGTGGTTTGTTTATGTTCTTTGACTTGAGTTGCATAAAACTTTGTCAGTTTGAGCTTTCTGGTAAATTTGAATAGATCCATTTTTGTCGCTGTGAAATCATATGTATTGGTGGGGCTGTATGATAATCCAAGTTGTAAAATGGATTCTTCTCCCGGGGATAATGCTCTTGATGAGATGTTGAAGATTTTTAATTTCATGTCTTCTTGCCTCTCACCGGGGAGCTGTATAGGCGTGAGAACGGAAATTGTAATTCTGTTCTCTCGAGCCTTTCATAACGATAGATATCACACTAGTGTAATATTCCTGCAAAATTTTATCTAGATTGTAACTAACCAAGTGGGTATTAACTGTGTGAGTGCGAGTGGTCCTTTCCAAATATATAGGCACCAGCCTTATTTATTGGGAGATCACGTAAACTCTTAGACCTTCAAAGATGGCGGATATTATTCTGCGTGCAACTTTAGAGCTTTAGAGATATCTCGATCACAGCTCACTCATAGTCACATGACTATGACGTGTTTGGTCAGAAAGGCAGTAGTGATCCCATGATCCAATGTAGAGAGTGAGACGGAGCACTCGTGTAACGCGTTAACGCCCACTTGGTTACCTTTTAAAAACAATAGCGGGAGTGCAACCAAATGGATTACAAATAGCCTGACGAAGCTCTTGGAATAGAGCGGAACGCGTGGCGAACTCCACCCAGTGAGGTACTCATCATGCTTTTTACCTGGTCTGCATAGAATTGAATAAGAATTTTCTAACACTGATGCTCATTATTGCAATGCAGAAATCAAATATATATGTTTTCACCAAAGCAGTCTAGAGTGCTTGGGCATTATTGTGCTATGATATTCTCAGCCTTAAACACCTCTCTGGCTGGAATTTGTAGTTTGATACATTTTTGAAATATATATATATGTTTGTCAGCCTCAGAAGAAGAGTCAAGCCTCGAAACACGTGTCAGACTGATTGTGCATAAATCAAGTAAAAATAAGGGCGCCTGGCGGAGTCCTGATCTACCCAGGAGGGTAGGTATATAATAATCAAAAATAATCAGGATGTGAGATCCTACAAAAAGCAAGCTACGGTTCTGAACAAAAGAGTTTATTTCAGAAAACCACAAGTGTTATTGCACTCACTCATGGGAAGTCTTTGATTGCGGCACCACCTCCTTCACCATTTGGATCCACATTAGCATTTTGTGTATAAAATGCACAGCAACCACATGTTGCTATTCGGCCCCTCCAGCGCACTGCGATCCATCAGAGGAACACAGACGCACCACCAGTTCGGACACATTTTTCCAACAAAGGCACTATTTTTGCGCTATTCTAAAACCAACTTGTCCTCACACAATGGGGCGGTAATACTCCTCACGCCCTAGATCACTTAAGGCAACAGTTGACACCACGTTGCCCACACGCCCTGGAGTGTTCATACACGTATGGTATTCACCATTACACAAACGTCCAACAGTGTTAACTAGACCAGGGACACCCTCACCCTAGTTCTAGACGTTTGAATCGACACCTCAAACTTACTTCCATCATTGTTTTTTACAGACGAGGAACCTTTTTAGGCCCTCCTCTAGCCAATAGGATCCTGACCAAATCAGTACCTCAGGAACCCACAGCTCCCCCAAGTGCAGTTTCGTACCAACCATCCAGCACTAATCCTTGGATGGTTATGTACAGCATCACCACTGCTACCTCAGCAGCAGGTAAGCTGTCCTTTGAGATGGCAATACTAGGGCTCAATTATGAAACAATAAATAACACAATTAGACCCTGAGATCTTCACAAATACTTCTCTATTCGCAGACGGAACGGACTACACCACATTTGGTGCTCATCCTGAAGAAAGCCAACACAATCCAGACAACAATTCTGCCTTCCTGGCCGAAACACACCTGTGTCGATCCCCAGTGACTGCAAATACCCTTTTTCGTGTATGTCTTGTAGATTATGTTGTTTACGATGCCCTGGACCACCCTATGTCCCGGGTTTACTACTGTATAAATATGTGTTCTTCTAACTGTTATATACCACTGTGCCCTTAGGTGGAACTCTGTACCTCAACACAAAAGAGGTTAATACTCATTCTGTATTTCCACCAAACTCAATCACTCTTGCCCCTTCTTTTTGAGCCCTTCGTGCATATCGAAAGCTATGTAAACTAATTGAACAATAACACTTGTGGTTTTCTGAAATGAACTCTTTTGTTCAGAACCGTAGCTTGCTTTTTGTAGGATCTCACATCCTGATTATTTTTGATTATTATAGGCTGATTGTGCAGAAAATTTAAATTATGTACAGCTGTGCATGAAAATTTCAGTGTTTGGTGCAGTTCTGATTGACTAACCTCATTTAAATGCTAGACAACATTTCTTTAGTAAATTTGCTCATTACACAACACTATATGCAAGACTCACTGTGGGAAAGATTGATTGATGGGCAGTCACAAGGCATGACAATAGCGGTGATACAAATGCTAGAGAGTTGTAAGATTGGGCTTTGGGCTTAGGCTTAAGGTGGAGGTTACCTAATCAGGCAACCCTAGTATATTCTAGCCCAGTCCCAGCAGTGTGACTTAGCCCAAAGGAGAAGGGGGAAAGACATTTCATAAAAGAGAGACGTTGTATGTGGTGCTCTTGCATAAAAGAAGGTGTGTTGTATGGCAAGACTTTACCTTTTTTATTTGGAAATGCAATTTATATGTTTTATATAAGTTTCTATTCTATGATCTGTTTAATCGTAATTTAACTGACTAATGATCTGTCTTTGTTGTATGTGAAGTATGGAAATGTGATCTGGATATGATTGTGAAAGGTTAATTTTAACCATATACAATAAAAAAAAGAAAATTCTGCTGATCTGTTCCATGGCTTGGGTGGATGTCGGACTGGTGTATTCCTAGGATACGGTTAGTTTCCAGGTAGTTTGATTGATTTGAGTATTTATATCACGCTCGTAACGAAATAAACTGTACACCGGTGCAGCTGGAGATTAGAGGTTGAACCAAGCAGACTGTTGCTGGAAACAAATTTGAAAGCAGAGGTTCTCATCAACCCATGAAGAGATTCAATTATCTAAACAGGAATGTTTTTAGTGCCCTATGGAATTGTTAAAGAGTATACAATGCTCTGATCTCTCTAGGAATACTATTCCACAGTTTTGGGCCAAAGACAGCAAATCTTCTTTCACCCATTGACACAAGGCAGAAGAGGCGATACTCAGTAGCAGCTGGTCTTTTGATCGTAAACACCTTGAAGGTTGGTAGCGATTAATCTTATCCCTCAGGTAGACTTGTGCCAATCCGTTTAAGCATTTGAAGATGAGACATGCCACTTTGAACTTGATACGCTCTTCCACTGCCAGCCAATGAAGCATTCTGCGAAATGGAGATACGTGGGCTGATTTACTCAGCTTGCAGACCAATCTAACAGCCGCATTCTGAGCCTTTTGAAGTCTGTAAAGTTGTTTGGCTGGAATGCCTATCAACAGGCTATTACAATAGTCCATATGGCCATTAATTAAGGCCCCTCTATAGTTGCATGATCTTCATCCGGAACATTTGGCAAAACCTGCCATAGTAGTCTCAATGAGTAGAAAAATTGCCTGTACCTTGGTTCCTACTTGGCCTTCGCTACCCAGATTGTCTTGCCAAATACATCACAGATTCTTTACCTTAGAGGCAAAGCGTACCTTTACACCCAAAAGATTGGGAACTGACATTTTTTTTATGGCTTTGAGTAGATGTCTAGATCTGAACATAAATTGAAGCTGGTTAGTAGACATCCACTCACTGACCTCTTCCAGGCAAAGTTTGACCCTAATGAAGGTTTCTTCAAAGTCACCAATTTTGATGAAGATCTGGGTATCTTCAGCATAGGAATGATAGCTCATCCCATGATGCCTCAAGATCTCCATCAATGGTTGTAGGTATAGATTAAAGAATAGTGGTGACAGTGAGGACCCACATCCTGTGGTAGTAGGATCTGAAATCAAACTGCCAAGTTTAACCTGATGTTGATGATTCTACACAAATTATTTAAACCATTTAATGGCATGCTCTAAGACTCTGTCAACTGTCTTCAACCTATCAAGCAAGAGGGTGTAGTTGACCGTATCGAAGGTGGCAGACAGGTCTAACATTACTAGCAATGAGAGTTTGCCCCGGTCAGCGACATCTAAAAGTTCATCCTTGTGGTGCGTGAGCAAAATGATCCGGAAAACATGGTGCCGATGTGCGGCCATCTCGGACATTCACTTCCATTTACCGCAAGAAAACAGTAATGAAAGTTCATGTTTTCCTGGGCTCAGCTAGCAAACATGTATTTCTGGTGCGGAGACAAGGTCACATATTTATGTCAGATGACCGAGCTGGGCAGAATAGTTATTGTATTGCCCGCCGAAGGACAAGCTTGAAAGGGAGTCGAGCACTCTGCAGGTGCAGTGATAAGGGGCAGTGGGAATGACAGCAAGGAGGGAAGATGTTCTTTTTCAGCTTCTAACTGCAATATTCCACTCTGTTTATGCCTCATGCTTATTGTCTGCTCTTCGGCCTAGGGCAGCTTGGTAACCATGAGGGACGGGGATCAAAAGTAGCCCCCATAAGAGATGAGGAGTTTCCTCTTGGAGTTCAGAGTTAGAAGTTACAACCTGGGAGTTGCAGTCTCGCTGGATAGGAGGACGCTCCATTCCAGATCCCATTAGAACGATCCATCTCTGTCTACCTGCTGTGGGAGTAAGCAGTGTTGTTATGGCTGAGATGACGGTATCTCCCATGGCGATCTTAGCGGTGACATCTTTTTTACCTTTTGTTTATACGTAACTGATTATATGTTTATTCTTTCTGTTATTTTATTATGCATGAATAAAGGGCCTATAACGCGCCATTTTCTTATAACCATTAGTAATGTGTTATGTGTCATTTTGTGCCTATGTGAATCCAAAGATTATTTTTGCAAAGGTCCGGAGAATAAGTACTGGAACTCCATAAGCGACCAAGATAAAGCAAAACAATCCTGTACCGCTAAGAAGGCCGTCTCTGTGCCAAACTTGGGTCGAAAACCTGATTGAAAGGAGACGAGGAGTGACTCTTTTTCCACAAAATCCTGCGGGTGACTACCTTCTCCAAGATTTTCCCGGGCCATGGAAGTCCTGCACTAGGTCAGTAGTTCTGAAACTATAGGATGCAGATTTGTTTTTTTAGTAAGGGTGCTAGAATAGAGTTTTGTAGTCTCTGAGGTACTAGGCCCTGATTCAAGGATTTATTAATAAACTCAGTCAGAAATGGTGTAATTTCCTGAGCCATGCGCTTTGCTACATAAGCAGGCAGAGGTAATAGTCACTTGTAGGTTTCAGTGCTGTAACTAAGGAACATATATCGTCCTCTGATACAGGGTGAAAATCAAATAGGCTGATGGGTCTAAAAGCACCAGCTGCACAATTTCTGGTAGGGACCGGCCAGTCATCTGTCCTAGGGGATTTTGAACCAGCAACTGGACTTTGACTGCAATGTCCTTCTTAATAGGTTCTATTTTCTCCTCAAAGAATTTGGTAGTGCTGGATGTGTAGGTACGCTGCTCTGTTCAAAATTCTGAGTAGGAATGGGATAGTCATAATGGGTTGGTAGTTATTGGGGGTTGCTGGATCTAAGGAGTGTTTTGTTTAGAAGCGAGAGAACCCAGGTGTCCTTGAGGCTGGAGGGCACTACGCCTGTGGCAAAGGAGGCATTGATAAGGGTGGTGATGAGCGGTGCTAGGGCATCAGAGCAGTCCTTTATGATGAACGCTGGGCATACATCGCCTTTGCATTTGGAGGATTTTAGGCTTTTGAGGACTGATCGGACTTACTGTTCTGAGACTGCACAGAATCTAAAAACGGCAGGAAGGTTACAGTGGCGGTGGTGGCGATAGCGCATGGGCGAGGCTGCAGAGAGGCAAGTATTACGCAGATTTTAGTTTGGAGTGTGTCAATTTTATTGAGCATAGCATTTTGTATGCTGGTCCAACACACTTCGTCTTTGGGATGGAAGAGAGGGTAGGGGAGGGAGGTTTGAGCTCTCTTAGAATAGTGAATATTTGTCTTGTATCTGATTTTGCGTTGGTTATCCTGGAGATAAAGGTGGTGGATTTGACGGAGATGATGGCTTGTTTTTATGTTTTTGACACTTTGGAGAATTCCAATTTGGAGGTTTCAGAAGGTTTTTTTCTTCCAACAGGATTCTGCTAGACGGTTTTTGTCTCAGAGTTCACATAGGTTTGGTGTGCACCAGACGTTGAGATATCTGACAGGTTTGTTTGTTTGTTTGTTTATTTTATTTATACCGCGCACCTGACCCAGAGGTAATTGGGCGCTGTTAGGACATTAATGGTTACATAGGAAAGTAACTGTGAGAATACAGGTAAAAATATACATATTATACACATTATACAGTCAAACAATACAGTTTGGCTTTTTTTGTTGGGCTAGTGGGGCTACGATGTCAACTGTAAATGCTAAGGTTGTGGTGTAGAGATCTGCCAGATGGTTTGTATTCTTTAATGCAATTGCATGCATAAACTGAAAACCAATAGGGTTTCAGGTCATTGGCTAATTATACAGGCATGTTATATGCTGCAATTTCTAGAACTCACTTTAGCCACAAGTTAATGTTAGAAAAATGTACTGAATGTTCAGGCATAGTCCTACTGTTTGGGTGGCCAAAATGACAGATGAAAACGTTTTTCAGTAAAAAAAAAATTGAAAATGCAAGGATCCCATACTGAACTAGGAACAGTTTGAGGTGTGATGTTCTCCTTAATGCTGAAAAGAATTGTCCAATCAGTCACGTATTCCAGAGTAGTGCCCTTTTGAAGACGACTGCTTTGGGGCAGAAAATGGACTCTGGCACCAATGACTTTCCCAGTCGCAAATGGCAGGTCTTTCATTTTGTGGCTATTTGGGATAGTACTCATGGTGGGGGGTGCTTTGGGTAAGAATATTGCATTTTAAATAATTTGAGCAGCAACACTGATCAGAACTACTAGCTGCCCACTGAAATAACTATGCAAACCGGCCATTGCTAGCCTGTTGGGCCTGCACTTGTGGCATTGCCCTATATGCCAGTCTGAGCCTGCTGGGAATACAGGAAAATAGGTCTGAACTCTTTCTTTATTTTTTGGTTTAA
Source organism: Ambystoma mexicanum (assembly GCF_040938575.1). Taxonomy (NCBI): domain Eukaryota; kingdom Metazoa; phylum Chordata; class Amphibia; order Caudata; family Ambystomatidae; genus Ambystoma; species Ambystoma mexicanum. Next base: position 311,204,001 of record NC_090935.1, read on the forward strand.
AGGTATCTTCATAGGTCTGAACGCAGAGGGCCAAGCAGTAACTTACAGTCCCTGCTCTCACTAGCCCTTATTTCCCTGTAAATTAAAACAAACTTTCACACATGGCTGCACCACACCAAAGTTTTAACTGCTTCAACTTTATCACCTTGAAATGAGTAAACACATAAAGTGGTGTCCATACACCAGCTTCCTTCGCATCCTGCACTCTCCCCTCCCCTTTATTCTGTTAGTGTACTTGCGTTTTACGAATTGTCTTATGACCTAGTAGGAACGGTTTTGTTTTCATATGGAAAGGGGATGATGAGCAACTACAATGTTTCAAACAAAGAGCAAATCAAAATAATTTAGGGATAATATTCACTGGGAATTCAAGCACATCAGAAGTGAACTTTCTAGATCTCACAATTTACATTGACAACAGTGAGCTCTTGACCAAAACCTATAGAAAACCAACAGAAGCTAATTCTACTCTGTATGCGACAAGTTGCCATTATAATCCTGTAATTAAAAATATTCCGAAAGGGGAATTTATACGACCTCGCAGAAACTGCTCGAAAGAAGAAGCCTTTGAAAAAGAATGCAAACTGCTTTCCACACGTTTTCTGACCAGAGGGTACGCCAGTACAAATATCACCAAAGCACGTGTTCAAGCAAGAAAACTTAAAAGAGAAAATGCACTAATTCCAAGTAAACAAACTGCTAGCCAAACAGGGCGGATTAGATTCATCACAACCTATTGTGCCAATAACATAATACTGAGGAAGATTTTAAGAAAGAACTGGGGTCTTTTGAAATTAGATCCACACATTAATGAATTCAATGACGATTGCCCTACATTGACCTTTAAAAGAGCTAGGACACTGAAAAACACTCTTAGTCCATCATTTCTACCCGAAGAAAAAGTTATTGAAGCAACAGCATGGCTCCCTCAATTACCTATGGGCTTTAGGAAATGTAGCTCCTGTTCCATATGTAAATATGCAATGAGCAATACAGATATTTTTGAAGACTCTTTTGGGATCCAGCACAAAATAACTGACTTTATCAACTGCAAAACTAAGTTTGTAGTTTATGCAATAATTTGTCAATGTAAGAAAGTGTACATTGGAAGGACCATTAGACAAATGAGAACCAGAATTCGTGAGCATATGTCTACCATTGGAAGTCAGAACACAAATTTACCACTGGCATCCCACTGGCAAAGAAAACACCAACTGAACAATAAAAAAGACATTAGATTCTTGGGTCTTAAAAAGGTGACCCTTGGTCCTAGAGGTGGAGATCAAGAAATGAGACTGAGACAAGAAGAAGCAAAACTTATATGCCGCTTTCGAACAGTTGAAAGAGGCCTGAATTCGGACAATGAGATGTCATCTTTCCTATGAGCAATCCATGAACTATATACCAGTTACCCAATACAAAGTTACCGTTTTAACGTGTACATTTGTTATTGATACAATCTAATCTCTGTAACTAATAGAACAGTTGTCTATTAATATGAATAGTATAAGTTACAAAGACTAGACATTATGAGGACAATATGTGCCCAACTGTGATGTGTATTCTTTAATAATGATGTACCCCAGGTAAGTAACATGAACAACTTTGGAACCACGGCGACCTGCTTTTCTATTAACTCGTGTTCAACTCAGACACAGGAAATTGCTATGTTAATTGGCTACGGTCCAAATCTGAAGTAATATTACAACTAATTATACTATATTCATAATCACAGAACTTATGAAACACCTAAAATAAGGAACAATTTACTTTTCGCAATTGTATATTGATATTTATTTTTTACTTTTATTTATTTTTTCTTTGACAATACATCCCCAGGAATTAATTACCTATTTGTAAATATAACGAATTTCAACCTTTCAATGCACATTATATTTATTCGCAACACGACACAGAGCAGTAATTACGACTATATAGACTATGGGCTCAGACGGCCGCGAACTGCTATGTGTGCTTTGTGAGCCCATAACATGGCACTCACAATAGAAACTACAGAAGGACTACTACAGTCACTGTGGTAATCGCATCAACAATAACTTAAGCCACCATCTTTTTCGCTCTTGGCGAACGCGGACGGATTTGCACAGATGCCGTAGGTAAGGGGCTAGCTGCGTTAATTAGGACCCCTCGGTCCGCATGATAAACGGCATACTTAATGAGTTATAACTTGTAAACTAAACGTTCAAATTGTTAATAAGGCTCAATCAGCTCAATTTAATGCTATATGAACATGCACCTCTCCCGCACAAGGCTTTTCTTTTCATCAACCCGACGGCATTTAACTAAACGAACATTAGATTCCTCAAGCCTGTTGCTTAGTCTTGATTTATAAGTACAGGAAGTTTAAATCAACTCCATTCTAACCGATCTGAAAAAGAAAAGAGTGTAATAATATGTGTGTTAATCCACACAAACAATTAACCATGCCAAACTTACTTGACAGGATGGGATTGAACCCATGACTTTGTTTGACTTGCTGAAATGCTTCATTACAAATCTTTCAATAATACCACTTAGGTAAGACTGAATTCCATTTGCTTTAAGTTATAGTTCATTTATAATTTACTTTTATATTTTATATGGATATCTTTAAGACAAATGAACTCATGAAAACCATTTTCTTTCTCTCCCCCCCCCCCCGCTTACATGTATTTCTCCTTGATTGTTCTGTTTCCAAATTGCAAATGTACTGATGTGATTTTTTCATGTTGAATGCAACACTCTTTATCCTTACCATTCTTACCCCAATCCCCCCACCCCTGCTGTCTGTGTTACATATCACACCATTTTCTGTGGCACCGATTATGAATTACTTGATGAATGTAAAATATATGTTATCTTTGATTTTTTATTCACCAGCCCTGATTTGAAAAAGACGACTGTGATCGTCGAAACACGTGTCTTCAAAAGGGGACTTACTTACTATAAATTTACATTTAAAAAAACTAAACGTTGACTAAAGTGTCTTCTCCCTGTTCCTACTATCTAGACTTCCCCTCCATCTCCCCTCTTTTCTGCTACTGCACTTGCACGCTCCGAATTGTCTCACGACCTAGTAGGAACGTTTTGTTGTTCCCACTCGCTGTTCGTCCCCTTCCTACACTGCCCCTTCCTCCTTCCCCATTTCAGTTACCGCACACGTTTCGATTTGTCTCCCGACCTAGTAGGAACATTATTGTTTGTCTTCCTCCCTGTTCAACCAACCTACACTTCCCCTCGCCTCTTTTCTGGTACTGTACTTGCACGTGTCATTCGCAGTCACGCACATCGTCGTGACTGGCGATTACTTACGCGTTGGAGTTTCAGGAGCCACAGAGGTGCTTTAGTCCCTTCTCTGTGTTCACTGCCGCCTGCTCCAAGCACGGTACGCAACGCTGCCGGGAGTATTTAAGACCCCGCCTCCCGGCAGGACGTTGCGTTGCAACCCTCACTGTTTGTTTATCTCTCGACTTTGGGTCCCTTGCTAGTCCTCTGCTCCCCACCTTGGATTTCCAGAGGAGTTTTTCTTCGTGTTTACTTTTTGGTGTTCCCGTCCTCGGAACACGGCTCTTTTCGTCTATTCATTTTCTCCGCCGCTTACCTGAGCGGCGCTTGCTGTGCCTTTTTCCTCCAGCAGTCTCTCTCTCTCTCTCTCTCTCTCTCTCTCTCTCTCTCCTTCTCCCTCTTGCTCCTTCACTCATATTCTCTCGCTCTCTTCCACTTACCTTCATTTTTCCTCGTTCTACTGGGCCAGGCAGTTTGTGGACATACTTCCGTGCTTCCCTGAAGACCCTTTCGGAAGAGTTTGCTACTTCCGCAGCCTCCTGTTGCGGCCTTCTCCGTCAGCTCGTACGGCCTGGTGTTACCATTGGACTTGGACGTATTGAGGGCTACTACCTCAGTGTTGGAGATCCCCTATTTCTTTACCACCTATTGAACCACCGGCCACCTGTCAAGAGTCTTGGCACCTCTGATCAGGGTTTTTTTTCCCTTACGGGTTTTTCCCTGCATTTCTGGCTTGATTCCGGAAGGAAGGTCCCGGTGCCGCTGTTTCTTACCCAGCGGTCACTGTGGCTTCACTCCGTGACAAGCACACGCACTTAATAAGGAGAGAGACTACCTGGCACGTCGAGGCCTTCAAGAGACCATCGACTCCGAAAACTCAAGTGAGGAGAGTGTGTGCACAGGGGAAGAAAAGCCAAGGGTACTTTACAAGTCACAGCACGCTCCGAATTGTCTCACAAACTAGTAGGAACATTTTAGTTTGTCTTCTTCCCTGTCCCCCAACCTTCACCTCCCCTTCTCCCCCACCCTTCCCCTGCTTTCTTCTTACCATACTTGCACGCTCCTAAAGTCTCAAGACCTAGAAGGAACGTTATATTTTTTGTAGTCTTCCTAGTGCCCCCCTCTCTTGTCTTGATGCGCCTTGAGACACCATTTGTCTGTATAGGCTCATTATAAATACCCAATAAAAAGTGAGAGCCGAGGCTCTAGTTTTGGCATGGTTAGCAGGGGCAGGATATTGTCTTTGGTATTTTTTCATGCACAGCGGGTTAAAGAAGGAGTTAATGTTAGGGTGCCAGCTTTGGTCCTCCTCTGAGGGTGTTGAATGGTGAAGGTAATAATGTGGTGGTCTGACCATGGGTAGGGGGCATTGGAGTCAATGGTGATCTGACAAATGAGGTCTACAATTCAATCTAGTGTGCCGTCCTTGCCATGGGTGGGGTCGCTGTTCCAATGCTTGAAGTTTAGTGCTTTCAGGGAGTTTGAGATGGCGGCGGCCTGGAGGTCTGAGAGATCCTTGAGGCCTAGGTTAAGACTGCTGAGGATGATGACTTGAGAGTAGGCTTTGATATTATCTCCTATGATGTGGAGGAAGTTTTCTTCGAAGGTGATGGTGTGGCCTGGTGGGCGGTATATAATGTGGAGTGAGATGGTGCTGGTGGGTGAGGTGGACAGCTTATGTGAGGCGATGTCCCCATTCTCCTCCGAGGTGGTATCGAATGGCCTTATGGAAAGGGAGTATTTAGCTAGTAGGGCAACTCCTCTTCCTCTAGCATTGAGTCTGTCTTTTTGGTAGATAGTGTACCCTGGGGGAACAGCTAAGGATACGGCTGATCCAGAGGCTTTGTGAAGCCATGTTTCAGAGATGGCCACTATGCCTAGGTTGCGAGTTGTTTGGAGGTCATATATGTGTATAGTGTGTGCAGTTAGGGAGCGCGCGTTGATAAGTGCACAGATATCATATTTGTTAATCTGCAGAGACTTAAATTCAACTACTCTGTCGCAAACATTGAAAAGAAATCGTACGCCCGCGGACCAGAGAGGAAGACTATGGCAGAACCTAATGAACTCTAGAGAACTGCACAACCCTGACCTGGTTTTTCCAAACGCGGATCGCATAGCAACATGGTCAAACGGACAGATTGAAACAACTATTGACCATATATTTACTTCAAGAGCCTTTTTGGACCTGATTTCGACCTTTGAAGTAATCAAAACAAAATTCAGCGACCATAACTTGTTGGCAGTCACCTGGAAAACCTTGACGGATCCTGTAGACATCTTGGATTGTCAACTGGAAGTCAACAACCAAGGAAACAGACTCCGTCTCTCCGCAGATAACATCAAGGAGTGACAGACAATTATAAAACCCTCGAACTTAAAAACCAGTCCAATAAGACTGACTACGGTCCTTTACTTATACCATACAAGAGGCCCAGTACTAAGTCTTGCCCAGCGCCAAACCTAAAAAACCATACCTTCGATATGCAGGTAGTCGAAAACCGACGGATTTATCGGAAAGCCGTGAGAAACGCATCAAAACAAGCTTGCGCTAACGCAGCAACACTAAAGCGCAACGCAAAAACTGCTTACTGCCAATGGTTGCGCACCCATCGACTGAACATGCACCAACAAGATGCCGAGGCGATCATTAAATCCATCTGCACAAAGAACTCAAAAGAATTCTGGTCACTGTTAAACGCATCAACAACGACGTCCCGCAGTAGTATTCAAAACACAATAGGAGAAAATACATGGAAAAATCATATAGAAAAAACTTTCAAATCTCCTCTTGACAACAAACCAACTAACTCTGAGGAACCTGTTAGTTCATGGGACAGACTGGATGACAAAGATGAAATCTTCAAGTTAATATCGTCATTAAAAAACTCGAGCGCGCCGGGCCCAGAGGGCATTACCAACATTGATCTGAAAGCTTATCCAGTAGCCTGGACTAGATTCCTCAGCGAAGTTTTTGCTAGATGTGCAGACTCGAGATCGATCCCTGTTTCATGGACGTCAGCCATTATAGTGCCCATCTATAAAAAAGGAGACCCGAACAACCCCGTAAACTATCGGCCCATAGCCCTGCTGGACCCAATCGGAAAGGTTTACGCTTCCCTCCTTCTGAAGCGATTTCAACTGTGGGCCAACGGAGCCCCGTGCTACGACCATTTCCAATCTGGGTTTAAGAAGAACACCGGTGTCACAGTTAACATCTTGTCGCTGAGCTTACTAAAAAGTAGAACGATGGAAGGAGGTCCGGGGCTATACTTGGCCTTCATCGATTTCACCCAGGCTTTTGAGAGAATTGATAGATCTCTTCTATGGAAAAAATTGGAAGCATGGGCATGCCCAACCGAAATCTTGGACCCCATCAAAGCCCTCCACACGAACACCTCGGTCAGAATTCGTTTAAATGGTAAAGGAGCCCTGTCTACAGCCATCGCAACAAATAGAGGAGTAAAACAAGGGTGCCCTTTGGCGCCGTCAATTTTTCTGGCCTACATCGGAGACTATCAGCAAACAGAATCGTCGGTAAGATCTTTTCCACCCAAATTGGGACCGCAAAAAATAAGTAGACTCCTATACGCGGAAGATCTAATCTTGATTGATCAGACCCCAGTGGGCTTGCAACGGCAACTGGACAACCTGGACTCCTATGTAACAGCAAACAACCTAGAAGTTAACAAGGAGAAGACAAAAATTCTTGTCCTGGAAAGAACTGCGAAGAAATCAGCTAACAACAAATGGTACTATCGTTCCTCCTTGATTGAAAAAGTACAGAGTTTCAAATATCTAGGAGTGACACTGGACAACTCGAAAAAAGACCTTGCCATGCAAGAAGCACTCTATTCGAAAATGAGGAAACTAGCTTCTTGGGCTAAAGGCTTGGGAAACATGGTTAGCATACAAGGTAGGGCTTTTAGATAACATTGCTGGGATAAATGCATGGGAAACATGGTTAGCATACAAGGTAGGGCTGTTAGATAACATTGCTGGGATAAATGCATGGGAAACATGATTAGCATACAAGGCATGGCTGTTAGATAACATTGCTGGGTCAAATGCAGGAGAAACGTAGTTGGCAGCATTAGCGGCAGGGCTGCTTGCCTTTGGAGTAGTACATGAGCTTACATGTTCAATAGAGTCCATTAGGGAAGGAACCGGGGCAGTTAATGTCCTTGTGGCTGTTGTTCTCTTCCTGCTAGCTGACAGGGGTGTGGGCACAGGTTCGACTTTGGTGGGGTGGCTTTATTCAAAAGGGCTGTTTGTAGGCAGAGTAGTGCCGGTACTAGTAGTAGCCGGGGTGCAGGCCTTACCCTTGCTGTTGGAGGTAGTGTGAGGCCCAAGGTAAGTGTGGCGAATTGTGGTGGTGGCCTGAGTCGGGGACAAGTTTGTGAGGCAGGCGTTTGGCGAGAGCGAGGTGTGCATTCCAACACGTGCCGTTCTCTCGGCACCTGGCTGTGATAAGTCTGGTTCTTTTTAGTTCTGTACCTAAGTTGGTGGTTCCTTTGTTCTGTGGTGCACAGATTGGAGTAAAGGCAGTTAGAGTGGATTTGTGACTGTGCCTTGGGGCAGCAGCGCAGTATCAGCGAAATAAGTTTGGGTGCGACTTTATTGAGGATAGGCTGGGCGTTCCTGCCTGTGAGCGGGGGGTTGCATGCGGCAGGACATTTGCGCCGGACTGCGACAGGAGGCCGGCAAGTGTCGCAATGAGGAGCTTGGAGCAATGGGGAGTTCCAGGCGGGCTGACTCTGGTGCTGGTAGCAGCTGTGGACTCAATTTAGGGCAATCCTGTGGTATTAAGTGAGTGGCAGGCTCATTGGTTTGGTGGGTTGGGTTGTTGTGAAGCGTCTTTGTAATAGAGGGAGCAAAGTCAGGGGATTCTGTGATTTTAATGCATGCCAGCATGAGAAAAGTCGTGGGGCACGGCAGTGGGATGTGCGATGCACACAATAGCTTAAGTACCCATTTTATTGCGTGCCCAGGTGCAGCATGGAATATATTATTGCCAAAGGTGCCTGGACTGCTTGGCTTACCTTGTGCAGATGAGGTAAGCTGGACTGCGATCTGCTCAGGAACTGTAGAAATCCGAGCAGCTACGACTTCGCTGAGACCTGTAGAGAATAGATATATAATTAGCCTTCCCAGCGTGCCTTGACCAAGTGCCGGTTGCGCCTCCCGTCTGGAGGGACCAGGCACCATTGTGTACATAGGGGGTCATTCATGGTCCTGAACGCGAGAGGCAGTTTCGGTGTGATTAAAATTGCACTACGGTGCAGCGGCCATCTTTAAACGGTCTGAGGCCTTTGTATTCAGCTTGCATCCCGCATCTTGGGGAGAGCTGAGGGGCAGCCGTTGTGCAAGGCCTGGAAGGATAAACACACAGGCAGAGACTAGATGTACAGATTTGGTGCTTGATATGAATGTGTGCTTGTTGTCTATGAGTTCACAATTTTAGGTCAAGCCTGTCCGATTCCTAACCAGGAGCTGAGTGATTTATTGCATGGAGGAAGTAGAATTGGGATGTTGTGTGATATTATTGTGTGCAGATTATTCATGAGTTTACCATTTTAGGTCAAGCCTGTCCAATCCTGCACCAGCAGTTGAGTGATACACTGCACGGATGCAGTAGAATTGTGGTGTTTTGTGTTCTTAATGTGTGCTACTTGTTCATGGGTTCAGCATTTTATGTTAAGCCTGGCCGATCCTTCCCCAGGATTTGAGTGATATAATGCACGTATGAAGTAGAATTGGGGTGTTGTGTAATATGATATTAATGTGTACTTGTTGTAGTAGCCTGTCCAATTCCTAACCAGGAGCTGAGTATTATATTGCATGAAGGAGGTAGAATTGGGGTGTTGTGTGATATTATTGTGTGCAGATTATTCATGAGTTCACCATTTTATTCAAGCCTGTCTGATCCTTCTGCAGGATTTGAGTGATATACTGCATGTATAAAGTTGAATTGGGGTGTTGTGAGATAATAATATGTGCTCGTTGTACATGAGATCGTCCTTTTAGATCAAGCCTATCCAATCCCTCAACAGGAGTTAAGTGATATATTTCACGGATGAAGTAGAATTGAGGTGTTGTGTGATATTAATGAGTGCTCATCGTACATGAGTTAACCATTTTAGGTCAAGCCTGTCTGATCCCCAACCAGGAGTTGAATGATATATTGCATGTATGAAGTAGAATTGTGGTGTTGTGAGATAATAATATGTGCTCGTTGTAAATTAAATCATCGTTTTAGATCAAGCCTATCCAATACTTCAACAGGTGTTAAGTGATATATTTGACGGATGAAGTGGAATTGAGGTGTTGTGTGATATTAATGAGTGCTCATCGTACATGAGTTAACCATTTTAGGTCAAGCCTGTCTGATCCCCCACCAGGAGTTGAATGATATATTGCATGTATGAAGTAGAATTGGGGTGTTGTGTGATATTCATGTGTACTTGTTGCGCATGAGTTTACCATTTTAAGTTAAGCCTGTCCGATCCCTCACCAGGAGTTTAGTCATATACTACACAGATGAAGTAGAATTGGGGTTTTGTGTGATATTAATGCGTGTTCCTTGTCCATGAGTTTCTGATTTTAGGCCAAACCTGGTAGATCACATGCCAGGAGATGAGTGATATACAACATGGATGGAGTAAGAATTTGGATGTTGTGTGTTCTTAAAGTGTGCTCATTGTACACAAGTTCCCCATTTTGAGTCAAGCATGTCTGATTTCTTACCAGGAGTTTAGTCATATACTACACAGATGAAGTAGAATTGGTGTTTTGTGTGATATTAATGTGTGCTTGTTGTACATGAGTTCCCCATTTTAGGTCAAGCCTGTCCGATCCCTCACTAGGAGTTACGTGATATACTACTCAGATGAAATAGAATTGGGGTGCTGTTTGATATTCATTTGTTTGTTGTATATGACTTCACTATTTTAGTTCAAGCATGACTAATGTCTCACTAGGAGTTAAGTGATATACTACTCAGATGAAGTAGAAATGGGGTGTGAGTGATATTAATATGTGCTTGTTTACATCTGTTCACAATTTTAGGCTTGTTTGACTCCAATAAAGCCAGGAAACAATAATGAGGTACACAAATTGCAGAATGACAGCTCTTTAATGCATTTAATTATTGTCCGAGCGGTCAGTCAGTCTCAAATGACCAAATGGCTGAGGACTCCCGACCCACCTACATAGGGCTACAGTATTCGTAGACAAAAAAACACAATATTACAATACATTCCAGAAATTAAGTAAATGCAAATCCCTATTCTCCTACTGACTCTCACCATTTACACACCTAAAGAAAGACATGCATTACCCTACTCTATTGGTTAGCATTACATGTTATATTCCAAATCCATCCCTCTGCAAATGACCTATTATGGCCATTAGTAAAAAAGTGAAATCAGCAGCTTGTGTCGACAATAGTAGATACACTAGCATCATTTCCCATGACACCAGACATCTTGTGTTACATCGCCACGTAACTCTCTGGCCTGTGAGCCTGGGAACTGTATCCCCACTTGCACCTGCAGTGTCAGTTATCCCTGCATCATGCTGCTCACCTGCGTTGCCACGGATCACCTCCCGGTCGTGTCACAACAGCCTCCTCCCATTTCTTGTCGCCGTCTTGGAGCGCCTCTTCTTTGGAACTGAAAGGCTGCAAGGGGCGGCCATCCCTACCTGGAGATCAGGTTATAGTTGTGTCAGGAGAACGAGTGCATACATTATGCAGGCTGCTGCTAGGCAACCATTAGCAGCTCATTTTCACAGGCATATAAACAGCCTTTTTGTGCCACTCCTGTTTTTCTACCTCTACTTCCTCCGTGCACACTTTCTGGGTGCTTCTTACCTGGTCCTGGTTCTTGCCTTTTTGCGTTGTCTGTTCTTTCTTACCTGCTGGCTGCCTTCCTTCCTCTTCGTGCCTTGAGTCCCTGCCTCCTTGCTTACCTCTAAATTGTTTTGGCCAGTTACCTGTGGTTACAATCTGGGTTCCCTGTTTCAGTGCTTTGCACTGTTTCTGCATCATGCCAATATTGGGGAATCCGCTGCATGGTGCAAGAAGAATTGTCCTGTCCCCTGCCATCTGGGATTTTGTCCAGGTAGGCGGTTGCAGGGTGGTACTTCTACAATACCTCTTTACGGGTCTGGTTCATGTATCAAGGAACCTTGTGGCGGATCCCATTCTTCTGCCCTTGAGATCAGCGACAGCAGTCCCTCCAGCTTGACATATTAAAAAGGGGGGCTTCCCTTCCCCAAGATTTTAAGTCTCTCAATGTTCCTAAACAACACAATTCCTATGGAAATTTCCCAGCTTTTCCGGTTTTGGTGCCTTTTACCTATTTCACCAATATTACAGAGTACAGTTCCTTCAGTTCAGGATACACCAGTTTTCCTTGAATGTCAATCACAAATTTATAGATGAATTAAGTAGCTTTTCCTTTAGGTGTGTGTACTCGGTCTAGGCGCAGTTGTCGGACCACACGGTCCACCCATTACAGGTCACGCAACCGACACACCTTACTTGCTTCGTCTCCGCAGTTAAACTGCCACTGTTTCAGTTTCACAGTGGTATTGGACTTATCGTCTTGCAGATTTCTCAATACTTGTTTTGCCAACCTTCACTTGTTAGATTATTCTTCACAGTTACACTACCACTGTTTTAGCTTCACAGGGGTATTGAACATATCCTCTTGCAGCTTTTTCAATATTTGTTTTACCAACATTCACTTGTTAGATTATCAAATATTCTGAAAGGTTTTGCCACTGCTTATTCCTTTAAATTACATTGTTCCTCTTGTTCTTATGGCAATTGCTAATGCTTATTCTCTTCATTTTAAACGGTTTTCAAATTAAACAGTTCTTCTTATGCTTATGGCACTTGCTAATGCTTGTTCTCTTCAGTTTAAACAGCTTTCAAATTACACAGTTCCTCTTAGACCTATGGCACTAGCCAATGCTTGTCCTCTACAGTTTAAAAAGCTTTCAACGTTCCTTTTTATCAAGGAACTTCACCAACTGCTTCCAATCCAATTGTTATTCAATCACACTTGCTTTCTTTAGGTTCGGTATTCAAACAAAGTTTCATTTCATTCCAATCCGACACATTGAATAAAGCAAAATCCAACTCCCAGTTTACTCTACTGCTGGGAATTTGCACCCAGTTCATGGGCGTATTCACACTTTCAAAGTTCACTGTTTCCCTGGCCCTTCCTTGGCCTTGTCAGTTTCCTTTCATTTATAATTTGGTATTCAGAAGACCCTTTCATTCAATTATTTCAGTCTTCATGTTATCTTAGTTATCAATACTCTGTATTTTAAGCTGTACTGGCACTCTGCTTGCCTAAACGGTCCCTCGCTCACTCGTGAGTGATCCGACCTGCAGTGACTACCCGGTTCGCACCACAGCATCACAGAGCCATTCAGACTGCTTTGACTCACCAGGTACGCTGTCTCGAGGTGCTCACAGTGGCTGTCGCTGCTCCAGGCTTGTCGCGCCTCTCTTCCAGGGTCCCTGCCGTATCTTTTACTGGGATCACTGCCTTTGCCTGCCACCTGGACGGAGGATATTTTGGGAAAAGAAGTGAGGATGCCCTCAGAATCCTCACATACCTTTCCCCTACGAATATGTTCTCCTGCACAAGGGACATATGTTGATAGAATCTCAGGATTATTCTGAGAGCTCACCTGGCTAGAGGACCAATACCATACTGACTTTGTGGGTGCAAATGGTTCTTCTTGCCAGTGTCTAAAGGGGGAGAATTGTGAAGGGCAAGGACTGACTTGCTGTATTAGGTATGGAAAACTAGGGACGCCTGTCCCAATGATCTCTTCTTCCAGTAGACCTAGAGTGATGGCTTAGGGAAAAATGGTAGTTGTTCCTTGCACATGGATGGGAAAGGCAACTTTAGGGTAGAACTCTTGATTCCCGAGGACACAGGTGATTCTCACCAAAACGGCATTTTTCAACTTCTCAAGGGGAACCAAATCGTTTCGAACTGCAGTTTGCTTAATACCCCAGCCTACCATGGCTTGCACGGGAATCCTATTCACGAAAGCGGTTTCATGAGTGGATTTAGTTGATGTCCCACAAAAAAAATTACTTTGTGTTTCAACAATTTCATAAGGGCATGGATCTTCCCACTCGTCCCCTACCATGCACCCAATCTCTATGGGTTCTTCCTTTTTATTTTGGGGACAATTTCTTGCTAGATGTCTGGATTCTCTGCAAGAGGAAGATGCAGGTCCCATTGGTTTAACCGGTCTGCTGTCCTCCTTCCTTATTTCTTACTTCATTCTAGGGTCTGATTTTCTTTTTGTTTTCTCCCTTTCCCTGCTATTAAATTCCCTCGGTCTATTGGTGATACTCATTCTTTCTCTTGGTTGGAAATTATTGCCAGAGGGATACATTTTCCCTCCTCTCTTCCCCTCGGTGTAACAGATGGAAATGTCTATTGGCATCTGCAATGTTTTGGCCGGTTTCAATAGCTAAAGATAGTGAGAATTTGTGAGAACGGTGTTAAGTTTGTATTTCAAATGTTTGTATAAACTATGTGAAATAAAAAAACTAAAAAAAAAACTAAAGATAGTGTGGGTTTATTGAGTTGTAAAACAGCTCTTTCAAGTGAGTGGGGCAAGAAGATGATAAATTGCTCTATGTTCAGAGCTTCCAATACCTCAAGTAAAGATTTTCTTCCTAGTCATAAAGACATTGGGCCTCATTACGACCCAGGCGGTAAATTACCGCCTGGGTCGTACCCTTACAACCATGGCGTAAACGATGTTGATGCCATGGTGGTTGGCGGATTTACCGCCCCATTCCAAGGTGAGTGGGGCGGTAAATCCCCATTTCCCATTTTACCCTTCCCCATTCCCATTTTTGTCCCATAGGGCATAATGGGAATGGGGAAAGGCGCTAATTACGCCACCGTAAATTACGGTGGCGTAATTAGCACCAAGGTCCCTTTGCGGCATGGGTTTTAACGCCTGCAAAAAGCAGGCGTTAAAATCACCATCCCGCAAAGGGATCTTGGAATCAGGCGTTAAGGGTCGGCGCCGTTTACGGCGCCGTAAACCCCTTAACGCCTGGGTCCTAATGAGGGCCATTGTGTTCTTAATTCTCTCTCCTAATTCCACTGGTGTTTTCCCTGGGTTTAATGTACTACTTCTCAGTCTCTGTCGATAGAAATTACTAGTTTGTACCACTCTTTGCAAGAGACCTTCTTTGATTTCAGCGAAGATGGCTGTTCCCGAAGGTTCAATAATTTGTAGGAGGGTTGTAACTCCCCCTTCAATAAAGAACCTAGATAACAGAGTTTTAAATCATCCCTCCACTGAAATTGGGTGGCTAATCTTTAAAAAAAATACAAACATATTCCTCGGTCATCTCCCGCTTTGTATGGTTGAAGAACTCGCTGTGGTATATTAGATATGTGTTGGATGGCAATCGACCTCAAAGCAGCAATCCATCAAAGCTGTGAAGAACTCTTTGTAGTACATTAGATTTGTGTTGAATGGAAATCAACCTCAAAGCAACAATCAATCAAAGCAGGATTTACAACTATATGTTCATGGTTCTATATGCTATTTTTTTGTTTCTAATTATATGTTATATGTGTTTATATATTTAGCTATATGTAAGTTTGTGTAAAGTTTATAATATAAACTATATTGCAATAAATATTTTTTTTAAAAATCAACCTGCCTGGAAGCCTTCCTCAGCTTGTATATGGTGTGCCGCCAATTGGGCTAACATGGTTTCCATCGTGACCATGATGTCTTGAGGCAAGGAGGTTCTGGTTGGGGTTTCTTCAGAACCAGAGAGGGAAAATAACTCTAAGTCCTCTTCTGTTTCTGGACCCTATTCAACCTTGGTTAAGTTGGGTGGATTTCTGCCCTTTTTCCTTCTTTGTAACCCTAACCCAATCTGAGGAAGAGAAAGGCGTAGCTAGAGGAGAACATTCTTTTTCATGGACAAACAAAACAAATGCCCCTGGTCGAATGTATCCTTGTGGTTTTCAAATGTTCAGGAGGATTCTTCTGTCACCTTGTTTTAATTGGTAGGTGGCAAGGGTAAGAGTGTCAAGAATGATTTGTGATTCATATACTAGATCCTGACATTTAACTGGACTCTGACACTAAGTGGCAAGTAAAGTTTTGATTTTTGAAACTTTCATCTGAGCCTGAACTTTTACAATAGTTTATTTTCCTGAGGCATGTTGGACTACAAGAAGCGTAAGGATCCTTTATTCTCCTTTCAGTATGTGGTCCCCAACTTATATCAATTGAGAGCATCCTACCTCTGACAACATTTGTGAAGGCATCAGGAAGTAGACACAGCCAGCTGAGTGTAACGCTCCCCTGGTATCCATGGGGACGTCACACAGCCTGTTCTGACCTCTTACGACCTCGAACCCTTCCCTGGAGGCTATTCGACTGGAGACTGGGCCTGAAACACAGGATTGGTAGAGTTTAACTCCCTATTGTCTCTGTGTGCTTGAACCCCTTCTTCCACGGGGTCCAGCCCTTCCCTTTGATCCACAGCTCACCTTGTTTTCTTGGATAGTGTGCTCTCCATCCTGCTTTCAGCGCAGGGGCGCGTTGTTTGATGCGGGCTCGTTGCTGCCTAGTTACTTCACTAGCAAGAGTCCGACAGGTAAGTATAATGAGTCTTTTAAACAGTTCTCTAACTTCATTCCTTTCTTTCCTTAGATGATGGCCGGCGTCTGGGGATGGCAGCGTGCTGCTGAGATGAATAGCGATGAAGGTGAGTGAGAGCGCGATGCGCGATGCACCCCTTTCGTATTTGCATTGAACTGAGTTATTTTTCTGTGTCTTTTAGGTGCTGTGACGTTTTCAGCGTGGATGCGGTTATGAAGAACAAATGCGGTGGGTAAGCGCGGTATGCGGCACTTCTAGATGTTTCCATGCTAACCTGGAGTGTCTTTTCCCTCTTGCAGATGGATGAGAAGTTCCAGAGACAGAGTTTCCCCAGAGCGGCTGGGATTCAGGTAAGCGTTTGAAGCTCGTACAGTATTTAAAAATAAGCGAAGATTTGCAGAATGCTTACTAATGCCTTTTTTCTGTTCTTTTCCCTTTTCCTTAGGAAGCGGCGTGCCAGGATGGGAATGACACCGCCGAAGATGCCCGCAGAACAGAAGGAGCGATGAATGATGGGCAGAAGCGCCTCAAGGTAAGGCTGTTCCTAACGGTGTTCTTGTTCTTGCACGGGCTGAGCGCAGAAGAAAGATGCAGGCTTACCGAAGACCGATACGAACACGGTGAGTGTCACGCTGCAGGTGCAGAAAACGCAAAGCATGTTTCCCAGCCTGGGTGTGGCTTAAATAGTCTCTGGGTATCTCAGGTGTCTCTGGGCTGAACCACACCCAAAAGACTAGACCGCACATGCAGTTCTGGGAACCGAAATATGTGGGGCCATCCATCTTGTCCCCATCAATGCACTACAAGTCCTATCCCCAATGTTATCCCATGGGAGTGAGTGAGTCTGGTGCCACAAGCGCCAAGTCTGACTCCAAGTGGGTCTTGGAGGGATGGAGAGGCCCTTGAGGGCCATGTAGGTGACCGTGGCCTGGCTCCAGCCTGACATCTTGGAGGGCTGGGGACATGAGGGGCAGGAATCATGACACTGAGTTTGGCTTGGGTCTCATACTGTGCCCAGGAGAAAATACACAGGTGGTCCGTTATGGAAACTGGTTCTTTGGAGACTGTACTTGGCTTTCAACTTAGTGCGGACACCATAGCCTCTGCCTCACAGTGCACCAGTCGTTATATCTGTTTCTCTCACTGGGACGATTATGAGTACACCAATTGTTATACTCACCTCTTTTCCTGGTTCTACCGCTCACCATTATTTTTCTTACAATGGGCTGCATTACAGGGTTGGCGCTCTCTGTCTTTGCTCTCCTTCTTGTCAGTGTGGCTCTTGCACTCGGTCGCCTTCCTCTCTCGGCACATTCTAGCGGTCTTCTGCACAAGCGGCCTTGGCTTCGGTAAGGGATTTCTACGTCTCCCCAGTCCGGCCACCACTCCTTCTTACTTCTTACTCTTGAGTTCCTCCTGGGACTGGACTCCAGTTTGTAGGCTCTCTCTAGCCATCATCTCAAGCAGGGCGGCTCATGAACCTGGCCAATGCAGCTTTCTCCCAGCTTGGGAAGCAGCATTTCCCTGTGTCCTTCAGCGCTACTCCTGCAGCTGATTTGAGATTCCCTGGTCTCTCTCTCCTCCCATACTTATGATGCTGTGCTGGCACTTCCCTAGTGTGGCGTGAAGTCCTTTTTTCTGTGTCTTACTTCTGTTCCTTATTACTCCAGTGGTTTTCTTCGTCACAGTACTAGCTGAGTAATTTACCTCAGGATTTATTAAGGTTTCCACATTACAATAGCATTCTATGTCCTAATCGTAATCCTGCTTACGTACACTTTCATGTAAAAAGCGCCTCAATGCCTTTGGGCTGTAGTGCGCTCTAGAAATATAAAAAAATAAATACATCCACCGATTTTACATACTCTCTGTCAATAGATGTTATTATTTCATGTTGAAATGTGGATTGGGAAGGGAGTTCCCGATGGGAACGAACGTCATTGTCCCCAGGGGGGAGTCTCTCCCAGTTAGGTAACCCTTGCCTCTACACATTGGTAGGGTGTCAGGTAGCAGGCACACCTCTCTAGCCTTACAGGTAAAGGCTCCTCTCTGGGGAGAAGTGACAGAATCCCATTATTCGTCACACTCCACAAGAGTGTAAAAAGTTTGCAACAGGCAACCATAACATGACTCCCTTACCTCATAACTTGAAAATGAATAGGACCCATTAGAAACAAAACAGTTGTTCAGCAAATAGGTCTTGTTTCACATAATGTATTACATTTGTGGATAAACCTTCCCGTACACAATCATGTGTATGAACACACCATATAGATGCATCTTGATGATAAATGCACACAGCACAGGAACTCTGAAAAATACTTTTGTGTAATATAGGTTTGCTTTCACTAAAAAAAACAAATTTGTTGCAAAAGATAATTCTCAATTGTAACTCAGTTTTCCATCTTAATAATTATACGATCCTAAAAAGCTAGGAAAATAAATATGCACAATGCTTCTGTTTGCTCCATGAGCATCTAGACACAAAACACAGAAGAAGCTGAACCAAAAGAAACCATTCCTTATATCACGGTGTGCAGTTTCTTTCTGAAAGGCTTCAGAGAAAGAATGTATATTTCATAGGCTTTTCTCCATGGCTTGCAATTACACCCATGTATAAAAAATTAAAAGAAGCATTCTGGTTTCTGTCAAGTAACCTGACCTTTGCATTGCCCTCTGCTCTAAATCTCTGCGTAAATCATACACAGGAAAAGACTAAAGCTGTCCTATTTACAATATTTTAATGCATAATAAGAACGGGTACACCGCTTGAGGCCTGCTTGCAACTATGTGCAACCATTGCTGTCAGAGAATGAGAATATCCAGTGTAGAATTAATTGGCCTTTAGGGATTGTCATTCCATAGGAGTGCTACCATCAAGAACACTCCAGAACCTGGGTGACCCCACTCTTGGCAAGCTAAAAGGACTTACACAAGCCTTTGCAACAGGTACTGGAGTGTGACTAAGATAAGTGTGTGGAAGGTTGTAACCTTTGAAGCAAAGAGATTTATGAGGAAAGGAATGGGTTTGATGGGGAAGAAGCTTGTTGAAGTGGGAAAAAACGAAAATTGAAGTTAGGAATAGTAAGAGAAAATCGTTTAGAAACAGATTGTGGCTGGAAAGAAAATCTGAAGTTGGAACCCCAACAAAGGGGTTTTCTCATAGCAAGAATGTTGAAAAGGGGAGTGATAGTTCTGATTCGGAAGAGAGACTCAGATTTGGAAAGTGAAAGGAGCTAGATTCACGGATATAGAGAGAGAGGTTTGGGTACTGCAGTGACTGGCTGATACTACCTGTAAAAGTGAGATGAGGGAGTCATCTGGAAAGCGGAAGAGAGGATAGTAGTACTGGAGGAAAGGGCTACAAGTTGCACTCACCATTATCCACTGGCTAGTGATAATTGACTGTCGGCTATTAAGATATTGTGCGCAGTGTGTATGTGTAGAATTGAGGTGACAAGTGTCATTTAATGGCTGGCTAGTAGCTTGTTGCTTGACATTTTACGCCTACAAGAATGGGTGCTAGAGAGTAATGGCCGTTGCCCAAAAGGAGTGATTGCATATCCCAAACATTAAATAGTGAGAACCTTCAAAAATTCATTGTCTCATGTGGTCTTGTTATATCCAGTCTGCAGAGTGTACAGAGTGTTCTGTATTTAAAGGAATGGTTCGGTCATAAATATTATTGTCCCTATGGTTCGGCCATGTATTTTTAACCATAAGTTGATCGATCATACAAACATTTCCTATGGACCGTACCAGAGATTTCGTCTTTTGAACACAAGCGAAATCAGGCAGCAGGGCGGGGCCATCTTGTGATAATCTTATCAGTTGACACATCGCCCTGGGTGAACTGCCTTTGCGGCACTAAATCATATCCCCTATCTCCGAGCCTGACATCACTTGATGCGACCACCCATTTCACACCGCCAAATCACATCTCATGTCAACATTCTCTGCACTTCAGCTAATGACGTGTCGCCATGGAAATGGCAGGACGCCTCTTTCCTCAATAAGTATAAACAGACCGTTTCACAACACACAACAGCAGATTTTCTATTCCATTCCTCTCACTGTATTTCTTTGAGTATTCTGTGACTCGTTTCTGTGCTGTGTTCAGCTACCCTCGTTGCTTGTAGCCTGTGTGAACAGATACCAGTACCATCTCTATAAATTATTTTCGTGTGTTTACCCCACAATGGCAACAATAATGCCCTACCAGTACGAGCCCGAGTATTCCGAGGAGGAATTACTCTAAAGAGAAAGATGCAGAAACAATGGGGGTTCGGACGACAGTTGGGAGGACGATTCAACAGATGAAGAGCCTGGGCCTAGTCGCATGGACGGTGTTTCCACCTGGTGTACCTGCAATCGGTGCGCGCTAATGCCAACCGAGGAGGAGAACTGCTGCTGCCGAGAAAACTCTGCATGCTTCTCCTACATATCGCAAGTGGAGCCACGCCTCAATGCGTTACCGAGCTGCCAGACTTCAGGGCAGCCTGCCTCACACAGTCCGTGTTGAGGATTTTGATGGTGCTCATGCACGAACTTTGCGCAACAGTTCGCCCTCGTAATCCAAGTAACGAGTAAGTATACTCTGGTTGTGATGTCAGTTAGGCTTTCATGGTTGTCTCCTATATTCTCGTACCTTCAATATATCATTGTCATATCAATTTAGTCTTGCAATTCTCTGTTAATAGTCATATAAAAGTTGTTCAATATTGTGCAGTGTCTAGTTTGCATTTGACCTGGCAAAAATGCCATTGGATACAAGAATTTTCATTGACAACTAAGGTTTAATACACTTATCTTGGTCATTTAAAAACAGTTTGTATCTTTCTCTTTCACAGGTGGTACTAGGAGTTGAGAGGCTGGTGGCCTACCGTTCTTTTACATGGTGGCTTCATGGGAGGCTTGGACACCGCGTTCGACGAATAATACCCGCCTGTGTCGTTGGTACCATTAGAGAAACTTTCCTCAGTGACAATGGTCAGTACAGGGGATTTTCCCTCGCTGTGCTGCAACCAGACCTTTACAATGTGTAGTAGTTTTGTGCCATCAAAATAAGAAACAAAATAAAACACAACATATTTTTTATCAATGGTTGTTTCAGTTTTTAAGTGAATCAAGTGTGTCTCCATTCAGCAGTGTTCTGGTGCCTTGTCTGCACGCCCCTGGCCCATCCATCCACCCTCCACTATCAAAGGCAGTTTGCACCAGTTGATGTGCGCTGCCATGGGGTGCTATAAGGGGCGCGAACGGCCAAGGTTCCAAAAACCATGTACACTTCAAAGCTATCTTTCGCGCAGGGATCATTGTTCACATGGCCTCCTTAGACCCTGTGTCTCCAGGCAGGCTCCCCTTGAAGCAGGCCGCGCCCTTGCAATCCACATAAGTGTGTCTCCATTCAGCAGTGTTCCGGTACCTTATCTGCACGCCCCAGGCCCATCCATCCCCCCTCCACTATCAAAGGCAGTTCGCGCCAGTGGATGTGCGCTACCATGGGGTGCTGTCAGGGGCGCGAACGACCAAGGTGCCAAAGACCATGTACACTTCAAAGCTATCTTTCGCGCAGGGGTCATTATTCACATGGTCTCCTCAGACCCTATGTATCCAGGCAGGCTCTCCTTGAAGCAGGCCGCACCCCTGCAATCCACATAAGTGTGTCTCCATTCAGCAGTGTTCCGGTGCCTTGTCTGCACTCCCCAGGCCCATCCATCCCCCCTCCACTATCAAAGGCAGTTTGCGCCAGTGGATGTGTGCTGTCATGGGGTGCTGCCAGGGGTGCGAACGGCCAAAGTGCCAAAGACCATGTACACTTCAAAGCTATCTTTCGCGCACGGGGGCCATTGTTCACATGGCCTCCTCAGACCCCGTGTCTCCAGGCAGGCCCCTTTGAAGCAGGCTGCGCCCCTGCAATCCACATAAGTGTGTGGATGCTCTATTCAGCAGTGTTTTGGTGCCCTGTCTGCATGCCCCAGGCCCATCCATTCCCCCTCCACTATCAAAGGCAGCTTGTGCCAGTGGATGTGCGCTGCCATGGGGTGCTGTCAGAGGCGCGAACGGCCAAGGTGCCAAAGACCATGTACACTTCAAAGCTATCTTTCACGCAGGGGTCATTGTTCACATGGCCTCCGCAGACCCTGTGTCTCCAGGCAGGCTCCCTTGAAGCAGGCCACACCCCTGCAATCCACATAATACCACGACATAAACACGTCTTTCATTCACAAACACACCCCTTTTTGTAATTCTTTATAAACTACTTGATATTTATCATGAGATCATTTTGGGCACTGCAAGTCAACCCGTGAATGTGCTAACTGAGAACCCCGGTGACCGATGCTAATCTGCTCGATGTCGTACTATCTGTGAACTTCTGTGACTGCTGCGAGTTAACTCGTCAGTGTGCTACCTGTGAACATCTCCCTGTTCTCCTGCCACTAACTACTCTGCTTGCTGAATCTAACTGTTTGTTGGTCAAGGTAAGGGCATGTATCCTAATCATATCTCCTTCATCTGTAAATGTCTATCTATTTCGAAGTAACATACTCAGTAGTGCTATGTTCATTGGTCTCATTGCTGTTGACTTGAGTTTCATTTGTTATGTTATTGATATATCAATTTTCATCAGTGTCAATTGCCATCGAATTGCATCCTTCACGGACCGTGTCTATAAAATAAGCATGTTTCCTTTTCATGCACGATAGTACATTCAAGGGACTAGTAACATGTTCTGATTTTCGTCAAATCAATGATTTGTATGTGAAAGTTATCCTATAATACAGTCGCCCACGCTGCACTGGTTTTGCTGTGGTGACCAAAACAAAGCTTGCATTGAAGAATCTATGGTCTAATTCCTTCTTTCTCACATTTTTATGCAAAGTAAATTTCGAATAATGTTGATCTTTTTTTTTGCAGAATTTGCAACAATGCCTGCATGCTCGATTTTCGGTTGCCCTTCGAAGACCCATGACAAATCTGAAGGCACTACAAAGCATGTATTCCCTAAGACTGTAGATCGATTTAGAGAATGGGTCACATATTGCGGATATTGCCCGACAGAGCTTGAAAGTAGAGTCAAAAAAGTCTTGGAGGACAAGAGGGGTGATCGATACCACATCTGCAGCCTGCATTTACCCTGAATATGTACAACACATCCTTGTACACAAAGAAGAATGAACTGAGAACGACTCGAAAATTGCTCTTAAACGCTATTCCGACTTTATTTGTTCACATGCCACCACAGGTGAGTCACGCTTCCGGTTTTAGCTTTAGGCCTTTGCGGTAGTGTGTAGGTAACTGTATGGATTGATTGGTATTTCAGGTGTAAATGTCTCTTATAATACTTTAGATATTTATATGATTGTATAGCTTTTTAAATAATGACCATTTTGCTAAACATCAGTCCTTGTTTTTAGAACCCTCATAGAAAATTGATTTATGGGCACAGATAACTATGCTATATTATGCATTTACATAAGCATAATTTCCTCGTAGTCACTCCCCAAACATGCACATTTTTAATATTAGCATTTCTAAATCAAATAATACTTTCCCTTTACAACTCCATGTCTATCCACCTAATATGAAGCAACAAGGTTCAGCATCCATGTCTTGCCTGGAGTCATCAACCACTTCGAGCGCCTAACAGATAATCTTACTTAGCTATTCTGTTCCAGACTTGTTTTATGCATGCTATTTAAGATAATGTAATCATATTTACGTATTGTGTCATTCTTTTACCGAATGTTTCATTCGTCGTTTGCTATTGATATGTACCTTTGTCGTCTTTCCAAAGTGTGTGTTCAGTTTTCAATATTTTAATCCATACTAATGCAAGTACTGTGTTTCAGGGAGATGCTGAAGCGTCCAATACAATTACAACATCCCTTGTAGTTGATCCGGAGCCAGAGGTATGGTTACTGACAGTTCCATCGAATGAGATAATCTGATCATATTTAGATATCGTGTAATCCTTTTACACAATGGTTCATTTGTGGTTTGCTATTTATATGTACCTTTGTCATGGTCCCAAAGTGTGTGTTCAGTTTCCAATATTTTAATCCAAACTAAACCACTACTGTGTTTCAGGGAGTTGCTGAAGTGTCCAATACAATTACATTATCCCTTGTACTTGTTCCAGAGCCAGAGGTATCCGTACTGACAGTACCCTCCAATGAAATAAAGTCGGTCTACTTTTATGTGTAATGCAAATTACTTATTCTAAATCGATACTCTTTTCTAGGGATGTATACAAGATCTGTATATTGAACGGGAGGCATGCGGATCCGAGTCGGTGCACCAGCTTGCTGATGGTGATGTTAGAGTAAAGAAGGTTTCAAAGAAAAGAAAGAAAAATAAGGTTATTTATAAACAGTTTATATTTTTAGCAATTGTTTTGTGCTGAGGCCTTCATTATATTTTTTTTACTGTAAATTGTACGATACTGTATGTTGGATTTACACTGATCATCCTTTTTCATCTGTCCTGTAGTTGCCCGATGGAGTATGGACTATGCAGACACAGACAGCCACACACATGAGAGATGCTGCTTCCCAAACTGTTTTCAACATGGAGGAACTATTAATTGAGGCGCGGCATGTTCAGACTCGAGATGCCTTTGTCCAATGGCCAGAAATATATTTTACCGGCGAATCCAGCAAAGTGTTTTTGGGCCATTGCTACAATGTGTCTGCTCCGTCAGATGAACATGAACTGAATGTATAGAAGATCGTTTTACATTAGTAGCAGAGCACTTGACACAATAAGCACCCGCCAAACAAATGCCACACAAAAAGCAGTCGACATTGATGATTTCTCCTATCCACGGTGAAGTAACAGATGTTGAAATGACAGAGACTGAAGCATCAACACAATTAACCGACGAACTAGACAAAGATCTCAACTATAGTATGTCCAGTTTGGCTGATATGTCCACAACGGTTCAGTCCGAAACAACAATGATGCAGGATGACAGTCTAATAAAGGAGGCCAAATACATAGTATTCGACAGCAGCTTGATTGAGATTATAAAGATGCTGAAATGTGTGCATTCAGTGAGAGGGGAAGTATGTGGGAAGCCATTGGTGAATGTGACTCGTCGAACACAAGGCAGTAACCTCAAAATACATGCCACCTGTGAAAAGTTACATAAAACATTTTCATGGTCCGCTCAACCGATGCTGGGGAAACTACCAGCTGGCAATCTACTGTGTGCAGCAGGTTTACTTTTCAGTGGGTCTATTGTCAGGAAGTTATCCAGTTTCTGACAGTTTGTGGGACTCCATTTCATTTCTAAAACGCAGTACTACAAATATCAAAGTGATTATCTATTCCCTGCCATTAGTGAAGCATGGAAAATTGAACAATTGTCTATAGAAAGTACATTCTCTGATAAACGGTTCAGGCTAGCCGGTGATGGACAGTGTGAAGTGTGAGAGCCCCGGATTTTCTGCTAAATACTGCACCTACCACTTTCAGGACATGGAAAGTAAGACAATTGTGAGTTTGGTGGTCGTGCAGGTGTCCCAATGTAAATCCTCAGTGGCCATGGAGAAACTTGGTTTTATAAAATCACTGGAAGGTCTTCAATCGAGGGGAATGCAAATCGACCTCATAGCCACGGACAGACACGTTTCAATAGCAAAGACAATGAGAGAGCAGTTTCCAAATATTAAACATCAATTTGATGTATGGCATGTTGCCAAATCAATCAATAAAAAAATATCTGCTGCAGGGAAAAAAAAAGGTTTTGAAAGTATTTCACAGTGGTCCCAGTCTTTCAGCAACCATCTTTGGTGGAGCTCCAAAACATGTGATGGGTCTGTGGAAATTCTACTGGAAAAATGGCGGTCACTAATGCACCACTGTTCCAACGTTCACTACTGGACAGAAAACCAACATTTCCACCAATGTGAACATGGCCCTTTGTCCCCGGAGCAGGCACGGAAGAAGAAGTGGTTGATTCCATCTTCACCTCCACACAAAGCCCTTGAGAAGATTGTGTTTGATAAAACTCTATTAAGAGATCTGAAGGGACTCACAGAATTTTGTCACACAGGAGATTTGGAGATGTTCCACAATATGTGCCTAAAGGACAGGCCAAAGAGATTTCATTTCAGCATTGGAGGGGTGAAATATAGGACATTACTAGCGGTATTAGCACATAACGAGAATGTGGGCCATGAACAATCTAGGACTGCAGGAAACTTAGGGATGCTTCACTACACTATGGCCTTTACGAAAAGAAGCAAAGAATGGGTGGTCAAACCAGTATATGATGAAATGGAATTCGAATTTTGTTAAATATCTTATTATTAATGTCGTAGAGATGCATACTCATTGAATTGCGAGCAAATCTGTTCAGAGTACACATACATTGCCAAAAAACATTGCCAACATGCCATGTCCTCCCAAAGCAGAGGTCATTGAACAGTTCAAATCCCGGTGCAACTGATTAACATCTGTTTTTATTTTTGCCAAAAATGTTTTTATAAAGTGTACAAATAAAATATGCAATTTTCCTTTTCAAATCTATCCTCTTAGTCCTTTTTAAAAAAATTGTACAATTATTACACTTTGACATACAATGTAACACTGCTTTCACATTTCACAGTTGAGTCGAGCTGCTGTGGGACCTTCATGTATCGTGTTAATGCCTGATGGATAACAGTGTGTAACAATCTTTGGTTTTTGGCAGTTGCATTGCCATACAGTTCCCCAAACAGCTGAATATCTGCTCGTCACACAACAGGGATGAGACCTAGGCTACATAACATAATAGGCACGCAAGAAGTATTGACTGTGAAAACATGCCATGGGGTAGGAGGCCATGAGATAAGCAGAGGTGGGGCTATTACTAGACACACTTTGACTCAGTTTTTGTGTTTCATCGACTACAATTATGGAGTAGGGCGCATTCTGTCATTGGCAAGTTTCCCCTACCGCTAAGCAGTGCCACGAACAGTGACCAGTGACAGCCCCAATTAATTGCTCATGGATGCGTTGACACGGGATGTTGCAAAATAAAAATGTATGTTCATTGTGAGGGAAGGTCACCAGCTTTGAATTTTTGCTTTGGAGCTGGGGTGGCCCACGCGTTGCACACACAGTATATGGTTCTATTGTTTTTTGACCTTGAGAGACAGGGACCAAATCGAAAGGGATTGAATTAAAGGAGGGGTGCAATAACGTAACATATGATAATGTTGTCCATTCAAAAACTGGACCTAGTTACATGTAAGTTCAGTTTATGAAAAATCGTTGACACAAACAGAGTCTGCATTACGGTCTGCATTACGCCAAGAGAATGGAAATGCCGAATATAATGTAAGTTTCTCTTTAGACGATTTTATACCAGAACTAGTCCAAATACGAATAGCTGACCGTTATTGCTGGGTTACATTGTACTCATTCATTCTGTGTCGCATATTCAAATGAAGTGCACGTACAACCTTTGTGTGCTGGTCTTTCTACCTGGCACATGTGCAGTCCAGCATCCACACGCATGTAGACCACCACTCATTTCTCCCTTGTTTCAACGCTAATAAATCATTACATTGTGCAGCTCGAATTGCCTCATTTTACGCATTACGTTTAGAGCTGAACATACTCCACTGCACTATCCTTGGAAGCAAATAGCGCAGTACTTTGATATTCCACATTGTGTTCTCTCGGTTCACATTGTGTCACCTCTGCACTAATAAATAAAATGATTAATTGCAATAAAGATCGGCTACTGAGACACATTTCTATTTTCATGTTTTGAAAACAGGTACATCCTGCCATTGTGCGATTGTCATCTATTCCAGACCCCAACCGATGGATTCTTCACCGCCAGCTGCAGCTACATGTCAATCACTGGATTTATTTGACTCTTTTTTGGGACGATCGCCAAGGGCCAATATGCCCTTAAGCTGTACCAACAATTTGGAGCAACACAACAACCTTTACGGCGGTCTAGTGCCAAGTTGATGCACCGGCCTTGCAATTCACTGTGCGACCAAAGTGCTTCATTTACCCAAAACGAACACCATATGTACCCAAAAGGAACAGTGCGTGACTCACGATAAACATTTGCGCATCGAGATCAAAGAAAAAAAGTTCAATTTTGATTGAATATGTCAATCGACGAATGTTCTCCAAACATTTAATGTGAAATAAATGTACTTTACCAATGGTACAGTCTTGCTGTTTCCTTTTAAAGTACAGTTTTATATTCCGAATTGTGACGCCCTGTGTTGTGAGACGATGTGTGTTGTTTTCTGGGTTCTGCGTCAAGTTGCATAGGTGACAACTGGGCGCGTTTGGCTACGCTCATCAGTAACGTCACGGGGAGAGGCGGAGAATATCAATGATTTGGTGATGTCAGGCTCAGGGGCGGGGGATATGATTTAGTGCCGCAAAGGCAGTTCACCCAGGGCAATGTGTCAACTGATAAGATTATTACAAGATGGCCGTGCCCTACTGCCTGATTTCGCTAGTGTTCAAAAGACGAAAACTCTGGTACGATCCATAGGAAATGTTTGTACAATCGATCTACTTGTGGTTAAAAACACATGGCTGAACCATAGGGATAATAATATTTCTGACCGAACCATTCCTTTAAATAAAAACTCTCACTCGGTGTATAAACAATTCAATTATCCAGGCTCAGTATTGCACTTCTGTTTCCTTCTTACAAGTAGTTCTTAGTATGTATTTATTCTGTGGACTGCAAGATACAGATACAGCCCCGAACCACAGTCCTCTTCCCACGTCGACCTCATCCTTTCTCAACATTCTCCCATTCTAGTACCCCTAGCCTCCCTGCACCACAGAGTTCTCATTCAAGCAGCACATAACATATCCACCTTCCATCACTAACACATTCCCTGAATCTCACTGCATCCTCAGCTTCACCACCCTACTTAAATTCCACCATCACCCCTCACTCATCAACAAACTAGTTCTTGAGACCTAAACAACTTTAATTAGCTTACTGAACCGAATATCGTGTTTATGCAAATTGAAAGGTAACTTTATCTTAACCCACTCAACTTCCTTAACAACTACATACCATGTTGTCCTGTTCATGTCATATGTTCTCTCTCTTCTCTTCTACTTTACTCATGTCCACTCTGAAATCCACATCACCCGTTCACTTTCTCACTTTCTTAATGAATCCTCCATCCATACCCAGAACCTGGTATCTCTGCAACGCCTGTCTCTCATTATTTCAAATGGAGACTTGTCCTTATTGGGATATTTTCTCATCCTATACACATATAAAATCTTGTTCACTTCTTCATCAAGATCAAACCTCGATTTTTTGCTTAACTGTATGATATTTTTTACCACCATATTAAACCTTTCCACTTAATCAATTCGTTTGTGGGTGATATAAAAGTGTTGTAATGTGTCTAATTCCTTTGTCAGTCATAAAATGTACCATTTTACTAGAGACAAATTGCATGCCATTATACGTGACAATTTCTTTCGGAATTCCCTCCCTTTGAAAGATGTCTTGTAACAATGTCATAACTGTCTGAGTAGTAACTTCTCTGACAAACTTCACCCCTGGCCAGTGACTGTAGTAATCAATCAACACAAATTCATTCCTTTTCTCGGATCTTAACCCATAAAATGATCATATGATGTCCATGGCAACCCTTGACCAAGGGTCGGTTTGCAGTTTAGGAGATACTAAAGGCGGTGTTCTAGTAATTAAAATCTTGTCACTATCATTACACTGGGTGCACCCCCTAACATACCTGTCTACTTCCCTATCCATACCTGGCACCAAATGTTTTCTCTCACTAAACTCTTGGTGCCTGTCATACCTGAATGACTAATGTGCACATTAGCAATAATATCTCCACTAACATCTTTATGCAGTACCACTGACTCTCCTCTTAAAATACCATCTGCCGTTGAGAACTCATCAATGATCATCCAAAATCATCTGATATTCATGTTTTAATTCTTTGGCAAGGCCCAAACTTCAGCTACATATTTGCACACGTCTTGAAGTACTTCATCATTACTCTGTGCACTCAGCCAAGCATCTTTTGTTAACACACTGGCCCTCATTACGACCCTTGCGGAAATCGACTGACCGGAGCGCCACAGCGTAAATAGCGTTTCCGCCATTGCACGAAGGAGCAAAGTGCGGCCCATTCCGACCCATCGGGCACGAGCACCACGGCATGGCGGAAGTGCAAAGTCCGCGATGGCGGAAAAGACCCCAAAACGGCCCACACCGCCGCCGTACGGGGCCCCAGGTGCAATACCGCCACCCCTCTTAGCGGTCACCGCAGTGTGCGCCTACCGGAAAGTACGGTGGCCGGAAATATACGGAAACGGAAGTTAAAACACGGGCCCGGAACGGGAAACATCCCGGCGTACACCTATAAATACACTAAAACCACACAACCACTAAAAACACTACCCTGAGACACACCTCACCCCGTCAACCACCCTAGCGAAACCAAGAAAAATGGGAAAAGCAGCGAAGAAAGCGTGCGACCGCAAGCGGCAGGTCCACTTCTCCCGTGAGGAACTCACCGTGCTAACAGAGACCCTCCAGGAGAATGCTGCCGTGGTCTTCTCCACGCAAATGACCAGGACGGCACTTGCAAACAAGAAGGCCATATGGGCTCTGGTGGCACAGCGGGTAAGTGCGGTGGGGACCGCACCCCGCACCCCACAGCAATGCCGCAAGCGATGGGACGACCTGCGGATACGCGTCCGCAGCATACTCTCTGCCAACCGCAACATTGCCACAGCCACCGGGGGAGGTCCTGAATCACCCATCAAGTTGACCCCCTGGGAAGAAATCTGTGCCTCCACCATCGGAATGGAGAGCATTGAGGGAGTCGGAGGGATGGAGAAAGGAGTGCAGACATCCGAAGATTCAGGTAGGTGGGCCAGATATAACAAGCCACACAGTCCATCCATGTGAAGCACCATGCGTCCACATAGTGCAACAGAAACACATGTCCAGGATAACGTCCACACACATCGGCCTGATAGCGCACGTTAAAACCCACAATAAATACATAAATAATTAAAAACCCCTAATACACGCACTACACGTGCAGCAGGCACACCCAAACTGCAGGCTGCCAAACAACTGCACCCTCACTCCACACACAAATCAAAGCACCTCCAAGGCCCCGACCCAAATCACCCTCAGGTACCACCCCAAAGCATGTGATACAATGCCATTCCAATTCCCACAGACCCATCAATAACCCTCGCCCTCCTTTACTCCACCACAGGGTCCGATCCAAACGACGAGCCACAGGACACCCCTACCAGCACACATGCAAAGAGGGCCAAGACCAACGGCCAGAGACCCTCCACCTCAGCTGCACGCATCAAGACACGGCAGCAGCACAAATCAGGTGGTAGCACAGAGGAGGGAACATCAACAGGCACCCCAGCAGCCAGCATGGCCACAACACCACCACCACAGGTCCCCCCAATGGATGCCACAGAAGGCACTGCCTCTGGTGGCAGCAGCACCATAGGTGACACCCCATTGATGGCAGCATGCTCGGACACAGAAGACGGGGATGTCGAGGTCAGATCCATCCATGACCTGTCCCAATCCCCCTGTCTGTCCCATCCCGTACAACATGAGGATACCACGCAGGTGCAGCCACAAGACGACGACTGGCCATCCCCCCCAAGCCCTGTGGCAAGGCAACATGAGGACAACAGCCCCTCTGTGACACCCCCGCAAATGGGCATGGCCCAGCAGAGGCAACAGTCCCTCGACAAGTTAATCGTCCAACAGCAGCAAATGGCCACACTCCTCAAGGACCATGCCGATGAATGTGGGGGCACCAAGGCAGACATAGAAACATCAACAGAGACACTTAGGGCAGAAATGGAGAGATGTACAGAGACGCTAAGGGCACAAATTGAGAGTAGCACCGAGAGCCTGAGAGTCCAAATGGAGAGTAGCACCGAGAGCCTGAGAGTCCAAATGGAGAGAAGCACCGAGAGCCTGAGGGGGGAACTGCATGCGACGTCCAAAGACGTATGTGCCGAACTTGCCGCAGTGCGCCGTGTGCTCACTGAGCTCTCGCAAACCCTTAGGGACATGCATGGACGTGAGCAGGCAGACACATCATCCGTTGCAAGTTCCGTCCAGGGCAGCCCCCAACGTAGATCAGGGAGGAACCTGCGCTCCACAGGCAGGGGTGCCCCTGATACCCACAGAGGGGGCTTGCAATAGCGACAGCCCACTGACAATGAGCATCTTTGGACACTGGTGTTCGGGTGGGAGGTAGGAGGGTGGAGGGGGTGTGTTGGGCTCACTTGGGTGGCGGGTCGATAGGGTGTTCAACATGATATCACATATGCCATAAAAAGTGCACGATCACCCAATGAGATGTGTGGACATTGATCTTTGTGTACTAGGCCATCATAGGCGTACAGTCCATATTGTGCATGTCCCAGACACACGCAGTGCCACGAGTCCCGTGTCCATGTATCAGCCCCCAGGCGTGAGTGCTAGAAGCATACATCAATGAGATGCTGACGGATGTCACGGCCCTCCGGTGCCTCGCAGACTCCTTGAGGTGCTGCCACATCCCCACCCTCATCATGACCATCATCCGGTGCTTGCAGTTCAGCGTCAGGGGGCATGGGCACATTTCTACGTACGCACATGTTGTGGAGCATGACACATGCCATGACCATCTTTGCAACCTTCTCATGGCGGTACAGGAGTGCCCCGCCAGACCTGCTGAGGCAGCGGAAACGAGTCTTCAGTAGGCCGAATGCCTGTTCTATGACTACACGGGTACGTGAGTGGGCATGGTTGTAGTCCTCCTCATGCTGGTCCCGTGGGTTCCGGACTGGTGTGAGGAGCCATCTCTTCAGTGGATATCCAGCATCACCTGTATGTGGACGATAAACGTAGGATGTGGAATGCCATTGATACGTACGCACACCCCCCCCCCTTCCTGCCAGTACATTGCCAAATCACATACCCCACATCATCATGCATGCAATGAGACTCACCGAGTAGCCAGGATCTGTTCCCTGCGTGTCGCTCCATGTAGCGTGGTATGGTAGAGTTCCTCAAGACCATGGAATCATGGGTTGATCCAGGGAATCGGGCACAACAATGCGTAATGATCCTGTTGGAGTCACACACCATTTGTACATTCAGGGAATGAAATTGTTTTCGGTTGCGGTACTGGGCCTCCATGGCATGTGGGACGACCAATTCAACATGGGTGCAGTCGATGGCACCAATGCAACCCGGTATGCCGGCAAGTGCATGGAATCCCACTTTTGTGTTCGTAATTTCCTGCTCCGAGCGTGGTAGGGAGATGTAGTCGTCTGCGTGCTGCAGGAGGGCATCGAGCACTTGGAATAGTGTCCGTGAAAACAGTGGCTGTGATATGCCATGCAACTGTCCGACTGTGTGCTGGTAGGTGCCTGTGGCCAGGAAGTGGAGTACAGACACCACCTTCAGTAGGGGTGGGATTGCGGTTGGGCTATCTATCATGCTGACTAGGTCAGCCTGTGTCATGTCCACAATGGCGGCTATGGTGTCCCGGTCCAGACGGTAGAGGGTGTGGATCTGCTCATCAGTGAGGTTGAACGGATGTGCTCGGAGGCGTGGGATTGCGGGCTGCCTGCGTGGTGGTAGTGGCTGTGCTGCTGGGCCTTGCTGGCCCTGCCTTGGCCTCCTCCTCCTCCTGCGTCTCCTCCGTGCGGCTGGTTGTAGTTGTTGTTCGTCTTCTTCTTGGAGTCGGAGCATTTGCAGTGCTATCAGGTCCCCCAGGGCCAACATCGCGAGTCCTGCCGGTAGCATTTCGCTGTGGTTGTGGGAGGAGACTGGCTGTGCAATTTATGTGTTTTCAGGCTGTATGGCCTCCACCTGTGGTGATTGATTCCACCTGTGCAAACGGCTCTCCCCTTTGGCCGAGCACGTCCCGCGCACTACGCTGCAATTCGGGTAATGGTATCTTGCTATTGCAATCATGTATTTGTACCCGATGGGCGTGTAAGATTGGTTGATATGTTCATTCTGCTGTGGTCCCATTGTTTCCCATACTATCTGTGCAGTCGCGAACGGACTTGTGAAGGGTCAGTGGAACGTAGTACTCGAGTAACGGTGGGCCCTCATGCATCACTGTACCGAGTTGCAACGACGGGCGGGGCGTCCCATTTGTGGGTGAAGGCAGTTGCCATTTTCACACACAGCCGCACTCGATGGAATAATTAGTGATTTCAAACGGCCAGAGATGCCTTTTCGACGTGATGTTGCAAATGAGGAATTCGAAGGGCGGCGCTTTCGGTTTCCAGCTAGCGGCGAGGAGATGCCCACAGGTCTGACTGCAAATATAACGTTCTATTGTTCTATGTCCTTGAGACAGGGCCCATGGCGAGGGAGCAATGATTGATATGAATAGTTTGGGATGCGCAATAGCTACGTGGGCGATGAGGCCGGCCATTCCCAAATACATGTTACTTCACAACACTGGATTTACGGGCTGGGGCACTGTGGATGTAGCAGGCTGCATTACGCACAGACTCAATGGACGTTTCTAATGTCATGTGAGTAATTATTCAGGCGTTTTGATCCCGGGATGAGGGAATGATGAATGGATGCATGGGCAGGTGATTTGGTGCAGAGTTTGCCATGTACAGGGCTTCTTGGGATCTATCCGCCTCCCCTACGCTATGTGATGCAGGGCTGCCATAGTGGGACCATCGTCTATCTGGCCTTGTTGAGCCCTCCCTGTCTCGACGCGCCCTCAGACACTTGTGTCCATGCACGTTAACATTCCCATCTGATGGATTCTGTTTTGGCAGACGCATGCACAGGTACACTCGTTCGTGATGGTGTTTACACCTAGGTATAGATGGTTATGAGTCGCAAGTGGCTTTGGGGTGTTGATGATCCTTTGGAGTGGGCTGGCATGCATATGGCTGTGGATTTCGTGTGCTCATTGAAGTGAGTTGTTCGAATGTAGTTCTGATGGCCATTCTGTTCTTGTTCTTTTCTTTTGGTTGACAGGTATCTCCTCCCCTTTTGCCACTGCCATCTGTATGCCACTCCTGCAGATGGATTTTACTCCCGACACCTGCTGCTTCGTGTTAATCGGTGGAGCAGCATTACGATCTTATGGGACGATCGCCAGTGGCCCACATGCCCTTACGCAGTACTGGTGGCTCGGAGCAACATTTCGGCCTTTCAGCTGGACTAGTGCCTCCCCATTGGGACGGCCCTGCGGTTGTGTGCGCTTCCTTTTTGCCTTTTCGTACGTGATTGTGGCTCTGTGTACCATGATGGGACAGGGCGTCACACAAGTAGTGGCTGGTCATTTCTTGCGGATGCAGCCCACAATGGTGAAATGTGTTTTGGAGTTCATGGCCTGATGGCTGTATGGGCTTGGTGATTTTGTTGTGCATTAAATTTCTATTCTGATTTGGGCCGTGTAGCGTTTTTCTTTGCAAGTGATGTGGCATGTGCCTATATGTGGGGCGATGTATTGTGAGGAGATCTGCATTGGGTTCCTGCTTCGGGGTTTAGTTGCGTGGTACTGTGCTGGGCGCGTTTGCCTACTGAGCTCGTGAGGTCAGGGATGGGGGCTGCCTATATGACAGTTTGGATGTTGTCATGCTCAGGGGCGGGGGATTGGGTTTTGTGTGACAGATGGCGGTCAGCCAGGTGGACTGGTGGAATGATGTGATTTTCGGAATGTTGCTGGTCACAGGTGCCTGTGTTTGCGTGCGTTTCGGGGGGGGGGACTGTGGTCATGTCCATTGGGATGGCTTCTGTATTCGTGCCATCTGTGCCCTGCAGCTCCCATTGGCCCCTCTTGTGTTTCTTTTGTTCGTTGGCATGCATGGGTGCTTTGTACATTTCAATGGTTGCATTGTGACTTCATTGCACCTACAGGGAGTTGTACTTTGTGGGCAGGGAGCGGTGTACAGGCACTCAGTGGGGCCGTTTACGGTTGATTCGCGATGCCGTACTTCTCGCCATGGCGGAATGGTCCATTCCGCCATGCCTGATGGCGTTAGGTACATGTCCGCTAGGGTCGGAATTGGCGTACCGTTGCACCATGGTGGTGTTTGCGGTTTGGCATGGCGCGCGCGCGCGTGCTTAGTGCAGTTAGCGTTGGCGTTCACTACGGTGTCGCTAATGGCTTCGTACTTTGCGGTGACGGGTCATAGTCGCACCGAGCGCTATTCGATGGCGGTATTGCATTTCCGCCATCGTTTTCCCCTTTCCGCCAGGGTCGTAATGAGGGCCAATGACCGTTAACAATACATAATTCTGAAATAAAAATTGCATTATCCACCACATTTCCCTCAACTTCAAACTGCAAAATTGGTAACCTTGACAATCAATCTGCAACTTTGCTGTGTTGCCCTTCCCTAAATTCAATCCTGCACATGATCTCAATTAATCTCAATGCTAATCTAAACAACCTGGGAGATGACTTTTCAGCCCCACCTCCTTTTAATATTTTAAGCAAAGGCTTATGATCCGTTCTCAACAGAAAAGAAGATCTCCAAATAAATTGTCTATTATGTTGAACACCCCAAGCACATGTTAAGGCCTCTTGCTCTATTACTGAATATGCTCAGAATGTCCTTAATGCAAAACTCACTGTCACTAAAAATCCCGTTCCATCTTTTGTGTGAGTACTGCTCTTAGACCCTTATTGTTAGCATCCACTGTGATAATAGTGTTTCTTTCAGTGTCAAATGGCTTTAATGCAGAAGCACTTATGATACATTCCTTGGCCCTTTCAAATGCCACTTGTTGTCTCTCCTTCCCTTCAAATGTTATCCCTTTTCTCATTAGTTCTCTCATTGGATCTACAATTGATGCAAAGTCTCTCATGAATTTCGTATAAAATTCACACAAACCCAGGAATGATAACAATTCTTGTTTATTGGATGGTTTAGGAGCCGCAATGATGCTTTTCACCAATTACTGTTTTGGACTGATCCTGTGCTTAGACAATGTGTGTCCAAGATACTCCACTTCCTCTTGGTGTAGTTTACACGTTTGTAATGTCACTGTCATTACACAGTCTTTTAACTTGTTCAATACTTCTTCCAATCTCTCTTTAAGCTGCATTTCATCTTTCGTGTAGAACAAAATATCATCTTGTAAATACATGACTCCTTGCAAGCCTTTGAATGGTTTACCTATAGGCTTTTGAAACACTGAAGCCGCTGATGCTAATCCAAAAGGCAACCCTTTGAATCTAAATAAGCCATATGTTGTGATCAATGCCGTCAAATGTTTGTTTTCTTTTGTCAATTCAATCCGATGATCTCCAATATTCTGTGATATTCGGCAATAGATGAGTGTCAACCACAATTTTGCTGTTCACAACGCTTAGGTCTATACCTAATCTAATAGAGTTGTCTGGTTTATGATAATCACCATGAGTGACACCCATTCTGAACTTTCTGCTTCCTCTTCGATTTTTTTGTTTCATCATGTCTTGCACCACTAACCTAAGAGGTATCTTCCTTACTTTACTCTTGACAGACTCTGCACCACCCTTTAACTTGATGTGGTGTGGATAGCCTTTCAAAACACTGATCTTTTCTGATAATACTTGAGCAAACACCTCAACCAACTTTTGTTGCTTAAAGTTTTGGGCTGTAGCCAACACTTGTTTCATCGCTCCTGGCTTTAGTGCCATTCTAAACTCTACCTGATGTCTTCAGGTTAGAATGAGTGGTCCCTTATCCACCACATTCAGCTTACCCACAATTTCCCTATCTTTGAATTTCAGTTTTTCCACAAACCTTCC
Organism: Ambystoma mexicanum; assembly: GCF_040938575.1. Taxonomy (NCBI): domain Eukaryota; kingdom Metazoa; phylum Chordata; class Amphibia; order Caudata; family Ambystomatidae; genus Ambystoma; species Ambystoma mexicanum. Next base: position 311,241,761 of record NC_090935.1, read on the forward strand.
TATCGTACCAATTTGATGACCTGAGAATGCACACAGTACTTTAATGACTGGGTTGAGTGTTTTACCTATTTTCTCTAATTGACCCTAATACATGTCTTGCAGTCTTGTGGTATGCAAAGAATCAGAATTTGCCATCCACTGCATGCAAATTCCTGCAGTTGTCACTTGACACATTGGATTTTCAATTTTTGCAAACACATTTGAGTCTCCATCAGGGTCTCATATTGCCAGTACATATCTTCAATGTGAGGCCTCGCTATTTACTTCCTCACTTTCTGCTTTGCACTTGCTGAGTATGTCTTCATTTACCTTCCTCTCCCCTACCATATTTGCTTTCTAAAACTTGTTCATGCAGGCTCTAGCAGTGTGACCTGTTCTGGTGCATATGTTGCATATTTACCTAACGGCAAAACATGTCTTGGAGGTTGAAATTTGGTCCTCTGCTCCACACCTATAACACTTTACACTAAAGTGTGTATTTTCCGTTGCTTCTTTATGTTGATTTCTATTTATTTCCCCTTTAGCAAGTGTTGCACACACTTGTGTGTTCTCCGTAGGTTTGTCTTTCGCTTTCTTCTTACATGCTTCTGATGACCTTTCTGTGCTTTTTGCTATAGAAATGACTTTGTCAAAAGAAGGCTAAGAGAAGTCCCATATTTTCTCTCATATTTGATAATTTGTCGTGTTTACCATTATCTGGTCCCTTTAGACTTCATTTAGAAACTGTCCAAAATTGCAGTGTGTAGCAATGCCCTCAAAGCAGCTAAGAACTCATTTATTCACTCCCATGGAATTGATCTCTTGTATAAATTGTGTGCCTTTTTAATATCACATTTTCTTTCTTCTTATTTTGTCTTTTCATCCTAGTCACCTCCTCTTCATACACATTTAAACCATCTCCTTCTTGTGCTTCTAGGATTGGTGGTAAAGGCCTGCATATTTCTTGTTCCTCAAACCTCAGATTCTGCATAAATATGCACTTTTTTCTGCTTGCGGATAATCTTGTCCCATCTATGGGTTGGAGATAAGTGTCAATCTCAGCCTTACATCTTCTCCAAGGAATGGGAGGGCGACCAGGATATTGTAAAGATTTGGGTGGAGGGTCTAAGTATTGCATTGTTGTATTTATTTGATTTGCCAGTTGTGAAGCAATTAAATTTGTTGTATCACAATGCATCCCTATATTGACAATGATGTTGCTTGCTTTTTATTTTTCCTTTGCTTGATTTTTTCCTTATTTGTATTACTTGGACAGTTAATCAGTAACGCTGCAGTAGCCAAACTTCATTATGTTTGACTCTCTGAATTCCATTCATATTCCCTTTCTTTCTTTTTTTTCTCTTATAATTGAGCACTCTTTGGCAGTATCTTGGGTTGCTTATCAACCGATTCCCTTTGTGCGTGACGTGTAAAACGTATAAGATGTCGGAAGGTCCTTTACTTTAAGTCTTGGACGCTAAGCCGTGGCCTACCGTTAATATAATATCAGTGCGCGCACCAGTAACAGACAAGCTGCACGGTTGCCTTGAAACTTTCTTAGTTTTCGATTTCCACCAAAACAGAGGGCATATTAAGGGAAGGCTATTCACCGACCTTGCACTGTACCATGCAGAAGTTTGTGTGGACGACTCGTCCACAAGCGGATCAATTGTTCAGGATCTGATGGCTGCAGACAGGTCCAGCTCATCGCCAGTTATTGTATTTCTGTTTCCTTTTTACATGAGTCATAACTCCACTGCTGCAAGTAGTTCTTAGTATGCATTTATTCTGTGAAGTTCATGATACAGATGCAACTTCCAGCCGCAGTCCTCCTTCTCTCTTGTCCTCTCTCAACAGTATCCCATTCTAGAAACCCTAGCCCCCCTGCATCACAGGATTCTCATTCAAGCAGCACAAATGGCAATTGCATGCAGGGGACCAACAACACTAGCACTTATATGGTGGTGGGTGCTCTTCATGCAATTGTTCACTTTTGCAAAACTGAGGGTAAAAAACGTGTGCAGATGACATTTACAAAAGATTCTTATGGATCCACATGTTCTAGCAGGTGCAAAATGCATACGGATTTTATAGGAAGCCATCTGGACGCAGGCATTAAAATCAAGCAGGCCTTAAACTATTTGGTTTTGCCAAAATAACAGGAATGAAAAGGAGGAAGCGTATTTCTCCTCCTGTTTCCCAATCAACCTTCAATTTAAAAAACGGTCCAGAGCAGTAAAACAAGTACACGTACTGTGATAACCCTTATTCCTCTTTTGCACTTATTTTACTGCGCCACTGCTTTTAAAATTAGCCCTAGTGACTATCTCCCAGTCATTCTTTAAATAAATCAACATGTGAAAGCGGAGCGGGAGAACAAGCACCTGGATAATTTGCATAAAATCAAAGAGCATTTTGGGCACATAAGAATGACCATAAATGTTCATTTTTGACAAATATGTCTCTGATATATGTTTTCTGAGCACGTAATGCACACTGGCCGTGTTGCTCCTTTCATTTGTCACACCACCAACCGTAACAGTAAAATGTCCTCAAACCACGAGTCATACACATTTACTTGGATATTACCTGATTTTGGGCACGAGGCTTGGGCTGCAGATGTGCTTTCACACTGAAATGCAGCAATACAAGGCTACGAGTCATGCAATGAAATTATAATTTAAAGAATAACATGTTCATTTTTTATTTCTTCACGTTTTGCACTTTGGCGGCTTCTCTCTGCTTCTAAAAAGGACGCATCAGAATCAATAGGTTACCTGAAGAGGACATATTTCAGAACTATAAATGGAGAATACAATTTCCAGGAGGCATTGATCTTGGATGGCGAGCATCGTAGTGTTATAATAAAGAATATATCATCCTTAATTTCCCAAAAGGAAATACCTCACTATCAGTTTTATATTGGTTAATATGAATAGAATCCTGAAGGTATACATGGATCGATATTTGAAAGGTGAATTTGTTTTCACTTCAGACGTGCCCCAGATTGTATTCCTCTTGATTGTCATTTTTTATAAGCTGATGCATCCTTCAACACACCATAAATATATAATGTTTTCCATTTTGCCACAGATAAAAAGCAGTTATCATCCAGGTCAGGGACAGTATTGTAAAATGACGTATTAATAAGTATAAATATTGTTTATTAAAACCTTGAAAAAGAGTCATGTCTATTTCAATTTCTGAGTGTACATAACATTCGCCCTTTGAGGCGGATTTAGGGCCACCACAGTTTTGACACTTCAGTTTCTACTTAGTTTTAACCAACAGGTGGCACATGGCACACATCTACACAATGATGGACAGGTAGTACCAGGATCTGAGCTTACTGAAACACGCAGCTTATTGCAATGGCACACTTTGTATTGATAGTCTTAGTGATGCCGCAAGTTCGAAGCTTATGAACAGAAATAATTTTGCTTAAAGTCAAATAAAAAAACATCCAAACAAAGAACTGTTTTACAGCATTCTTTTGAACAGTAAATAAAGTATCATGGAAAAACCTTTCAGTAGTTCATTTGATATGCGTTGCATGATTTCATCAAATGATTGCCAACACATGTTTCACGCCTAATGGCACTTCATCAGGGCATACAGTATGTTCTTGTAACCATCCCAAGGAACGGGGTGCCTCACCGTTTAGTGCGGCTGACCTCAAACAATTCTGTTCCATTGCAAGGGTGTCGAAGAAGGAAGCTATTTGTATTTGTATTTATTTTATTTATAGAGCGCACTAGGCCCAAAGGCATCCAGGCGCGTAGTTTAGTTACAACATGGACAAAGGAAGACAGAGCATTACAAATTACATTTTAGGTTACAGATATATACATGGGCAGTAACAGAGTGAGCATAATAGTCATTACCTATATACATGAAAAGAGGCTAACGCATGGTGGGAAGTTAGCACGAAGTTGATGGGTCTTGGGCGGTTAGCCAAACTTTGGCCATGTTTTTGAATTTGTAGAAGGATGGTTCTGCTCTTAGTGGGTTGGGGAGCGAATTCCAGAGTTTAGCCTCCGACACTGGGAAGCTGGCTCCGCCTGATCTTTGAAGGTTGAAGCGTGGCATAGAGAGGCAGTTAGACTGAGCAGTTCTGCAAGATCTATTGGTATTGTGGAGGGCAAATCTATTAGCTAGGTATCCAAGTGCTTGGTTTGATAAGCATTTGTGTGTGAGGGCAAGTGTTTTCAGTGTAATTCGTTAATGGACCGAGAGCCAGTGAAGATTCCGTCTGTGTCTGAGATGTGTTGGTTCCTGGGGATGTTAAGTGCTGCTCTGAAGGCGTTATTTTGGATAATTTGTAGTTTAATGAGGTTACATTGGTTAGTGCCCAGGTAGAGGGCATTACAATAATCAATTTTTGACCTTACAAGAGTCCTGGCAAGAGTAACACAGTTGGCTGGTGATAAGAAGAGGCGGCTAGCTGTGATAAGCTTGCAGGTGTATGCCGCTGCAGATGAGACTGCATTAGTTTGTCTTGCCAGTGAAAGGGTGGAGTCAATGTAAATCCCTAGTGTTTTGGTGTCCTTGGAGGCCTTGATAATGTTACCGTCGATAATGAATTAATTGAACGCATGGGCCAGTTTGGATAGTTTTTTGGGGAGAGCCGAGAATGAGGAGCTCTGTGTTTTCATCATTCAGACAGAGTCCGTGCTGCGCCATCCAGGCTTGGATGACTTGGTAGATGGCGTTCACAGAGAGAGAGTTGGAGGCGTAGTCTCCTGAGATTCGAATGAGTATCTGGGTGTCGTCAGCATAATTGGTATATGTGACACCCAGATAGTCCAAAATATCAAATAAAGGTTTTGTGAACACGTTGTACAACGTAGGAGAGACACAAGAACCTTGTGGTACCCCACAGGTGACGGGTGAAGGTGACGCCGCTGCTAGGGGGGAGAAGACACGCATCGAACTGTTGTCCAGGAATGACCTGATACATGCTGTGGCTTTATCAGAGAAATGTGCGGCTAGTTTAAGGTGTTGACACAGTATTTGATGGTTGACAAGATCAAACGCTGCAGAGAGATCAAGAAGAAGTAGTAAAGAAAGTTTACCCTTATCTCTAAGGTCTTCGATCTGTGTTTTGAGGTCGATGAGGGCAGTTTCGGTGCCATGTCGTGGCCAAAACCCCAATTGCCTTAGACCTAAGAGTTTATTAGATTCGAGATAGTCTTGAATCTGCAGGTAGGCAGCTCGGTCAAGGATTTTTAGTAGGAAGGGCACCGTGGTGATGGGCCTGTAGTTACTAGGTATATTAGCATCCAAGGTTGTTTTTTTTAGGAGTGGGATAACACAGGCATCCTTCAAGTTGTTCGGTACGATCCCAGTGCTAAAGGAGGAATTAATGAATGTGGTTATAAATGGAGCTAGTTCATGGGTTGCTTCCTTGATGATGGGTGCCGGGCAGAGGTCCCCTTCGAAGTTGGAGGGTTTAATGCTATTGATAATGTTTTCCACTTCTGTAATAGTGGTGAGAAATTGATCGGGGATAGGGTTGTTTACAATAGGAAGAGAGTTTGGTTGCAGATTGAATTGTAGGTTAGTTTGTTTATCATTGATTTTAATTTGTAGGGTGGCCTTTTTACCAAGAAGTGCATTTTGGATATCAGTGCACCACATGCTATCTTTGATGCATGTATCAGGTGCCATGACAGGGGTTTCCAATTCTTTTAAGATTCTGAAAAGTTCTTTAGTGTTGGATTTGGCTTGCTCAATACGTTTGTTGTAAGTGTCTTTTTTAGCCTGAAGTATAGCTTCCTTATAATTTAACGTTGCTAGGATGATGCTAGATTTATTAGCTTCTGAAGGGTTACTTTTCCAATGAGACTCAGCAATTCGTTTTTCTTTACGTAGGGTTCTAAGTTGGGGTGTGAACCAAGAGTTGAGGTGAGCTCGAGGTTTAGATTTTGTCAGTTTAGATGGGGCAATAAGGTCAAGGGCTTTAAGCATAGTGAGGTTGAAGGTGTCAAACAGGACGGTAGGATCCATGCATGATCGTGCTTGTTCATTAAGGACAGGAAGGATGAGCGGGATATACAATATTCACCTTGATATACACTTAGCTTCTCTTGTTTGTTGGGCTTAATGCTGCCACTGTGATGAGGAAGTTCTTCTTGTTTGCTCAGTTCCCTTTTGTTGGGGTACCAGACCGTTCTCTGGTGGTCAGTGGGCTTATTGTCGCCACTGCGATGAGAAAGCTCTCCTTGATGCCTGGTTTCCAATGGTTAGGGTCTCTGACCCATCTGTGGTGGTCAGTGGGCTTATTGTCGACACTGCAGTGAGGAAGCTTTCCTCTAATACTCTCACTATTTGGTTTCAGGTCCCAAACCCTTCTCTGGTGGTACTAGGTTCTCTCTTTCCAACTGTGACAAGGATGATTTCCTCTAATACTCGTATTTGCATTCGGGTCCCAGACCCTCCTCTGATTATACCCAGTAGCAGGCGCCCCACTACTGAGGCAAGAGAGAGCTTCATGAACCATCCTCCCTTCTGTCCTTGTGTCCCCTCGGGGTCTCCCGTACCTCCTGTTACCATGAGTGGGATTGTGGTACATCACTGGGACTTCTTGGGACCGTTGGTATTCTCTCCGGCTCTACTGGTTCACTGCTGTTTCTCCATTGGCTGCGCTGTACTTCTTCTGGCTATGCCTCAGCTCTGCGCTCCTGCTCTTGTTCTGCTCGGGTTCGCTGCCGTAGAACCCGTGGATTACTCCCACAGCACTTCACTGGCATCCTCTTCCCTCAGGTCTTTTGACAGTGCCTGGATCTCTTGCGCTGGTTTACCTCCACCTCTGCTGCTAGATTTGGCAGGGTTTGAAACAGCCATGGTTGACATGGCTGAGCTTGAGACGGCTGAGATTGGCACATTTGATAGTATTTTGTTATTTTGTATACCTTGTATCCAGTTCCTCCGATGCAGTTTGTAAAAGTATGTTGTCTCTGTTGATGACTTAATCCTCATGCCTCCTCGGGCCCACCTCGTACCAGTACTTGCACAGTCAATGACCACCATGTCTACTGTGCTCTTGCCCGTCCTAGTACTTTTGGCTTTAGCATTATCTCCTGTGTTACAACAATACATAGGTTAACTTTCAATAAAATGTTTTTTAACAGTGGGGAGCGCTATGGAATTTTGGGGAGTGACACCATTCAATGGGCTGTACCCCAGGTGATCGTACTTGTCCCCAAAGGCTGGGTCCCATTAAACCAACCCTAGAGGGGCTGTTGGGGATAGCAGCCGCACCTCCCTAGCCTCATTGAAAAGGGCTCCCCCTTGGGGAGAAATTACAACACCTTGTGAATCATCACACCAGCCACACTCGTGCTGTGAAAGGATGCATAGAAAGGTACTCAACATTCAACTTTTGAATTGGTCACATTTGGGACCGACTGTAACACTGCCGATTAATTGACCTTGTCCAGAGGGAATAGGAACCCCTCTCAGTCAGGGTGGAAGACTTAACAGAATGGCCCCCTAAAACCTCTTGTGCACGCCTGGAGACTGTCACGATTCCAGGGATTCCAGGGGGGAGCCACTCCTTTGGGACTAGGGAGGTAAGCCTACTACGCTTAACACCCACTCGAGGACTTGGTAAGTGGGACCCATTTGGAAGTGACTCCCCCTTAAGGGGCAGGGATCCCAGAAAGGGGTACAAGTCAACATCCCTCTCCTCAGTTACTAACACCTTTGCAGGGTATCTAGGGGCTTGGATTTGTTATACATCCTTTTGTAATGGCTGACTTGGCTTCTGACCTTACCTGTGCCCAAACTATAAAGACTGAACCAAGACAAGTGAACCCTGCAGACAACCAATCACAGAGGCGTCTCAGCTGACAGCACAGAACATAACCATGCCATGAGGACTAGATTGCAGAGAAGTGCACCGGAATAGCAGCCCAGAGAGGCTGTCAGAGTGAGATAGAAGAGCAGAGGCGGAGTCAAACTAAAAAGTTGTGGAAAAGACTTCGCCTAGGTTTAGGGGCTGTAAGAGCAAGGCAGGAAGACCTCGGAGGACTGATATGCAGCTCAGCTAAACGGCCGTATACGCTGCGCCACCTGACCTCAGAAGCTGCAAGAGCGAGCAGGAGGACCTCAGAGGGCTGATGCAGAGGCCAGCTGAATAAGCGACTCCACCATGCCTCAGAAGCTGCAACCTCAAAGGGGCTCGTTGGACCGGCGTGGAGCCCAGCTGGAAGGTCACGTAAGCAACTCTGCCCAGTATGAGCATCTGCAAGAAGGAGGATTGAGAACCTCCACCGACCGAAGTGGAGTTTAGCAGAGAAGATGTGTAAGAGGCCCTCCAACACCGCCAGAAATGCAGCCCAACTCCACGTAACTCTTGTGGAGCACAAGCCAAAATAACCCTGAGTGGGGAATGCGCAAAAGGGAAGTCCCAGAGTGGGGAAAAACAACAAACAGCTCAGAGGGCGGAGTGCAGAGACAAAGAACAGCCCATATTGGGGAGAGAGAGCGAACACACCAGAGTGGGGAGTGCAAAAAAGAAGAACCTCAGAGGTGGAAAGACAGTGAACACTCCAGAGTGGGGAGTGCAAGAGAGAAGAACCCGAGAGTGGGGAGAGATTACAAATACCACAGGGTGGAGATTTAGGGAGATAGGAGCCCCAGAGCAGAGGAGAGACTAAGAGAACCCCAGAAGGAGAGAAGAAAGAAAGTCTAAAAGAAGCCCAGTTTTGGGGAAAAGACAGAGTGTGATCGGGGTTAGAACACCTAGAGCATCTCCCGGCACCCCAGGAACCGTCTTTCCTGAACTGGAACTGTTGGCGAAAATCCTTACTGCTAGGGAAAACGTTGGGGTCAGGCGCCAGCAGCCATCCCTTTGAGTTGATATTTTTACAAATGCTTTCTACTGTTGTTTCTTTTGTTTGATTTTTTTTTTCTTTTGGGAAATAGGGAGTGTGATAGGTTAGAGTAGGTTTTACCTCCTCTTGCCCAGTGCATGCATATGTAGAGAAATGTCTCAAAAAGGGTCTAAGCTCTCCCCCTTTTCTTCACGCTCTCAGGGGATGGGAAGCAATTGCAGCCCAGGATTGGTGGTGCTCCAATTTGTTTTCCCAGTCCTCAGCCGATAATTCCTATTGGTACATTTTTCAGGTTAGGTGGGTTTTGGCCCCCTTCCTGCTCCCAGTTGTTGCAGGGAGCTTACATTCCCCGGCCCGATCTTGCCGCGCAGGTCTGGCATATCTGCATGGCTCCTTACGTGGCTGTGCACCACTGTGATATCTTTTCCCTTCTGCAATGCTGTACTGGTGCTTCGAGCGCACTCCAGGGTTAGGGTATCTGTCTTCCTCGGCGATGGATCGAGCACCTTTCAACTTTCTTTCATAGGATAGGGTTTGAGCCGCTTCTCTTTGGGAAAGATTGTTTTGAGCCGAAAAGATAAATAATGAAAGCTGTGGAGCATACCTTGTTGTCAGAGTCCTGATTCTGAACAACCACAAAACCCTTACTTCCATCCTTGCCTCATAAAATGGATACATACCAGTGTCTTTCTACTTGTTCTACAGAAGCAAAATCCTGAGGTGCAGTCACGACAGAAAAGAAAAATGCTCATCCACAGCCGAGGAAGACAGAAACCCAGACCATGGGAAGCACCGGCACAGCATCACAGAAGGAAAAAGACATCACAGTGCTGGACAAACGTTTTCACTGGTATTTTGCAAAATTAGTGTTACAGGTCATGGATATGATTATTTTTACAAAGATTATTCAATCGTTTTAAGTTATATATTTGATGTAGGTTTGCGTTCATAGTTTTACTGTTTAATTAATTACTGAAATCATTGCAGTGTTTGCCTATATTGATATTGTTTCTCGCCCTCACACCTTTCTGCTCTGTCTAGTGTAGTTTGTTTCTTATTTTACTCTATCATCATTTTTTGTCTTGTCTCAATTATCTTTTTTTATGCTAATATAATCCCTCAATCCACTCTCCTTCCTTTGTTTCTGTTTGCCATGTATTATAAAATATGTTATGATAGTGGACTTTGTTTCTTCTGAAACATCATAAACATCAAAAAATAATATGCCTAAAAAAAGAAGCAACTATTCAAACTTGTTGAACATTTCAAAAAACGCATCTGCCATCAACACAATGTGGCCTGAGTCACAACTCTGCAACTAAGCATTCTCTCACTTCACCAACAAAATAGTACAGAATCAACACAATTTTCACCAAAAAAAGTAGCATCGTAATCCTCGAATACGAAATGGAACCCAGACTTAGTAAAGCTCACCCGGGACTTTGTGGAGTTTCAGCATCTTCACCCACAACAAGTTCATGCCTTTAGTCAGTTCCAGAAAAAAGAAGGTCTTCAGAGTTATGCTCCTATGTAACGTCTACACAGCCAATACAGAATGACCAGGGCTTGCTTACCTCTTTCTTTCACTTCTAAACCCATCCATAGAGCAAGGAACAATTCCGTAGTTCTTCAAATCTGCATACATTAAGCATCTATTAAAAAAAACGTCCAAATCCTAATGACCCTGCATGCTACCGCTAAAGCTCCTTACAAAGCAAAACTCAGAGAAATGTATATAACTTCTACTTCAGGATGTTGCCTTTCCCACAGTTCTTTCTATAGAAGGGGCTGGGAAACCACTGTCAGGATTCTTCAATACAGCAGCACAGCTCAAGCAACAATCCTAGTCTTCCAAAGGAAGTGCCACGAAGACCCTTCTTCTCAAGCCTCCAGACCAACCTATGGCACTCTATAGCTGACTTTTAAGTATGGATGAACCACATGACTTTCAGCAATTCCCCCAAGCTCTTGCGGTAAATAGAGCTAATGTGCTTGCTCCCGAAGGTGGATTTAGTCAGGTTGCTCTCTTCTACATGCTCTCCACAACAGACATGGGCAGCAAGGCCTTTTGTCGCACATAGGCTCAGGTTGGGTCATGGGCAACTAAAATATGCTCACAATTTCCCAGCCCACTATCAACCTAGGAGGAGACGAAGAGCAACCAGGACCACCTGACTTGGTAACTAGCCTCATGGTAGGACCCCTGCGGTATCTCTGTCCGTTATTTCTTCTTTCCACCTTGCACTTCACATACTGCAGCTGAACACCTGGTCGTACCCTTCAGCAGCTCACATTAACTCCAGTAGAGCTGTCCAGTGCTTACTCGTCATAACCGCTCTTTTTCTACCACTAGATCAGACCTAGCCACTCTCCTGGGGTATCTCTCAGGTAGTAGGGCAAGCAGGATACTAACATCTGGGCTCCCCTCTGGACACACACCATAAAAGACCTTAACAGGAACCACACCGAAACCTACAGCACATGCAAAACGTGATCTCCCGAACTACATTTATCAACACTTCATAATTCATACAATGAAACAAAAAGCCCTCGACAAGGCAGAGGTCACGCTATATAATAGACATTTCATTACATAGCATTGATTTTAGTGAAAGTGTGATCAAATCTAGCAGATAATTAAGCCAATATACAGAAGGAAGGGTAAAGATTATGGGATGAGGACCCACCCTGATGCTATTGCAAGAAGCCAAGCTGAGGGCTATAAATTGGGGTAGGGTCATTATGATCATATAATAGCGACGACTAGGAATTGCCATTGTAACAGGGGCAGGGCGGAGGACCTTGGACATTTTCTACTTCTTTGTCTGTGTTATTTAGATTCTTGTAAAGCTTTTGTAAATCCTTACTTTAAAGCTAAAAATGTTAGATTTGATCATGATGCAATTTGTTTGATAATGGTTTGTAATGATCAAGAATTTTTGTACAATCTATATAATCATTTTTCAAATGGATTGTGTCCTCCCACATATTCCTCATCTTATGATATTTCCATATCCAGTTTCAGCTGCTTCAGAAAGTTTTTCCAGTAGAGGACGCAGCGCGTCAATGTCAGTTGACTCAATGTCCCACAGAGCAGGGGCGTTGCTAGGGGGGGGGGCTAAGGGGGCTATAGCCCCTGATCTTTTGGTTGTAGACCCTGATAGAATCTCAGGAGCTACAGCCAAAAGACTAGCTAGCCCCCAGTCCCAACAGTTCCAACATCAGCTTAGCCCCGGGTCTTTTCCAGACCTAGCAACTCCCTGCCACAGAGTCCTCTGTCTCAATGTGAACATCATCGATGGTATAAAGTGTATGCAGCAACTGTTGGCTTCAGTTCAGTTTTTCCACGAAAGTTATTGCTTTGGATACGGTATGCTTTGGTTCCCTATCGAGAATCTTCGAGTATATTATTGAGAAATGGCATCATCATCGGCGTCTTCGATGCCGAGATCAGGGTTTAAGAAGTGCTAAGATTGTGGGGCAACGATTTCCTTTACGGACCCCCATCGGGTGTGTCTGTGGTGCCTCGGTTCCTCTCACGCTACCTTCGACTCCCCAGAATGGGTTAAATCGGCCTCTCCAGCTGAGTGGGAGAAGTTCAGAGTAAAAACGATGCATGTGTTTGAGAATGCACCCTTGATCCCCTCAAAAACTCATGAATGCCATGGCCATGTCAAATAATTTGACAAGAAAAAGGATAAGGGCAAAAACTGTGCGCCACCGGGCCCGGAAGGCAAAGAAAGATCTCCTCGAGAGCAGTCGAAGGATCACTCGAGTCAAGACAAATTTTCCATTGCGGAAGAAGTAATCAACGCCATCGGTGCCGAAAGACTCCCAATCGGACCATGACAGGTCCTCTACACCAAAGGCGTTAGACAAGTCCTCGATGCCGAAAGCATCAAACAAGTCCTCGACGCCGAAAGCATCAGACAAGTCCTCGATGGCGAGTGTATCGAAGCCCTCGACTTCGACTGTGTCGAAGCCCTCGACGCCGACTGTGTCGAAGATTTCGGCACCACCATTGACGCCATCGCGGAACACAGAAAAGTTGTATACACCATTCCCAAGAAAATACTTTTTTGAGTCACTTTCTTCAATTTATGATGAGGCATAACATTCTTCGGATGATTCACAACCTTTTGATCTTCAATATGGAACACCTGGGGTCCCTGGGCCTTTGATCTCAGAGGAATCAAGACTACAAAAAGGTCAGCCGTCCCTGCAGAATGCAAGTCGACTCGATACATCACCAGAATTAGAGTTTGGAAGGCCGGACCCTACTGACCATGCTGAAGGGTCTCATAGATAGTTAATGGTAGAGTATATGGGGTGGAAAAGACCAACTACTATATACAAATAGGATGATCTAACTGACATCCTAGATAAGGGTCCCCATGAGGACCCTATTCTTCCTTTCCATGTGGCATTGCAAAGGAGAGTGAGTTCAAATGGGGAGACACCAGAATTGATTCTGGCAGTGAATGCAAAATTGACATCTAAATACAGGGCATCCAGTAGTGACCCCAGTTACTTGACAAAGCATCCCACTCCTGAAAGTTTAGTGGTACAAGCTGCCACATCAACCTCTAATCAGAACGCATACCCAACTATTCCCCCAGACAGAGATACGTGTACATTGGCCAGATTCACTCACACTATTTGGGAATGTGTAGCAATGGCGGCTGATCATATGCCCAAAGGGGAGGAAAGGGATGCATTTTTAAATCTAGTCAAGGATGGGAAAGATGCAATGTGCGGATCCCTCCAGACAGGTCTCAACACTGCTGACAATATCAACAGGTCCATGGCGGCTAGTACAAGTATGCGCAGATTTGCCTGGTTAAGAAAGTCTGGTTTTGCTCCAGATGTGCAGTGCAGATTGCTTAACATGCCACTTGATGGTACACATTTATTTGGTAGCAACTCCGACGAGAGCCTAGATAAATTACAGACCTCTTAAGTGGCAGCAAAGTCACTTGGTGCTATTAGACAGCCACAAAACCGCCCCACCGGCACACCTTGGAGGGGTAGGTCCTTTCACTTTTACTCCTCTGTTGGAAGAGGGAGAGGACTGTCCAATCAAAGAGGTCAGAAAAGATTTCCCCGTAGTGGACGGAGAAGAGGTACTAGAACCGCACAGGCAGCGGCTGCTTTACCATCAGCCACTGCTCCAGCCACCTCTAAACCTCTCTGAGGTCTTAGTTCACAAGACCCCAGTGGGAGGCAGACTGTCCCTGCATCTGAAAGAATGGCGGGGCATTACTTTAGATGCACGGGTATTGGAAACAGTTGCCCAGGGTTACTGCCTTACATTTCTAAAAAAGCCTCATAGTCATCCACCGGGGAACCGCTCTTTCAAACTTCCAGATCCGCTCCTTATGCAGGAAATATTAACCTTGCTAGAGAAAGGTGCTATAGAACCAGTACCTGTAGCAGAGAGGAACAAGGGTTGGTACTCCACATACTTTACGCTCACCTGGTCTCTGCAGGGACGTTGGGGCACGGTTGGAGCCCTCCCTGGATTCGGCTCCCCTGGATCGATTCTCACCCCCTGCTGCTGCCCAGTACACTCTTCTGGATGCTGATACTTCCCCTGCGGGAACACAAGAGGTAATAAGAAGGGAGTGGAGGTATCATGACTCTCTTTGGATCTTTCGTGCCAAAATGAGGTGATTAAGCGTTTACCCATATAGGCTCACCTGGTATTTAGTGAGGGCGAGCCATCCGTCCTGCTTCTCATTCTCGTCCTGATGACCCAGTTGCTTCCCTGGTCCGTTAATGTGGTGGCCCAGACCGGCTGTGACCGAATCACTTGGAAGGTAAGAGTTTTCGTGTTGATTATTGTTCATATGAGTATTAATTCCATGTCACATGATTTAAGTTTGTTCTCTTATAATGTCTCTTTCTCTCGTACAGGTAATGGCGACCCAGTGGAGCCGTAATGCCGGTGCAAGACTTCGAAGTGTTCCCCAAGAGGATGGCAAGTTGGAATCTTAAGGTAAGTGCGAGATGCAATGGCACGGGACCTTAAATAATGTCCCTATCAGGTTTCTAACCTTATTTCTTCTTTTCTCCTGCAGGAATGGTCTAGCAGCGTCCTGAGAAGAGTTGTGGAGCGCAGACCTGACAGCGGTGACTGTGATAAAGCTGACTGGTGAGTTGCTGCTCGAGTCGAGAGTCAGGTAAGTGCGTTCTGGCCGGTCAAGGATGGAGTCACTGCGAGCAGGTAAGAGGTGCTTCAGCGATGATTCGGCTGGTTCTGATGAAGAAAAACGGGTAAGTGCGCTTCTGCAATGGTTTTGCTGACTCTGCAGGTAAGATGCTTCTCTGCGATGGTTTTGCTGTTTCTGCAGGTAAGATGCTTCTCCGCAATAGTTTTGCTGTTTCTGCAGGTAAGATGCTTCTCCGCAATGGTTTTGCTTTACAACAGGTAAGTGGTTCCGCCGAGACGGTTCGTTGGAAAACAGGATGGATGCTGCGCTGGGAGGATTGCACAGGAACCTAGGTAAGGTGCTTCTCAGGTGGCGGTGAGCGTCACGCTACTTGGGCAGAATAACGCGAAGCCTAGGCCTGTGGGTGGGGCAGGCTTAAATAGCCTGGTCTCAGGCACGCCCCCTTGCTCTGCTAGATGGTTCCACCCTGCCCCTCCCAAATGCTTCTGCACATGCAGCTTCTTGGATTCCTATGGCCACGCCCGGCCCAGATGGGAATGGCTGACTGAGATGAAATGGAATAGCACGTGCCCAGGGAAAAAGGTGTGCAGAGGACACTTTCTTATGAGCCTGGCGACATGACTGGATCCAGCTGGACCCTTTAGGGGATGAGGAATGGGGTTCCAGTCCAGTGGCCATGACAACTTTCTAATTCCAAAAAAGGACGGAGGAATGAGACCCATCTCAGACTTAAGAGACTTGAACAAGTTCATCAGGAAGGACAAGTTCAAGATGGTTACCCTTTCTCATATCCTTCAGGCCCTCCAGCATCAGGACTGGATGGTATCATTGGACCTTCAGGATGCTTACTTTCATGTGCTAATCCATCACAAGCACAGAAAGTACCTGACGTTTGCCGTCGGCGGTTCTCATTTGAAGTTTCGAGTTCTGCCATTTGGGCTGACCTCTGCCCGAGGGTTTTCACCAAGTTGATGGCGGTGGTGGCAGCAAGTCCCAAGAGAGGGGGGATTCATGTCTACTCCTACATGGACGATTAGCTGATCAGGGCACGTTCCCCCCAACAGGCCCTGGAACATCTCAGCTCCACCACGAACAGGCCCTGAAACATCTCAGCTTCACAGGCTGGGCTTCTCCCTCAACTTCACAAAGTCTCACATGATACCATCTGAAAAACTCCTATACGTTGGAGCAGTCCTAGGTGCATCCCTGGGAAAAGCCTCACCACCAGAGGTGAGGGCTCAAGACATTATGCAGATGGTCACCAAATTCCAAAGTGCCCAGCGTCTCCTGGCCTTCGACTTCCTGAGGTTGCTCGGCCTCACGGAATCCTGCTTTTTACTGGTGCCAGAGGCGTGCCTGAGAATGAGATCTCTCCAGTGGGCTCTCAGGACTCAATGGTCTCAATTCTCAGGCAGGATGTCAGATCTCCTTCAGGTCCCAAACAGAACCGCTCAGGATCTCCTGTGGTGGGCTTGTGAGAATAACATTTTGAAGGGAGAACCTTTTTGGCAACCATGGCCGGAGATAAGGGTAGTAACGCACGCCTCACTCACAGGGTGGGGAGTGCATACCAATGGCCTGAAAATCAGTTGTCGATGGTCTCCATTGGAGTCCAAACTACATATCAACCTGTTGGAGCTGAGGGCAATCAGACTAGCGCTGAAGGCCTTTCTGCCCTCTTTGCGGGGGAAGAATGTCCTGATAATGACTGACAACACGGTGGCCATGTACTACCTCAACAATAGAGGAGGCATAGGGTCACTACTACTGTGCAGAGAAACAATGCAGCCTCTGGTTCTGGGCAATTCAAAAAGGAATCTCCCTATCGGTAGTTCACCTAGCCGGAGAGGAGAACACTGCTGCGGATGCTCTGAGCAGGCAGAGCACAGTCTCCCACGAGTGGGAACTAGCTCGGGAAATCCTTCAAGAGATCTTCACCCTTTCGGGTGGATCTGTTCGCGACCAGTGTCAACCGGAAGTGTGAACGGTACTGCTCAAGGGAATCTCCACTAAGAAGAGCTCTAGGAGACGCGTTCATAGTGGACTGGGACTTTCCACTCCTGTACGCATTTCCTCCAATCCCGGAGAGAGGAGGGTCAGGTTCTCCATCCAGAGGTCAAGTCTCTCAGCCTTCACGCACGGTTTCTGAGAGGTTGAGACAAGGATTTGGACCTCCGGAAGACGTAATGGAGATTTGGCTTTTGGCCAGAAGTCCAGCAACAAAGTCCTTGTACTGCTGCCATTGAACAGATTCTGTAGCTGGTGTAGCGATAAGAATGAAGATCTGTTTACATGCAGTACACCGATGGTATTATCATTCTTATTACACCTGGCCAACTTGGGGCTCCAGGTTGGTAAAATCAAGGGGTATCTTGCAGTGCTCTCCATTTTTAAGCGCTCATCTGAAGAGGTATCTTTCTTAAAGATTCCCCTTGTGATACAATTCTTAAAAGAACTGACAAATACATTTCCCCAGTCCCATTCCAGGTCCCCACTTGGGACCTCAAACTAGTATTGAGATTTGTAATGTGTGCTTCTTTTGAGCCTATCCATACCTGTCCTTTAAGGTTATTAACTTTATAGACCATCCTTTTAGTGGCCATTGCATATGCCCAAAGGGTGAGTGAATTTCAGGCCCAGTCCTGCAAGCCTCCTTATACAATCTTCTATAAAATAGTCCTTAAGGTGAAACCAACCTTCTTGCCAAAGATTGTGTCTGAGTTCCATTTCACTCAGCAGATAATTCTATCTTCATTTTATCCTCCTCCTCATCCTGGAAAGGAAGAGGAGAGATTACACAGGCTTAATCCAACATGTGTGCTGACATTTTACATCTCTAGGATGTCTAAGATAAGACACAGTGAGCAACCTTTTGTAGGTTACACAGGCCACAAGTTAGGTATGGCAATTTCAAAATAAAACTTGTCAAGACGGATTATTTTGGGAATAACTGAATGCTACAGATTAGCAGGAAAAGATGCTCTGGGGGGTCTTAGAGCTCATTCAACCAGGGGCATGACTACCTCCTCTGCATTACAGAGGGTTGGCCGAAACAAGGATATTTGTGCAGCTGCCACATGGTCGTCCATACACACCTTTACCAAACATTATAATCTGGACTCTTCCTCAAGCAGAGAAGGTTGTTGGGTGAAATTTATATGTGCTCATTTACATGAGTCCAGCATTTTAGGCCAGGCCTTTCCGATCCCTGACCAGAAGATCAGTAATATATTGTCAAAACTGATTTATGCATAGACTATGTATACCTCCGTCCCCAAGCACCAGTCATAGAGATTGATAAAAACTTTCTGACTGGTTATTGAGGCCTCAGGTGGCTGGAACAATACACTGGGTCCCCAGGTAGCTGCAATGGAAACACGGAGTTAGTGAAACAATCATGTGTAAAATACATGTACAAATCCAATCAAGAAACTAGAAAACAGACACCTACCAGTTGCGAAGATGGGTAAGTGGAGGAGGGTGGACAGGATACCTGATTATCCCGGGAGGATAGCTCAGTGGTACTAGAAGGTACTTGATCTGGAACCAAACAGAAACTGAGATGATGATTCTGAGTATGACCGTGCGTATAGCAGATAACATAATGTCCAAAGGCAGTCCAGATAGCACAGAACGAGACCAAAGTTTCAGTTCACAAGTCCAGGGCGCCAAGGCGAAAAACGTTAACACAAGAGGCAGTCCGTACAACAGTTTTGAGGTCGTAGCAGTTTGAATGATTGGAGCCGAGATAAAGTCGTTGTAGCCGTGGAGCTGCCAAAAGAGAGTCCGTAAAGCAGAGCCGTGGTCACAATCCAAGAATATCAAAGGTTCGAGGTAACTTGAGAAACGCAGTGAGCTGGGTTAGAACGCAGCTTAGAAGCTTCGGTTAGGGTTTCTGGCGTTCCTTTATGCCGTTACGAAGGTAACGTGATCACGTGATCTTGCCCGTCTCACGTGATCTCGTAGTAGTGTAGCATGAACGTTGCATAGTTTCCAAGGCAACTGCCAACGTGGCCGCAGCCGCCACGACTGCCGTGGCCGTATCGAAGCAGGCTTCATTGTTGGAATGCGATGGAGGCACCGTGCACGTCGGCCCCCATGTTGCTGTCTGGAAGGGTAACCATGAGTACTATGTGTGAGCTGTGTGCTAGCAGGTTCATGATTTGCACTGGAGGTGTCAAGACATCTACTGGAAGTGGCATGTCGTGTAGAATGCGTGGTAGAGCCCCTCCCCAAAGGCCCAGGTCCACGTGGGCAAGAAGGGTGCGTGTACATCGGCTGCAGATTCCCAGGACCTTTCCTCTGGGCCAAACCCACCCAATCAACAAGGTAATACAAACTACCATTCCTGATTCGGGAGTCAAGGATAGTATGAACCTCCTATTCCCCCATGGAACCCTGTAGAATAGATGAAGTTGTAAAGGGTGATCAAATTAAGGATAGTTCTAAGTAGAACAGTGTAGAATAGTGGCAAATACATAGTATGCTCGTTTGAGTGGCTGGGAAGCTGGCAACCTGAATGCAGCTTTGCTAATACAGACAAGAGTAGGTAGCTTTACTAATACAGGCAAGAATAAGTAGGTAATGGCTGGTAACTAATAGAGATATGCAGGCAGAATACAAGTCTGGATAATGGCTGCTATGAGGCAAATAGTTGCATTACAAAGCAGTGGCCACTGTGGGGCTGGCAAATAGGTACAGTGGGCAGCAGTAGGCTACCGGATGAGTAGTTACCCAGTAGTTCACCAGAGAGGGCACAGTGGGCTGTATCAGGCTAGTTCAGGATTATGCACCGTAGACTGTGTTAGACAATTTCAGAATTCAAAAGACATTCCAAATAGCACAAGGATGCGTGAACCAGGCAGTGCGCAAGGGTGCAGGCTGGATGCACAATCTAGTATGGTGTTCAGAATATCACAGGCTATGTCAGAATTCAAGAAAAACTTTCAAAATAGTACGAGGGTGCGTGAACCAGGCAGTGAGCAAGGGTGCAGGCTGGATGCACAAAACAGTATGGTATTCAGAATATCACGGGCTATGTCAGAATTCAAGAAATACATTCAAAATAGCACAAGGGTGCGTGAACCAGGTAGTGAGCAGGGGTGCAGGCTGGATGCACAATACAGTATGGGCACAAGTGCAAGTTCAAGTAAAATAGAATGGTTTAGAGTAGTTATAGGTTGAAGGCTGCATACAAGAATCGAGTGGGGGAAATAGTACAACGTGGCACTAGGGTTGCATGCTAAATAAAGAATAGTCACACAATAATGTGAGCGCAGCTGCTGAAGGCAGGGAATCGTAAGGATATCACAATGTGGTCATATTCGAGAGCCATATAGCAGGTTAGCACCTTATCACCATATATAGACACAGAGGACACGGGTCTGCACGGTGCTGGAGGTCTTACCATGTCGCAGACTGGGCAGTGGAAGAGAGATGTGTGGTTCCTTGTAGGTACAAGTCAAGCATAGTGTTTGGCCCTGGGCTCTGTCTGGCTCGTGACCAGCTCAGAACAGGGAGCAGGTGCCGTTGATGTCGTGCCTTAGGGAGCGGGCCAGCTTCTTGCCTGAGTTCACGATTTTAGGTCAAGCATGTACAATCCCGCACAAGGAGTTGAGTGATATACTACACAGATGGCGAAGAATTGGGATGTTGTGTGATATTTATTTTGCTGGTTGTCCATGAATTCATCTTTTTAGGTCAAGCTTGTATGAGCCCTCATCAGGAGTTGAATGATTTGTTGCACGGATGAAGTAAGCTTGGCGTGTTGTGTGATATTAGGGTGTGCTTTTTGTACAAGAGTTACCCATTTTAGGTCAAGACAATCCGATCCCTCACCAGGAGTTGAGTGATATAGTACTCGGGGAAGTAGAATTGGGGTATTCAGTGTTACTAATATGTGCTTGTTTACATGAGCTCACAATTTTAGCTCAAGCCTGTCCGATCCCTCACCAGAAGTTGTATAATATATTGCACGGATAAAATAGGCTTGGGCGTTGTGTGATATTAATGTGTGCTTGTTGTACATGAGTTCCCAATTTTAGATCAAGCCTGTCCAATTCCTTATAAGGACCTAAGTTATATACAACACAGATGGCGTAGAATTGGGGTGTTGTGTGATATTAATTTTGCTTGTTGTCCATGAGTTCACCATTTTAGGTCATGCCTGCCCGATCCCTCACCAGGAGTTGAATAATATATTGCATGGATGAAGTAGGCTTGGGGTGTTGTGTGATACTATTTTGGGTGCTCCTTGTACATGAGTAACCCATTTTAGGTAAGCCTATCCAATCCCTCGCCAGGAGTTGAGTAATATACTACTTCAATGAAGTAGAATTAGGGTGTTATGTGATAGTAATATGTGCTCGTTTACATGAGCTTGCCATTTTAGGTCAACCCTGTACAATCCCTCACAAGGAGATATTACTTGAATGAAGTAGAATTGGGATGTTGTGTGATATTGTGTGTTCATTGTGCATCAGTTCACGATTTTAGACCAAGCCTGATCTTTCCCTCACCAGAAGTTGAGTGATATTCTCCATGGATCAAGTAGAACTGTGGTGTCGCCTGATATTAATGTGTGCTATTTGCACATGAGTTCCCCATTTTTGGTCGAGCCTGTCCTATCTATCATTAGGAGTTGAGTGATATGCTAATCCGATGAAGAAGAGTTGCAGTTTTGGGTGATATTAATATGTGCTCGTTTACATTTTAGGTCAAGCCTGTCTACTCCCTCAGCACGAGTTGAGTTATATACTGCACAGATAAAGAAGAATTGGGATGCTGTTTGATATAAATAGGCACACGTTCAGTTAGTCTTTGGACCTTGGAGGGCGTTAGTCCTAGGTGCACCATAATCATGAGAAGCAGGGTCTGATATGGCTCAAGATGTTGTCGGGCAACAAATTATGAGCCTCATTACAAGTATAATGGTAATGGCAAAGCAAGTAGTATTTTAAAAACCCTTTATTTTTTTTAACTTTGCACCCGTTGACGTCTTGCGAAGTCGACACACAAGTCACGTGTGAGGGGCTGCCTGGGGCACGGGGAGAGAAAGGGATTTTGGAGGAGTTAGTTACAGGAGGGACACGCTTGAATAAAGACGTGTGCTGTTATCCTCCATCTGTGTCTGCTCCTCCTAGAGCATGCCCTGTGGTTGAGGAGTGAGGTGGGAAAAGGTATGCAAGCGGTA
This sequence comes from Ambystoma mexicanum, assembly GCF_040938575.1. Taxonomy (NCBI): domain Eukaryota; kingdom Metazoa; phylum Chordata; class Amphibia; order Caudata; family Ambystomatidae; genus Ambystoma; species Ambystoma mexicanum. The sequence continues at coordinate 311,263,945 of NC_090935.1, forward strand.
GACCTGTTTTGCAGGACATCATAGTGGTGACAAGCGAGTAAACCTGTGCGCAACTGGTCCCTGTATTGAAAGAACTGAAGCAAGCAGTCTGCACTGCAAGGGGCGCTCTGACAGACAAAGTGGAGAAGGCTGACCACGGACGTCATCCTAAAGTAAGGAGCGGGTGCGGCTGTCGGCATCCGCTGGAGGTGCTAGGCAGGCGGGGTGGGGTGGCCCTGGAAGGCTGAATGCCCCAGGCCCCGGGCCGCATGAAATGCGGGCCGATAGAGGGCCTGGGAGTTTAGGCGCGGGGTGGGGGGAAACGGCACGAAAGCAGTAGGGAGGGGCGTCCGAATGGCACCACAAAAACAAAAGCCCAGGAAAGGGCAGGAAACAGCACCTGGGAAAGGTGCGAAGTATAACAGCTGGGGGCCGGGGGGAAAGCCCGGCCCCCAGGGAAGGAACAAAAGGTCTGGGGGGTATAAGTAGGCCAGGAAAGGAGAGGCGGCACAAACCAGGTAAGGAGCTCACCTCTCTCGGGTAAGCTCCTAGTGCCTGGACAAGGGGAAGGAAAAACGTTTGCTCTTGCGGGCTCACGACTTTTCCATACTTTCTCTTGCAAAACGTTTTTGCTCTTGCGGGCGCATGGTTCTTTCATACAAACATTGGCTCTTGCGGGCTCATGTTTTTTGCATACTTTCCCTAGTGCAGCTCTGCTACGTGTTCGCCTACCCGTGCCGGAGCAGCGTGAAGAGGACCGCCGAGTACAGAGGAGGAGCGGGCAGGAGCACAGAAAGCAAATCGGGAGCTGGAGCGGCGTGGAGGAACCAGCCGGCGTGCAGAGAAGGAGACGTGGCAGTGTGCCGCACCGCGAGGACACAGCTGAACAGAGCCCCATCGGCGGGTGCAGGCGAGACAGGCGTCGGGAAGAAGATCGGTAAAAGAAGCTCGGGAGAAGCAGAGGGCACACGGCGAGCAGGAGCAGGAAGGCGTGGCTAACAGCTCGCTTGCGGAGACCAAAGAAGCAGTTACATTTCCCCGGACCATTGCCTGGGTAACAGGCAAGCCTAACGGAGGGGCACGGCAGCCAGGGAAGAAAAGCAGAGAATGAAAAATGGACCCTAATTTGTGACTAAAATCCAAGTTAGGGTTGTGCTTATTATAAAGCAAGAAAACAAAAGCTGAGAAGCAACGAAGATGAATCTACTGCATAATAACAGGACAAAGGAGAAGAAAAGGTCAACCCTGCAGAAAGAAAGAATTCAGACAAGAAGGATGGCGGAAGGAAGAGCAAAAAGGGCCCAAGAATTCGCCGAATGGCCAAGGAAGGCGGAGAAGGAATATGGGGCACAATGGGTGCTGGAGATAATGCAGAAGGAAGAAAGGGCAAAGGCAATGTCACCTTTGCTGTTCATAGAGCCTAGCAGCAGCGAAGGAGAAGACGTGGTGCCGCAAGGACAGAAGAAGAGGAGTGAGGAGCCAAGGAGATCGGAGGAGCAGCCAGAGGCACCAACCAAGAAGAGGAAAAGAAAAGAGAAAAACAAAGGTACTGTGAATAATGATGTCGGGAATAAAATTGTAAAAAAAAATTTAAATTGTGTCACAGGTTCGGGTAAGTCACCCAGAACCAATGGCAAGAAGAGCAGAAGTAATAAGGGACCCAGGGAGGAGCACCAGGGGAATTCTTCAACTGAGGGAGAAAGCAGTGATGATGAAGAAAGGGATCACTTGAGGGCTTGGATAAAATGGAGAGGGGTGGTGAGCAGGGAGAAGCAGAGAGGGGCAGGGGGGGTAGGGGCAGAACCCAAAGAAACCCCGGTCCCGGCACCACAGGGGGCACCAATAGAGCCAAACACAGGAGGGGTACCGCAAGGGACCAACCCACAACCAGTGGCTCCAATAGGGGCACCAGCGGCACCAGTGGCAGGGGACCCGCCGCAGGGGGCGGCACCACCAGTGGCAGCAACGGAGGTTGGGGGGACCAATCATGACAAAGTATGGCAGACCAACCATGGGCAAAGATGCACAGGGCAGGTCAATGAAAGCAATGGCTTGGTATATAAATGACAAAGTAAAGGAGAAAATATGGAGAAAGGAATGAATTGATATTTACACTTTGCTAGATTGTCAAAAGAGAGGGATGAATGTGGCAGTGGAGGACATAAAGGAGGATGAGAAAAGCCTACTAAAAAGGGGGCCAGTAATAAGGAATTTTGACAACTGGATGGCAGCCTTTAATATAATGTCCACAATTGTATTGCAGAAATTCCCAGAAGACGGGGTAGCATTAGTTGCATATCAGCAGAGGGTGCTGAAAGTGCACACAGCATTCGGGGGAGATGCATGGCAGGAGTATGATCACGAGTTCAGAAAGGAGATGGACTGCTTTCCAGATATGGGATGAGAATTTTAATCTCTACATATTTAATGTACTGAAGGAGAAATGGGAATCCAAGGAGCGAAGCGCAGGAGGGCAGCAGAGGAGGCAGTATTGGCAGAATGAGTACAAATCTGATTATAGATACAATAACAGGAGATATGAATACAGCTATGACAGAAATAGGGACCAAAGTTTTCAGAGCAGGAACTATGGGTCACAGAGGGGGTGGCAGAGCAGCCTGCCCCCAACCACGCAGGGGGGAGGCAGTGGGAGCACGGGGGCAACACGGGCAGAACCAGGACAATGTCGGAATTTTGAGAAGGGAGTACCCTGTAGCTGGGGATGGAAGTGCAAGTTCAGCCACAAGTGCGAGAGATGTAAGGGTGACCACAGCAGCTCCAAGTGCACAAGGGCCACAGCTCCAAGCAGCAGGAGCAATGAGAAGCGAAACTAGGAGTTGGGACGAGAAGGGAGCCACACCAGTAAAAATTGAGAGGATGGAAGGGTGGCTCCAGAAATACCCAGACCAAGAAACAGCAGATGTGATCAGGCAAGGTTTTAGAGAAGGCTTTAACATCCCGTTTACCGGGCAAGGAGCGCAGGACATTCCCAAAAACCTAAAGTCTGCTACCGAGAACAGGGAAATAGTGACCAAGAAAATCCGAAAAGAGGTAGAACTGGGTTGGGTTGAGGGACCTTTTGCAGCCTTGCCATTTGAAGAATGTATATGCTCTCCAATGGGGTTAGTGCCAAAAAAGGAGGAAGGGGAATACAGGTTAATCCACCACCTATCATACCCCCCAGGGGCCTCGGTGAATGACGGCATTGCACAAAGCGATGCAACAGTATCATACTCAGATTTCGAGGAGGCAGTAGAACTAGTCAGGAAAGCAGGAAAAGGGGCATGGATGGCAAAGGCAGACATTAAATCAGTATTCCGGCTGTTGCCAGTCAACAGCAGATCTCAGGGGTGGTTGTGTATGCAGTGGGAGAGGGAATACTTCATCGACAAATGTCTTCCTTTGGGTTGCGCCATTTCATGTGCATACTTTGAGAGGGTACGTTCATTTTTGCAATGAGCAGTCACAGAAGAGATGAGGGAGGCCAGGATAGTACATTACTTGGATGACTTTTTATTTGTAGTGCCCAAAGGTTCAAAACTATTCAAGGCAACCCTGGATAAATTTGTAGAGATAACAAGCGAGTAAAAGATATGTTGGTGGAAGCAGGAGTGTAAGATGTGGGGAAAATTTCAACCGAAAAAATGTGTGAATTTCTGGAAGGGGCATTTGCCAAAGGGAGAAAGAAAAGCTGGGAGGCAGCGCACCTAGCGGCGGTGGCATATACCACAAAAGTGGCAGGCATACCGGATCCAACTGACAGCACTAGAATAAAATATGCTATGAGAGGTTGGGCTAAATTAGAGGGGAAGAAACCAGACAGCAGAAGGCCACTGAACTTTGGGAAGCTAATAATTCTGTTAAAAGTGTTGCAAAATACATGCAGCAGCATATACAAAACCGCGCTGTTCACGGTAGCATTCGCGCTGGCATATTATGGGGCTTTCAGGGTAGGGGAGCTGGTGGCCAGTAATACGGTGGCAGGAAATGGCCTGGCAAGGAGGGATATTAGTATGGGAAGCAAGGGGATGTCTATAATGTTAAGGAAATCTAAAACAGACCAAACGGGGAGGAGGAGAGCAATAGACCTCAATTGCATCAAAGAGAAGGACCACTGTCCCAGATGCATCACCCAAGAATTCCTAGATCTCCAACCAGAGGTAAACGGGCAGCTATTAATACATAGGGACGGCAGCGCACTCAGCAGGTACCAGTTTCAGGCGGTGGCCAAAGCAGGATGGGATCCGGACGAATTTGGAACACACTCATTCAGGATAGGTGCTGCAAACTCTGCATGGGCAGGGAGCCTGGGAGCAAAAGGAGTGAAAAGGATTGGGGGGTGGAAGTCGCAATGTTTTAAAAATACATAAGGGAGGAACTGATATGAACGCTTATCTCCCCCATTTCCATAGAGACAGGACTCTACAAATCGGCATGGATAGTGGGGCACTCCTTCGTGACCAGGGCAGGCAGGTGGCTGGAGGAAGTGAAGCAAGGACTACATTTCAAAAACACAATTACATCCTGGTGGGCCCTCCCGAAGATGCACTAGGAGGACATTCACGACAGGCTGTCGGACCTGATAGGTTTCAGGGACCCCCCCCCTGACTACCTGGTTATACACCTCGGGGGGAACGACCTGGTGAGCACAAATAGGGGAAAGTTACAGAGAAACATTTGCGAGTCGCTACATAGCATAGCCCACAGTTGGTGGAAAACCGAAATCTTCATGTCTGAGATAATACCAAGAAGGGTCTGGTATGATGCACATAGGAGGCACGCAATCGAGATATCCAGAAAGAAATTAAATAAAGCAGTGCAAAAGTACTGCAAGAGCACAGGGCTACACTTCATAAAACATGGCCTGTACCAGAACAATCCAGAAATGTTTCACCAGGATGGGGTGCACCTATTAAGCACGGGGATGGGGCTTTTCTCTGACAACATTTTTAGGGCACTCCAGGAACGGGGTTGTAGGTAGGGTGATTTTGGGGGGGACCTGAGCAGGCGCAAATAGCACCCGCTCAGGTGTGGCGGCATGTGCCCAGGAACGAAGGCCCATGGGTAACAAGGACTCTGGAGGAGCCTTGGGCAACTCCGAAACTGGACACAAGGTGCCCAAAAGCATATGGCTGTGTATTGGTTTTTTTGTTATGTATTTTCTGTAAGAAAATAAAATGCCTACGGCCTACAATTTTTCCACAAACATAATTGGTCTGTGATGTTATTACTTAGGTAGGGATCTGGTAATGAGAGCGAAGTGAGCCCACACTACTCAGCCTATGCCCCGGGCCGCATGAAATGCGGGCCGATGGAGGGCCTGGGAGTTTAGGCGCTGGGGTGGGGGGAAACGGCGCAAAAGCAGTAGGGAGGGGCGTCTGAATGGCGCCACAAAAACAAAAGCCCAGGAAAGTGCAGGAAACAGCACCTGGGAAAGGTGCAAAGTATAACAGCTGGGGGATGGGGGGAAAGCCCGGCCCCCAGGGAAAGAATAAAAGGTCTGGGGGGTATAAGTAAGCCAGGAAAGGAGAGGCGGTACAAACCAGGTAAAGAGCTCACCTCTCTCGCGTAAGCTCCTAGTGCCTGGACAAGGGGAAGGAAAAACGTTTGCCACCCGACCCACCCTACAAAGAGAACGGAAGAAGAAGGAAGCAGGCAGGAGCCGGAACGCTGAGTACTTTCTTCGGTACACGGTCCAAAGCAAGTCGTAGGCGGCATGTGCCTAGGAACGAAGGCTCAAGGGTAACAAGGACTCGGGAGGAGCCTTGGGCAACTCCGAAACTGGACACAAGGTGGCCAAAAGCATATGGCTGTGTATTGGTTTTGTTGTTATGTATTTTCTGTAAGAAAATAAAATGCCTACGGCCTACAATTTTTTCACAAACATAATTGGTCTGTGATGTTATTACTTATGTAGGGATCTGGTAATGAGAGCAAAGAGAGCCCACACTACTCAGCCTAAGACGTGAAGGAAATAGATGGTGAAGAGATCTGGGCGAAGCTACAGGTGACGTACTGCAACTGCAGGTGGAAGCGCGAGGCCAGAGCCGGGTATGCAGCTTGTGTGGATGTTTTTATTTTCATTGCAGGTAAGAATAATCTCAGCACAGGCCAGACGTCCTGAGCTCTCAGAATACTACGGCTCTCATCACGGCCTACTATAGAAGGCCAATAAAACTCTCCAGGACCAGGGCACATCAAGTACTGATGTTGAAACCGCGTGCGGGTGAACAGCAAATGCAACCAGCAGGCATTTTCATCTGCCAGCATTATTAGGCAAAAGACACTCAGGACAACATAGGACACAAAGTGAACAGTCAGGTCCAACATGAACATAAAGTGTGATAAGTCACACTAAAGCACATTACAATTAGTGAAGGGCCACACTACTCACCCCCACTATCAGCTGCAGACCCACCATGTCGGAAGAGGAGGAGCTGACATTACCAGTCACGCCCCCAGCAGGTCTGCCCTCGAGGCTGCAAGATAATCTGATCACACAGCTACCCACTCATTTTGACCTATCAGAAACCAGCAGTTTGATTCCCAGATGGAGTAGATGGATGAGGGACTTCAAGGTCTACATTAAGGCCGTTGGAACTCTGGAAGAGGACATAAAATAATAGCCTACTAACCCTGTCCATAGGCCCGAATATAGATATTGTAGATGAACTGCCGACTGGAACCACAGACACCTACACCAGCCTCAAGACCCGTGTTCCACATGACAAAGCATCAGAAAGGAGAGTTGATGGACTAATATGTCATGCGTCTAGGCATTCGACTCAAGCACTGCGACTTCAACAACTATTAGAATAACAAAGTGCTAAGATCCCAGATCATTGCAGGCTGCGATTGTCCTGACTTCAGAAAAAGGCTGTTACAGAAACCTTGTTCCCTGGAAGAGATCCTACGCCTACCAAGATCAAACGGGACCCTGGCTCTTCAAGTGGAGGGTGTGGGTGACATCAAGATCTCTCAAGGGAAAACAGAAAACATCCACAAACTGGAGACAATGCAACCACGTAAAGGCAACCGAGAACCATTCTGCTATCAATGTGGGTATGAATTTCCATATGGAGGTGCCTGCCCAGCCATCGGACAACAATCTGCAGTGGGGACAATCATCTCAAAGCGGTGTGTTGCATGCACCACAGTCAGGAACGTGACAAAGGAAATGGCGGGAGATCAACACAAGGCATAGTTAGACTGGTGCAAAGTCCCCCAGGAACAGTGAACCAACCCTACAAGCCTCCCCACCGAAGGCAGATGGACAAAAGAGAGGAAGGAAAGCCTCATGAGAGAACACCAGTGGATTGTAGTTCGAGCAAGACAACAGCATCCAGATCCAGGAGAAGACCCAAAAGATATGTTTGCTTCCTTGTGTAACAGTCGCAGACAGCAGACCCAGTCCCTCATTGGAAGAAGACTCGGCAATAAGAGAAAGGCCTTGAGAAGAACCACAGAATAGAGGCTACCTCTATGTACTGGGTAACCCGACGGCCAAAGAACAAAGTCTGATACTGCTTCTCCAAATAAATGACATGGCATCTGAATTCCTAGTAGACACAGGAGCCACAGTAAATGTCATAAGGCAGAGGTGTACACCAATCTCCCGCAGGCTCCACACTTACAACCAGGAGAGGTAAACATCGACCCATAAGGCTCGAAATGTCCACTACCATGCAAAGAATACTTCATGGCCCGGTGCCAAAACAAGACAGAGACAAAAAAGATACCCATGCATGTACTGGAGGCCGCAACCGACAGCGGGTGCATCCTAAGCTTCAAAGTCTTTATAGACTTGGGCCTCATACATGTCCTTTACAGACCTATGGCTCACAAATATTTGGAACCATCAGCCAAGATAGAGCAACTGTTTCCAAAGCTGTTTAAAGGTCTGGGCAAATTAAAGGATCGTCAGAATAACTTGCACATAAACCCACAGATACCACCAGTGGGCCAACACTACCAGGGCATTCCAGTGAACATACAATGGCAGGTTGTGGAAGAGCTACACAAGTTACTGGATGCAGACATCACAGACCCCGCAGTAGGCCCCACCCTGTGGATGTCGCTAATAGTCCCTGTGCCTAAAAAGGACTCCCAGGACATTAGAGTATATGTGGACATGCGCGGGCCGAATGAAGCCATACTGAGAGAGCGTCATCAAGCTCCACGGATCATCGTCATGGTCCAATTGCTAAATAGTGCCACCGTATTTTCTAAACTGGACCTTAACAAAGGATATTATCAACTGGAACTGAGCAAGGAGTCCAGATATGAACTACATTTGTCACGCATCTAGGGCTATACAGATACAAACGCCTTAGTTTTGGAGTCCCCTCGGTTGCCAAAATGTTTCAGGTAGAAATACATAATGTCAAAAAGCATATTCCCAACTGTTTTTATTACAGTGATGACATTTTAGCGTTCGGACAAGATCAAGAGAGTGTGCATGGCACTTGAGAAAGCACACCTCACCCAAAACAGAGAAAAATGTGAATTCAGGAAGCACACACTTCTGTTTTTCTGAAGCACATTCTCAGCACAAGGGATGACTCCAGGTCCGGAGAAAGCAACTGCTCTCACTGAAGCAGACCTACCAGCGAATGTCTCAGACCTACAGTCCTTTTAGGACTTGTCAGCTATAGCACCAGGTACATCCAGGACTTTGTGTCCATAAGCGAGCCCCTGAGAGCTTTTACAAAACAGCAAGCAACTTTTGAGTGGATGGACGCATGTCAACAGGCATTTGAGATAGTTTGACAATGCATAGCAGACGCAAAGAACATGGCGTACTTCAACACGTCAAGAGAAACGAACTGGCTGTGGACGCCAGTCCCGTCGGGTTGGGCGCCATCTTGACGCAAATTGATCCCAGGGACAGTGGGATGTGCCATATCATAACTTATGCCAGTAGATGTCTGTCAAGAACCGAACAAGCATACGAACAAGCATACTCAAATGCCGAAAAGGAAGGACTGGCCGTATTGTGGGCCTGTGAACATTTTCATGTATTCCTGTATAGGAAACCCTTTACAGTAGTCACGGACCACCAAGCCCTACTTTTCATTTATGGGATCCCTCAAGCAAAAATGCCCCCCAGGATTGCGCAGAGGGCACTGAGACTGCAGGACTACAGGTTCTGAATCATTCACCGTCCAGGGAAAGAAGACAACCTCGCTGACTTCCTATCAAGATATCCGCGCAAGCGCCCCATGCCTACACCCTCCGTTGCAAATCAGTATATACATTACATCGTGCCTGCGGCCATTCCAACGGGTTTTGACCTGGCCTACATCGCACAAGAGACGGAAATCGATCAAGCCATGCAAATCATATTTAGATGCATTGAGTCTGGGTGATGGAAACAGGCCAAACAGGTGGGTGAATGCACCAATCACGACGTTCAACAAGACCTCAGTAGTTTAGACACGTGCTGTTACTCTCCCTCTGTCTCTGCTCCTCCTTTAGCATGCCATGTGGTTGAGGAGTCATGTGGGAAAAGGTATGCAAGCGGTAGACCTGTCTTGCAGGACATCAAACACCCTCTCATAATTACATGTTGAGATGACATGGGATGGTTTGTCATGGGGTTCTTTGAAAGTACTGCCTGAGGTAAATAATGAATACTGACCTCACGCTGTACTGTCTATGTGCCTCAGGCCTTAAACATACGATGTGATTCCAACCTGAATTAGTTTGTCACTTTAACATAGGAATTATTTAAAATAACATTTGTTTTTACAGTATTTCCATTCTTGCCATGAGGCCTCAAATGGACCTTTGCTCGAAGCAACCACATTTTTGACGTTCCATTTTTTTTTTAAAGTTTCTGTTTGCACATTTCAGGTGATTCAGAGCAGGAAGTGTATGGGTTCTTTATAAGCACATATTGGAAGCATAGACAATTGTCAAAGCGCTAATGTGAGTAGACGCGATAACCCTGCTCTGATGACTCACGCTAAGGCTGTACTCGACTTGTTGATTGCCATTGGCAAAAGTGAATTATGAACGCAAGAATATGACCATAGATAGAGATTTTTTTTCCACCAAAGCTTAATAAAAGCATTGTAAAGGTCACTTGTTCTGTTCCACCTGACGCAATCCATGCGCCGGCCCATGTACTGCCCCCCGCGCCCTCTTCTGACACTAATTACATCTGCCCGGCACGACTTGCCCGCTGAATGTTATCACCCCCCCCCAAAGTCTGCTGGGACTTCGGTAGGTCAGTCCTATTTAGATAGAAATGACTCCACATCCTTTTGACCTTTTCGTTTTGTTAGTATTGCGCTTTTTCGATAGTCCGAAGGCACACACAATAATGCGAGTTTCCGAACGTGTCTTACACTAAACCCTTTTCCAAACATAAACGGACTGTTTCATTTAAAAAATATTCAAAGGTTATTTTTGAACGTTCCACGCCCCAACCTAAGATGAATATTTAAGAACGGGGAAGGAGGACAGTTTAACATATTCTAAGAAAACATTTCCTTTAATATTGCTGAATGGTCTCTACAATTAGTTTGGAACTTTTCACAGACTAGATGACAGCAGCTGGTTTACAGGTGTTCTTGGATTCTAGTCAACCCCACTATATTATCCCATTTTGACTGCAAAAAACGGGGAATGGGCAGTGATACAGTGATAGGTTGTAAAAATGCAGAATACCCTTTCTGCTGATTTAGGGCCTAATTTATGGAACTTTTAGCGTAGTGCAAAGTGACTTTGCACTGCCAACAAACACGTTGAGCAGGCCCAAATTCACAGAGCCGCACTGCAAAAGTACTCTGCCCCACAAAGAATACCTTTGCAGGGCAAAGTGATTTTGCTCTGCAAAAATACTCTTTGCACCGCTCTGCGAATCAGAGCCGGTTCTACAGTTGGTTGGCAGTGCAAAGTCACCTTGCTCCACGCTAAAGTTTCCATCGATTAGGCATGATTCTGATTCATGGATTTTTTTGCACATTTCAAAGCGACTTTTCACTGCTGAAAAGTGTATTTATGCAGTGCAAAGTAATTTTTGCAGTACCAAATGAACTTTGCACTGACTTTGCACAGCAAAAAATACACTTTGCACACTTCCATGAATCAGAGTTTGTGTCGGCAGTGCAAAGTCAATTTTCAGCAGTGCAAAGTCACTTTGAACCGTGCAAAAAAATCAATGAATGGTGCCCTTAATCTTTACCAAATCACCAGTGGTGATGAATTTTGCTTCATTGTCAGAAAGCACTAGAACAATAAGGTGTCCATTTTAGTAGCAAAACATCATTTTCTGTGCGAGGCTTGATCCTGTGCAGGTATGATATGATATGTCATTTATAACGCGCCTGTACACAAGTATTTCTAGGCGCGACAAGACAAGGGAGGGAAGACAAAACAAACAATCTTACTAGGCCTTGTGTCATTCAGATCGTGCAAGTGCGATACGCAAAGTGCAGGAGGCGAGGGGAAGTGCAAGGGTGAGGGAAGGGGGAAGTGCAATCAGAGCAGCATTGCTCTGAGTAAGTACAGCCCGAGCTGTAGGGGTCTGTAGGGTTCAAGCTACAGCCCCTAAGTGCACGGTAGGCCTGGAGGTAGTGCAGGGGATAGTGGTTGTGGGGGAGCCTGGTGCCCAGTATCCCTTTATAAGTGTATGGAGGATGGTTTGTGAGATGCATATATAATGGTGGGCACTGACTTTTTTGTAATATATTTGTAAACCCTTTTTCCTTGGAGGTTTCAGCATAGAAAGGGCTCAGTGCCGTATTCAGAAGCAGGCTGTGAATTTCGTAGTCCTTTTTTTGTGTCTACCACTCTCCACACGGTGGTGATTTTGGGCGCGTAGTTTACGGGACCATGAGAATGTGGGCACTACCAGCAGGAGGAGCGGGCCATGTATGAGGTGATTTCAGGGAGCTCCCCTGCTGGTGAAGGAAAATGGAAACGCCGGTTGGGCATATGAGCCGACAGAGGTTTGTAAGGGGAGAGAGGAGGGAGAGAGGAATCCGGGCTGAATCCGAGACTTCTCCAGAGGGCACAGAGGACCTCCGTTGAGTCAGGGACTCCCGCCCCCTTCACCTTATGCCGTCCGCCTATCGGTGTGGTTGGCGGCTCGTCCCCTTTCCCACCTGGGACAGAGAGTGAGAGCAAGCCATAATAGGGACCGTTCATTACTCGGCTCACGAGGCAGACGAGCAGGTAGGAGACACCTGAAGAGGCAACGGGAACACCCGTTACCGCCAGGCAGTCAGCTGGGTTTTGCTTCGTTTTAGCTAAATGTTACTTGGGCAATACTAGTTGGTTTCCCCTTCGGGTGTCGCAGAGATAGAAGAATGTTTACTCAGCTTTCTGTGTTTTACATTTTCTCACCTTGACCCTGTCGGTCGGGTGCCATATTCAGTCGGTGGTTATCGGCCTCCATTTCGTCAAGAGAAAGATCAGTGATGAACTAAGTCGGTAGCCAGGCCCAGGGGTAAGCGTTTTTTCTCTCAGGCAATGTCCGTGACCCTAAGCGTCAACGAGATATCAAAGGTAAAATTGTTCTGACACAAGAAAGATTAGTGGCAGGAGGAGTTAGTTATTTGTCACTTGGAAAACATTTGCTTCCAAGGAGCACCTGGGGGCATTAATGTTATGTATTTATCAAAGGTAAAAGTGTTCTGTTACAAGAAAGACTAGTGGCAGGAGGAGTTATTTATTTGTCACATGAGCAACGTTCGCTTCCAGGGAGCACCATCGGGCATTCATGTTATGTATTTATCAAAGGTAAAAGTGTTCTGTCACAAAAGTCTAGTGGCAGGAGGAGTTATTTATTTGTCACATGAGAAACGTTTGCTTCCAGGGAGCCCCTGTAGGCGTTAGTCCATTCTTTTTGTCAAACGTATAAGTGTCCTGTCATCCCCGAGACTGTAGACAGAAAAAGTTGTTAGTAACACAGTAGTATTTGACATCACCATGGTAATATCTGTGACCAGCTATGTTAGGTAGGTGAAGAAAAGGCCAGGGTTCAGTTAAGAGAAGTTTGACATAGACAGTATCTATTTAGCACATGTGCAAATATGTCATACAAGGGTACGTTATGAGAACCGCCCTGGTCAGACATCTATGGTGTGATGTAGGGCCAATGTACGTATTGTTTGATTATTACCAAATATAAAGATAAAGCGGACTCCCGCTCAAATAAGACAAAGAAGTCTGTAGTTGTTTATTGGTCGTTAACCCCCTATGAGTGCTGGTTTACAGGTCAAAACTCTTTGGGCCTCATTACGACCCAGGCGGAAAACCATGGTGCTAATAGCACCATGGTCCATGCCGGTAACTTACCGACTCCGCCATGGAGAAAGGGGGAATTACCACCCCATTACAAGGTTGGCGGGGCGGTAATTCCCCCTTCCTCCATGGCCCTTCCCCATTCCCATTTTTGCCCCATAGGGCTCAAAGGAAATGGGGAAGGCGCTAAGTACGGTACCGCAAATTGCGGTACCGTACTTAGCACCAAGGTCCCTTTGCGGGTCCCTACTTTAACGGCTGGTGTAGACCAGCCGTTAAGGTAGGGCCCCGCAAAGGGACCTCGTAATCAGGCGCTAATGGGTTAACGGCGCCGCAGCCTTTTACGGCGCCGTTAACCCATTAGCACCAGGGTCGTAATGAGGCCCCTTGTCTTTACCTGCATGCGCCCTCTTTGGGTAGCTCCTTCCTGGTGGCCCTCGCACCCCCTTGGGCTATATAGAACTCTGGCACATGTATTGTTAAAAAGAAGTTTGCCCAGCATGCATTTTACATGTTGTAGAACCGCTAAATAATGACTCCATGGCAAAGACAGAGTGGGCCATTTTGTTTTGCAGCGTGGATTACATGGAATGTCCACTTCAGTGCAAATGTTTACTTTTACCACTTAGTGAAAATGGCAGTGGAAAAGTAAAGAGTAAAACATACCCAGAATCGCATTTACACTTAACTATTGCACTATGTTTTTGGAAATGTGTAAATGCCTCCCACAATTAACGATTGCAGAAGTCAATTACAATGGACTACTATAGAATTCATCTGCATTTGCCAGGTAGTAAATTGAGGTGGATTCCATAGGAATTCATTGCATATTTACAAGCAGGAAAATATCACTGTGGTGGGAATAAAATGGTATTTGTCAGGTGGAGGGGGAAAAGCAGGCAGCATGTCTGTCTGTCCTGCTCTCCAGCCCTGACTGACAAATTGTACAAATTCCTGCAAATAAGTAAAAATGGCAGTCAAAGTGTACAACTACTTTTAGGGATACTTTAATAATTATGACCCTGCCGGTATCCTGGCGGTAAACCCACCAGAATACAGGCAGATACTATTACTGTTTTTTTCGGCATTCGGTCTGGCGGCATTGCTGCCGGATTACGAGTGCCAGAGTAATGGTGTAATTCCCCATTCATTGAGTCCCGTAGGACTCCATGGGGTGATTTGCCATCATTACTGGCACCGCCAATACTGGTGCAAGTAAAGACAGGGCTTTTTGCCGGTAAGGCACCTGCTTTTTAGCTGGAGGTAACAAAAGTGCCCCAATGGCAATCCTGTAGTCGGCCAGTCCGGTAGAGTGCCGGTATATGTTTATACCGCCGCTGTAATACCTAACTGCCGATTTAGAATGAGGCCCTAAATAATACCAAGGGTTTGTTTGGGGCAGCAGGTCCATCCGTTAAATGCATCCCTTTGCTGGGTTCTATACATTTCTAATTAATAGATGCTGTTTTTAAATCTGCTCAAAAAATCTTACAGAAAACCTAATTTTCGACATGCTTCAGTAAGTTGGTCTGCAAAATGTGGGTCTTTCCAGAGTAGTTTGTTGCAGCGCCAACTGCTGCCTGGTCTATACAGCCCTTCTATATCTAGGGTCATCCGGACCATATCACGGTCAATCCATCACGTTTGTCTTGTCACAGCTCATCACCCTCATCCCCTGGTCCCTGTTCAGTAGTAGAGAATCTATCCTGGTGTAGCCTCCCTCTCACGGGTGTTGCAATCTCCACACGTCCACTAAGCCACATGTCTCCATTGAGCGCCCCAGATTCCCTAAAATGTCCTCTTCTCCCAGGGTCCGTTCCTCACCCTTTGCTCTTCTGTCCCATGTTTCATTTGCCCAGGAATTAAAATCTCCCCCTATGATATATAGCTCTGCTCCCAGCGTTTGTACCTTGTCCAGCATCTTCTGCATGAATCCTGCTTGCCCCTGGCTGGGTGCGTATGCAGTGGCCAGTACAACTCTTGCCCCTTCCAGAGTGCACTGCAGTATCAACAGCCGCCCCTCCATAAGTTTAGACATTCCTGCAGACTGCATTGTTTATGCAGGATCATCCCCACACCCCCTCGCTTTGTCGGCTCGGAGGCCCAATAAACCTGTCCTATAGTCGCTCCTCTCAAGAGCCGCTCTTCCCCCTTCCCCTGCCGTGTTTCTCGTAGAAAAAGCACTTATAGGGAGGCGTTACGGAATTCCCTCGCCACTACGGTTCTCTTTGTGGGTGAATTTAAGCCTTTTACATTTAGTGTGCCCATGACCAGACCCCTGTTACTGTCAGTTTCGGTTTTCACCTTCTTTGATTTGTTGTCCTTGGGTGTGAAAAGATAAGGCCTTTCACTCCAAGCCGCCAACGGGCCACCCCAGTATAGTAATCCACCAGGGGAGCTGGGTCTCAACTCAAGGGAACCACTTCTCCCCGCCACTGGGTGGAAACAACCTTGCTGGAACGTAGTGTGCGCTGTTCACTGTTTCAGTGTCAAAGTACTGAAGTCGTAGCAAACTCAAGTCCAGGAAATACAGCCACTCCAAAGCAAAGAGGTACGAGCTTGCAGGTAGCAGCTGGATAAGCAGAAGGAGTTTAGACTGAGATATGGAGGACAGTGATGAAAGGCAGGACACTGACAAGGGAATCCAGGGAAAAGCCAGAGATTAGAAATCCCAGGTGGAAATGGGGAGATCGAGAGCCAAGAAGATTATTTTTTTTAAACAGTTTTTATTATTTTTTAAACAAACAACACACAAAACATTTCAACCATTTAGGACGTACATAGTCAATATCAAAACATCACATTATACAATGTTATCCTATGTCCTACCCTCTCCCTCCCCACAAACTCGAGCCGTCTCATCCGTACCGTCTGCATGAGCATTTTCAGGTATCTCAGTACTTGTCAATTCGTCAGAGTCTTCCGTTTCGTGATTGACCTGGTGGGGGTTTGCCATTGAGGTCACCAATTGCCTCCAGGCTATCAAAGGGGCCACTTCCTCCTCTCCCACCCTCGTGATAGCTTCATACCATACCACAGTTTCTGCTTCTGCCCATTTCAAGAGGTCTGCCCACCATATCTCCACTCTAGGCCTATGGGCCGCTTTCCAGCACATTGCTATTCTGCGCTTGGCCAAGATATAGGCCAGGTCCTTTATCTTGTTGATATGTTTTGAAGTGCGTGGCCTGGGAAAACTCCCAAGCATGCATGCCCAAGCAGACCTCACGTCAAGCACCACTCCCCCGCTGGCCATTCTCGTCTTTATTTCTTCCCAGAATCTCTGCACCTCAGGGCAAGCCCAGAACATGTGCAGCAGCTCTGCCTCCTCCTCCCCACACCTGGGGCATTTTTGTATAGCCAAGTCTTCAAACCTGGCTATTCTTCCGGGGGTCAGGTAAGCTCTGTGGGTGACATACAGCTGGATCTGCTGGAGTCTCGCATTCCAGGAGACCTTCTTATGGTACCTTTGGGCTCTATCCCACTGCCCCTCTGTCATGGGTTCACTCACCTCCTCCTCCCAGTCATGCCTCAGTTGGAGCAGCTCCTTCCCTGCCTTTGCGCTCAGGAGCTCATATATCCGAGATATTTCATGCCCACCCTCCGCGACGTCATACATCATTTCCAGGGTGGCATCAGGTTCTTCCGCTAACACCGTCTCAGGCACCTCTCCCTCACCCGTTTCATGAGCCTGGTGTAAGTAATATATTGGCCTCTATGCACCCCTGTCTCCTCCTGCAGCCTCTGAAATTCCAGTGCCTCCCCTTCCTGCCATATATCTCCGAGGGTAGCTAGGCCCACCGGTTCCCAGTATCTGCGGACCCCTTTGAACAGTTGGGAGTCCTCCCCGCATAGCACCGCTAGCGGGACCTGCTGAGAAAGCGGGTCTGGGTCGCCCACAGTTCTCCATGCTCTGCGCCAAACTTCCCAGCCCAACTCCAATAGTCTCCCCATCCCCGCCATTTTAGTTTTATGCAGCCACACTGTTTCCCTTAGGAAGTATGGAGCTGTATCACCCTGCAAAAGCCTGGCTTCTGCCGAGTCCTCTGCAGACAACCACCTAGCCATATACAACAGCTGTCCCGCCAAGTAATACAATTCAAAATTCGGCAGGTTTATGCCTCCCTTATCACATGTGTTCTGTAGTTTCCACAGGGCCACCCTATTCCTGGAGTTGCGCCATATGAAGCCCCTGCACAGGCCATGGAGTCTCACAAAAAAGCGTCTGGGGATCAAATACAGGACATTCACAAAAAAATGCAAGAGTCTGGGCAAAACCACCATTTTGAGCAGCGCTGCTCTTCCCATCATAGCTAGGGGTAATCTAGACCAGAAAGCCATGCTATTTTTAATTCCCTCAATTGCTTTCTCCGTATTATGTTGGTGCTCTGTCTCTATCCTATGGTAAATGTTTACGCCCAGATATCTGAACGTCTCGTTCTGCCAGGGTATCTGCAGGATGGGTAGCCTCTCCACTGGGGTATTCCTATACCTTC
Organism: Ambystoma mexicanum; assembly: GCF_040938575.1. NCBI lineage: Eukaryota > Metazoa > Chordata > Amphibia > Caudata > Ambystomatidae > Ambystoma > Ambystoma mexicanum. The sequence goes on from NC_090935.1 coordinate 311,281,671, forward strand.
CCAAGGGGAACAGACTAGCCTTCCCGGGGTTCACCGATATGCCCGAGAGGGTGGCATAACTATCCATCACCTCCAGCACATATTGCAGATTCTCCTCCGGGTAGCGCAAGTAGAGGAGCATATCATCTGCATACTTTGATATCAGGTGTGTGCCTCCCGTCGTGCGAATCCCCACCTCCCCGTATTGTTGCCTCAGGCAAATTGCCAGCGGCTCTAATGCCAAAATATATAACATGGGCGACCAGGGGCATCCCTGTCTGGTCCCCCTACTGAGTTGCCATTTATCTGAAATTATAGTACCTGTTTTAACTCTCGCAATCGGGGAGCTATATAACATCTGGACCCATCTGATGTATCCTGGTCCCATCCCGTATCCTTTCAGGGTTGCCATCAACCATGGCCACCGCACTGAATCAAAGGCTTTAACCGCGTCCAACGACACGATAGCCAACTCGCCCGAGTCTTTCTCGGCTTGATCAATGATATGGTGCAGCCTCCTATGGTTGTCTGTGATATTCCTACCGGGGACATAGCCTGTTTGGTCCGGGTGTATCAACTTGCCAATTACTCTCTTAAGTCTGTTGGCCAGCACTGCCGTGAGTATTTTGCTATCCTCATTAAGCATAGACAAGGGCCTATAAGACCCGCACTCCACGTCCGGCTTGCCCGGTTTCAGGAGCGGGATGATCACTGCCTCACGGAGGGACACAGGCAGTTCCCCCTGCTAGTAGGCTTCATTAAACATGGCCAGCAGTGGCTGGAGTAGCTCTTGCTTATATGTTTTATAAAACTCACTAGGTAACCCATCCGACCCGGGTGCTTTACATGTGGGCAGGTGTTGGATCACCGCCTCAAGGTCGTCCGAGGTGATGGGGCCTCCAGATCTGCGCGTTCAAGGTCATCCAAGGTGGGCAGCCCTATATCATCTATTGTTTCCAATATTTCTTGACTCATATCTTCTCCTGCGTCCTCATATAATCATTTGTAATACTTGAGGAACTCCTCATTTACCCCCTCCTGGGTATTGCAGATTTGACCTTCAGCGTCCCTGACCTCTCTGATCACCTGGCGGGGGGTCTCATTTTTGTATAACCAGGCTAGTAATCTACCCGGCTTATCCCCCCCCCCGCATGTTGCCTATCTATGTATTTCTTATAATTTAACTTGCATAATCTGTTCCAGAGTTCACCACAAGTCATCTGCAAGTCTCCTATCTTGGCACTGTCCTCTCGGGTGGTCCCCTCCCTTTGTATCAGGGCCTCTAGCTCTCTTTCTGTTTCCTGCAGTTCCCGTTCAATACCCCCTTGGAGCCCTCTGGATTTTGATATAGCAACCCCCTGCACCACCACCTTAAATGCCTCCCATACTGTTCCCATGGAGAGTACACTGCCCGTGTTGAGTTCAAAATATTCCTCGATGGCCTCCCTGAAATCCTCTCGAAATCCTGCATCCTGTAGGGCCTCAGCTCTAAGCCTCCACGTCGGGATTCGCGCTCTGGGGGGTTGATGTCGCCACTCTATGACCAGAGGCAAATGGTCGGAAAGTACCCAGGCCTTGTATTCCGCGCCCACCGATTCTCCCACTATCTCGGCGGCGGCAAACACATAGTCCAGCCTCGTATGCAGGTTGTGTGGCGCTGCATAATGCGAGTATTGTCTTTCTATTGGGTGCAGCCATCTCCACACATCCTCTAGGCCGAGGTCTATCAACAGCGTCCTCAGCGCTTTAGCTGCTGGCGCCGGCTGTTCTGGCTTGTCATCTGACCTGTCTATCCTGGGGTTCAGGGTGCAATTGAAGTCCCCTCCCCACACCATTGCGCCACCCACCAGAGGGCTAATTTTACTATATAGGGACCTAAAATATGCCACTGTTTCATGGTTAGGGGCATACAAATTTATAATGTTCACTTCTCTGTTCTCCAGGAGTCCCACCACCACCACCATTCTACCTTCTGGGTCTGTCGTTGATCTGAGCAGCTGAAATGGCACATGCGGTGCCACCCATGTAATCACCCCTCTTGCATATGCCGAGTATGTGGCCCCTATGACATTGCCCCTCCATTTTCTCCTGACAACCTCCAACTTCTCCTTGGTGAGGTGGGTCTCCTGCAGCAGGGCTATGTCAATCCGCATCCTCTTTAGGTACATCATCACCTTATTACGTTTTAAATAACTATTGAGGCCCTGCACATTCCAGGTCACGACTCTGAGATTACGTGATGCCATTGACTTGGTGTCCTTCTCCTCCCCACTCCCTCTGACGTCTATCTGGATGGCCCGTTTTCCGACTCTTAACCCTCCCAACCTCGACAACTTCCTCCCACCCCCTTTTCCCGACCCTGCCCCACTGCACACAACTCTCCCCCTCCCCCTCCTTACCCAACCCCAACAAATGCGTCACCGGACTAACAGTGACCTAATTAAGCGTAATGCTATGGGGTTCAAGGGATGTCTCCTAGGAGCTCCTTCTTGTCTGATTAGGAGTGTTTGCTTCTAGCGGATCTTGCAAGCATGTATTTTCTGCAACACATTCCCCACAGGCTTTATTTAGTACTATACTCTAGTCCCAGTGTCTTGTGCTATGTCACCAGAGATGACCCAGCTGCATGCTACTTATCTTCTGCGGCTCCTGTCTGGATACCCGGTTCCTAGGGGCGACCCTGCATATCCAGCCAGTCCATAGCATCCTCTGGCGTCTCGAAAAACGGGCTTTTGTTCTTATGGAACACTTTCAGTTTGGCTGGATAAAGCAACATATATCTGTGGCCAGCCTCTCTCAACCTCCTTTTCACCGACCCAAAGTTCATCCTGCTGCGTTGTACGTGCAAAGTGTAGTCTGGGTACGCTGTGATTTTCGCCGGCCCCCTTTCGATCGTACGTCCCTTCCGGAAGAATTTGAGTATCTTCTCCCGATCCCGGTAGTTTAGAATCTTTGCAATCAGCGGCTGCAGGGGTTCCCGGGGGTGGTCTCCTTGTCAAAGCCCTGTGCGCCCTTTCAACTGCAAACCCCTGGGTCAGTGCTCTCCGCCAGTTATTTCCTGCAGAAGCATGGTTTCCACATATTCCGCTGGGTTGGACCCTTCCATTCCTTCTGGCAATCCTACGATACGAATGTTATTGCGTCTGGCGTGCCCTTCTGTCTCCTCCGCCCTGTTCTCCAGGTTGCCCACGCGCTGCACCAGGGCATGGAGTTCCGATCCGTGGGCGGCGCATGCCGCTGTGTTTGGGGCCATCTCCTTTTCCAAGTTTCCAGTGCGCTCTGCGAGTGTCCTCATGTCCTGTCTCAGCAAATTAACTTCTTCCTGGACCACTCCGATCTTAAGACCAAGTCCCAGGCAACTTTCAGGTCCGCAATCGCTGCCAGCACCTCCTGGATCGTGCCCGGTGTCTCCGCTGCCGCCGTGGTAGTGTTGTCTCTGCTTTTGCCCCCTTCTGCTCCTGGAGGTGTCTTGGCTTAGGAATCCAGCATGGGCTGCTCGTTCCTGGGTCTGACAATTTTATTAGACATTGTGCTGTGCTGTACGGGCGCGAGCCAGCAGCGCCACCCCACTCGCGAATGCCAACGTGGCGTCAGGCCACTCTCAGTGTCCAGGGGCCGCTTCAGCCGTATTCGGGTATATCCTTATTACTCGCCGCACTCCTAGAATGGGCTGTGTCCTCCCCCATACCTGCGCACACGCAGAATCGCTCAAACAGCCCCTGCTGTATTTACTTCAGTGGCCGGTGGTTAGGTGCACACACAGACCCTGCGCTTCCCCACTCCGGCACCCCATTGGCCCGAGGGCCCACCAGCCCACAGTCCTGTCTTAGGTGCTTCCTCCTGGCTCCTTGGCATTTGTGAATGGGTCCAGCAGCGGGTCAGCTCCCTTTTTTTTGTCCTCAGGCCACCCTGTTCAGGTCTCCCTCCACCAGCACATGCTGTATCTGCTGCTTCCTCAGCGTGTGTGCAGCAGTTGGTGTGTCACGCAGGGGCTCGTGCTCCCCAGCCCCCCCTTGGGCCTTGTGTACCAGTTCCCAGGCACTATATGCGCCCTGTGGCTTGGGCGCTCCAATTTTCTCACTCTGGCCTATGTTTTGCACAAGCATCTGCTCCAGATTGGGGGCCGTTATGGCGCTGGGGGCCTGTGTCTGGCAGCCCGTGTCTGGGCTGTTCGTCCTCTTCAGCTCCCTAGAACAACCTCCCCAGGCACCGCAGTCCTTGATTGGGGCCAGCTGTTCGCCGCCTGTCCCAGATGCAGCAGGGACCGCTCTGCCCGCCCAGGGCTTATACTGGGTCCGGCCTCAGCCCTCCAGTGTTCTGGGCTTCTGAGGGGGCACGCAGGGGCACTGTTCTGTTGGATTTCCTCGGTGCCAGCAGCGCCGCCCCGATCCTGTTGTTCCGGCACTCCTCAGTGCCTGGCAATCGGGGGCAGCGCAGTCTTCCACTGCGTTCCCACTTACCGCGGGCCACAGTGTCCGTGTCTGGGTCCAGCCGAGTCTGTCGACTAGGACCCCGTTTCTGCTCCCCAGCAAGGCTCAGGCAGCCATTTGGTGCATCCTCTGCAGCACCAATGCGCTCAATAGCTGCAGCTCGTCTTGAGGGTCCCAACCAGCCGGCCGTATCACATCCCCCTTGGGCTAGTCTCCACAGGCGGTTCAGCGTCACGGCAGGCTCGAGCCCGGCTCCGGCAGCAGATTTCCTTTTCGAGGCACCGTGGTCACTTTATGACCCTTTGGCTGCCGCCGGCCATCTTGTCCACCTCCATATCAGGGGCACAAAGTTTTTCGCGGACCGCTGCGTCTGCCTCATTCAGTTACTGCTAACATTTTCCTGGTGCTCAGTGCATGCTCCAGCTATTCACGAGTCCATAGGTATGCTGTTTGCAGTCTTATATTCCTGCAAACCTCGTTTCTTCCCCAGGATCGATGTCGGATCACGGGAGCTCCTCTGGAGCACGTTCTTCTACACGGCCATCAAGCCATGCCCCCCCCAGAGCCAAGAAGACATAGAAACCAGGAGCGGGGAAGAAACAGGAGCCGCGATCTGAAGGCAATGGGAAGAAACGAGAGAGGATTAGAACTGAGAGCAGGGAAAACCGTGCATAGAAAGGTAAACAAGCAGCGTACAGCAACAACGGGAAGCAGTTGCAACGCACCGCCTACCTGTTCTTCTAGGTGCTCTTCCGAAGCTGCGTTTCTCCTGTTCTGACACAAACGTAATGATGTTCGTGCTCTGGGTACACGAAGGCCGGCCATGTTGGAAAGGGACGAGACTCTCCAACGTTTCCATAGTGATCCCCAGTGATACAATCTCCAAGTCTATAGTAAACGCTGTGAACACTGCGGAGATGTTACAGTTACCTTCATCTGTCCCCATTTTGTTTAGACCCGTTTGCTCATCTTTTCCATCCCCTTATGGGTATTGACTCCCCTCTTACCCCATCGCATTTGTTGTAGAGTCTACTTAAACCCCTAATAAACTTTGTAACTGTTTGTAACTTTAACCTGTTCAATTTGATAAAAGTCGTTGAGACGCCCTCTTTTCTACAAAGGGCCACCTTGGAGTGGAGTTGGTTCCCTCCATCCAGCATTTAGCCTTCATATATTTACATACCACCTTGGGCTACCGCTGTTCACTCAGCTTTCACCCAGTCTCTTCTCGGGAATTGTGGCTGCTTTGGTGTCGTGGGAGTCTTGTGCGCAGATGGTCCATTCAGTCGCATGTATTTTCTCCCCGTTTTTTCCTCTTTTCCTTCTCTGCGGGCTTCTCTGTGATGTCATCTTTGCTATCTTGGGTGTTAGTCTTAGCAGTGCATGGTGGTGGTGCGATTTATGGTTGCTTAGCTGACCATGACTGGCGAATTTCAGAGGTTTTGCGGTTTTACTTGGAACCATAACGTTCCTTTAACAACGTTTTTTTTAGTGAATTGCATAGGTTTTTAGTAGTGCAACTTAACCATAATGTCCCTTTAACAAAGTATTTTTTCATTGAACTTCACAGGTTTTTAGTATTGCAACTTAACCATAACGTCCTTTTAAACGGATGAAGACCATTAGCACTCTAGGTTCCCAAAGCGGGAACCCGGGGGCTAAAAAAAAGATTTTTCGTCCCAAACCGGTATGCCTGCGGCGTCCCGGTGTAGGAAGGAAAATCTTTTTACCAAGATGGGCACCATGGAAGGGGAAGGCGGGGTTCCATACAGGGCCCCTCTTCACTTCACAACACGTGTGCGCGGTCTTCGCAGCTATGTGTTTTCTACAGCGCATGTGCGTGTTCAGATGAGGCGCGTGTGAGCTCGGATTCATCTCATTTCTGCGTGTTTTTCTTCAAAGCGTGTGCGTGTTTTGCATAAGGCGCGGAGCTCGGAAATGCGTGTGCGTGTCTTTGAAGCTATGTGTTTTCTACAACAGGTGTGCGTGCTCTTCGCAGCTACGTGTTATCCACAGTGCGTGTGAGTGATCTTCGCAGCAACGTATTTTCTACAGTGCGTATGCATGTTCAGATGAGGCGCGTATGAGGTCAGAAATGCGTGTGCGTGGTCTTTGCAGCTACGTGTTATCTACAGTGCGTGTGCGTGGTCTTCGCAGCTAAGTGTTATGCGTTAATTCCTGTGCGTGATTTTCTTCAACGCGTGTGCGTGTTCGGATAAGGCGCGTGTGAGCTCGGAAACGTGTGTGCATGGTCTTTGCAGCTACGTGTTTTCTACACCACGTGTGCGTGGTCTTCTCAGCTACGTGTTATCTACAGCGCGTGTGCGTGGTCTTTGCAGCTACGTGTTATCTGCAGCGCGTGTGAGTGATCTTCGCAGCAACGTATTTTCTACAGTGCGTATGCATGTTCAGATGAGGCGCGTATGAGGTCAGAAATGCGTGTGCGTGGTCTTTGCAGCTACGTGTTATCTACAGTGCGTGTGCGTGGTCTTCGCAGCTAAGTGTTATGCGTTAATTCCTGTGCGTGATTTTCTTCAACGCGTGTGCGTGTTCGGATAAGGCGCGTGTGAGCTCGGAAACGTGTGTGCATGGTCTTTGCAGCTACGTGTTTTCTACACCACGTGTGCGTGGTCTTCTCAGCTACGTGTTATCTACAGCGCGTGTGCGTGGTCTTTGCAGCTACGTGTTATCTGCAGCGCGTGTGGTGGTCTTTGTAACTATGTGTTATCTGCATCGCATGTGTGCAGTCTTTGCAGCTACGTGTTTTCTACAGCGCGTGTGCACGGTTTTCACTGCTACGTGTTTTCTAAAGTGCGTGTGCGCGCTCTTCGCAGCTATGTGTTTTCTACAGCACGTGTGGGTGTTCAGATGAGGCGCGTGTGAGCTTGGATTCATCTAATTTCTGCGTGTTTTTCTTCAATGCGTGTGCATGGTCTTCTCAGCTACGTGTTATCTACAGCGCGTATGCATGGTCTTTGCAGCTACGTGTTATCTGCAGCGCGTGTGCATGGTGTTCACAGCTACGTGTTTTGTACAGTGCGTGTGCGTGGTCTTCGCAGATACATGTTTTCTGCAACGCGTCTACGTGGTCTTTGCAGCTACGTGTTATCTACAGTGCGTCTGTGCACTCTTCGCAGATACGTGTTTTCTACAGCGCGTGTGCATGGTTTTCCCTGCTATGTGTTTTCCGTTAAGTCCTGTGCTCGGTCATAATTTCTGCGTGTTTTCTTCAAAGCGTGCCCGTATGTGTTTTGTATAGCGCATGTCCATGTTCGGATGAGGCACGCGTGCGAGTTTGAGAAATAAAGTGTGTGCGTGTTTAGAGTGGCGCGGTATATGTAAAGAGCGGGTGAAGTGGTTGTGCGCGTGCGCTTTACTGCGTGAGGGTGGTGTACACCGCTACGTGCTTCCTTCATGTTCGGATGTTTTTTAGGTCACACGTTTTTTGCTTCTGGCAGCCATATTTCATCCCATCCGCATCACCCCTCACCTCCGCAAACATTATTTGCTAAGTGTGCCGAGTGTAATATTGTGTTTTTCGTTATGCTTGCCGCGATGTCCACGGACACTTGCCGAGAATCCAAGATGGCGGGTGTCTCTGAAAATCTGACGCACTTCACGCTGCACCCCAGCCAATCGGAGAGCACGTCACATGTCCGCGGATATCACACAAACCGCTTGGCCATTCCGTGTCCTGTCCGCGGAGCGAACAGGGAAGTGTGTTCGCGGAGCGGACAGAGATATCACTAATTTTTGTGCCTTACGTTTTGGTCATTTTTAAAAAAGTACTGGATGGATTTTCACCAAATTTACAAAAGCACGCTTTCGGGACCAGGCCGCGGCTCCTGCGGCAAATTTGGTGAAAATCCGTCTAGCGGTTTGGGCTGTAGGCGTGAGCAAAGTTTTTTCCCATTATGTCTATGTGAAAAACAGAAGTTTTGGGGCCCCCCCTATAACTTTGCCCCCCATGGACCAAACCTCACCAAACTTTGCAAAAAAATTCAGAGTGGCCCATATACAGTTTTTACAAAGGTTGGTGAGGATTCGTCCAGGGGAAGCGAAGTTATAAGCCGCCCGAAAAGTGCTCTTCCTATGGAAACAGCAACTTAACCATAACTACACGGCCACTACCGTGGACGTGTAATATAGGAGCAATTAAAGAATGGATGTTTCCACTACGTATTATAGCAGAGCTGGACTAAAAAAAGGAAGGCCTCTTTTCCAGTGTGTCGCAGTTAAAAACAATTGAATGAATTAACAGGAGTGAAACTTAGAAAGGCAAGGCTGGATGAGCCCCAAGAAGCCAAGGTTTTATCAGGCTGGGGTGAGCAGACATTGGATGCAAATCATGTGAAAGAACGAAACTCCTGTTCAGAAGACATGGACAAAAGCAAGGAAGACGTCAGAGGTCTATTAGATAATAATATTTTAAATGCACTAGAGCTCGATTTTGTGGTCTTCAGTCACTTGGAAGGATGAAGTTGGATGAACATGACAACCACACTTATGCCTGAGGGCAGAGCGTGACTTCTCTCCCCTAAATTCTCCAGAGCAAAAGAACACTCCCAAGGACAAGTTCAAAGCCTTAATTGACAGCAGAACACTGAGGTGATGATAGATGATATGCTAATTGGTGGGAAGCTATGGTTAAGACTAGCTCACCAGCACCTGGAAGACTAGCCTGCATGCTGATAACGTAGGTGGAAAAGTACTGACGGAGGTTAGAGTGCCAACCAATTGTAGGGGGCAGCGTGATTAAGGGTCCTATAGATTGTGTAACCAATGGGACATTGTGTATTTAGTGATGTTCATAGTGATCTGTTTGAGGGGAGGGCTTAGTTGCCCCACCTGATGTTAAGAAGCCTATCACTTTCTTAGAATAGTATGGAATGTATACTTAGATGTTCCCTTAGAACAAATCACAATTGCCACTAGGTTTTTGTAGTTTGCCACGTAGGATGTCGTTAGTAAATCCGCAGGTTGATGTCACCTATGACGAGTTTTTGTTATAAAACTTTTTTTCGAGATGCATGGAGGAACTATGCACTGAGACGTCCGTTGATGTCCGTTGTACTCCCTGTTTTAGATAATTGATATTAAAACAGTTACCTTTTTGCCAACTACCTGAGTCATTTCGATTATTGATGTTTGAGTAACTTCTGCATCCCCATTCATCTCAAGGGTATTGTTACCTCGTCTTAAAAGGCTGGAGTCTCCCAGTTCACGTGGTAGCAGAGATGATGGTTAAAATTCCATCGTGATAGTGGGCTTTGGGGTCCCAGAAATATCGCACAACCTCTGCCATTCGGCTGAAAGTATGTGACGCTCCCTGTAGATGGCAGAAACATTTTTAATTATCAGGCTTGCAAGTGCTAGGTGAGACGGGTCCCTTGGTTTCAGACAGATGCCCTCCTGGCGTCTACAGGAAGCTGAACGAACGGAAAGTTGAAAAAGCTGATAAAGAGGTGGAGTATCCCGGGAGTCGGAAGTCGAAAAAGCGAATGGTGAGTAAAAACTGAGTGAGGTGGCAGAAATTGTAAATGGGCACTGAGTGGAGAAAGTGATAAGGGAAAAACAAGTAACGGAGGAAGGTTGGGGTAAAGTAATTTGAGAACGATGAGCATTGAATATTAAGTAATTGACTTGAGGAGAGGCCAAGCAATTGAGAATTGAGTTATTGGGTAATTGACTTGAGGAGAGGCCAAGCAATTAAGAGATATCGTGAGGAAAGGTGCCACGATAAAGAGTATGCCCAGTTTCCTGCGTCGTAAAGACGTAACAGAAGGAACCATTTCTAGAGCCCTATTTACGGGTGCCGTAGGCCACAAACTTGGTTAAAGACAAGTTTAAAGAGAACGGTTCATATCCCAATCGGGGTATTTTTAGGGGTAGGATAAATCTTGAAGAGAAGACTGAGATATATGTGGCCGGTTGAGTATGTCAGTGTGTCTGTTTGTTTTATGTGACTGTATGTGATCAAAAAACAATAGAGGAATTGACAGACGTGAAGAGGAAAACACAAGATTTAAGAATTAATATTTTATTTAGTGGAATTGAATTGATGGCGTTTTGGTGAAAAAGTAGATTAAAGTAAAAAATGTGATATACAGGGTTTGGAACCTGCGACGATTGATGTACGCTCATATTGTTTTGTTTTTCTGAAACATATTTTTGAAAATTGGCAGAGTAAAGGTGAGTATTGACAGTCAAGGGTGACGAGTCAAAATGGAGGATATTACTCCACTTGTACATCTCTGCAAACAGTTGATCCCAGGTAAGTAATAGTCCAGTCCTGCTGCGACTATGCTACTCCTGGTTGGTAGTATCTCTCAATGTCTCTTATCTCTTTCCCTTTCTGTGTTCTCTTTGTCTCGTCTCATATTAATGTCTTTGTATTATTGCTCCCAATATTGTTGTCAATTCCTGAATAATGTTTCTCTTCTGTTTTCTTCCCAATAGGTGGAAATGCAGCCCAAAAGCAGCTGTGGGGCGCGGGACACGGCCGTGTGGAAGATGGATGAATCTGCAATGTCCGACAGCAGGTAAATTATGATTTAAGGAAAAGCATGAGGTTCGGTGGTAGCCCAACCTTAAACTAATGTCTTTTAAGTGTCTAATCTTGTCTTTTGTTTTTCCTTGCAGGTGCTGCTGTCACGGACGGAGCGTGTTGTGCTGCGGTGCTAAGATGAAGATGTCAGCGTTCCCGAAGATTTGAAGATGAATGCCAGGATCAACGAAGACGCGCACAGGTGAGAGCAGATTTCCCCAGGTGGTAAGTATGATGGCAGGAAGCAGGATTTCCAAAGGTAACTCTGATCCCAGGCGGCGGTGAGCATTACGCTGCATGGAAGTGCAGAATAACGCGAAGCGTCTACCTCGGGGATCGGAGCAGCTTATATAGCCACGATCGTGGGCACGCCGTCTAGGCCTGGCTTGCCTGCCACACCCTGCCACTCCTAGAGGGTCAGCACGTGCAAGGCAACCCAATAGCAGCAACGACACCCAAGAGTACACGTGGGACTGCTTTAGTGAATGGAAGTTCCCATGTTAAATGCATTTTGCACCCATGCTATGTCCATAATAAAGCACTCTTGTCCCAAATAAATGTTCTTGCTTACTGTTATTCATGAGCCTTGCACCAAAGGCGCCAGGACTGTGTCCATCCGGGCCCCCTGTGTATGTGGTCCTTTAATGTTTATGTTCTCGGCCCGATGCCCATGATAGCACTCCCCCTCAAGGGTGGTCCTCCTCCCGGTCCTGGTCTGGTGGGATTATTGTGATGGAACTGCCTGATTAAACGTGGAGCATGGACGTGTTCACTGGGTTCCCATGTTCGGTCTTGAGGTCCGTAACCTTTCCAGTCTATAAGGTAATACAATTTGGACCGAACCACCTTGGAGTCCAGGATGGATTTGACTTCATACTCCGGCTCCCTATCTACTAATTTGGGCTCTGGTGGAGGGCTAATCCGTGTACTAGGTGTCATTGGTTTGAGGAGAGAGACATGAAATACTGGGTGAATCTTCATGTGAGATGGTAACTCCAATTTCATAGCGGCAGGATTGATAATTGCCTTGATAGCATAGGGGCCCAAGTATCTAGGGCAGAAGGCCCTTGGCCCTTTCAACGGTATCTGGATGCTAACCAAACTTTATCTCCAATGTGGTAATTGGGAGCTTCTTTTTCGGTGCCGATCAGCAAACAGTTTTTGTCTTTCTTTGGCCTTAGTCAGATGTTCTGTTGCTTCCTCAAGAACCCCAGTGATGGTTTTATGCAAGGTTTTTATTGCTGGCATTTCCAAAGTATTGAGTGGATCAAACACTGATGTCTGCGGATGTCTTCCGTGCACAGTATAGAATGGAGTTTGTCCAGTACTCGTCTGAGCGGAGTTGTTGTATGCATACTCGGCTACCCAGAGTATGTTTTTCCAGGAGTCCTCGGATTGCTGTAACATACACCTTAAATACTGTTCTAACATCTGATTAGTTTGTTCGGTTTGCCCATCAGTCTCAGGGTGATGGCTTGTGGACAACCAGTGGTCGATTTTGGCAATTGTACAACCCCTTCTCCAAAAGGCAGAAACAAATTGAGTTCCACGATCAGATATTATTATTGATGGGAATCCATGCAACCAAACAATTTGTTCTAGAAACACAGTAGCGAGAGTCGACACAGTTGGGAGTCCCTTCAGAGGCAAAATTGGCCATTTTGGAGAATAAATCCACAATGACTAAGATGGTGTTGTATGCATTGCAGGGAGGAAGATCTGTGATAAAGTCCATTGACAGAGTATGCCAAGGTGCTGGCGGTACCATCAACTGACGTAGTAAACCAGCAGGGTTTTGTTTCTGAGACTTGTGTTGTGCGCAGACACCACAGGTTGCAATAAATTGGGCAATATCTTTTCTCCAAGTTGGCCACCAGTAGGTTTGCTTTATCTTAGCCTGGGTTTTGGCTATTCCTGGATGTCCTTCCACTAATGAATCATGGTAGTTCATGATGATTTGATTTTGCAGTTTCTTGTCCTGAATATATAAGCATCCTTTAAAATATGGTAGGTTGTTTTCAATGGTGTACCGGTCTCCCTTTAAAAACTATTCCTGTTGTGTTGACTGATTCATATGGGATTGCAAACTGGTTTTTAAGCCATCTACACACGTGGTAGCAGCGATCTTGGTTTGGATTCGTTCTTCGGGAATGATGGCCACAGGATCGGATGTTGTAAAAGCCTCTTTTTCTTCACTCATGCGTGATAGTGTGTCTGCCTTTCCATTCTGTACTCCAGGTCTATAGGTGATAATAAAGTCCTATTTCGTGAGAAAGAGAGCCCACCGAAGTTGACGCGAGAATTGCGCTTTGGCGTTCTTCAAGTATTGTAAGTTACGGTGGTCCGTGATGACGGTGACCGTGTGTCTTGCCCCAAGAAGATAATGTCTCCATGCCTTGAATGCTGCTTTAATCGCCAGTAATTCCTTATCCCTGATCGCGTAGTTCAATTCAGGGCAGAACATTTGCGGGAGCAGAATGCGACGGGATGTAACTGTCCTGTTTCAGGGTCCCGTTGGGACAATACCGCTCCCATTGCTACGTCTGAAGCATCTGTTTCAACCAAATATGGCAGGTCTGGTCGAGGGTGTCAAAGAACTGGTGCTGTGGTAAATGCTAGTTTCAGCTTCCGAAAGGCTTCTTCAGCTTCTGTAGGCCAATGGAATTTCTTGTTATTTCTCAGCAGGGTGGTAATTGGGTGTACGATTTGTGAGAACCCAGGTATAAATCGACGATAGAAATTGGCGAATCCGAGAATGCTTTGTACTCCTTTTGTGGATGCTGGTGAGGGCCATTGGAGGATTGCGTCCACCTTTCGTGTGTCCATATGTACGCCTTGTGGTGTGAGCATGAAACCGAGAAATTCAACCTCTGTCACATGGAAGAAACATTTTTCCAGCTTGGCATACAACTAGTGTTGTTGAAGCTTCTCTAAGACTGCCCGGACATGACCGACATGTTCTTCCTTGGAATTTGAGTAGATGAGAATGTCATCTATGTAGACAAGTGCGCAAACGTCCAACAGTTCACGGAGCACGTCATGCATAAAGAATTGGAACGCTGAAGGGGCATTAAATAACCCAAAAGGCATGACCTGGTATTTGAAGAGGCCAAACTTCATGCAGAAGGCCGTCTTCCACTTGTCTCCTTTTTTGACTCTCACAAGATGGTAGGCCCCTCCAAATCCAGCTTTGTGTAAATTTGAGTGTGTTTCACCTGATCCAGGAGCTCTGGTATAAGTGGTAAGGGATATCATTTTTTTACTGTGATCTGATTGATTGCTCTGTAGTCGATACAGGTTCTTAAATCCCCCTTCTTCTTAGGCATGAAGAAGAGGGGCGAGGAAGCAGGGGACTTGGATGGACAGATGAAACCGTTTGGCAGGTACTGATCCAGGTAAGTTCTAAGATGTTGGTTTTCCTGCTCTGTTAGAGCGTAGATCCGGCTGCAAGGGATTTGGGTTCTGGGCGCGAGATCTATTTGGCAATTGTAGGGTCTGTGTGGGGGCAAAACGTTGGCTTGCTCTTTTTGCAAGACAACCTGGTAATCCAGGTATTCAAGTGGTAAAGAGCCAATGAGGCCCAGCACGATTCCTTTCTTGGGTTTCAGGTTTACGACGTCTTTGTTGTAACAAGTGTCGGCACAGTCTTGAGGAAAGGTCAGAACTCGGTTTCGCCAGTTGATCCTAGGATTATGGGTCTCCAGCCAATGCATTCCCAATATCATCTGGAACTGAGGAGCACCGATGAGATCAAAAGTAATGTCCTCTTGATGCCTGTCCTGACACAGAAGATTGACTTTCTCAGTGTATTGTGTCACTGGGCCGGATGATAGCTGAGAACCATCCACTGCAGTGACGTTTTCCGATTTCTGCTTTTGTTGGAGAGGAAGGCCTATTCAGATAGCCAGGTCTTGGTCAATGTAGTTTCCCACAGCTCCACTGTCAATGTATTCCTCCAAGGCATGTATCTTTGACGGTTGCTTGTGATTCACTAAAAGTACCGGAAGGACTAGATGTGAGGTCTGCACGGATTCGTTTTTCTCGGTCGACAATTGGACACCTACGCTTGCCGGGCATTGGAGTTTCCTGAGTCCTGTACTTCTTCTTCTTCGTCGTTTTTGTCCGTTGCTCCAACTATTTTCTGGGGTGGTTTTACTGGGCATTCACGGAGGAAGTGACCTGCTTTAGCACAATGTAAGTAGAGGTGTTGCTGTCTTCTTTTCTCTCTTTCCGCCTTGGTAAGGGGACTCCGTAATCCACCGATTTGCATTGGTTCCGACTGTTCATGTGGTTTGGTCCGGTTCTCACGGGGTCGCACATAAACTGACCGTCCCTCTATTCTGGCTCGATCCATTTTCCTATTCTGCAACCTATGATCGATTCGCGC
This sequence comes from Ambystoma mexicanum, assembly GCF_040938575.1. Classification (NCBI taxonomy): domain Eukaryota; kingdom Metazoa; phylum Chordata; class Amphibia; order Caudata; family Ambystomatidae; genus Ambystoma; species Ambystoma mexicanum. The sequence goes on from NC_090935.1 coordinate 311,297,014, forward strand.
TGTCAGGTCTATGTATTCCACAAACCCCTCAGGTGGGTTCACAACTTGAGCCAACACATCCTTAAGTTCTCCATGTAACCCTCGATAAAAGAGCGTAGTTCGCTTTTCTTCTGGCCAGTTGGTCTGGGCATTGAGACGATTGAAGGTTGCAATGTAGGTTAATAGATCTTGATTCCCCTGTCTGAGTGACAACAATTCGTTGTCCAGAGCTTGTCCTTAAGTATGTCGGGAAAACAATTTCTCCATCTCATGCAGAAAACCCCCAAAGTTCTGAAGCAAAGGATCATCTTCAGTTACCAATGGTATTGACAAGTATGCCGCGTTGCCTCCTAGATATGAGAGTATGAATGCGACTTTGGCTTGATTGTTAGGAAAGGCTCCTGGTCTGCATAAGAAATGAAGGCGACATTGGTTCATGAATATGGCAAACTTGTTTGGATCGCCGATGAAGCGTTCGGGCGGGGTTAGGGGGCACCACCCCTTTTAGAACCACCTGAACCAGTGTTGATTGCTGTGGTGTGGAAGAATGGGCCATCCCAGGCAAGGAAACCTGTCCTGCTTATGCCTGTAGCATCTGTCTTGCCAAGTCGTCAGTTCTTCCTCGAGTTACAATAAGATCCCTCCTTAATGCACTGGTTTCCTGTCTTGAAGCATGTACTTCAGCCCGTAATTCCCCCAGTAATTGGGCTAATTGGTCTATTTCTGAAGTTTCCATAACGCCCAGGCAGAGAGTCGTAGAGGCTTTGCATTCTGTTACGCTCACCTGGTCTCTGTGGAGGCGTTGGGGCACGGTTGCAGCCCTCCCAGGAATTAGATCACCCCGTCAGGTCTCTCCCTCTGCAGATAAGCTGTGAACGGCTGCAATTGGTGACACTGCTCCTACATGGATATGAGAGAAGGTGAGTGCGTTGATCTGTGACTATTGTACCTCTCATACTCTTCTCCCCAAGGTGTGGTTTCTGTGAGCATGTACCGGCCCATAAGGCTCACCTGTTAATTATTGATGATAAGCTCTCCATCCTGCTACGTCTGGCAGGGCTGCTTGTCGATGGGACCTAGTTCCTTCACTGATCCCCGGTAAGTAATAGTCCAGTCCAGCTGCGACTATGCTTCTCCTGGTTGGTAGTAATTGTCTCTCAATGTCTTTTATCTCTTTCCCTTTCTGTTTTCTCTTTGTCTCTTCTCGTTTTAATGTCTTTGTATTATTGCTCCAAATATTGTTGTCAATTTCTGAATAATGTTTCTCTTCTATTTTCTTCCCAGTAAGTGAAAATGTGGACTGATGGTTTAACGAAAAGCGCCAGGTTCGGAGGTAGCGCAACCTTAAACTGAATGTCTTTTAAGTGTCTAATCTTGTCTTTTGTTTTTCCTTGCAGGTGCTGCTGTCGCGGACGGAGCGCGTCGTGCTGCGATGCCAAGATAAAGATTTCAGCGTGCCAGAAGATTTGAAGATGAGCTGCGGTGCCTAGATGAAGATGTCAGCGTTCCGGAAGATTTGACGATGAACGCCAGGATCAACCAAGACGCGCACAGGTGAGAGCAGATTTTTCCAGGTGGGAAGTATGATGGTAGGAATCAGGATTTCCAAAGGTAAGCCTGATCCCAGGTGGCGGTGAGCGTTACGCTGCATAGAAGTGCAGAATAACGCGAATCGACTGACTCAGGGATCAGAGCAGCTTATATAGCCACGATCGTGGGCACGCCCACTAGGCCTGGCTTGCTTGCCACACCCTGCCACTCCTAAAGAGTCAGCATGTGCGAGGCAACCCAATAGCAGCAGCCACACCCAAGAGTACAAGTGGGGCTGCTTTAGTGAATGGAAGTTCCCATGTTAAATGCTCTTTTCACCCAAAATGAGATGCTATGTCCATAATAAAGCACTCTTGTCCCAAATAAAAGTTCTTGCTTACTGTTATTCATGAGCCAAAGGCGCCAGGACTGTGTCCATCCGGGCCCCCTGTGAATGTGGCCCTTTAATGTTTGTGTTCTCGGCCCGATGACCATGACACAACCCCCTGAAGACTGGATATTGAATATATGCAAAGAGGGGGGAGGAGCCTTCTGCTCCCCCCGCTTCGCCTGAAGCAGATGGCGATAGTAAGAAAGATGATGAGTTGTACCCATTAAGGGAGCTTAAGACAGCAACAGGGTACAGCAACCCGGCATATGAATTGCCTGCACAAAACAGCAACGAGGGCCCAGAGAAAATTCCTGAGAGAGATGCGATCTCTAAGGTCCCGAGGGTCAAGGAGAGAAGTGACAAGGAAAGAAGTGATTGACTAAGTACATCCTTAGATATAGGATGAGAAATAAAGAGATGGAAAGGAGAAAAAAATAAGACTGAAGAGTTAGCACTTATACAGAACGAATGGATGGGTGGTCAGATTTTGCTCAAACTCGATGGTAAGAGAATCGAGGACGTAAGGCAAAGGGAAGATCGAGACAAACAGGAAAAAAAGACAGGGAGGAAAGATTGAAAGAAGATGGGATGAAACGGAAGGATAGGCAAAGAGGGGAACAGTTGTATCAGGAGGAACAACTGAAAAAGCAGGAAAGAGCAGAGGAGCAAAGAAAGTATGACAATAGATAGAGGGCAATCGAAGAACGAGAAAGACAGGAAAAGCTAGAAAGAAAGAGATGAAGAGGAGAAACAGAAATGAAGGGATAAAAGAATACAAAGACGAAGAGCTAAGAAGGGCAAATGAGAGGAGAGATATGAAAAGAAAAGAGGAACACAGGGTAAGAGAGGAAGCGAGGAAACAAAGAGAATTTGATTATGAACTAGAACAAAAGAGGAGGCAGAGAGCACGTAATCTTGAGCGTGTAGAAAAAGAGTTAATGGATCCTAATCCAGTAGTTGTAATGCTTGAAGCAGTTAATATTGAATAAACCCACCTTCCGGAGCGCTTGGATCAGAGACAGCAGTGTGGTAAGCAAGAATCCCCCTGCAGACCCTGTGCCCCCATGCCAGGGAATGGTTGCATGGGCACAGGCCCCCCAGGGAAACCCTCTGGGGAAGAAAACCCTGGTCTTCAATCGGGAAGATGAAGTTACTGGATGGCTGGGTCTTTGGAAAAGAACCCAACCTCGAAGACGTACCCTGTGAGGCAAAGGCGGAGGTCCTTAGAGGAGCGTTCCGATGAGAAAGGACTTTCTCCTTCTCTTGGTCCCTGTCTCCGCGGAAGGAGAGAGGCGGGGTGTTTGTGTGCCCTTTCCCCGTCGCGTGCGACGTGCTTCCCGGAAGACTGCCTTCACGATCGCAAGACTTCCGGATGAAGGTAGCAGAAGATCTGAAGCGGAACGGAAATATTAATAGGGGTACGTCTGGGTGAGAATAACTGGAATGGAATTTCAAATATGCTAACTACCTGAACCAAGAGTAGCTGGAAGTGTCTATTTGCGGCCTTGAATGGTATCCGACAGCGAAATAGGAAGCAGATTTCTACGGGCAGAACAGAGAGAGATTAGCTGATACACAATTACAAGGAAACATAGAAAAAGGAAAGTTTGAACTTACGAAGCGTTCGCTATGAAGAGTAGCAACATAGCGAATTCCAGGTTCCTCGGGTTGAAAAGCCTTCCCCAAAGGGGGAGGCAGAGTCAAGCAGTCACATGACTCCTGCAATACTGTAACGTTGTAGGCACCAGCAGACACCATGTTGGAAGGAGGTAAGTGAACACAAGCAATATGCTTCCACCGGTGCCAGAGACCATCGGAAACAGCACCGCATGACAGTATGCCCCCTCCGAAGGGGGGAGCCACCAGGCTTGCCGGGGTGAAACAGATGAAAACGACACACAAAGCGAGGGGCATGGACAGCAGGAGCAGGTTCACACGAGTGATCCGCAGGCGAGTACCCCATCCAGTCTATCAGGCACTGAAGCAAGCCCCTACGATAGCGGGAATCTGAAATCCCTGCCACCTCATATTCAGCACCCGAGGCCGTAGATACAGGAGGAGGACAGGCCCCAGCCCCACGTTTGAGTTGAGATACGTGAAACATTGGATGGATCCGGGAGCAAGACGGAGGTAATTGCAAAAGGAAAGCTGCAGCGCCACGTCGGTCCAGAATGCGAAAAGGACCAAAGAAATTAGGGGACAGTTAGGGGACGCACCAAATGATGAGGCAAGAACTTAGATGAGAGCCAAACACTGTCCCCAACCTTCAGATCCGGCATAAGGGAATGAAGCCGATCGGCCTGCACCTTGACTTGCTCCTGGGCATCCAAAAGAGCAGTCCGGGCCAGTCTGTGCCCCTGTTGAATACGGCAGATAAGACTGTCCAGATCAGGGAGAGGAGTGTGCATGGAACCACCACTAGGAAAACAAGAAGGGTGATAGCCATACGAACAGTAGAAAGGACTAGTTTTCAGAGAAGCATGGGTGGAGTTGTTATAAGAAAATTCGGCCAATGGAAGTAGGTCGGTCCAATTGTCTTGAGCAGCAGAATTGTAGCAGTGAAGGTACCCCTCCAGTGTTTGATTATGCCTCTCAGTCTGCCCGTTCATTTGCGGATGGAAGCAGGAACTGAGTGCGCGTGTCATGTGAAGAATCTCGCAAACGTGCTTCCAGTATCTGGAGGTGTACTGGGTACCCCGATCCGAGATGATCTTATCTGGCAGTCCATGATGGGAAAACACCTGTTCGATGAACACCTGGGCCATCCCGGCAGCAGTAGGAACTCCTGGCAGCGCAACAAAGATAGCCATCTTTGTCAGGGTGTCGATGGAAACCATAACAGCGCTACAACCACGTGAAACCGGGAGGTCTACAATGGAATCCGTTGAATTACCTGCCAAGGCGCATCCGGCAGTGGCATCCGTATTAACTCTCCGAAACGGCGACAGCGAGACGTCTTGTTCTGCTGACAGATGGTGCAAGAGGATGGGCCTCATTACGAGTCCGGCGGTAGCCGTGCTGGAAAAACCCGCAGGCTGCCGCCGGACCCGTATTACCATTCCACCTCCGTGATTGCCAGAATCACTGGGGCATTACAACCCCGGTGACCCGGTAATTCCTGAGGCGGAATTCTGTAAATCCCCATTCCCATAGAGTCCCGTAGGACTCCATGGTGATGGGGACCATGGAAACACCGGTTCCGTCTATGACAGAGCCGGTGTTTCCATGTCCGCTTGCAGGCGGCTGGTGTTAATCCCGCCAGGTCAGACCTGGCGGGAGTGACACCTACCGCCTGCAGGACTCTGAATCAGCCGGTCCGGAAACAACAGTGGCAGCGGTTTTACCACCACTGTTCTTTCTGGACCGGCAGGGTCGTAATGAGGCCCATAGTCCTTGGCATCTTGACTGAGAGAGTGCCACCAAAAGTAAAGTTGTAGAAGGTTGACGGTGCCAGTCACACCCATATGATCCCCCACGGGGGTATCATGCCACCAGCGAAGAGATTCCTTGCGGGTGTCAAGAGGGATGTCTCTACCATGGACCTTTGGTCCATGGTAGAGACATCCCTGACTCTCCACCAAACTGTGAGTGAGTCGGAACTGTGGATCCAGCCGCATAAAGGCGACTGTGTCAGTCTTAATCTATTGCAAAAAGTCATGTATGAGGTTTACAAATAGGGCCTTCGGGAAGAGAGGCTCTGACCGGAATCTCTGTATTGAGCTGACAAAGCGTCGGCTCTAAGGTTTGATCTCCGTGGGATGAACAAGAACTTGATTAGAAAGGGAGAAAAGAAGTGCGCCCATGGTGACTGACGGCTGTTCCGTGTCTGGGCATACTGCAAGGCTTTGAGATTGTGATGGTCCGTGGGAGCTTCGATTGGGTGTCTGGCCCCCAGGAGAAGATGTCTCCATTCCTCAAATGCTTTCTTGATGGACAACAGTTCTTTCTCAAGCACTGCGTAATTTAATTCCATGGGAGTGAGTGTCTTAGATAGGTAGGCCACTGGGACCTCTACTCCTTGACTGTCTTCCTAAAGGAGGACGGCCCCCAAGGCCTAATGGGAAGCATCCGTTTCCACGATAAACGGCTTGTCTTGATCAGGGGATAACAGAATGTGAGCAGAGGTAAAAGCCTTTTTCAGGGTGTCAAACGATGTCTGAGTCTAGTGAGACCAATGAAATGGTACCCCCTTCTTCAGTAAGTGAGTCGGAGGGAGAATCAATCCAGAGAAACATGGTATGAACGCCTATAAAAGTTGGCGAAACCCAAGAACCGTATTTCCTTGACGCTCGTGGGATGCGGCCAATGTAATACAGTGGCAACCTTCCTGGGATCCATGGCGATGCCATTCGTTGAAAGAATGTATCCCAAGTATGAGACCGAGGATTTGTTGAATTTGCATTTCTCCAGCTTACAGAAAAGGTAGTTTTGCGCTGTCTGTTAAGTACTTCCTGGACATGAAGAACGTGTTCAGCGAAAGAAGAAGAAAAGACTAGGATATCATCCAAGTATACGATGACATAATGCAACAATAGATCAGCAAAGACATGGTCCATATAGCGTTGGAACACTGCAGGGGCGAAAGGCATCACCCAGTATTCGTAGTGCCCAAATGGGGTCCTGAAGGCAGTCTTCCATTCATCCCCCAGCCGTATCCTGATTAAATGATATGCCCCCAGCAGTTCCAGCTTAGTATAGACAGACGAGTGTTTCACAGCCTCCAAGATGTCTGGGATGAGAGGCATGGGAAATCTATCCAGAATGGTTATCTTATTTAGGCTGCAATAGTCTATACAAGGGCCCAGCTCACTGGTGTCTTTCTTCGGGATAAAAAAAAGAGAGGCAGCAGCCGGCAAAGGGGATTCAATGATGAGTCCATTACGAAGGTTATCCTGCAGGTACACACGTAGCACTTCCATCTCCTTACTGCTGCCAAACGGTAGAGGCTGATCTGGGACCAGGTCTATCGCGCAATCGTCCCGCCGGTGGGGAGGAAGCTCTGAGATGGAGAAGACTTCATGGAAGGGTAGATAAGGCTCCAGGATCTCCTGTACCTGGTTAAGAACCATGGGTGGCAACATTTCCCAGACCTGGGGCGAAGGAGGAGGGAATACTAGGATCCCATGTGACAAACATTTAGTCAGACAATGTTCAGAACCTAGAAAAAATGTTCCCGCAGTCCAATTGATAAAAGGATTATGGATCTGTAACCAAGGAAGGCCCAGAATGGGTAGTGTGCAGTTCTGATCAGGTCTAAGGAGATAAACTCCTTGTGGGAGGACATCGACATTTCTAGGATGCTGGTCTGCTCAGTAATAGGTCCTGAAGTGAGTGGGCTGCCGTTGACGCTCACAACTGGAATAGCTATAGATTTCAGGGAGTGGGGGAACCTGGTGTTGCATAGCCCACTTGTCATCGATAAAACATCCTGCTGCTCCATTGTCTATCAAGGCAGTACTTGTACGACTTCAGAGAGACCCCAAGAAAGGGAAACCCTGATAACCACCATAACTGGTTCAGTGGGGTTAGGGGGAGCAACCGGAAAGAGAGAAATTGGGGAACTTGTGTCTTGTTGCTGATCCGCGGTTCCCATCACGGTCGGACGCTCGCATTTCCCGCCCTTCTGGGAGGTACCATGGGACAGTCCCTTAAAATGTGAGCGTTACTACCGCAGTACATACAGAGTCCGAGTGTTTTCCTCCTAGCCCGTTCTTCGGGGGTTAAAGGGCCTCGAGCTGAGCCCAACTGCATGGACTCTTCCGGAGAGACCACCCTTCCGGCAGCGGCAGCTTTGCTAGTAGATGAAGGGGAGTCGTACGATGAACGGGAACTCCGATATTTCCTTCTTTCACCCTGGCGTTCGCAAACCCGGTCATCTAACTGCATGGTTAGGGCTATCATCTCCGCTAGGTTTGGAGGGCGAGGAACACGTGATACCTCATCCTTCAAGTCTTCATTTAGCCCCCTACAAAAGAGGGTGATTAAGGCATCGTCAGCCCAGGATGTATCAGTGGCCATTTGTTTGAAGGACATGATGTATGTCAAGAGATCCTGCGTACCCTGCCGGAAGTCCAGCAGTATTTCTTGAGCTGCTGCTGTAATTTCCTGATGTCCAAACATGGACTTTAGGCTGTTTACGAAGGCTGGATAGGTGTCTAACAAAGGATTATTGGTGGTGACTAAGGGAGTAACCCAGGCCAGGGCCGGGAGGTCATATTGGAGATCATATGTCCCACCTTGTCTCGATCGGAGGGGAAAAACGCTGCCTTAAAGGTAAACTTTATAGTACAGGATTCAATAAACTCCTTAAGCTTATGGGGGTTCCCATCAAAACGGCAGCAGGGAAGAGGCCCCGGGGATAGTTCTGAGCTTTGAGGAGATTGATTCAGGTGTTGGCGAAGAGCCACGTTCTCCTGTTTCAAGGCCTGAACTTCGGCCGAAAATGACTGCACCGCAGCCATCAGCTGCTCTGTCTGATCCATGCTATGGGCGTTGCTATCTGTAATGCTTGAAGCAGTTAATATTGAATAAACCCACCTTCCGGAGCACTTGGATCAAAGACAGCAGCGTGTAAAGCCAGAAACCCCCTGCAGACCCTGTGCCCCCGCGCCAGGGAACGGTCACAGTGACACAGGGCCCCCAGGGAACCCTCTGGGGAAGAAAACCCTGGTCTTCAATCGGGAAGTGGAGGTTACTGGAGGGCTGGGTCTTCCTCTTTGGGAAATTCAGCAGTGACTCTGGTTGATAGTGGGTTGCTGTAGTAACAAGTAAGAGAAGGGGTAAGATTGAGCAGAAGTGTGTAAAGAAGGGAAAAGCTGGAAAGACACAGCAGAACAAATGCGTAAGTACCTATGGAGGAGCAGTGGGAGATGGGCGCTCATCCGGAGGTTAAGGAATCCTTGTTGATTGAGAACGGGAGGCGTGTCTCCCCTGTGTAAACAGACACGTTAAAGAGAATCAAAGGTAAACACACACAAGAGCGCGGAAAATAACCTAACTTTGAAGACTTACCCTGGGCAGCAAAGGCGGAGGTCCGCCGAGTCAAGCAGTCACATGACTCCTGCAAGACTGAAACATTGCAGGCACCAGAATACACCATGTTGGAAGGAGGTAAGTGAACACAGGCTATACACTTCCAACGGTGCCAGAGAGACCATCGGAAATGGCACCGCATGACAGTAGTGGCATGCATGGGAGGACATAGAAGAGTTATTCCCAGCACATGAGCCAATAGCAGTTCCGTCTAGAGCAAATCTAGAGGATGAGTTTGACTCTAGAAGCATTGGGGACACTATCATGATATGAGGACTAAGAAAGTACCACAAGAGAAGTGTAAAAACGATTGACTCGAGAGTACGCATTTGTACGATAAAGAGGGAGCCTCATGTAGTTTTGAACCAAAGCAGCTGTCTTTAGACAGACTGACTCTGAATAGAGATGAAGAGGCGAGAAGTCACACGAGTTGGGGACAGGATATGTCAGACGAGGACAGGGAAACCTTCCGTGGGGAGGGGGAAGGGAATGCATGTGGCCCTGAAGGGCATTATTCAATGGACAAGGAAGTAAGATGGTCGGATCTAGACCTACCCAAATCCCGGGCGTCAGAATCATTGACGTGGCCAGATCCAACTAGAGGGCAATCCAATGGTGAGAGGCGGGACTCGCCACCTTATGTGAGCAGGTTAATGTCACTGCCAGGTAGAAAACGGAGCGGATCCATTGTCCCTGCTATGGACAGACAGGCAATGGGGAACAAATGTGAGTATGGGGTTTCACAGTTTCCCTTGTTAGAGAAAGGAGGAGCCAGGCCACATTATATATCTTGGCCACAGTGGGATGAGGATAATTTAAGGTGTAAACTTCCGAGTTTAATTTCTGGCGCTGGAAAATTGATACATGAGTTCGAGAAAATGACAGGAGGAAACATGTTAGCTATAGGGGACGTTAAAGGTCTACTGATCGCTATCCTTGAGGAAAGGGCTGATGACATTTGGTCCAGAGAAGGGTATTATAGTGTTAATACGGTAAATACTGCTCATGATGGAGAGCTACAATGGTGAAAAAGATCAGGAAGGGGATGATCCTCTTGTTTATATTCAGAATTTCCAAGAGCAGTGGGCTTTGGAGACAGGCGAGGCTTGGGGGAAATCGTACCTGTATTTTAACATATCTTGTGCCAAGGGCTGCTAGAAGCAGTACAAAAGCAGCTCAAGAAATTAGTGGGCATGGAAGCAAAGCCATGGTCAGAGATTCAGCTTACCATTGCGCATTATTGCAGGCTGTTGCAAGAGAAGAATCGAAAGAAGGACGATGCTAGGAAAGGTGAAGAGGAAGAATTAGTACAGAAAAAACTATCAAAGTATGCCATAGAAGGGGCAATGTTGACTAGTGTAGATGGATCGGGTTCAAAGCAAGCAGCAAGCATGCCGCACCACGGGGAAGGGGTGGCTTTCGAGGTAGAGGCTTTCTGAATAATCAGGGAAACTTCAAGAACAATCAAAGTGGGTTTCAAAACACGCAGAACGATAGTCAAGGCATGCTGGAGGGGCAAATTAGGAGACCTCCTCCTATAGGTTGGACATGTGGTATGTCAGGGCACTTTGCTTGCACATGTACAAGTCAAGGATTTGTGCAAAATGAGCAATTTTCAAGAGGGGGGGACCACAAACCCACCTGCATATTCGCAGCAGAATGGAAATGGGTTTGCTCAGAATCAGACAGTGCAGCAAACACAAACGCTGAGAATGCAACAAGATTTACAAACACATCAGGTAACAATGAATCCGCCATAAAGGCAGTCACAGCAGTAACCCATGCAGATACAGCAAAGCACAAGCACAGGTCAGTTAATGAGTCCTAGAATAGGGGGTGCTACTGTTGATGGAGGGAAACCTTTCACAGGTACAGGGATGAGAATGTATCCACAATAGGAGAACTCACTGGGAGACTTGATGTGTTCAATACTATCAGTGACGCCCAATCCTCAAGAGGAACCGCGGGGTTGATGTCAATATAGAAGGCAAATCATTTTCTTTTTTAGTAGATACGGGTGTAACACCCTCATGTATACGAGATGGGAAATTTTCGATGTCTGGAAATGCCATGAATACTCAAGCTTTCACAGGAGCTACAACTAGAGTTCCTTTTACTGAAGAATTGGCAGTCTCTATAGGAGAGTGTGACATGTCAGTGCATTGTTATATTCAAGGCAGACACCTGTCAATATATTAGGTTGAGATTTAATGACCAAATTGAACATGACAATTTCACTCACTGATAGAGGCATAGTGTGTTCAACACCAGGAATGCATTATTTAAACGTGAGTTAATTTATTATGGCGTTTGCAGGACAAGTGGCCATACGAGGAGAACCAGAAGTATTTCATTATGGGGTAAGCAATCTGTGGACATGGCTACCGGGTTTGGTGGGCAGAATTATGAGAATACCTGATGAATTTTTATTTTGGCCAAAGAAAGCTATGGATGAAGAGGAGGGGCGAGACTTTCCTTCAGAATTACAAGCAGCCATAGTGCAAGGAGGAATGGCTTTGCTTGATCGGAATGATTATGATGGCAGACAATGGTGCACAGTGATTGCCATTGGGGAAGGTTACAGATTGACTGACATCACTGATGAGGATATGTTTGGAGACCATCCGTCAGATGACAAAGTAGAATTCGAGATGAGCATTACTTATTGGGTAAGAGCAATTAAACGTAAGGTTCCTCAGAAAATGATGCTAGCACAGAAACACCCAGAGTATTTCGATTAAGACATGGCAAGTGCCAGTTTCATTATGGACAACAGGCCCCTGTGATGTAGGCCTATTGAAGGGTGCTGGGGAAGTGAAGATTACATTGAAGCCAGGAGCAATTTTACCTCGAGCATGACAGTATCCCATGTCTCGAGAGGCATATGAAGGTATTTTTAAGATTATATCCGCCATGATGAAACGGTATCCTAGTGATGTGAGAGTCACTGTGTAATAAGGCGATTTATTCTATGAAAAAAGGGAAAGGGGGAGTCGTGGCATTTAATTCAAGCATGAGGCCAATTAACCAGATTGTAGAGGCCGAGTTCCCTCTAGTTCCTAATCCTGTGATAATCTTATGTAATATCCCTGTTGAAGCACGATATTTCACTGTGATTGACTTGAAAAGTGCATTTTTCTCAATCTGTAACGCTCACCTGATTCCCGCAGAGGCGCCGGTCTTGACTGGGTGAATGCCGTATCTTCAAAGGTGATGTGTAACACACGGTTGGCTCTTTGGGCTGGACCTCTGTGCACTGTATGTCTGACTCGAAGAGTAAGATGTCTGCAGATAGAAAATATGGGATTAATGAACTGGGGTTATTGGGTGCCTCTCTCCTCTTCCCTTTCTCTTTTCCTGTAGAACCCCAAAGGTTAACGCCCTCACCTTAGGTAAGTGAACGCCGAGCTCTCCATCTGCCTCGGGGCAGGGTGCCGTAACCAGTTCCTTCACTGGATAAGGGTGCAGGCCTCTTGACTTCAGAGGACTGCTGTCCGTCGTTAACTGCACGAACGGTAAGTTCTGGGCGCTTCAAATGTCTTAAAAGTCTTTTGTAATGATATCTCTTGTTTTGCAGAGTTCCGGCGATGGCGGATGGCGGGCTGATGAGAGTTGAGGATCGAACCCGCGTGAGGAATAGAACCGCCTGGAAGCACGTAGGTAAGCGCTTGTAGCCTGCTTCACGATGCGCACTAACTGTCCCTTTTATCTTGCAGGTACAAGTTCGGAGCTTTAGAGAAGCTGAAGGGTGCTGGAATACCCACTGGATTCGGCGTGGGAAGGAGTAATGGCACGTGAGTAATAAAGTTGCCCAATGTCTTTAAACGCACCTTCTTTTGTCTTTCAGATGCGGGATGCAGCGCCGAAGGCCTCCGGAGCATGCGAAGAGCTGGTAAGCTTTTGTCTTTCAGATGTCGGAATGCAGTGCGAAGACCTCCGGAACATGCGAAGAGTAGGTAAGCCTTTGTCTTTTAGATGCCGGAATGCAGCGCAAGGCATTGGTGACAGCCGATGGACCAGGTAAGAGATGCGCTGCCACTGAAGACCATAGTGCTAACCTGTTCTTTCTTTGTCTTTACAGGTGCTGCTGAAGACTGGATTCCAGGATGGTAAGCCTTTGTTTCCTTAGGCCCAGGATCAGAAGCAGAAGACACGATGAGCGTTCTGCTGCAGAGAATGCAGAATAACACAAAGCAAGATTCATCCATCGGGTGTGGTTTAAATAGCCTCCTGTAGTGCTTAGGTGTCTCCTTCCACAGCCACGCCTAGGTAAAAAAAGAGTCCCTGCTTTCCAGAAGAGTTCCAGTGTTCCGAACCTAGGGAGTGGCTCCTGCCCCACCCAACAGGAAAAGTAGTCCCAAACAGAAGAGGATCCGGGGTTCAACTGGCAGGTAAGTAAGCAGGATGGTCTGCTGCAGGTAAGTCCACCCAAGCATTATGAGCCCGGAGCTTCCAGCGCTGGGACTGGGCATCTTTATGAGCCTGGTGCCACTGGCGCCAGGACAGGGTCCAAAAGGTCCCAATTGGGACTGGCTGGCACTCGGGACCGGGGTTATGGGTCTGCTTCCAAGGGAGTCGGGCAAGTCCTGATCTTTTGGAAGCAGAGATCATGACAGCACCCCCCCTCAAGGCCCCTCCCAAACCGGGCTTCTCCGGGGGTTTGGGCTTGTTAGGAAATGTTCGATGAAATCTTTTGATTAGACGAGGCGCGTGGACATATTCTGCAGGTTCCCAGGATCTTTCTTGGGGACCGTAGCCTTTCCAGTCAATCAGGTAAAATAGTTTAGATTTGGAGATCTTGGAATCCAGGATGCTTTTGACTTCAAACTCGAGTTCTCCATCAACTAGAATAGGTTTCGAGATGTAGTTAGTCGGGTTTGAGGTTGCACGGGTTTTAATAGAGAGACGTGGAAGACCGGATGTATCTTCATGTGAGGGGGCAAGTCCAACTTGACCGCTACTGGATTTACTATGGTAGTGATGGAATAGGGACCAAGGTATCTTGGGTTGAATGTGCGTGGTCCTTTTAGAGGTAGATATTTGGTGGATAACCAGACTTGATCTCCTACTTGATATTGGGGGGCTTCCTTCCGATGTTGGTCTGCTCCTTTCTTGTATTGTTCTTTAGCCCTTTGAAGGTGAGAAACGGCTTCCTTAAAGGCTTGGGTGATTGTAGAATGCAGGTGGTCTACTGCTGGTGTTCCAAGATCCTGGAGTGGATCCAACTCAGAGGTTCGAGGGTGACTACCGTATAAAAGAAAAAACGGGGTCTTCCCAGTTCCCGAGTGGACAGAGTTATTGTAGGCATATTCGGCTATCCAAAGGATATCTTTCCAAGTTTTTTCAGTTTGTTGTAGCATGCAGCGCAAATACTGTTCCAGAGTTTGATTGGTCCTCTCGGTTTGTCCGTCGGTTTGAGGGTGGTGGCTGGTCGAAAGTCTCACATCAATTTGAGCCGACCGACAGCAACTTCGCCAAAAATGAGAAATAAATTGACTACCTCGATTCGAAATTAGAACTGAAGGAAAACCGTGCAGTCGGACGATGTTTTCGAGAAATTCTCTGGCCAGAGTTGCTGCTGTTGGTAAGCCTTTGAGTGGAATGAAATGCGCCATCTTGGAGAATAGGTCCACGATTACTAGGATCGTATTGTATCCGGAGCATGGAGGTAGATCGGTGATGAAGTCCATAGAAAGCGTATGCCAAGGGCGAGGCGGGATGTCAATAGGGCGTAAGAGGCCGGCTGGTTTTTCCTTTTGACTCTTGTTTTGGGCGCATACTCCACAGGACATTATAAAGTCTCTGATATCTTTTTTCCAAGACGGCCACCAGAAGTAGCGCTTGATCTTTTCCGAGGTCTTGGTCATACTGGGATGTCCTTCCATTAAAGAATCGTGATAACAAGAGATTACCTTTTTCTGTAAATCTGTGCTGGGCAGGTATAACCGTTCTTGGAAATATAATAGGTTGTCCTTCACCGTAAAGTCCTTTCCCTGCAGATGCCAATTCTGTATGTCTGCTGGAGTTACCAGTAGCCTGGCTTTATCCTTAACTTCCTCTATGGATTGTGTGACGATTACACCTAGAATTCTTTGTTCGGGAATGATAGGTACAGGTTTAGGATTGATCAAATGTTCTTCCACTCCCATCTGAGAAAGGGCATCAGCTTTACCGTTTTTTGTACCAGGTCGATAGGTAATTATGAAGTCAAACTCGGCAAAGAATAGTGCCCAACGGAGTTGCCTAGAGGATTGAGCTTTTGCGGTTTTCAAATATTGCAGGTTTCGGTGATCTGTAATCACAGTAACGGTGTGTCGGGCCCCCAGAAGATAATGCCGCCAAGCCTTAAAGGCGGACTTGATAGCTAGAAGTTCCTTATCAGTAATAGTGTAATTGATTTCAGGAGGCGAGAATTTGCGGGACCAAAATGCCACGGGATGCAACTGATTGGTTACTGGGTCCTTTTGTGATAGAACTGCCCCCATGGCAAGGCTCGAAGCATCAGTTTCAACGATGTAGGGGAGTTCTGGGCGAGGATGTTTTAAGATCGGTGCAGAGATAAATCTAGTCTTCAAATTCTGGAAAGCTTGTTCCGCCTCGGTAGACCATTCAAAACGTTTGTTTTTCTTTAACAAGGCGGTGATGGGCTGGACTATTCGAGAGAATTCGGGGATAAACCTGCGGTAAAAGTTAGCGAAGCCTAACATGCTTTGAACACCTTTTACGGAGGATGGCGATGGCCATTTGAGAATTGCATCGACCTTCTTTGAATCCATACGCACTCCGCTAGGTGATAATATGAATCCCAAGAATTCAACTTCAGTCACGTTGAAAACACATTTTTCCAACTTAGCGAAAAGTTTGTGTTGACGCAATCTCTCGAGGACCATTTTCACGTGTTTCCGATGTTCAGTTTCCGATGAAGAATAAACGAGGATGTCGTCAATGTAAACAACAACACACAAATCTATGAGCTCTCTGAGGACATCGTTCATAAAATATTGAAAGGCGGCCGGGGCATTGCAAAGTCCGAAGGGCATGACCTGATATTCAAATAGCCCATACTTGGTGCGGAAGGCCGTCTTCCATTCATCGCCCTCTTTTACTCGTACCAAGTGGTAGGCTCCTCTAAGATCCAGCTTTGTATATATGCATGCTTTTCTGACTTGGTCCAGGAGTTCAGGGATCAAAGGTAACGGATATCTATTCTTAACTGTGATCTGGTTCAGGGCGCGATAATCTATACAAGTTCTAAGGTCCCCTTCTTTTTTTGGAACGAAGAACAAAGCTGAGGAAGCAGGGGACTTGGAAGGACGAATAAACCCATTCGCTAGGTATTGATCCAGGTATTGTCGGAGGTGAAGATTCTCAGGCTCGGTGAGGGCATAAATTCTACTACAAGGAGGAGTAGATCCAGGTATCAGGTCTATCTGGCAGTCATAAGACCTATGAGGAGGTAGAGAGTTAGCCTGATCCTTCCGGAAAACATCTTGGAATTCTAGGTATTCAGGAGGTAACTGGGGAGCCTCCGAGGAAATTGCTGCCAGTGCAACACCAGGTCGAGGGTGACAAGTAGAGACACATTCTGGAAACTGAACCGTTCTTGCTCGCCAATCGATCTGAGGATTGTGCTTCTCTAACCAAGGAATTCCTAGAACAATCTGGAACTGAGGGGCCTTGATCACATCGAACACAATCTTCTCATGGTGTCCATCTTGACTTACTAGCGTCACTTCTTGGGTGGTATGCGTTACTGGTCCGGAGGCTATCTCCGTACCATCCACCGTAGTAATGACGTCCTTTACAGCCTTTGGACAAAGAGTCAGATTCATCCTCAAAACCATTTCATGATCCACATAATTGCCAATGGCACCGCTGTCGACGTAAGCTTCAATCGCATGTAATCGATCCGGATGTTCAGGGCTAATGAGGACCATAGGTATCACGAAATGCGAGGTCACGGAACTGGTTTTAACGCTCAGCAAGAGGACCTCTATTCTTGTCGGGCGAGGTCGTTTCACTGCTCAGAGTTTGTGACCCTGGTAACTGCAGCTCCTACTGCCTTCTTGGCTGGTTTCACTGGACAGTCTCGAAGAAAGTGCCCCGAGTTTCCGCAATAGAGGCATAATTGCAGCTGTTTTCTCCTTATCCGCTCCTTTTGTGTTAGTGGTCCTTTCAGGCCCCCTATTTGCATGGGTTCCCCGGAGTCTACTCCTTTGGTAGGAGTTGGTGGTTTGGAAAATACTCGAGCATCAAACTTGGAACGATCGGCCTTCCTGTTCTGCAGTCTGTGGTCAATTTGAACGACTGAGTCAATATAGTCCGAACAGTCTTGCGGGGGATTCACTACTTGGGCTAACACATCTTTGAGCTCTCCACATAGACCTCTATAAAACAGCGTAATCCTTTTGTCCTCAGGCCATCGAGTTTCCACTATCAGTCTGTTGAAAGACGCAATATAAGACAAAAGGTCTTGATTACCCTGTCGCAATGAAAGGAGCTCATTGTCCAAGGCCTGCCCCTGTGAATGTCTTGCAAACAGTTTTTCCATACTGAGCTGAAACCTTGAAAATCATGGAGAACCGGATCATCTTGATTAACTAGAGGGATCGACCAGTCTGCCGCATTGCCACTAAGGTACGAAAGCACGAAAGCTACCTTAGCTTGATCAGTTGGAAAGGCTGCTGGCCGGCATAAGAAGTGCAACCGGCACTGATTAATGAATACTGCAAACCTCTTTGGGTCACCAGAAAATCGTTCGGGCGGAGCCAGAGGTACATTCCCAGGTAGGTTGATCTGCACTGGGTTCGTAGAGGATGTTGAAGGAAGATTTGCCCCTGATGCGGGTAACGGAGTTTGTCCTTCTTGTGACTGTAGCAATTGTCTAGCGAGATCGTCTGTTCGCTCCTTGGAAATAATCAGTTCCCTTCTTAGAGCATTCATTTCCTGACGGGCTGCATGCACTTCTGCTCTTAGTTCCCCAAGTAACTGGGCTAGTTGGTCGGTATCCGAGGTTTCCATAGCGCCTGGGTGGGAGTTTTGCGGTAGGCTTTGTGTTCTGTAACGCTCACCTGATTCCCGCAGAGGCGCCGGTCTTGACTGGGTGAATGCCGTATCTTCAAAGGTGATGTGTAACACACGGTTGGCTCTTTGGGCTGGACCTCTGTGCACTGTATGTCTGACTCGAAGAGTAAGATGTCTGCAGATAGAAAATATGGGATTAATGAACTGGGGTTATTGGGTGCCTCTCTCCTCTTCCCTTTCTCTTCTCCTGTAGAACCCCAAAGGTTAACGCCCTCACCTTAGGTAAGTGAACGCCGAGCTCTCCATCTGCCTCGGGGCAGGGTGCCGTAACCAGTTCCTTCACTGGATAAGGGTGCAGGCCTCTTGACCTCAGAGGACTGCTGTCCGTCGTTAACTGCACGAACGGTAAGTTCTGGGCGCTTCAAATGTCTTAAAAGTCTTTTGTAATGATATCTCTTGTTTTGCAGAGTTCCGGCGATGGCGTATGGCGGGCTGATGAGAGTTGAGGATCGAACCCGCGTGAGGAATAGAAGCGCCTGGAAGCACGTAGGTAAGCGCTTGTAGCCTGCTTCACGATGCGCACTAACTGTCCCTTTTATCTTGCAGGTACAAGTTCGGAGCTTTAGAGAAGCTGAAGGGTGCTGGAATACCCACTGGATTCGGCGTGGGAAGGAGTAATGGCACGTGAGTAATAAAGTTGCCCAATGTCTTTAAACGCACCTTCTTTTGTCTTTCAGATGCGGGATGCAGCGCCGAAGGCCTCCGGAGCGTGCGAAGAGCTGGTAAGCTTTTGTCTTTCAGATGCCGGAATGCAGTGCGAAGACCTCCGGAACATGCGAAGAGTAGGTAAGCCTTTGTCTTTCAGATGCCGGAATGCAGCGCAAGGCATTGGTGACAGCCGATGGACCAGGTAAGAGATGCGCTGCCACTGAAGACCGTAGTGCTAACCTGTTCTTTCTTTGTCTTTACAGGTGCTGCTGAAGACTGGATTCCAGGATGGTAAGCCTTTGTTTCCTTAGGCCCAGGATCAGAAGCAGAAGACACGATGAGCGTTCTGCTGCAGAGAATGCAGAATAACACAAAGCAAGATTCATCCATCGGGTGTGGTTTAAATAGCCTCCTGTAGTGCTTAGGTGTCTCCTTCCACAGCCACGCCTAGGTAAGAAAAGAGTTCCTGCTCTCCAGAAGAGTTCCAGTGTTCTGAACCTAGGGAGTGGCTCCTGCCCCACCCAACAGGAAAAGTAGTCCCAAACAGAAGAGGATCCGGGGTTCAACTGGCAGGTAAGTAAGCAGCATGGTCTGCTACAGGTAAATCCACCCAAGCATTATGAGCCCGGCGCCTCCAGCGCTGGGACTGGGCATCTTTATGAGCCTGGTGCCACTGGCGCCAGGACAGGGTCCAAAAGGTCCCAATTGGGACTGGCTGGCACTCGGAACCGGGGTTATGGGTCTGCTTCCAAGGGAGTCGGGCAAGTCCTGATCTTTTGGAAGCAGAGATCATGACAGCTCATGACACAATCCCATTGCTTAAAGACTCACAGGATCTGATGCCATTTACGTTCAGACAAACTCGACTGGCAAGTACTGGCCTGTCCCAGGGGTAATGTGAGTCTCCATCGATTTTCAATAGAGTCCTACAGATGGACTTAAGCAATATTGATTTAGAAAGTGTTGTGTTGCAGTATGTGGATGACATATTGATTTGTAGCACCTCAGAGGAACAGTGCAGACATGATTCAGTTTAGCAAATGATTATTCTTGCAGACAAAGGATATAAAGTAGACAGGGAGAAATTTCAGTATTGTCAATAAGAAGTACGGTGCGTAGGCCAGTTAATTTTGCATGAGGGAAAGAAAGTTTCTCATGAGAGGGCTGAGGCTTTTTTGAAAATAGTAAAGCCACTCACAATAAAGCACATGCAAAGATTTGTGGGACTATGTAACTATTTAAGAGCATGGGACTTTGATTATAGTTCATACATAAGGCCCTTGTTCCAAGCTCTGAAGAAAGCACAGGCAAATCAGGAAACAATTGTCTGGACTGAGGAAATGGAAGAAGGGTTTGATGAGTTGAAAAAGGCAATTTGCACAGCTCCAGTTTTAGGGATTCCCAATTATGCAGAGGAATTCTTTTTGTTTTCGCACATGAATGGCACTGTTATGACGTACTCACGCAGAGAACTACGTTCGGGTATAAGCCCCTTGCCTATTAGAGTGGGATTCTAGACCCAGTAATGAGGGGTAATTCTCCTTGTGAACAATCTTTTGCAGCCGCCGCATTCGCCATTGAGAAGGCTGCCAGCATAGTAATTGGGTGTTCTATGATGTTATTTGTTGAACATGCATTGTTTGCTATCTTGGAAAAACTTAAAGGCACGTTGACTTCTCAGAGAGCTTCTGCCTACGAGGTGGTCATATCGAATCCAGCGATTAAAATAGTTTGATGCAGAATAGTGAATCCTGCCATGTTTGGAGCAGAACCACTGGCAGAGGACGAGCATGCACATGATTGCTCGAACTATGAGGAATTCTATGTTCAAATCCGAAGGGTGATGGAAAATGCGTTGGCAGCTGGGGAGATTCTCTTTATCGACAGTTCTTTTAGAATCGATCAAAATGATAGACAAAGATATACAGGGGCCACTGTGGTGAAGCACATGGCCAATGGAGAGTTTGAAGTATTGATAAGTGCATGACTACCATCTAACTTTTCAGCACAGGCTGCAGAATTAGTGGCGCTGATTGTCGCGCTCGAGAATCATGCAGACCAAGAAGTAACAGTGTACAGTGACTCTGCCTATGTGACATCAACAGTGCACGCAGGGCTAGCACGTTGGAAAAGGAGGGGCTCCACACAGCCTTATTGGACAGACTTATTAAAGCACTACAACTCCCAGTAGCCATTGCAGTCGTTAAATGCGCAGCACACACTAAAAGGGCAGACTTTATCTCACATGGAAATCAAAAGGCAGATGAGGAAGCAAAACGAGTTGTATGTTCAGAAAACAGTACAAGCCAGATGTGAATGAAAGCATGGTGGTGATGATGAGTGTGCCTGATTGTTATAATGATCTGTCTAGGACTCAACTTGTAGAGATCCAAGGGGAAGCACCTCAGGATGAGAAAAACCTGTGGACACGGAGGGGATGTTCTTTGAATCCTTCCGAAGCATTGTGGCCACAAGACAGCACTGGTAAACCGGTGATGCCTGTAGCCTTTTTTGAGGGTGGCATTAGAGCAGCTACACTACCCTGTGCAGGTAACTAGAGAGAGCCTCGCTGCAACAACTGCAGAGGACTGGTTCATTCCAAATTTGGAAGAACACGTTGTATTTTATGTAGTACACTGTATCCTATGTCAAGGGTTTACTGCTGGGCACACACTGCACACAGTTCGAGGAGTTATTCCGATACCTAATGGCCTCTTTCAGCATTTGCACATCGACTATGTCGACATGTTGCAAGTAAGAAATGGATACAGATACATGATTGTAGTGGTATGTCCCTTTTCGAGGTGGATTGAGGCTGGTCCATGTATACACACAGACTACACCTGTTCAGTAAACTTTTTAGTACCAGAAGTGTTTCCGAGATGGGGAATATCTGAAGTATTAAGATCAGATAATGGTCCTCATTTTGTTAATGAAGTCTTTGAACAGATAAGCTTGTTGCTTAATATAAAGCACAAGTTTTCATCGGCTTATCACCTGCAAGTGAATGGGATCTGTGAGAGACTCAACGGCTTGCTTAAAGAAAGAATAGCCAAATTGAAGCTTACCTTGAAGAAAGGATGGTTGCATTGCCTACCACTGGCATTGTATGCATTGAGAAATCAACCAGGTTCAGACCACCATCTTACCCCCCATGAAATAGTTGCAGGGAGGCGAATGAGGACACCTCTCACACATCCATCTAGAACTAGAAGTGATGTCCAGACAACAGCAGAATTGTTAGGAAAGGAGTTACGTGATTACTTAACATGCATGACATTAAGTATCTCTGTCATTTCAGATCAGCTCAAGCGAAAGGGTTGTGGGGCTACTCAGAAAACAGAAGGAGATGTTACAGCAACCGGAATGAAAGAACTATGCCTTCCCAAACGTTTCCCCGGTGATCAGATCTTGATCTGAAACTTCACAAGAACATGGCACGAGCCACGTTCTAATGGCCCATTCGTAGTGGAAGACGTGACACCACCTTCAGTCAAATTACACGGCACACGCGCTTGGATATTTCTCTGAGACGTGAAAATCTATCCTGGGAACCCCTTCGCCCTCACCCCTGTCGGAAACAAGCATCGGGGAAGAACCACAGCACGTACAGACTAGATCTATGATGAGGAAGAAGGACATAGAAGCTGTCAAATAAACCAAGAGTATATTCGACTGTGGCTTATTTCGGGACACTCTTTTTAGGCACTAAAAAAGGAGTTAAGGAAAGCTATTTGTTCTTGAGCCATAGGAGTTTGTTGACATTGGACTGAGACACATTTAAATCTTGAGCGAGAAGGAGAGCATGCCAGATTTGGAGTGCCTTTTTGACAACTGGAAGAGGGAACAGTTCCCCGATTCCTTTCTCACTCAATTTCTTTTCAGAGGTACCCATGGTGGTGCCTAATGACAACATTTCACAGATCGTTCTTGCAGTTTTTCTGTTCATTTTGCACGCATACCCTGCGCTTGCCGGGAGAACTACTAGTGTTCATCTGTTCCTGCAAGATCCTATGTATAGTCTGATCGTGAGGAGACTGCTCGCAGCTATAATAGAGCAAGTTCTTCAGCTTCCTGAGTACAGTGATGAAAACACAAATGCCGCTATTGGCTGATAATGCACATAGACTGGTCAGCTCGGTGTTCTATTATTTGATTCAAGAGTGCCTGCATCTTATTGGGAGACAAACTTATGTCCGCACGTTCCTGAAGGATCCGAGGAATAATGCAGTACTTAATGAAATACTGGGAGACATAATAACACAGGTGAACCTTTACTCTGAAAGAACACTGAGAACTGAATGAGACGTTTGAGGAAAAAGATCCAAAAGTCCACTGGTTAAAGGACTTTGGTTCATGCTGAAGGAGAATCCTCATGTCGTCTGGTGAAAGGACGATTCGTTATCTTCATTGGGAACTTTTGTTCATCGTCATATAGTCAGCCAGCTGAAGCTGATTGAGGAACTTGTGGAGCAGATTCAGCAGCTTCCAGAGCATTGCGTGGTGTTGCCCGATTAAAATCAGATTTTCCTTCCTTAAATAAGAGTAAGAATGGGCAGCATCAATAGCAACATCATCATCATGACAGATCACGAGAGACGTCCACGATGTGCAAGAAGCTAGTGTTGTAAATGGACATACTTATACGTGATTTACACTTGCATTTTGTTCATAGTGATACTGCTCTGACTTACAGTATGCACTGCATACTATTTGGAGCCAAATTGAGCAAGGATTCCTGTGTATGCTCCTATGCAGAATAAGGGTACAGGTGTGGCAACTACTAAGCAACCGAGACCCATTGTAATCATTCCTATTCCAGAAGGCGGTGTAACGTTGTCTGGTGCTATGACAAATGTCACCAGACATCTTTCCTTAGAAAAGAGTGTTATAGAAATTGTCCTCGAGCACCAGAAACAGGCTCGAAAGGAGAGACAAAGGAAGAGATTGTCTAGGAGTTAACCTACACAGGTAGCACATGTAAAAACACCCAGCACACTGACAAATGTTTCTATGATTGGTCCAGTAAGGAAGAACTATCAGCATATGAAAGAAGTGGGAAGAAGGACCTCAAAGGAGGAATGCTTTGTATGTGCACTCCTGCCTTAGAGCATGGGGACATCTAAAATCTTCATAGCTATTGAAATAGATGTCCTGACTGCACACTGTATATGACACCTAGCATTCCGTCGCACAAGAGGCCAGTTCATGGGTCGAACAGCCTATTTCAAATGGGAAACTGAATGGACAGATCAAGACGAAGACGACTATGGCCAAGATATGAAGACAAGGCTAAGAGCTCACACCAAAAATCTTGTGATCAGATACGAAAAACCTGGAGTGAAAGGAACTGGAATCAGAAGGGAAGCAAACAAAAGACTGGAAAGTACAGGGAAGTCTGCAGAAGACATTCGTAGATGGGAAAACAGAGGCCAGATGCAGATTTGGGTTCAGTGTTATCACCTGATGGTTGGGAAGAAGGAGTGGTGATCTGCAGAGACTGAGTAATAATGGGTCACTACCAGCCAACTATTGAGAATGCACAATGATGTGTAAACCTTTATGGTAAAAACTTGCTAAACTACTGACCTGGGTCAAAGATAGAGGAGGACCCTTGCAGATAGTGCCTTTGGAGAATGCAAAGCTTCGGAAACAATGGCACAAAAAAAGTTGGAGAGAACTAGAACTGTGGCCGAGTCTTTGAGGCACAAGGAATGAACATTGGGACAGCAGTGATAATGGATCACTATTGGGCTTGTGGATCCAGAGCGGATATGAAGTTACCCAAGGATTGGGGAGGACGATGCTCACTAGTGAATGTCCATGTTCCAGCGTTGGTGATTCGTAAAAGTGACTTAAGTCTTGACAGTTTCCTGAAAGCAGACGCTCACCTGAGGAGGAAGAGATCTGTGGAGCTAATTAAACGAATGAAGAGGAAGAACTATTTCTCAGCCAAGTCAATAGAAGCTTTTGACTCCATCCCGTATGAACACAGATTGTTCAGCCAGACTTCGTCGGTATTCATGATGATCTTCATGCCAAGAATCCAGGTCGGAGCAAATACCAAATGGCTGCAGATTACCAGATGGGAGTTGCTGCAATCAACACTACCATAAAGATATTTAATGCTATCAGAGAAGAGCTGAGAGCCATACGACTGATGATTCTTCAGAATAGATACATCCTGGACATGATCACAGCTATGGATGGAGGTGTTTGTGCAAAAATCAGAGAATCATGTTGCACGTTCATACCGTCTCATGATGACGAGAATGGCCCTTGATAGAGGCCATAGAGATGCTGACGAAACTACACGTCCAGATGATAGACAAAGTGGAAGACATTGCTGATGACATTTGGTTTTGATCACTCTTTTCTTGGGTTCCACAATGGATGGCAGACATGTTCAAGTTCCTTGGAGACCATATCGTATTGGTGTTGCTTGGATTTGGTGTGATTAGAATAATACTTTTGTGAAGGCCAGCATCCATGCACCTGAGGGAACGAAGTTCCTGTATCCAAAGAATCATAAGATGTTTGTGGGAAAGTGGATCTATTGCAGCCCAAGTGGACAGTGCATGCCCATGACTTGGAACAAGGATGAGCATGTAAAATCAGCTGGATACCTGAAGGGAGTCATAAAGATATAGATTCCAAAGAAGCATTTCTTCAGACAAGGATGTGTAGGTATGAAGGATGATGGGAAAGTGGTCGATGAATCGCCCAGAGGGGGGAGTGTAGAGAAGGAGCCAAGTAGCCCCACCTCAACCACCTCACCCATATTGCCTATATGTTGGGAACCAGAGAGTGAGACACGAGCCAAGCCATTGAACATACAGATACCAAGGAGAATCTTGGAAACAAGGTTCCCATTGAGAAAACCATACTTGCATAAGAGACAGTATGATGGCCATTTGAATGAAATCCCAGAAGAAACAGGACAGCTGAATGGAAGAGAAGAATGGTGATGCCACCGTCACACGAAGCAAGATTACATACATAGAAGAGATGCAGAGACAAGAGAATTAAGATATTCTATGAGGCATCAAGAAAGTATCAAAGAGAAGTGACATCTTGGAATCAAGATGAAGAAACCTATGCTACAGAAATGATGAAGATATCAAGTAATTTTACAAGTGTACAAAGAAACTTGCTTTATAGTGAATAGATTGCGGCATGCACCAAAGGCAAGGCTGGATGAGCCCCAAGAAGCCAGGGTCTTATCAGGCTGGGATGAGCAGACATTGGATACAAATTGTGTGAAAGAACGAAACTCCTGTTCAAAAGACATGGACAAAAACAAGGAAGACGTCAGAGGTCTATTAGAAAATAATATTTTAAATACACTAAAGCTCGATTTTGTGGTCTTCAGTCACGTGGAAGGATGAAGTTGGACGAACATGACGACCACACCTACTCATGAGGGCAGAGTGTGCCTTCACTCCCCTGAATTCTCCAGAGCAAAATAACACTCCCAAGGACATGTTCAAAGCTTTAATTGACAGCAGACCACTGAGGTGATGATAGATGATATGCTAATTGGTGGGAAGCTATGGTTAAGACTAGCTCACCAGCACCTGGAAGACCAGCCTGTGTGTTGCTAATGTAGGTGGAAATGTACTGACAGAGGTTAGAGTGCCAACCAATTGTAGGGGGCCGTGTGATTAAGGGTCCTATAGTTTGTGTAAACAATGGGACATTGTGTATTTAGTGACGTTCATAGTGACCTGTTTGAGGGGAGGGTTTAGTTGCCCTGTCTGATGTTAAGAAGCCTATCATGTTCTTAGACCAGTATGGAACATATACTTCGATGTTCCCTTAGAACCAATCACAATTGCCACTAGGTTTTTGTAGTTTGCCACGTAGGATGACATTAGTAAATACGTAGGTTGACATCACCTATGATGAGTTTCTGTTATAAAAGAATGTTTTTTTTCCAAGATGCATTGAGAAACTATGCGCTGAGATGTCCGTTGATGTCCATTGTACTCCCTGTTTTAGATAATTGATATTAAAACAGTTACCTTTTTGCCAGCTACCTGAGTCGTTTCGATTGTTGATGTTTGAGTAACTTCTGCATCCCCATTCATCTCAAGGGTATTGCTAACTCGTCTGAAAGGGCTGGAGTCTCTCAGTTCACTAGCTGTACCACTTTGTCCTCCTTCATCTTCAAAGAGATGATGTACGAGGG
This sequence comes from Ambystoma mexicanum, assembly GCF_040938575.1. Classification (NCBI taxonomy): domain Eukaryota; kingdom Metazoa; phylum Chordata; class Amphibia; order Caudata; family Ambystomatidae; genus Ambystoma; species Ambystoma mexicanum. The sequence continues at coordinate 311,323,869 of NC_090935.1, forward strand.
CCTGGACCTTCTCCTCTACTTGCCTCAGGGTCTCTCCCACCATTTCTCAGAGAACCTGTATTTGAATATTGTTTCTCCTCTCCCTATTTTCTAAATCGTCCATCTCTAGCATCACTTCTGCTTCTCGGAGCTCCTACTCGGTCATCCTGGTGTCTAACGGCATTTCCACCAAGTCTGAATTAAGCGGATTATTTTCCAGACCATCTACCTTACTTTCAACGGTGCCCATCCTGCTTTTTAGGTCTGCCAATTAGGCCTGCATGTCTTCTCTGACGGCCTTAGTTTCTGCCAGGATATGCCCCGAGTCTTCCTTCATGGAGAAGAGGGGCATGTCCACCTCAGTTAACACTCTCCCCTGTGGGGGCTTCTTTACTAACCCTCCTTGTTTTCCGGGTTGCAGTGCCATTAAGTCCATCTTCAAGGTTTCCTCTTCTGTTCTCCTTCTATTTCATTCCTTTCGTACTTCCTTCCTTCACCTTTGCCTTCCTCTCTCCACCCTTCGTCTCTGTGTCCATCTTCCCCAGCAGACTCTGCCTTCCGGGTCCCCAGTCCGGGCGTCCAACTGCAGGTCCACCTCCACTTCACCCCTCTTTAGTATTCTTTCCTTGCACCCGGTTTCTGCAGCCTCTGTTGCTGCCCTGTCTGGTGGTGTGCTCTCTGCTCTTCTTATCCAGTCGCTGGGGGGTGCTCCGTGGTCGGGCCCCAGCAGATGGACAGTAACGTCACATATATTCCATTCCCTCCTTATCTCAATCCTTCGCAACGGCGTGGGTCACCCTTCCCCTCCTCTGGTGGGCTATCCCCTCTGTGGGTCTGCTTTACTCAGGGTCTGTCAATATGTTCACTGTTATGTTCCGTTTTTGCTGCATTGTTTTGGCGCTTACGGGTGTAGTTTTCGCGGCCCAGGTCTGTCACTGGTGTGCGAGGTCTTGGCTGTGTGGAGACCTCCTGATTGGGGGCTTCCTCAAATAATGATCCACCTACAAGTCAACTTCAGGACACAGGGAGCAATGGCAGTGCTCCAAAAGGCGGCCACTCCCGCTTTCTTCCTGTTGTAAAATGTTCCCCTTTTGCTTTCTTTCTGCCGCAATGCCTGCTGCTGTGGGATGGTATATTGTCCGGGGAGACGGGGCACCCCGGGGCCCGGCCTGCCCTTCCTCTATATTCTCCAGCATCTGTGGGGGCCTTCAAGTACTTGGGGTGCTATTTTCCTTCCTTGTGGTTTGTGTCTTCCTCACACCTCGGGTGGAGATATACTATGACTGGCTCCGCATTGCAGCTGTTAGCAGCCCAGTTACCAATCTGCATCGCAGCGTTTTAGCCTCTGTGACAATGGATTAACTTTGCCCCCTTCCTGGGGGAATGGCCACCCTTTGATATTTCATGGCTGCCCCTCTGGACACCACTGCTGACAGACGTTTTTTCCAATGGCTTTAAATCCACAGTAGGGTTTGGGGGTGGGGAAGCCGAGTCCGCAGGTATTCCGGTCTGTAGACTTTCTCCTGCACCCCGGGCCCCACCACATTACATTCCATTAAATTATTTATTTGTAAGGCGCAACCAATATGGCCCGGAGGCATAGGTGCACCAAAGACGTATTCAGCCTTAACTGGAGGGAAAGTCAACCATGGAGGAAATCCCAGCCCTGGTTATCTAAACAAATATGTTTTGAGTTGTTTTTTGAAACCCTCAAAGGACGGGCAGCTTCTGAATTCAAGAGGCAGGGAATTCCACAAAGTAGGAGCTGCTACCCAGATAGCGCACTTTTGTAGCAACGCTAACCTAGCTCTTGGCATCTGAAGCAATTTCTGACTGTTCGAGTGCAAAGTTCTGGTTTCCACTTTGTTTTTGAGTCTACCCGCTATATAGTCTGGAGATAGTCCTGCCAAGGATTTATAGATGATAGTCAGAAGCCTAAAGTCTAGCCTGGCCTCTATGGGGAGCCAGTGCAAGCTCATACGCACTTCTGACACATGTTCACATTTCCGCATCCCCATAATGGCTCTGATGGTGCTATTCTGCACTACTTGTAGTTTGGCCAGATCTCCTTTGCCGAGGCCTACCAGGAGACTGCTACTGTAGTCAATATTGGAAGAGATGATGGCCCACACGACCATTTTGCAGCTCTTTTGCGAGAGAAATGGCTGAATGTAAGAGGGTAGGCGAATATAATAGGCTGAAGACGAGACTAGGTTATTCACCTGTGCTGTCATGCTTCTTGTCTGATCGAAAATGACTCCTAGAGTTTTTAGCCTGTCTTTAGGGGTGATATCATGATCAGCAATATAGAATGTTTTATAATCGCTGTCAAGCTTATTCGATCTGGGCCTAGATCCAACAATCATCAATTCCGTTTTTTCATGGTTCAGGGCAAAACCACTCATATCCATCCAATCCTGTATCAAATCATAGATGTCCTTCACCACTTTGGAGTCTTCCTTGTAGTTACCCGAAAGTGGAATGAAGCATTGAGTGTCATCAGCATAATTTGAGAAACAAATCTTTTTTTGCTCTAGTAACTGGAAGAATGGAGTGGTGAAAATATTATACAAGACCGGAGACAAAGAGGCACCCTGAGGAACTCTGAATTTAATCCGAGCTGGAGGAGCCTCGGCTTGATTACTACAGACCATCATTGTTCTGTTGCCTAAGAAGGATGGCATCTATTCCACAGCTAGATTACTATAATTGGCCCCTTCCTGAAGTCTATTTAGTAGAAGAGAATGGTCGACCAAGTCAAAAGCGGTCGAAATGTCTAAGGCCATCAGCAGCATCATATTACCCTCGTTGATATTGGTCAACATGTTGGACTTGAGGTCTAATAATGTGGATTCTGTGCTGAGACTGGGTCTAAAACCCTACTGCCCATCATGGAGAATAGGGTGGTTTTGGAAGTGGCTCAATACTTGTTCGTATGCCACTCTGTCCAATATTTTAATCAACAATGTCAAATTGGTTATTCACCTATAGTTAGTCGCATTATTAGGGTACAGCCCTTGTTTTTTCAGCAAAGGGGAGATCCAGGTTTCCTTCAATCTCGTCAAGACATGACCTTCTTTAAAGGAGGCATTAACTATTTTAGTGATGGAACTAATCAGTAATTCTGAGCAAGCTTTAATCGCAGTTGCTGGGAGCAGTTTTAATTTAAGCAAGACAGTTCAGAGTTTGTCCTCTGTAATGCTCTTTAAGTTGAAGATGGGTTCTTCTCCGCTGGGCACACCCATCTTCTTTGACTGATTTCTTATTAACCTGTGGAGAGTTATAAGTTGTTACCTTTTGTATGTTATCCTTGGTTTTATCAATTTTATCCACCATCGTTTTTGGGATGAATACACACCAGTCCTGATCTCTACTAATATTTTCCTGCTGCTTGACGGCTGGTTTCTCTAGCTCCATCAAGATAGAGAACATTTCTTTAGTGTCGTGTTGAGCTCCCATGATCCGTCTCTCGTATGAGTCTTTCTTCACTTTAATAACAGCCAGTTTATAATTCCACGCAGAATTCAGGTATCTCGCTTTATCCTCTTCTCCTTTTTTCCAACAATAAATGTCCTTTCTCTTACGCACTCGTAGGTTTGTAATTTCTGCAGAGAACCACGTATTTTGAGGGAGGCTATTCACTTTCTTCCCTTTTAATGGGGCTAATGTGTTAGCTGCCTTCTCTAAGGCATCAAGTAGAGTATTAGTCATGTGTTCCATGTGAGAGTGTACGGAGGGATCCTTTTGGGTAAGCAAGGGCATCCACTCCTTGACTGTCGCTGGGTTAAACTTCCCCATTGTAGGCCTCCCTCCCTCACCGCCGCCGCTCCTCTCTTCACCCCGGCCGTCCCTCCTTACCGTAGTAGCTCCTCCCTCCTCTGCAGAGTTCGAGTCTGCCCACCTGTGTCTCTCCACAGGCCCCGGCCTTACCGCTCTTCTGTGTTCCTCTAACATGTCCTGTTCCTCAGCTGCTGGGCCTCACCACAGGTTCTGCCTTCTTGCCGCGCATCGAGGAGTCTTTGGGACACGCCTCTGCCTTTGCGGGAGCTCCAACCACTATCCAATACCCGGGTCGTCACGTACTCCCAACTGCAGGGAGGCCTCATCTCCTCCTTCTCTCCTGGTCGTGGTGACAGGTCTCCGTTACTGTGTCCGCATGTCGCGTCTAATCTCACTTAGGGCGTTCTATTCACCTTCGCTCACCACTTCGCTCCGTTTTCCGGTCTCACCTTAGGCTGGGGATGCTCGCTCTTATCTCAGTTATGCTGGAGGGAGCGGGAGCCGAAGACTATGCAGCCATTTTTCCCTGCGCCCCCTGGTGGTCTCCATGTAAATCATTCTAGATCAAAAGTGTAACAAGGTCCGTGTTCTGGCCTTGTCAAAACCTGGTGAGAACTCCTCTTTTTACGTGGGTAGTGGGAGCGAGAATCCCAGAGTTAGCCCCATGAGCAGGCACAATAAAGAGATTCAATACATTCTCTCTCCCATGGTGCCAGTATCTGCCTTTGCAGTACTCATCTCAAACCATGCCTCTTTGTAAGATGCCTGCCAGTGTTTCTCTTTTTGTTTCAGTAAAGCAACAGTATTAGAGAAAGCATGGGGAAGCCATCAAAGAAGCAGAAACACAGAAAAACTGAGACTGCTAAAAGCAGGGAGCACCCAAACAGTGACAGAACATATTGTAGTCAATGCCAGGGCACTCAACGAACAGGAGAGAGAAAGCTGCTGCAAAAAGCGACAAGCAAGAAGCATCAGCGGATACCTGTGCATGCCATCTGACCCCCTAGACCACCATGTTGTCTGCATGAACAATTTACCCTAACCTTTTTATCCCGACTCACGAAATCGAGCATTGCCCATACCAGGACATAATTGGCATTTTTCAATGGCGGAGCAGCATGGAAGAAGTGGGTGGGGCTTAAAGACCATTTTATAAAGTGGGTTCCAGCTCAACCATCCCATGTGGTGATAGCAAGGTCGGATTGGTCAGGGAAAGAGTACCAATCAATAGAGAGGTTGGGCTATCAGAAAAGCAGCAGGAAGCGTTGGTTATTTGGGTACGGTCAGAGGAGGTGGAGGACCAAAAGACCAGCAGGAGGAATGAAAGGGCAGTGGAGGTGTAGTTCAAAGAAGATGAGGTATTGGTTGCGAATGATAGGGGTACTGCTGATTAAGTGGGCGTGTGTGTGTGTGTGTGACAAGTGTGGATAGGAATAGAGAGATAATGGTGAGATTGTGAAGTGAATGGTACAAAGTGGAAGGGAGGGAACGGTTTGGTGGTAGTTTGGGTGTAGTAGTAGTGTAGGAGTGGTAGAGTGGGTGTAGAAGTAGTGGGAGGAGAGTGTAGCAGCCAGGGGAGGAGTGCAGTAGTGGGAGGATGAGTATAATAGTGGAAGGAGGAGTATAATAGTGGGTGGAGGAAAGTAGCAGTGATAAGAGGAGTGTAGTAGTAATGGGAGGAGTAGAGTGTAAAGGTTGGAGGAGGAGAGTGTAGTAGTGGGATGCGGAGTGTAGTAGTGGGAAGAGGTGTGCATTTGTGGGAGGATGGGTATAGTAGTGGCAGGAGGAGAGTAGTAGTGAGAGGTGTGTATTAGTGAGAAGTGGAGTGTAGTAGGGTGAAGAGGAGGGTGTCGCTCTGTAGTAGTGGGAGTAGTGACATAGGAGTGTTTAGGAGGGTAGCAGCAGAGAGGGGGAATAGTGAATTGGGGTGAGAGAGGAGTGTTTACATCAAAAAGTGGGGGCGAGTAGTAGTAGGAGTGAAACATCTCAGGGAAGCGTAAGGGTGCAGAAGGAGGAGACTGACACACAGGTAGCATAGTCATTTTTATAGACCTTATTAGCCGGGAAAATAAAGAGAAACGCTACAATGCCCTATCGCTAAGAGGGTTTCCCTGCCTCAACAAAAATTCGAATGGGTCTGTCAGAATGTCTTTGTAATTTAAAGAGTTCACTGACATGTGTCAAAAACCCTGCTTCTATCCCTTACAATTAAAACTAAACTAAAGATAAAGTAGATCTTCTTAGTCCAGAAGAATGACGCCCTTCTTCTGGATTGGGGATAAAAGTTCACTTCCAGGCTTTGACTTCTTCCCAGGGGAATGACTTCCTTCCCGGGGTCAACATTTTCTACAACATAAAGGACACAGTTGCAGCAGTTCTCTTTGGCAGACACACTGCTTAACTTTGGTTACCAGGAGAATGACTCCCTTCTCCTGATATCTTGATTTTACAGTTCAACACAAGCAGGGGGAATGATTCCCTTACCCTGGCCTTGATTACCAGGAGAATGACTCCTTTTCCAGGTATCTTGACTTCAGAGTTCGATACAACCACGGGGTATGACTCTCTTCCCCTGGTCTCTTTTCACTTGGTTGCACAGTTCAACACCTCCAGGCGGAATGCATCCCTTCCCCTTCCCTCTCTTTCACTTTGGTTTCACAATTCAACACTTTCAGTCTTTTTCTTTGAGGGTCCCAGACCCAGGCTTCCCCCTCTCCAGACTTGGGATAACTTGGTTCACTCTACTACCCAGTAACACCATGAGAAAGATGGTTTGTACATCTCTTCCCTTGTGGGTGCAAGACGCAGACCTGTATTTCTCCACTGCTTTTATGTGGCAGACCTGGTTCACTCTCCTCCCAGGTACTGCCACAAAGGAGATTACTTGTATGACTCTTCTTTTGTGTGCGGGTCCCACACATGTATTTCTCTGCTTTTATTTTTGGCGGTCTTAATATTCTTCTTTACGCCAGGGGTTCCCTCCTTGCCCGTCCTCTGCGGTTTTGATCTGCTGTCTCTTAAGTCTTGCCCAACTCTGCTGTGCCCCCAGTAACCGTCCCGACAACCCAGGCTCCTTTACGGTTTCCGCAGGTGTGCTTCATTCACTCAGTCTCTGTCTCGTCCTTCTTTGGTGTACTGCAGTGGCTCTGTAGTCTCTGACCCCTCGCAGACTGCACATCTGTGCTTCACGCATAGCCCAGCTGTAGAGATATCGCGAGAGTCACCAACTCTCGCGAGATCTCGCTTTGGTGGCGAGGACCGCCCCCGCATGTTTCGCGTGCATTACGGGAGCACCAGAGGACGCGGCAAGACGCGTCCTGCCGGCTCCTCCGAGATTAGGGCCTGGGGGCTCGTACCACGAGACATTTTAGTCCCACAGCCCTGCAACAGTTATTAGGCACATTTGCCTAGCCTTCAGGTTCTGTATTACTTACATGTTCCTGGCAGATGTCCACTGTGTAATAAAAGACATCCAGCCAGTCATCACGCCTCCTGTCATCTGTGCAAGCGTTTACTACATAAATTGGCGACGAGGATCACCACTGCAACCCACGTGGGAACATGCAAGGAGCGACGCCGCCACCCCCTTCCTGTAAACTCCAGGTAAACCCGCCATCCCGTGGCCGCAATGGCAACCCCTTTTCACGATGTATGTAGAGGCGGGATTTTCAGCGGCACGGCGTAGGGCTATGTTACTTAATGCCCTAGGAGTGGAAGGACAGCGGGTGTTTGAGAGTCTCACCCCGATCCCGGTGGCAGGGGGCAACGATGACGTCTTTAAGGAGGCAGTTAGGAGAAGAGTGAAGAGATTTGCCAGTAAAGAGAACACGGTGTTACACAGAATACGCTTTTACACCCGCAGACAAGAAATATCTGAACCTGTCGACGATTACGTCACCAAGCTGCGAGAACTGGCGGCACTGTGCAGTTTCGGCAACAATGCTGAGAGCCTCATCTGCGACATGTTGACAGTCCACACTAACAGCAGAAAAGTTCAAGATAAATTCATTATGGAGAAAGAATTACAACTGGAGAAGGCGATCGAAACTGCCAGAGCGGTTGAAGAAACGACGGGAAGACGAAAAGAACTCACAGGAACCCAGAGTTCTGCTGAAATCCAAGCAGTCACATTTCACTCAAAGAAAGAAAGACAGACACCCGACACAAGAGAGGGGAGAGGAGGTAAGAGAGAACCTCTGAAATGCCACAGGTGCACCAGCACGAAACACCTGGCGTTCGATAGGGAGTGCCCAGCTAGAGACAAGGAGTGCTCCATCTGCAAACGCATTGGCCATTTCTCGTTGGTATGTCGGTGGAGGAACAAGAAAGTTACCAGTGTAAACACGGATCACAATAGGGAGAGAGAATCGTCCTCAGAAGATGAGGGGAGACCCACAGTCATTATGATAAACAGCACAAGGGCAAGAAGAGAAAAGCCCCATTGCACAATCAAAATTGACGGTCGCGAAACAAGAGTTATGGCAGACTCTGGTTCGGACCTCACCATAATACCCCTATGGACATATAAGGAAATGGTGGGAAAAGAAAAGGTCCAAGTTCTCACCACACGACACAAACCCACAGTATTTGGAGGGGCGTCAGTTGAACTACTGGGATATATCAAAGGGAAGGTGGAGTTTAAAGGAAGAGAAACCACCACCAGAGTGTATTTCAGCCACGAAGGCCCAGCGGTACTGGGATGGGACGACCAAGACAAGCTCAAAATCAAACTGGACCCCAGCACAGAAGACCAGGTACTGTCTGTCTGCGCGAGGAATGGGCCCATTGTCAAGAGTGACTACCCAAAACTTTTCTCGGAGGAGCCGGGTAACATCAAGGGCTTTGTCCATAAAATAATGCTCAAAAAGAATGCCGTCCCAGTCAAACATCGAGTGAGGCCTGTGCCAGCAACCGCAAGAGACACTCTCAGGGATCAATTGGACAAAATGAGAGCGGAGGGTGTCATTGAAGAAGTTGAAGCGTCAGAATGGCTGAGCCCAGTAGTGCTGATAAAGAAACCGAACTCGCAAGAGCTAAGGGTGTGTATAGACCTTCGCAGTTTAAACTTAGAGGTCATCACCGACAACTACCCACTACCGAGCATAAATGAACTCATTTTGTTGATGAAGGAAGCCAAAATGTTCTCAAAACTGGATATGAGAAACGCATACCACCAAATACAATTGCATGAAGAGTCAAAACCCCTCACAGCATTCATCACACCATTTGGCACCTATCAGTTCACCAAGATGCCATTCGGGTTATCGTCGGCAGCGTCAGCGTTTCAACGCATGATGGATGTTTTGTTACGAAAGGTCAAAAATGTCGCATATTTCCAGGACGACATCCTTGTGTACGCAGGGGATGAACAAACGCATGACGCCACATTGAAAACTGTCCTGACCAAGTTGCAAGAAGCAGGGGTGAGGCTACGCCATGAAAAATGCGCATTCAAAGTGAAAGAGGTCGAATACTTGGGGTACAAAATCTCAGAAAAAGGGATCAGTCCCAAACAAAATCTGATGCATGCAATCATAAAAGCACCGGAACCTACCAGCAAAGACGAAGTAAGATCATTTCTTGGACTGGCAGAGTATTACGCAAAATGTATCCCCATGTTCTCTGAAACCTCAGCACCACTCCTTGACCTACTCAAAAAAGGTTTGGTATTCTCGTGGCAAAAACCCCAGAAGAAGGCGGTTGAAAGTATAAAACGGCACATCATGGAAGCGCCGTGTTTACAGCCATTTAACCCAGAGTGGGATACAGTCATCACCACGGATGCCAGTGCATATGGACTAGGAGCAGTTCTTATGCAGAAGAAGGGGGACACGGAGCATGTGGTAGCCTTTGCCTCGAAGGCCTTGTCCTCGGCGGAACAGAACTACTCTACCATAGAAAAGGAAATGTTGGCGTGCGCATGGGCGGTAGAACATTTTAGAACATATGTGTGGGGCACGAAATTCAAATTGGTGACAGACCACAAACCCCTCATTCACATGCTCAGCCCGGGAGGTACCAAAGTGTCCACACCCAGATTGGCACGCATTGCAGCAAAACTACAACGTTTGAAGTGCAGCACATATCAGGGTGGAAGAATTCGCAGGCTGACTGCATGTCTAGATTGCCAGAAGGTAAAGACAAGGCCACCACGTTTCTACAAGGAAAATGCATAGTGGCATCTATCACCGATATAAAAGCACCTGATTATATGGAACTCAGCGAGAAACATTGGCTGGAAGAGGACAGAAAAGACCCGGCCATGGCGAAAATCCGTGAGTGGATCAAGGAAGTGTGGCCAGGTGAAAAAATGGTGCCAGAAGGTATGAGACCCTATTGGAAGGTGGCCGAAGAGATATCTGAAACGGACGGAATAATAATGAAGACGGACCAGATAATCCCACCTGTAGGCATGAGGAGCACCATTCTATGCAGAGCCCACGCGAGTCACCTGGGAAACACGATGACCCGGCGCAGAGTCCCGGAGGCCTACTGGTGGCCGTCCATGGACCAAGAGATTCGCACCATGATAGAGCGCTGTCATGAGTGCCTCAATAGCGACAAAAGACTGAAACTCAGACAGGCACCCCTAATTACCACAGAAGTACCAGAAGCGGTGTGGTCAAAAGTGGGCATAGACTTTATAGGACCTCTGGAAGCGATGGCACCAGAACATCGGTACGGCATAGTGCTGGTTGATTACCTATCCAAGTGGGTCGAGGCTGAGTTCGTCCCAAACATTACCACAGCGACGGTAATTGAAGTCCTCATGGAAATTTTTCAAAGAGAAGGCCTCCCCAAGGAAGTAGTAACAGACAATGGGGTACAACTGATCTCACGGGACATGGAACAATTCCTAAGAATGCACAATATATGCCAAAAGTAGGCGGCCTTGTATCATCCCCAAGCCAATGGGCTTGTTGAAAGGGCCAACAGGTTCATTAAGGGAGCAATCCAACTAGCCACGGCTTCTGGGATGGACCCCCTAAAAACTACCAAGGAGGCCATAGCGGCCCACAGACTCACTCCAAACGGAATAACGCAAATATCCGCGTTTCGAATGTTGAGAGGGAGGAGTGCTGCCTCCACGCTCATACCACCATGGTTATCCAAAGTGAGAGAAGATGAAGCAGTGGACATGTCAGAAGTGGTGTGGAGAATTGAAAACAGCAAGGCACGCATGAAAACATGGAGTGACCAAAGAAGAAGAACCAAGCAAGCATCAGACATTGGAGGGGGAAATTGGGTCAAAATAAGACTACCAAAAAAAGGACCAAATCACGGGCTCTCGGTTCAGCAGACCCACCAAAGTGGTCCACAGGGGAACGAACCATGTCCGCACCGAGGACGGGCGCACATGGAATCTGGAAAGAGTAGCCCTATATCAGAAGAGACAAGAAAGAGCAAGAACCCCGGAGAGACCACATGCCGAAGAAGGAATAGACAATGAGCGAAGGGAACAACGGGAGCCCGAGAGAAACGACAAAGAAAGGGAAGAAACAGAGATGGAACCGGGATCGCCCATGCCAGAATCCGAACAGGAGCATCAGGAAGTTCGCGCAGGAAAGGGTGACCGGCCGAGAAGAGAGCACAGAAGACCGGTGAGATACAGTGACTATGTTATGCAATGAACTTCCTCTTTCCTTACCAAAGGGAGGTGTGTAGAGATATCGCGAGAGTCACCAACTCTCGCGAGATCTTGCTTTGGTGGCGAGGACCGCCCCCGCGCGCTTCGCGCGCATTACGGGAGCACCAGAGGACGCGGCAAGACGCGTCCTGCCGGCTCCTCCGAGATTAGGGCCTGGGGGCTCGTACCACGAGACATTTTAGTCCCACAGCCCTGCAACAGTTATTAGGCACGTTTGCCTAGCCTTCAGGTTCTGTATTACTTACATGTTCCTGGCAGATGTCCACTGTGTAATAAAAGACATCCAGCCAGTCATCACGCCTCCTGTCATCTGTGCAAGCGTTTACTACACCAGCCTCTTTGTGGGCCTGGACCTCTGCTTTCCAGCTTCTGAACTGGTCCTTCAATGGTGTAGGGACGTTTTCACCTTCTCACCAGTGTTTCGCTCAGCAGCCTCTTCTGTCTTCTATGCTGAACCACGTGCCCACTCGCGTCTCCTCCAGGGATGGCTTGACAACATAGCCAGTCCTTCTTCGGTTTTTATTTTGCTTGTTTAGTGGCCCTTGGTGGAGAACTAGAATGCTCACATCGGATTTTGGGAGCAATATTCATAGTTCACACCTCCTCATCTCAGTCTTTGTCCCACAAGTCCTACTTGGGTAGACTGGACTCTTCCTCATCTCAGTAGTGGTTATCCCTATGGTTTTACACACACACATGGGGTGATGTGGAATTATGTGTGAGGGTTGGATTGCAGGTGATCATACCGTGTTCTCCCGAGATGTTCTCTCTTGTCCCCAGGGGGGTGTCTCTCCCTGTGATATCATCCCATGGTGCACCACCCCCAGGGTGACTATTGGATAGCCGACTCATCACCCTAGCCTCATGGGAAGGGCTCCAGCTCAGGGAGAAGTGACGACAGGGTGACTGGGGTAGGAGTAGGTCAGAGGGAGTAGTGGTAAGAGTATTAAAGAAGATGTGAGCGGGCATGATTAAAGTAGCCTGAATATCATGGAGCAAGTGCAAGGCATGTTACAATCTCACACTAGAACACTAATCTGTGGGTAGAACAGGGAATGATAGGAAGTCCCTGTGGAAAGTGAGATAGCCTGCATTTACAGAACCAGCATTAAGAAAAGGCAGATCTTAAAACAGTATGGTCAACATTTAGTAGAACTAACTAAGGGTTAAGGACATCTGGGTTAGGGAGATCTGGGTTAGGGAAGAGGGTTGTGGATAGATGCCATTCCCCAAACACCTTCTTCAATCGGTGCCTTTGATCACACAATTTAACTCTCTCTGTCCTGTACAAGTTAATCGTTGCTTAAATGAATCATCCCTATACCTTACGCTGTATCTATAATTAAAAAAACCTGCACTGTCTCAATGACTCAGGCTGTTTTCTGTTCTACCTCTGATAATGCAGTGTCAGAAGTGGGAACATCGACCTTGATACAGAGGTCACGCATAGCCTAGGAACATGGGAGCACGAGAACCGACGCTCGACACCGGGGCTCGACCTACTGCCAAAACTTTGAGTCCCTGGGACAGTCTTAGTAATGAAGCCTATATACCAGTATGAAGATCTCCCAGGGAGAGTACTTATAAGTTGTGAAGCGCAAATATGTATTGGATTCTGGTAAACAAGAAAGATATGGTGGAGATCTCTGAATAATTCTGGCTAGGGACTGCATTGGATACTTTACCCCGAATGCAGTAACCAGATGAGCCCAGTTTATAGGCTATTTGCCATGGTCAACCACATAAGCCACCCCATTAATGTCCAACCCCTTTTGATCAACCAATCCCCTGACTCCATTCATCTCCAGAAAGAAGGGCCCACAGAAAATCAGTAGTGTACATGATTACCTAGCCATCTTCCAGCCCTGGATGTTGACTGCCTAACTCAAACCTAACCATTCCTAACTGCTCACTTGGCTTCCCTAAAAGCAGCCCACCACAATAAAGGACATCTTTTTACAGGTGTGCGCAAATTTGACTGAATAACTCTCATAGTATGCAAGCTCCTCTCCAAGACAGGATATTGCTCAAGACTTCATGTATCGTCTACACTGCAGTCATGAGTACCAGCGTATCTGGTGGCTAAGCTCCACATATCTAGTGGCGCACGCTCCTTGCACAGCAATTCGATCAACCTGCTCGAATCATAACTTTTTTTTTTTAAAGTTTTTATTAAATTTTGAACAAACAAACAATAATACCAAACAAACAGTGCATGTTCAACAGTTTCTTTACACTTTTTAAATTTCCTAACCACTACTCCCACTACCCCACCCCCCTTGCAAGTCTATCATCTCGAGTCATCAGATTCCACACCCTGTGGTTCGGTCTCCTCCTCAACAGGTTCAGTCGGGTCATCTAATGACCCAAACAGTCTGGCTATCAGTGATTTCCAGGCCATCAGGGACTCATTCTCCTCCTCCCCCCGTTGCTGCACGCCTCTTGCCATGCTATGGTTTCGGCTTCTGCCCATTTTTGCAAGTCTTTCCACCACACCTCAATCCTCGGCACATGGCATGACTTCCATCCCATGGCAATCCTTCTCTTTGCAAGCACTTAAGCCAGGTCCCTTAGTTTGCTTACATGCCTGAGTTTCCGTGGTCTGGGGAACCCCCCCAGCAGGCAGGCCCATACCGGTCCACTACTATCTTGACCCCTCTTCCTTCTAGTTTCTCTTTTACCCCCCTCCAGAACCTCTCTATGATCGGGCATGACAAAAACATATGCACCATGCCTGCGTTCTCTTCGTCGCACTTGGGGCATGCTTGCCGACCTGCATTCTCGAACCTCGATATCCTCCAAGGCGTCATATAAGCCCTGTGTGTTATGTAAAGCTGTATCTGTTTCAGTCTCGCGTTTCTAGACACCTTCTTATGATACCTTTGCACCCGTTCCCACATCCCATCTCCCATTTGGGCCCCAACCTCCGTTTCCCAATCCAATCTCAGCTGCGTGACCTCCATCCCCAGTTTAGACATCAACATCTCGTACAATCTGGAGACCTCATGGCCCCCCTCAGCTATCTCATATATAACGTCGATGGTGGCGTCCAGTTTTTCCTCCAACACAGTTTCGGGCCACATTCTCTTAATCCTCTGTACCATTCTGTGGTACGTGATGTACTGACCTTCGTGCAACCCGGCCTCCTCCCGCAGCCCCTCAAAGGTAACACAAAAGCCCCACTGCCAAATATCCCCCATTGTTGCCACCCCAGCCGGCTCCCAGTGGGTCCGGAGTATCAGTCGCAGCTGAGCGTCTGCCCCTGTCAATACCACCAATGGCATCTGCGGCGAGCATGGGGACGGGTTCCCCATCAATTGGCATGCCCTACGCAACACCTTCCACCCCAGCAGCATCATTTTAGGGCGCCCCACCATCTCCGCCCTGGGTGCCCACATAACTTCTTTCAAATAAAAGGGTGCACAATCCCACCCAAACAGCCTAAATTCGGAGGTCTCTTCATCAGATAGCCATTTGGCCACATATTGCAACTGGCTCGCCACATAGTTCGCCTCGTAATTGGGCAGCTTTATACCCCCTTTGTCATGGAAGTTCTGGAGCTTCCATAACGCCACTCTGTTTCGCGTGCCATGCCACAGAAAGTCCCTACACATGCTATTCAATTTGGCAAAAAACCCTTTAGGAATCAGATACGGAATATTCCCGAAATAATGTAGCCTTGGCAGGACCACCATCTTTAGCATCGCTCCCCGCCCCATCATCGCCAAAGGCAGCTTCGCCCAAAACCGCATGCATTTCTCAATTTTTTGGATTGCCACCTCTGCATTACACCTATGCTCCTCCCCCACGGTGTGATATATATCTATCCCCAGGTACCGAAAAGTATTAACCGCCCACGGTACCTGTAAGACCGGTAACCTCTCCCCTAGAACCCATGTATACCCCCCCAACGGGAACAGACTAGACTTCTGGGGGTTCACGCTATGCCTGATAGCACAGCGTATCTCCCAAGCACTTCCAAAATGTACTGGAGGTTCTCCTCCGGATACCGCACATACAGCAACATGTCGTCCGCATATAGGGAGACCAAATGCTGCTCCCCGTTCACCTCAATGCCTATGGTGTCATATTGCTGCCTCAAATAGATCGCGAGAGGCTCCAGGGCCAAAATGTAGAGCATAGGGGACCACGGACATCCTTGTCTAGTACCCCTACCAAGCTGCCACCTCTCTGATATCACAGATCCCGTCTTTACTCTGGCCAGCGGTTCCCTATACAAAATCTCCGCCCACCTTACATAGCCAGGCCCTAACCCATAGTGTTTCAAGGCCGCCAGCAGCCACGGCCACCTGACGGAGTCGAAGGCCTTGATCGCATCCAAGGACACGATTGCCATTTCCTCCTCACTTCCGCTGCCAAACTCAATGATCCTCTGAAGTCGCCTATGATTGTTGGTAATGTTTCTATGGGGGACATAGCCCGTTTGATCCGGATGTATTACCTTACCAATGACCTTTTTCAGTCTATTCGCCAAGACCGCAGTTAATATCTTGCCGTCTTGGTTCAACATTGCTACAGGTCTGAAGGAACCACAACTGCGCCCTGGTTTATTTGGTTTCGGGAGAGGTACTATAACAGCCTCTCTCAGTGACTCCGGCAGGCGGCCCGTCTCGAATGCCTCATTTATCATCTCTAGCAGCGGGGGGAGGACCTCTTCTATATATACCTTGTAAAATTCGCTTGGGAGCCCGTCTGTCCCCAGGGTCTTACTAGTAGGCAACTGCCTCACCACCTCTCCCAGTTCTTCCAGGGTAATCGGGGAGTCCAATTCCTCTCTTTCCTCCTCACTTATCCTGTGCAGCCCCATATCCTCAAGCGTTTCTTCTATCATTGCCCGGCTACATTCCCCGTCTTCCCCGTATAGCACTTTATAATAATCCACAAACGCTTGATTAACCCCCTCCTGGGTGTCCTCTACGCTACCATCTTCCCTCTCTATAGTTCTGATTGTGGCTCTGGGGGTCTCGCTCTTATATAACCACGCCAAAAGTCTCCCCGGTTTGTCACCTCCCGCATGCTGTCTCTCTATGTACCTTTTATAGTTAAGGTTGCACAACTTCTCCCAGTAATCCGCGCATTTTTGCTGCAGTTTAAGTATCAAATCTAGTTTCTCCGCTGTATCGTCGCCGGCTTTTAAGGCCTCTTCCAATTTTGCTTCCGTCTCCCTCAGTTCTGTTGAAACCCCACCCTGTAGGCCCTTGGATTTCGCCATGGCCGTCCCCCTCATAACAACTTTAAAGGCCTCCCATAGTGTCCCCGCTGAGTCCACACTCCCAGTATTGGTTTCAAAATAATGTACTATCTCCTCCGGTAAATCTTCTCTAAAGAAGGGGTCTCTCAACGCCTCCGCTCGTAGGCGCCATGTCGGGATCCTCGCCCTTGGGGGGCAATATTGCCACGCAAGAATCAGGGGCGAGTGGTCCGAGAGGACCCTGGCCCTGTACTCTATGTGCGCAATCTCCGATATCATTTCTGGTGATGCGAAGACATAGTCCAGCCTTGTTGATACCTGCTGTGGGGCAGAATAATGCTAATATTGCCTTTCCCCAGGGTGCCACACTCTACATGCAACTTCCAACCCAAAGTCATCAAGCAGTGTCTGTAGCGCCCTGGCTGCAGGGGCCGGTCTATCCAATTTCCCGTCCGATCTATGCACCCTCGGGTTCAACACACAGTTGAAGTCCCCTCCCCAGATCACCGCGCTTCCCACACACACGCTCAGGTTCGCACTCAGTGTCCTAATATACGCCGCCGTGTTCTGGTTCGGGGCGTACGTGTTAACAATACTTATCTCCCTATTCTCTACCAATCCCCTCAGCATACCCATCCTCCCGTCTGTTTCAGCCACCACTTGCAACTGCTGAAACGGGACATGTGGCGCCACCCATATAAGTACTCCTCTTGCGTAGGCCGAGTACGAAGAGCCCACCAACACCCCCTTCCACTTTTCCGCAATCGTGTCCATCTTCTCACGTGTAAGGTGGGTTTCCTGTAGCAATGCAATATCTATTTTTCGCCTGCGCAGATACAGCATAACCTTGTTCCTTTTTAAATAGCTATTAAGCCCCCACACATTCCATGTGAGTATTTTAAGGTCCCCCATGGCCTGGTATGATCCCATTCCCTCCCTCCCAGGTGCAGTGTAACCTTGAGTTCCATTCCAATCTATATAGGCTCGTATCCCTTTCTAAAACCCTGTTAACCAAAAACACACAAAACTTCTCACTCCCTCTCCCCCCCGCCTCCCAACCCTTCCCCAACACTCTCCCCCCCAACTGTTACCCAGCTCCATCCCTGGATCTCAGGCTCCCCCACATCTAGCTCTTTCCGGCTTTCGCCTGTACTCGAAGCTCCGCAGGGTGAGGCCGCCCTAGTGGGCAACCTACTATAACTACAACTACAATTCGAGGGGTAGGGTGCTACCGCACTGCCGCTCCAATAGTACATCAAAGAACTACACATTGCTATACAGTTTAAATATATGTACCGCCACTATATTCAAGTCCATCAAGTCTCTCACAATCCGCAATATGTTATCGAATATCAGCCTCTTACAGCCAGGCCCATCATTCTCATCCTTCGCCTAGAATGTTCGCTCGCCGCCCTAGCAAAATGCATACCGTCTCCGAGTCACTTTTCACGTCCATTTTGTGTCTCCTCCGTGTCTTGATCCGGGCAGCCCTGCAGATCCAACCACGTTGTCGCCTCTTCCAGAGTGTCAAAAAAGTGCATTTTGCCCTTATACACGACCTTCAATTTCGCAGGGTATAGCAGCATATATTTTATCCCAGCCGCCCGCAGCCTCCTTTTGATGGTTACATAGCTGTACCACTGCCTCTGGACCAACATAGTGTAATCTGGGTATGCCGTGATAGTGCTCGAGGCCCTCTCGATTGTACCGCCTTTCCGAAAATACTCCAATATTTTCTCCCGGTCTTTATAGTTCAGTATTTTGGCAATTATCGCTCGTGGAGGGGCCCCCGGTCTCGGCTTCCGCATGAGGGCTCTATGTGCATGCTCGACCACAAATCCTTGCGAGAGTGTACCGGCCCCGATTCCTTGTAGGAGTAAGTTCTCGATATAATTAGTCGGGTCCTGGCCCTCCTCACCTTCCGGCAGACCCACCACACGAATGTTGTTTCTCCTCGCTCTCCCTTCTGCTTCTTCTGCTCGAGAATCCAAGTTGGCCACCTGTTGCTTGAGGACATGGATCTCTTTTGTATTGTTGGCACCGGTGTCCGTATTAGATTTCACCGCGCCCTCCAGGCTGCTTGTGCGTTCCGCCAGTCCCCTGACATCCTGTCTCAGCAGGGAGACTTCGATGCCCACTGCTTCAATTTTGGCCTCCAGGGAAGTGCGTAGGTCCATCATCGCAACCCCCCAAGATTCTTTCAGCTCTGTAATGGCCTCCAAAATCTGACGATTATCAGCCGATGTCGCGCCCTCAACCTGTGCCATCAGGCCTTTGGTTGAGGTGGTCGCAGGAGACAGTTGTGCTTTTGCAAAAATGTCCATCGTGGGTTGTTTGGTCTTATTCTTGCCCACAGCCCCTCGCACCGCCATTTTCTGATTCAGCGACCGAGTGTCCCCCCAGCCGCAGTTTCCGCTCTTTACCGACTGTCGCGGTGGTCTCCAGGCAGTCGCAACCTCCACCTCCTCTCGCCGCTGCTAGTTCAATGCTTCTCGTGCTGGTCGTGGTGTGGCCTGCATTTTCACACCTATGCTGCCCTCGGGCCCCTGCCGTCCGGGCCAGCGCCCAAGCTTTCACAACTCAGGACCTACGGCCCCCGGGGGTTTTTGTATTCCGCCTTCACCTTGCCATTGTCATTCTTTCCCCGTGGCCGCCGCCTCTATTCGTCCTCTTCGGGTACCCTGGTTTTGTTTCTTTTGTTGTCGACCATCTTGTGTGACAATGGACTGAGTCGTCGCCGTCGTTCGTCGAGCAATTCCTCCAGACTCCCGCTTCCGATTTTTCTCGATCTTTATTCAATGAGCGAAGCATCCATTCCCATGCGTATGTGATCGATTCTGGAACCAGTGGCGCACTTTTAAAGGTTGTTTGTACGGATCATCTGTCGGATCCACCGGAGCTCCACGGGAAGCACGTCCTACTCCATGGCTGCTCAAGCCACGCCCCCCGCTCGAAAGACAACTTATATTCAAAGAGCTCAATCAGCTCATTTTTGCACATTTCTCAAAACGTTGATTTTCAACATCTGACCAAGGACTAATTCCAATGGACACACAGACCACAACTCACAACAGTGTGCTACTGTTAAAAGATGCCAGCCCACAGGCTGGCTACTCACACCCTTTACAGCCCTTTGCTGCTCTCAAGCTAATTCCGCTTTAAAATAATTAAATAAATAAATAAAATAACTATTTGGGAAGTTCTGTCTGGATGTAGTATGGGATGCTGAAGTAGACACAGAGAGAGGAGATATTGTGGGAGGTCGAAGGCCACCACCAGGTAAACCCAATCCTAGTTTGGGAGGCAAAACCTGTCCATGGCATGAGAGTTAACATTTTCCAGAAGATTCGTCAACCGGTACAAAACCCTGACAGGAGTTTGAGGGAGCACTGAAGAACCTGCTCAGTATGTTGAGTGAAGCCACAGAAGAACTTGTTCTGAGGGGGCTAACCTGGATGCTACAACAAGAAGGGATCCCGATGCTGAGGCCAGGAAAACCAGAGGCAATACCCACTGTGCCTCAGCACCCAAGGGCTGATGATGGATTGAACGTGGAGGAAAGCTGAAACCATGAGATCCTCTCCAGAAGAACCACATTGAGAGTGAAAAGGTCTTTGTGAAGTCAGCTAACAATCGGAGAGGAGGAAAAAGAGGAGGGCTTGCGAGAAAGGGTGGAGGTGTGTGACAAGGCCCGTAATCTGGCCATGTCAAAATAGGGTGAGCACCCCTCTTTTCAGGAGGCTGGTGGGGTGGTAAAAAGCCCAGAGGTAGAGGTAGGGCAGGCTCAATGGAGAGAGCCCCAAAACCTGCCCCCTCATCTGGCGCCAGTATGTGTCTTTGCAGTATTCCAACTCAAATCATGCCTCCTGCAAAGATGCCTTCCAGTGCTTCTCTTTTTGCCCCAGCAAAGAGACCCTGGCCTTGTTGACCTCCTTTCTCACTGACCAACCCTCTCAGGTCCAACTGGGGTCTTTCCTCTCTTCTATTTCTCTCTCTATGTGTGGTGTTCCTCAGGGGTCTAACCTCTCCCCCTGCCTCTTCAACCACGACCTGGCACCTCTTCCCCACCGCATCGCTACCTTCTGCTCCAATTTTCAATGTTATGCGGATGACACTCAGCTCCCTTTCAGGCTCCCCTCAGCCACCTCTGCTTCTTTTTTCATACCAGACTGTTTGGCCAAAATTCAGGAATGGTGTGCCGCCAATGATCTCTGCCTTAATGCCAGTAAGACTGAGAATCTCCTCATTGGGACACCTGCTCCCTCCTTTCCTCTCTCTCTCTCTCTCTGGCCACCCACTCTGGGCCCTCTTCCTGCTCCTTCCTGTAAGTCTAAGAACCTTGGTGTCATCTTCGACTCCACCCTTTCCTTCTCTCCTCACATCTCTGACGTCTCTAAGAAGTCAAACTATCAGATGCACCTCCTCAGAGGTATTCTTCCTTTTCTCACTTTCCCCCAGAAGCTAACTGTCTCCAGAGCTCTGTTGCTCTCTAGGCTTGACTATTGCAACAGCCTCTTTCTAAATCTTCCTGCCTCTACTCTTCGACCTTTACAACTTATCCAGAGCAGTACTGCAAGGCTTGACCTTGGCCTCAAGCCCAGGGATTGTATCTCTCAAGCTCTGAAATCCCTTCACGGGCTCCCTGTGGCTGCAAAGATCAAGTTCAAGACCCTCTACATCGTCCACAAAGCTTCCTGGGGCCTGGGTCCAAAATACCTTCAGATGTCCCTCCGTAAATACCTTCCCTCCCGAGCTCTTTGCTCCTCCACCTCTAACTCCCTCGTGGTCAGTCGTTTCCCAAAGAAATTAGCTGAGGGTAGATCTCTTTCTTCGGCTGGGGCCTCCCTCTGGAACAGCCTCCCTGCCGCTCTGAAACATTAGGAGCACCATCTCCGGTTCCAGAAGCACCTCCTCTTTGCTTCTGCCTTCGCTCCTCCTCTCCCCTGCTGATCTGTTCTGTCTCGGCGTCGTGCACCTGGTTACCCTCTGACTTTCGGGCCCAGATTCCTGCTCACCCTGCCACCAACCCGCACTTCCTCCTGGCAATCCCTTGCACTGGGGTCTGTATCTGTAACCCTACAGTCCCCCCCTTTTTGGCTGCACTTATCAGACACACCCTGTCTGTTGCCTTAAACCTAGCACCTGCCACTTGCTGGCTGCACTACCACTATTTGTTGCTTCTTATTTATTTATTATTTATTTTTATTTCTTTGCTCAGCACTTTACACTTGCCCCCACCTCCCATGCACTTTCCCCTTTCCCTCTCCCATGCACTTGTATGGTCTCAATGTCACTGGCCCTATTAAGATCGTTGTTTTGTTCTCCCTTGTTCCCCTCCCTTGCCTCGTTGCGCTCTCATACACTTGTGTCCGAGCCCGATACAAATAAAATATCAATATCAAATCAATATCAATTCTGGAAATCTCAAATCTATCGCTGTTGCTGTTTTATTTAGGAGGAGGTTCAGGCTCACCATTAGGACAATGTTGAGGGATGATGAAGGCAGATAATTATTAGAACACTTAATAATAAATAAAAACAACTGTGTAATTGGTTGTCTTCATGCCCCAAGGTTTTGTTTAAGGAGATGGCTGTCACACTGGCTAGCCTGAATTACACCAACCTTTATTTATGCAGAGGCTTCCACCTGGTGCTGGATAGTATTTCGGGTCATTCTAATGGTGGGCTTCATTGCCAGATTCGGAAGCCCTCATCCCTGATTAAAACCTTAGAAAGGTTTGACCTGTATAAGGTATGAGAGAGAGAAGAGGAGTCAGAAGCTACCCCTGTTTAAAGACAAAGGTAAGGTTTGCAGCAGAGGACTAGGTTTAACAAATGCTAGTCACAAAACATGGTCAGGGAAAAAACAAAGTGTATATACTATTTATTTTTGAACACACATCTAAAAGTTGGTAGGACACTTATTCACACTGGGCCTTAAAAAAGACATACATGAGGGCAAAAATATACGATGATATATTGAACTATGCATTGTAGTGAGGGTTAGTAACAATACTCTTTGTGCAAAGATTCTGTACTACTCAAAGATAATAGTATGCCATGGCGTACTATTATCTTTGAGTAGTACAGAATCTTTGCACAAAGAGAGGGTATATGACATACCCTCTCGATTCAGGCCCCCCTTAAACAAAAAAGAGGGCCCCCCCTTGCCCCACCCTATCTCTTATACCTGTGTAAGGTATGGCACATGTTTCATCCCACAGAGCTGCAGTACATGTTTTACGTCCCTGCCAATTTCTCATTTTCAAGGCTAGATTAGGTCCTTGTAACTAAACTATGAACTTGTTCAACCACGTGTCTAGAGCTGAGAATGACGAAATAGCAATATCTGATCTCTCACCTGTGCGACGGCATGCCCCAAGTGAGTATTGCCCGAGTGGAGGACGCAGATTGTAGTACAGAATCCGCCCATTGTGGAGTGTGAGGCTTTTTTTTTTTAACAAAAAAATGAGGCATCTACAAGTTATTAAGTGGTTTGTGATGTGTCAAAGGACAACCTCAGGCTAACATTATTTGCACAACCCACTCTGGCAAGGCCAGGCAAGACCAAGAGTAAAAAGGAGAAGCTGAGGCTTCCCAGTGACAAACCTCTGGCACTGCCAGGCAAGCAAGGCTCCAACTCCTGCAGAAGAAAGTGAAAGCAGTAGACCAAGAGTAAAAAGGAGAAGCCAAGGCTTCCCAGGGACAAACCTCTGGCGAGGCCAGGCAAGCAAGGCTGCAACTCCTGCAGAAGAAAGTGAAAACAGTAGACCAATAGTAAAAAGGAGAAGCTGAGGCTTCCCAGGGACAAACCTCTGGAACTGCAAGGCAAGCAAGGCTCCAACTCCTGCAGAAGAAAGTGAAAGCAGTAGACCAAGAGTAAAAAGGAGAAGCTGAGGCTTCCCAGGGACAAACCTCTGGCAAGGCCAGGCAAGCAAGGCTGCAACTCCTTCAGAAGAAAGTGAAAACAGTAGACCAAGAGTAAAAAGGAGAAGCTGAGGCTTCCCAGGGACAAACCTCTGGTAAGGCCAGGCAAGCAAGGTTGCAACTCCTTCAGAAGAAAGCGAAAGCAGTAGAGGAAGAGTAAAAAGGAGAAGCTGAGGCGTCCCAGGGCCAAATCTCTGGCACGGCTCCAACTCCTGACAAAGAAAGTGAAAGCAGTGGACCAACCGGATTCCATGTTTTCATCACAAAGTGAGCAGTACATTTTTGCAAGGATCAGCGTTACTGGGAACAGGCAGATGAATGTGGGAAGATTTGGGCCAATAACCGTACAAAGATTTACAATGATAATAATATGATGGTGCTTGAGATAGATGGTAGCTTACTGCCCTCCCTGAGGCCATTCATTTGGAGTTCTGGTCCTTCTATGAAAGTTTGACAGAGAGTTTCTAGTCTTTGATCCCATACTGTTTCGATGCTTTTTTGCAGGCTTCGCTTTGATGAGGTCCAATGGTCCTATCTACGGTATTCATTAGGGGGATTTGGGCTGGTTAAAAGTTGATAAGTGCCTTTCAGATTTGATATGCTAATGCGAGGACCAGGATTGTGACGAAGGGCCCTCTTTTTGACTTTTTGCTTCCTGTTGCCTCTCTTATTTAATCCAGCTAAGGAACCGCTGGCTGCACCTATGAGGCAGAATCCAGAGCTTAGGATGGTTGTGCGTTGCAGGGCAGATCTTTAAGTAGCTGCTTTATGCAGTTGCTAGGATTGTTTTCGTGGATTACCCGTGAGGGCCTCACTGATAGAGTTGGTTGGGGAGCACTTTTACAATCTGGGAGAAGTCTGCAGCTTTCCTGGTATTCAAGATGTGTTTCAGGGGGCACTTTGAAGTCTGGGCCTTGAAATAGTCTGACCAGGGCCTCACATTCATGGGAATGAAGTTGGTGCATGATCTGAGAACATTGAGGGCTGTTGGCCTTACTAGACAAGATTAAGATTGACATTATGGGATGGGGAAGTCTTTACTTGACTCAGTCTGTCACTGTAGTGCCTTCCCCATAAAGATCTTTGGGCCTCATCACGAGAGGGACGGTATTCCGGCGGTAAATCTACTGAAATACGACCCAATGTAAATACCATTGCTGCCACTTGGTCCAGCGATATTACCGTCGGATTACAAGTGCCAGTGGCTAAATCCCCATTTCTTTTGAGTCCATAGGA
This sequence comes from Ambystoma mexicanum, assembly GCF_040938575.1. NCBI lineage: Eukaryota > Metazoa > Chordata > Amphibia > Caudata > Ambystomatidae > Ambystoma > Ambystoma mexicanum. The sequence goes on from NC_090935.1 coordinate 311,348,651, forward strand.
CGCAATGGGGCATTTCCAGCGGAATTACTGCAGCGGTAATTCTGTCGAAAATGGGCAAAAAATCAGCAGATTCACCTCATGGCTGGAGGTAAATTCTTCAACTTTCCGCCAAACTAAGAGTTTGGCGCTGCAGTAATGCGAAGGTAACGCTATTACTGCCCAACTCGTGATGAGGCCACTGTGTCTTATCTGCAGCTCTGCAAGTGCTTCACTTCAGAGTTTATGTTAATATATCATGCTGTTATAATAAAAAAGCCTAATGACTATAGAGTTGCTCCAGATATAACAATAGTGCAATTTAGGTATTTTGCATCACAATGTTATTTACGCTTGGGTTACTTATGGCAGCTTATTCTAAATTCACTTCCATGGTGCCTCCAAGTATCAAAGACAGATGATGCTCCTTGCAATGTCCTTTTCTGTGAACTCATTTCTGTTGGTGCAATCCATATGCAAATTAGGAGGTTTGTATGTATTGTGCCCCAGAGCGCCTGGACAGAGCTCTAATAGATGACATATATGCCAACGTGTTGGGTCGCATGGGAGGGAGATTTTAGCACGAGAATCTGGAGAATGAAATGTCCCCGTTGAAACACATTGGGATAGTGATCATTTAGGCGCGCGACAGTCAAAAATACCAACATTTTTGACCGAGAATGGGGAGAGTTTGCATGTATAAGATGAGTTCCCTGCATCTGTAATGATTTGCAGGTTTATTTTTTTTGCTATGTGTTAAAATGCCCGCTGCCACTAATGTTACCAAAAAGGTACATTGCGGCAGGGGTGTGCGGTTTGCTGCTGCTTCCGGCCTCTGTCGGCTGGCACTCTGTGTTCGCTTCCAGCAGCCGACTGCCCGCAGAAGAATGGGCTCCAGACCCGGCTCTAGTGGTGCTCCCCGCCGTCACACACCACACGGGTGGGTCAGGGTGGAAGGAGTAATGTAGGGACGTCATGCGGGGCCACAGAAGCCTGTGGCAACACCCGTCACTGCGCTCTAGTGCCCCCTACCCCGCTAGATAAGGTCAGGTCTCCGACCCTGTCAAATTGATAATACAAAGGTACATACATACATAACGTTGCATCAAATAGAATTGCTCCTTGGTGACAACCTATTACACACCAAAATACCTTGATTGATAAACTGAGGTATTATTAGATGTCATCTTTTATCAATGGTTTTCTCTAATAGTCCTGTACAGCCTTCGAGCAAATCGAGTTTAATGTGATATGATTTGGTATTTATAATGCGCCTTTAGACAAGTGTTTCTAGGCGCCTTCAGGGACACGATTGTAAATATGAGTGATATTTCTGCACAATGTGACAGACTGACATAATTCTTGTAGTTGATTATGAATCTAAAGGGTATTTATGAAAGGGCAGAATTGAATTACTAGGGATTTGCTGAATCCCTTGCTACAGGGCTTATCACATATGGAATGCAGCCAGGGGAGTTGCTAGGTCTGGAAAAGACCCGGGGCTAAGCTGATGTCGGAACAGTTGGGACTGGGGGCTAGCTAGTCTTTTGGCTGTAGCTCCTGAGATTCTATCCGGGGCTACAGCCAAAAGATCAGGGGCTATAGCCCCCTTAGCCCCCCCTTAGCAACGCCCATGAATGCAACTAAAGATGTTTGTAACGCACTTCAGCACCAAACCTGCGTAGGTTACAATGCAACAGCATATATGTGAGGTAATGTCAGTTAAGGTTACATTGTGTGCTTGTTCAGACATAAAATGAATGCAATAATGTTTTACACTCTTTTTCACAATTTAGAAATAATGCTGCATTCTGAGGTCTGTTGCCAGGTGGTAACCGCCATCTGTCCAAGTTAATAGGCCTCAACAAAGTGAGGGCCTTTAACAAAGGCCAATGGATGTTACTGCTGCTAATGGCCTGAAGAATGGGGACTTATTTCTATTAGAACATTCCACCCAACGAGTGTAGAATGGTCTGGTTAAAACATGAGAGACAAAGGGGAGAAATTGTAATGTTGGGGCAGAGGACTTATAGCGTTAACTACCCGTTTGGCTGGCGGTCTTCATTGTTAATGGCTCACCAGCTCTAGCCTTTGTATTCCCGAGGAATCATGGCCATTACCACTGAAGCCCTGCTACCAAATGGCTGGTTGGCGTTATAAGCACACGGCCCGACATCCAGGGTAGTAATATGGTGTTTCTATTAAAGAATATTGGGTTCGTGTACAGCGAGTGTGCCCGATTTCCTCTAAAAAAGATGGCTGCATGGGAAATTGAAAAGTGAGGTGAGGAGAACAGGGATGGCTGGGAGATTGAGATGGTGCATTTATTGGGGAGCGGGGGTGGGCTGAAGATTCAAGCAACGTTAAAAGGGCACATGAAGCCAGAAATTAGGACTCAGGAGAGCTGGTGGGAGGAATGGAATTGAGGCTTTTACGAGCTATTCACACCCGCGTTCCAAGCCTCCTGATTGATGGTCCTACTCCTCTGGGTGCTTATTGCCATTATTACCCTCCCCCATTGCAAAATGTCTATTGAGCTGCCAACACTCCAATGTTCCAATATACCAATTACTTCCCTAATCTTGGTCGGAGATAATTTGCTATAGGCGCATTTTGTGTGTTACAGCATGTTATTTATTTGAATAGCCAAATATTTATTTTTACAGCTCACTTTTCCACCTTTTTGTCCGGATTTTCAGTTGTTTTTCCAGTCTTTCACAGATCTTTTACTTTTGCCTTGCTCTAATATGGGCGTCTTCCTCACTTCAAGCTTTACATTTGCGTACCATTTCTTCTACATTTACCCTTGTCACAGAGTGGTCAAAACAGTGGTTCTGGGGTTTCCTCCTTCTTGTCACAATCATATCGATTGATACCTTTCATGACTTGGGAGCATTGCCTCTTGGGTTTCTGTGCTGTCAGCTTCTCGGCACCTTTTAGGTTCAAGTCTTATCCATTTTCCAACACCTCTCAGGTGGAAGTGCTATCAGGTTCACAGTTCCACTTAGGATAATGTGCCCTCAGCGTTTCAAGTGTTTCTAGAGTCTCTTCACATTTCTGGTTCAAGTTCTCTCATGGTTCTCACAGGCACTCACGGAGGGGGAGGGGGGCACACAGGCACTTACGGAGGGGGAGGGGGGCACACAGGCACTCACGGAGGGGGAGGGGGGCACACAGGCCCTCACGGAGGGGGAGGGGGGCACACAGGCACTCACGGAGGGGCAGGGGGGCACACAGGCACTCACGGAGGGGCAGGGGGGCACGCAGGCACTCACGGAGGGGGACGGGCGAACGGCATACCGCGGTGGACAGCGGTAGACAGGGCCTTTGAAGTGGGTCTTCGATGTTGCGGCCGGCTCCCGCCTCCCGGTTGCAGCCATTGGCTTAAGGGGCCAATGGCAACCAATGGGGGAGGGAGGCGGGAGCTGGCACCATAAGATGCAGAAACAACAGCAATTCAAAAAGCTAGCCCAGCACACGGCCATCTTGGATGGTCTAAGGCATCAGGCCTCAATATGGCATATTTAAAACAAATCACCAGTAGAAATGCGCGGAGCGCAGCATGGCGATTCAAGTTAGATAAGGTATGCAGGCACGGTGAAATGTGCAATTGAGGCAGGTTTTCAAAGTCCGTGAGTCCCTGTGTGCCCCCCTGCCCCCCGTGAGTGTCTGTGTGCCCCCCTGCCCCTCCGTGAGTTCCTAGTCCCTGTGTGCTCCCCTGACCCTTTGTGAGTGCCTGTGTGCCCCCCTGACCCTCCGTGAGTGCCTGTGTGCCCCCCGCCCCTCTGTGATTGCCCGTGTGCCCCCCTGCCCCTCCGTGAGTGCCCGTGTGCCCCCCTGCCCCTCCGTGAGTGCCCATTTGCCCCCCTCCGTGAGTGCCTGTGTGCCCCCCTCCGTGAGTACCTGTGTGCCCCCCTGCCCCTCCGTGAGTGCCTGTGTGCCCCCCCTGCCCCTCCGTGAGTGCCTGTGTGCCCTCCCTTCCCCCCCGTGAGTGCCCGTGTGCCCCCCTCCCCCTCCGTGAGTGCCCGTGTGCCCCCCTGCCCCTCTGTAAGTTCCCGTGTGCCCCCCTCCCCTCCGTGAGTGCCCGTGTGCCCCCCTGCCCCTCCGTAAGTGCCTGTGTGCCCTCCCTTCCCCCCCGTGAGTGCCCGTGTGCCCCCCTGCCCCTCTGTAAGTGCCCGTGTGCCCCCCTGCCCCTCTGTAAGTGCCCGTGTGCCCCCCTCCCCCTCCGTGAGTGCCCGTGTGCCCCCTGCCCCTCCGTAAGTGCCTGTGTGCCCCTGCACCTCCGTGAGTGCCCGTGTGCCCCCCTCCCCCTCCGTGAGTGCCTGTGTGCCCCCCGGCCCCTCTGTGAGTGCCTGTGTGCCCCCCTGCCCCTCTGTAAGTGCCCGTGTGCCCCCCTCCCCCTCCGTGAGTGCCCGTGGGCCCCCCTGCCCCTCTGTGAGTGCCCGTATGCCCCCCTGCCCCTCAGTGAGTGCCCGTGTGCCCCCCTGCCCCCCCGTGAGTGCCCGTGTGCCCCCCTGCCCCTCCGTGAGTGCCTGTTTTCCCCCCTGCCCCTCCGTGAGTGCCCGTGTTCCCCCCTGGCCCTCTGTGAGTGCCTGTGTGCCCCCCTTCCCCCCCTGAGTGCCTGCTCCACCCTCTTTGCTCTGCGTTCCACCCCCCTTCCTGCCTCCTTCCCTTCCCACCTCCTCACATCCATCCTCTTCTACTACCTTTCCTACTCCCCACTCCTTCTCCCTCCTCTCAGACTTCCCCCTCCTAGCGTGACTCTAGATAGCAGCTTGTCTGCCCCCTCCTCCCCCCTTGTTCTCTTCCTCCCCCCCTCCCCTACTTTCAAATTTGTCACCGACAGTTTTGTTCAGTATCGTGCCTTGTTCTTCTTTCCCCTCCGTACCCTTGCCCCCCCTCCCACCCCTCCTCTTGTTACCACCTGCACTGCGTAAATTGTCGTCAGACATAGTAATGTTACTGCTTGCTTTGCTCTCCTCCTATCCATTACCTCTTGCCCTTACTTGTTCTATGCACTTGCACTATCAGAAATGTCGACAGGCCTATTATGATAGTTATTTCTACATTCTGTACTGTTTCAAGGACTTTTGCTGAATGTAACTGTATTTTCCTTTGTTCCCCTCCCTCCTTGAAGCGCTTTGAAACACATTGTGTATAGGCGCTATATAAATAAACTATCATATCATATCATATCATATGGTTGCAAGACCCCCTTTTTACGGTTTTTAGGTGCTTTCAAGGTTTTAGCAACTCTTGGGTTCAGGTGCTCTCCTGATTTTAGCACGTCATATATTCAAGACCCCAGGCTTTCAGCACCTCTCAGATTCAGACTTCCAAAGTACTTCTGTGAACCATCCATCTTCCTAATTCAGCGGACTCTCCCTGTGTTTTTGTGAAATTCATGTCATATGTATCCAACCGAAACTTCCCTTACTGTATTCCCCTTTTTGGGATAGATTGGTCTCCTTTCCTTCTTCCAGTTTTGACAGGGATTGGCTACTTGAAACTGACCAGTCCTATTCCCATCTGTGGTGTCACGTGCCGGTGAGCTGCCGGTCACGTGACACAAGGAACTAGGAAGTGGAAAAATAAAGGTACCACCGGAACTGGCGTCATAACCCCAGTCCCGGTTTATGCACCTCAGTGAGCAGTCGTGTCTCCTTTCTCTCCTGCACAGCGCCGTGCTGCGTCACTCAAGTTAGGCCCTGGTGTGTAGCGGTAAACCCTAATTGATGTGACTATAAACATCACATTGGCGACGAGGGTTATAAAAGCCACGTGCCTACAAACAACGTGAATGGCAACATTCAACAGAAAAGGGGAGCGGGAGAATGAAAGGCTTTCTAACTGACGGCAGAACCGCGTATTAACACGCGCGTATATGCAGAGCCTCGCTCTCATGCCCCCAACGTTCCGTACATGGTCCAGTGAAATTTAAACAAGCAGAGCATCAATTCTGTAAACCGACGTTCTAGATCATCAAAGAAAACAGAGAAAACATAAATCAACGTTCTCAAACCAGAGAATAACTTTTTTGATTAGAGAGTGCAGACACAGCCAAAACAGTTAACAAGGCCCCAAACATCACTGACTGAGGAAACAGAGGTGATATTGTTACAGGAAATTGCAATTACCTAAAAGCAGCAATCTTGGACATTGGTGAGTGAAATCAAGCCAGCCTGGGCCCATATGTAAAATGTGTATTTTTTTATTTTTTTCAAGGTAAAGACTTTATTTGCAAAACGCCACAGAGCTAACCATGTCCAGCCCTGAGACAAGCCCTGCAAGGACTGGTGCGAGCCCGTCAGCAGGAAGAAATGCTAACCCTGATCACCCTGACCCAACACTGACCACTCTCATGCCACCTCATGACCCATTCACCACAGGTGCAGCCATTCGGTGGGAGATCTGGTTACAACAATTTGAAATGCAGCGGGATGCAAGAGAAATCACCTTAGCTAAGAAGAAACGCACATTTCTTCTACTCAATATTGGAGCTGCAGCACTGCGCCTGTTCAACGCAATCCCAGACCGCAGAGACGCAAACAACTATGATGCTGCAAAGAACGCCCTCACCAACATGTTCAAGCCTGAACTTAATCCAGACTATGAACGTTTTCATTTCTGCATGGCCAGACAACGTGAAAACGAGACAGTGGACAAATTCCATGCACGCCTACATGAAATGGCGGTTGGCTGTGAGTTCCAAACAAAGAGTTTGCCATCCGTCTGCAGATCATAAATGTCATTTTGTCTGAAAAACTGAGGAGGGCCATCCTGTCAGAGAGGAACATAAGCCTGTCCCGAATTTTAGAAATGGCACGTCTGCGCGAACAAACAGAAGACCAAGTGGCAGTAATCGAGGCAGCAATCCAAAGACACCCGCTCGACAACCCAAAGCCAACGGAAGACGTTGCGCAATATCAAAACACCAAAACACTCGAGAACAGAACGAGCGAAGAGGAAACACCACCAGAACCCAAACATTACAAGGGAGAGACAAGGCATGCAAATGGTGTGGGGGTCCATGGCACAGAGGAGAATCCTGCTCTGTGAGGGGATCAAAATGCCGCAAGTGCAACCGCCTCAACCACTACACAGCTGTCTGCCTAAACCCACCGAATAGAAGCGATCGTGAACAAACACTGCGGCAAACACATGAATGGCAAAAGAAATTCACCCCCTGAGAAACAACTCGCCAAACAGGCAAGAAAGGAAGGGGCGAGAGCAGTGGATCACTCCCAGAGATCACCAGACACAAGTGAAAGTGAAGACAGTGAGGACAGCGCATCCCCCGATAGAAGGGAACACGACAAATGGAAAAAACCTAGCAAACGAGTGCACCGCATACACCTCATCTCGGCTGTAGAGCCGCAACGGTCCAGACAAAGGAAGAGGCCGTCATGCACTGTCATCTCTGATGGAGAACCATTGCGTGTGGTTATAGACACAGGCACAACCGTCAATGTAATGCCAGTATCAGCATTTAACAAACTCCGCCCAAAGCCCAAGCTCCAAGAAAGGAAGGTCAGACTATATGCATACGGCTGCAAGAAACCTCTGCCGGTACAAGGGTTGTTCAAATATGATTTTGCCCACAATAGCGCCTTGTGCCGAGCACGAGTCTACGTTGTTGATGCTGGCTGCAAAACACTGCTAAGTTGTAGAACCGCTGAGAAGCTAAAATTAATCAATTTTGCTTTCAACACCCAGTGCAGGGATATTGACAACTTACTAAAACAACATCATAAGGTATTCCAAGGTATCGGGTGCCTAAGGGGCAGATCCATTAAACTCCACATTGATCCCACCATTGAACCAAAAGCAGTACGCCATCACCGAGTACCATTCCATATGAGAGAAGCTGTAAGAAAAGAACTAGACAAATTAGAAGCAGCAGGCATCATAGAGAAAACATCAGGGCCAACCCCGTGGGTATCCCCCATGGTAGTTGCTAAAAAACCTAAACAACCCAACGCAGTCCGAATCTGCATTGACATGCAGCTCCCTAATGCAGCCATCGGGAGGGAACGTCATATTACACCGACCATAGATTAACTTATTGTTGACTTAACGGGGGCAACCATTTTCAGCAAGCTGGACCTCAGGTCCGGATGCCATCAACTTAAATTAGCCAAGGAGTCAAGATACAGTACTACATTCTCCTCCCACCTCGGACTGCGACGCTACAAGCGGCTAAATATCGGAATATCATCAGCGGCCGAAGTATTCCAGCACGAAATTTGGAAAGTCCTCTCCGGCCTTAAAGGGACGACGAACATCAGCGATGACATTATTGTGTATGCGTCCAATGAAAGCGAACACCTCAAACGCTTTGCAGCGGTTCTACACAGGCTAGAGGAATCTGGACTGACCCCGAATGTCGTAAAGTGCGAATTTGGAAAAGAAGAAGTAGGTTTTTTTGGTTATATTTTCAACGTAAAAGGGGTGTCGCCAGATCCCGCAAAAGTCAATGACATCAAAAGCACCAAGCCTCCAACATCAATCACGGAAGTAAGAAGTTATATGGGAATGGCGAAATGCTGCGTGAGATTAATTCCAGGTTTCGCCACTATAGCAAGTCCCCTCCGTGAACTAACCAGGAAGGACCAAATGTGGGAATGGTTCCCTGCCCACCAACAAGCGTTCAAGCAGATCAAGGACACCCTATCTGAGCCCACAACAATGGCTTTCTTTGATAGCAAGAGACATACAGAACTTCAGGTCGATGCCAGTCCATTCGGCCTAGGGTCTGTACTTACACAGACTGACAATGATGGAAATGTTTACCCAATCGCTTTTGCCAGTCGTGCACTAACCAAAACGGAACAAAATTACGTACACATAGAGAAAGAGGCCCTTGCTATTTTATGTGGATGCAGGCATTTCAAAGTCTACCTGCTGGGCAAGCAGGCAAAAGTACAGATCACAAACCACTGATTCCCATTTTCAGAGGATCGGCACCTCATCCACCAGCACGCATCGAAAAGTGGATGCTTCAACTCCAGCCCTACAACATAGAGGTGGAGTACCGACCAGAGACAGACAACCCAGCCGATTATCTGTCTCGCCACCCACGACCAGCCACGGATATAGAAGAATACCACGCGAGGGAGACAGAGGAACATATATGCCACGTGGTAGCCTGCGCCCGACCGTGTGCTTTGACCTTGCAAGAGATAGCCAACGAGACCGATAAGGACACCATCGTAAACCACACCATAACTGCCATCCAATCAGGGAACTGGAAAAACTTCCTTGCTATCATGGCTCAGTGCACCGCAGCAGTCCAGATCAAACTTCAATCCCTCTTCAGAATACGTCACAAACTTACTGTAGCACCCGAAGGGGTAATAATACTCAAGGGCCACCGCATTGTACAACCCACCTCATTAGAAGAACAAGCCCTCAGACTAGCTCACAGTGGGCACCAAGGTATTGTGAAAACAAGAGCATACTTGGAATCTAGGATGTGGCGGGACAACATGCAACAGAGAGTGATGGAGCTAGTGGGATCCTGCGCAGCCTGCCAGGCTACCCGGAGAGCTGAGAACCCAGAACCTATCATCAGCGCCCCAAGAAGCACCAAACGGTGGGTAACTGTCAGCATCAATTATTGTACCATTGCTGGAGAGGGATACCTACTTGTCCTAATCGATGAATTCAGCAGATATCCCGAAGTTGAATACGTAGCGTCCACCGATGCCGAGGCCATGACTCTCACATTGGAGAAGATATTTGCAATACATGGGATCCCATCAGAAATCAAAAGTGACAATGGGCCGCCTTTCACCAGCCAAGAACTACACCAATTTTTTCAGGATCCAAATGTACTGCACAGACGGATCACCCCAGGATGGCCACAGGCGAACGGCGATGCTGAACGATTTATGGGGTCACTCAACAAAGTTATCCGCATTGCCAAAGAAAAAGGACATTCATTGCTGAAAGCAGTGTATCGATTTCTGAGGACACACAGGAAACCCTGCACTCCTCAACCGGAATCAACCCAGCGGCGCTCATGTTTGGAGTACCCATACAGGCATAACTCCCCATACTCCCACGGTGGGTAGCACTTGAACCCGATCTTCCAACCATAGAAGCCAAAAGAGCGAAACGAAATGAACAAGAAAGCATTTCTCGACAAGCCTGCCACCGCGAGCTAATACCTGGAGACACAGTCATCGTCAAGAACCGAGCCACTCCTAAGAAGATGTCCCTCAATTTTGAATACCAACCCTGGACAGTCAGTGCCGCGAATCACAGTATGATCACAGCCACCAGAGGGAGTGAGACCGTTACAAGGAATATATCACACTTGAGGAAAGTACCGCCTGAATTGTGGGAAGAAAGCCAGGAAGCCGCAAGGGAAGGATCCAGATCGCCCTACCAGCCAGCAAGTCAATCGCCTTACCGGCCGCCAAGACAATCGACATCTGGACTCTATGAGACACCAAGAGAACCGAAGACTCCCAGCCGGCAAGAAGCGGAAGTCCAGCCTGAGAACCTCCTGTTGACTGATCCAGTGAGATGCCATCCCCGATACCACCTGAGAGAAAGGCCAAAACCATCGTCCCGCCTGCAAGGATATGTGGTGGACGGGATCTACCAGCAGGTGAGCCTGCCCAGATAAACCCGAGAGACTAGCATAGACTACACCTGTTTGTATTGGCTATTGTTAGTATTGTTAAAACATTCCAAAGTTGGGGAGGAATGTGGTGTCACGTGCCGGTGAGCAGCCGGTCACGTGACACAAGGAACTAGGAAGTGGAAAAATAAAGGTACCACCGGAACTGGCGTCATAACGCCAGTCCGGGTTGATGCACCTCAGTGAACAGTCGTGTCTCCTTTCTCTCCTGCGGAGCGCCGTGCTGCGTCACTCAAGTTAGGCCCTGGTGTGTAGCGGTAAGCCCTAATTGATGTGACTATAAACATCACACCATCCAAGGCGGTACATTACGAGAGGAAATGACGTAGCATACGGCCGTCATCTTGTTTTATTTCTTCCGGTGTCTCCTCTGCCGGAGTGTCCTTGGTTATGTCACTGTCACAGCTGTTGCTGCTCTGTTCTGGTTAAGAGAGCGCTTTCGCCTGTGGACTCGCACATTCCGTTGCTTTGCCTACCTCAATTCACTAGAGAGACACCCTGCATTCTTGTAAACCCAAATCACTCCTTGTAATTAAGGTAAAGCTATTTACATCATATGGTCAACAACGATAAGCACAATGCGTTCATACATTGAACTGTTCAAACAAAGAAGATACATACAAGCGGTGCTCACAATTAAAAGCAAACGCTGTCTGGCATGCAAGCATGCTTGGCAGCGTTTATTCACTTTGCAAAAGTGCAGGGCAAAAGGCACCATACACACCTGCACGCTGCCCTTTGCCCTGTACTTTACACTTCGCAAATTACGAAAATTTGACAAGAGGGAGCTGTTTACCTTGACGTCCTAACGTAACGGCTACAGGCCACCAAATTACACTTTTGGAGCTCCATGGTGATTTATTTACAGACTGGTGGCCACTAAAATTAGTACCACAAAGGAATTACACAGGTATCCTAATTTCATCTCCCTGCACTAAATCTTTATCCATGTTAGTGTATATAGTCTACCTTTACCATTTAAATGTGAAATTATTTCAGTTCTGGGATTAGTATTGCTACAAAGTCTCCTGCCTAAACTTGGTGACAACAGTGGGGCAGTGAAAGGGTACCCAATGAAATGACGATGCGAACAAAAGAAAATTGTGAAGCAGAATTTAAGGAGGGGTGAGAGACAAAAAAAAGGAAAAAAGGAAGAGAAACAAGGAAGAAAGAAACCATCTAGTTAAGAAACAGACCAGGAAAAAAAACAGAACAAGGCATACAATACCCAGAATTAAATCCATGTCCAATGTCAGGTTAATCAGGAGCAGATCTATGATACATTATTTATTACAGATCGAGAGGTAAGCCTGGAAAACTTTCCAGAAATCAGAAGATAAGTAACCAGAATAATCAGACCAACAAGGCAACATAGAAAACATTGGTAGAAGATGGGGTGAGGTGGAGATGCGCTAGATATTGCAACAGTAATACACTCAAATAATAGAATTGATGTTTTAATAGAACAGAAACAGCCGACACGTGTTTCGACACGCTGGTCGTTCTCAAGGCTGAGTAGTTTGTAGAACATAATATAACAACAACAAAAAAGAAAAAAGAAGGAATTACAAATCAGAATTGATACACACATTAACAATATCATCGCATACACAGAAAAATTAGCAATTGAATTTAGAACGAGACAGATATATCACAACATTTTGTATAATACAAAAAGAAAAAATATTTTTGTTGGCATACCGTGAACCAGGGTTGAAGAGTGGAGTACACGAGGTGGAAGCAGTTGCAAGAATTAAAAACAGATCAGAAATTATATGATGAGTATAGTCATTTTTGAAAATGTTAAGCCTGTGAGTACAATACTGGAATGGTGATCCTATTTAAGGTATATAGCAATCAGAGTATGAAAAATATGCATATAAAACGGGACAGTTCCCTTGAATAGTGCGCAGAGACACCGGAGCCACCAGCCATGCACTGAAAACACCAATCACTCAATAATTATATAGAGAAAATGCCTTCAGGTAACAAAAAGGTCATCAATGGCCCCTGAAAGATCAAAAGAAAATTCTGATAGAATAAGACTAGAGTCCAAACTGAACATATTAGTAAACAATCTAGGCTTACCGTACGAAGAATGAATATGTTGATAAATCAAGATGGGGTGATCCCTAAACCAAAATAACCATGGGTAAGTATGAAGGGAACACTCAGTAAGCGAAACCAATAATTGTGCAAAGAACCAACACTGCAGGTGAAAAATAACAGATTGCCATACCTCGAAAGAAGGAGGCGATGTGAAACTCAATCGAACATCGCATACAGAAGACAATCCCTGCCGTAATGGCCACACATGTATATTACCTTCGAAACAAAAATTAACAGAACCGTAAGGATACTGGTTGTAAAGCAAAAATGCATTAATGCTGGTGCGTGGCTAACAAAGTACTTACTCGTAAATCGAGCGAACAGATAACACGGAAATCCCCGAAAGCAGCTGTCCGGGGGAAAGAAGGGCAAGAAATACGAGAACGCAGCCGACGTCACGGCGGTGACGTCGGCTGCGTCGCAAGGATCGGGCGTCGCGTGAATGACGTCAGATGTAAACACATAATGTGTGCTAGCGTACTCGGTGTTTACTGACTGGTAGAGCTGTTGTTGTACAAAAGTAAGACATATTAGTCAATATGGAAGAAAAACAACACAAGCTAGAGATATATGGTGCTGGTGCCGTCATGCAATGTTTAGTGGCTCCGGCGTAGTGCAACCCCATTCACCAGTTTGGGACATAGAGCTCAATATGAAATAAACAATAAAATGTTATAAAAAGAAAGACATCTCATTATCAGTATTGAGACCCCGCGTGGTGCACCGTAATAGACAAATAAGTTTGGCCTCCATTTGGCGTAGTTTCAATTGAAGATTGCCACCCCTTTTCCCCCTATGTGCCTTCATCAAGCCAATAAAACGTAAATCTTCAATATTATCCAGCTGGTGCTCCAATTGCCAATGAGCAGCCAAAGGTGATTTAGGTTCAGACATCTTTAAACTGGACAGGTGTTCCCTAATTCGGATACGTAGTTGGCGAATAGTGCTGCCCACATACAGTTTCTCACAAATACAAACGATAGCATAAACTACATGAGTAGTTTTACAGTTGATGAAATCACGTATGTCAATTTGAGTTCCAAATTTGTCACAGAAAATGTTACATTTAGTGGAAGCCCAAGGACATTGATTACAATGGCCACATTTGTGAAAGCCAACCGGCTGTTGTAGCCAAGTAGAAGTAGTTAGTTGTTTACTGAAAAAGGAAGGACTCACTAGATTTTTAATCGTGGGAGCTTTAGTGAAAGTAAACTTTGGTTTGGGTGTCAAGTAAGGCTGTAAATCTTTATCGAGTCTTAGAATGTGCCAATGTTTTGCAACCATTTTATACAAAAGAGAAGAATCATCCGTGAAAGGTGTAATTAGAGAAATAAAAGGGGGATGTTCTTTTGACCTGGTCACATTGGTCAGGAGGTCATGTTGGTCAATTAAGGTAAATTTCGTATATGCTTTATGAATAACAGTACTTTTATACCCTCGATTGAGGAATCGCTGATTGAGGATGTTACATTCTCTGTCAAAATCTCTTGGTAAAGAACAGTTGCGTCTGGCCCTATGAAATTCGCCCATTGGAATATTATTAATAGTGGCGCGTTGATGGTTGCTTTGAGCAGCCAAAATTGAGTTCACTTCAGTAGGTTTTCTGAAAGCACTAGTGCGTATATTATTATCTTCTAGAAAAATATGTAAATCAAGAAAGTCAATTTGGGATGAGTTACAGAGGCCAGTGAGGCTGATTCCAAATCCATTGGCGTTAGCATGGCATAGAAAAGCAGTAAAAGAGTCTACAGAGCCCTTCCAAATCAGAAAAATATCATCAATATAACGGCGCCACATCACAATATTTGGCACAAATTGCAATTGATTGAGTATATGCGTCTCTTCATAGAAGGCCATAAATAGGTTAGCCAAAGAGGGTGCAAACTTGGCACCCATGGCCACACCCCTCACCTGCAAATAGAATTGGTCATTGAAAGTGAACATATTGTTCGCAAGCACAAATTGAAAAAATTGTTTAAGCATAAGAACATGATCAGAATAGGAAGCTGAGGTGTTCCTGAAAACATAATCAATGGTCTGCAGAGCTAAATCATGACTGATATTAGTATATAGCGCCACAACATCAATTATTGCCAACAAATACTCTGGTTCCCAAGTAATAGTTTGCAAGGATTGTAAAATGTGAGTACTATCACGTATATACGATGACATTTGTACAACAAAAGGTTTAAGAGCCTCATCCAAATATTTTGAAAGACCTTCAGTAGCCCAATCGATACCACTCATGATCGGACGTACCTCTGGTAAGGTACGAAAAGTTTTATGTATCTTAGGAAGGAAGTACATAGTCGGTGTAGTAGGGTCAGTATTGGATAAAAAATGTTTCTCATCATCAGTTAGAAAGCCTCTGCGATACCACATTTCAATTAATTCAAGAAGCTCTAAAACCACACGTTTGGTCGGGTTAGATTTGAGAACTTCATAGCAGCCAGGGGTATGTAAATGTTTACAACCCATAGAGATATAATCAGAGGTATTAAGAATAACAATATTACCCCCTTTATCTGCCTCTTTGATAACAATGGTGGGATCTTCTGCTAAGTGTTTTAAGGCTTTCCTTTGATTGGTAGTAAGGTTACTTTTCTTGTGTGGATTAGTCTGTTTGTCCAAATACGCATGAATATCTTGTGTAAGTGCCTGATTAAAGGTTTCAATGACATTGTCTGCAGAAAGTTGAGGGGTGAATTTAGACTTGGATTTAAGTTCTTTAAGATTCAAATGAAGTGTATTGATACTTAAATCTTGGGCGACATTGGGAGATTGCGAACAGACCTCATGGTCCAAGTTGACCAAAGTCTCAATAACATTTAGATTAGTGGTAATGCTGCTGATATTCTAGAAACAATTCCTTGATGGAACTCTTATTCTAATCAGTGATAACTAGCGCACAGACTGTTTTTGCGAACCCACAGCTTGTCTATCAGAATTTTCTTTTGATCTTTCAGGGGCCATTGATGACCTTTTTGTTACCTGAAGGCATTTTCTCTATATAATTATTGAGTGATTGGTGTTTACAGTGCATGGCTGGTGGCTCCGGTGTCTCTGCGCACTATTCAAGGGAACTGTCCCGTTTTATATGCATATTTTTCATACTCTGATTGCTATATACCTTAAATAGGATCACCATTCCAGTATTGTACTCACAGGCTTAACATTTTCAAAAATGACTATACTCATCATATAATTTCTGATCTGTTTTTAATTCTTGCAACTGCTTCCACCTCGTGTACTCCACTCTTCAACCCTGGTTCACGGTATGCCAACAAAAATATTTTTTCTTTTTGTATTATACAAAATGTTGTGATATATCTGTCTCGTTCTAAATTCAATTGCTAATTTTTCTGTGTATGCGATGATATTGTTAATGTGTGTATCAATTCTGATTTGTAATTCCTTCTTTTTTCTTTTTTGTTGTTGTTATATTATGTTCTACAAACTACTCAGCCTTGAGAACGACCAGCGTGTCGAAACACGTGTCGGCTGTTTCTGTTCTATTAAAACATCAATTCTATTATTTGAGTGTATTACTGTTGCAATATCTAGCGCATCTCCACCTCACCCCATCTTCTACCAATTTTCATTTCCAGCCAGGGTGGTCTGGCTGCGTGGGTGGTAATGCTGCTGATATTCTAGAAACAATTCCTTGATGGAACTCTTATTCTAATCAGTGATAACTAGCGCACAGACTGTTTTTGCGAACCCACAGCTTGTCTTTAACATAGAAAACATGTTTTGAAGTGTTGGAGTTGTCTCCTGCTTTTGGGGCCATGGTGACCGCCCACAACATGTGCATACCGTAAGCTCACACATGTCAAAAGATGTAGTCCAACACTTTAACTTCCCTCATGTAGGTGCAGAGATGGCATTCATGTAGCACGTCCTCCAGAGTGTGGTGGCTGCCCCTTTAAGGGCATACACACGCGGCGGAGTGACGCAACTCCGCCGCGTGTGCTTTAAATAAAGGGGGCATTCCAGAGCGACCGTGGAGTCCGAACTAAGAACACGCGTCCCGTGTGTATTCTGCACAGTGAGGGGCTCATGGAGATCCCGGGGGAACCCGTGACTATGCAACAGTGGCGACGAGGCAGGGAACCGACCCGGGCACAGGCGGTGAAGTAAGCAGAGCATTTATTTTTCTCTGTCTTCTCATACTGCTGAGCCGGCAGTGACCACGCAGTTTTGGACGCCATCTTGCAAACAACATGAGGGTTGCGGCTTCCATCAGGAGTGCCCTGGCGCCCCCCACATTCAATTTGTGGATCCCCTGTATGGGGGACAGCATTGTACTGTTGATCATTCATGTTAGGAGCATTTTTAATGCTTTTGATGCATCGAGTGTGAGGTGAGGAGCTGGGGGAGGCCTGCTGTCCTTTGTCTTTGTCCCCTGGGCCCACCCCACTCAATTTTTGGACTCACTATTTTGGCCTAGGAGATCTTTTCTATTCTTCCTGGCTGTTGGGCCATTGGCGGAGTGTTAGTGGCAAGCAACTATACACCCAATTTTTTGACCTTTTGGAGGAGGTGCCTGGCAGAGCCTTCAGTGGCTTTGTGGTGGTGGATGGAGATCATCAGAAGTTGCTGCAAGGGGTGTTTCTGGCCAACATCATCACACTCAACATCAGAACGCAGCTTTGCCTGGAGCAGCACTTCACTGAGCTGCGGTTCCAGTACTCGAGCTGGGTGCCTGTGCGCTCAATACCATGGATGGCCAGGTTCCTGCAGTGGCAGGTGCTACCAAAGCACCAGTACTACCTGGCCCAGTCGCTGCATATGTGCCGAGGCAACAGGGAGCACTCACACCAATGCCCAAGTTTGATATCTCATGGGGCCCTATCCAGCCTGGGACCAAGATGGAGACTATGGATTGATAGGCTAGACATGTATTCTCGGGCCACTGGGGAGACGGATGATGACAGCAAGGTGGCTACGCTCCTCTACTCAACAGGACTGGCGGTACATGAAGTTTTTCAGTCCCTGACACCTGCAAATGCGACATATGCGGTAGCTAAAGACACACTGCGCGAGCATTTGATGCCGCTTGTCAACATGGATTATGAGAGCTTTGTGATGTACAGCACCAGACAAAAGGAGGATGAGTCCGTGGACAATTTCTATGGGCGGCTGCGTCGGATGTCCCTGTCGTGTGCCTGGGATAATCCTGATACAATGATTAGAACCCAGCTCATACAGGGATGGTCGACTGGAAAACTGTACAGGCAGGTGCTGCGAGAGCCGGGAATCATGCTGCCTAGCATTTTGAAACTTGGACGCTGCCAGGAGGTGCATGCATCAAGGATGCATCAAGGATGGATCAAGGAAGGATGTGGCTGGGCGTCCAGGGAAAGTGGATGAGGTGGGGGCTGTGGGCCGCAGTCAAGGTGGTAGAGGAGCCAGACGTCCAACCGGGGGACAGGGGTGAAAGGGCCCTCGATTCATGTACAAAGTGTGGGTATGATCTTGCATACCCTGCAGAATGCCCAGCACAGGGGAAGGCTTGTGGATGTTGCGGGCGCTTGACCACTACTCCTGCATGTGCAGGGCTCCAGTGCCAGTGGTAATACCAAGGGGGCCAGGGTGGGCAGGATTTTCTAGGCCACAGCCCCCGCCCAACATCTTCCAGATAGATCAGGGGGAGGACGGCGCCCCTCATGAGGAGGATGATGAAGAAGAGGAGGAGAACATATTCTTCATTTCGAGCGTCAGTGCGCTGCGCACCACCAACATGAGACAGCCACAATGCCTGGTGAGTGTGAACGAATCACCGGTGCCAGTGCTGGTGGACATAGGGTTGTCTGTTAATGTAATGGCGATAGTGTACTACAATGCCATGGTGGTGCCGCCCAAACTACAGAAGCCGAGGGCGCGCATCTTTACTATTGGCGGCGAACAACCGATCCCTCTAGCTGGGGTGTTTGTTGCCAATGTAGAGCATGAAGGGTCGTCCATCAAGGCCCGGTTCTACGTAACTATCGTCAGCAGCAACACCCTCCTGAGTTGTGCGGCAGCTGAGGCCCTCAGCATCATGAGTTTTATACACTTGGTGTCTGTGGATGATGTGCAGGGGTGTCACGATGCCCGCTCCCGGGGAGCCGGCTCAGGCCCTGCGTCCCCGAAAGCGGACATCAAGTCCCCGGGGAAGGTCCCAGCAACCCCTTATAGGGGCCCTTTGGACAGCGTCCTGGCGCCTATGGCGCCAGGCTCATAGAAAATGTCAGTCCTGGCGCCATAGGCGCCAGGCTCATTATGAAAGTGTTTGGGTGCACTTACCTGATGCAGACCATGCTGCAGAACCCCGGCCTCCTTGAGGCCTGAAATGAACTACTTTACCTGTGGGACTCATTTACCACCCGGGCGTGGTCGGGGAAGGATACATACCTGATTGGAGGAAGGACACATTCTAGGAACTTCTTCCAAGGCTATTTAAACCACACCCGATCAGCCACACGTGCTTCGCGTTGTTCTGCATCTAGCAGCTGGACGCTCACCGTGTCTGCTCCTGCATCTTGACTTCTGCCACACCTGCCAGCATCCTGAATCACCTGCAAAGGAAGGGAACAAGAGAACAGAAGAAGGAAAAGGCCTCACCTACTAAATCTGCATCCCGGAGACATTTCGCCGACAATCCTGAAAAGGAAGACATTTATTTTTAAAAGCACATCGCATCGATCGCTGCAGCGCCGCATTCTACTCACCTTTACAGGGCGCCTCCATGTTCAGCAGCGACCATCCGGATTCGCAGTCGCGCCCCCGCGCCTAGGAAGAAAAAGACAAGAACAAAGGTGAGAGAAAGAAGGGAAAAGGGAAGCTAAAACTCCATGTCAAGACTTACCTGTTGGGTCATTCCCTTTTCATTTCGGGTCCGCGCCGCATCCAGGCATTTTCGGACCCCGGCCCCTAAGGGGAAAAAGACATCAGCGTTAATGAGTGAATGAAAAGACATTACCAAAACACTCATTAAAGACTTACCTGATTTCCACAAGGATTTCACTGCTCACCTCGAGTCGGTGCATGTTCCCCGGCATTCCGTACCCCGGCCCCTATGGGGAAAAAGACATTAGCATTAGAACATTAATGCATGGACACAAGGGGAACCACTTATAGAAAAACTTACCTGGAAGCCAAGCAAGTTTGGTTCTCACCCATCCGAAAATCCAGTGACGTAACTGGATACCAACGCGCCCCTGCATCAGAAGCAGGATGGAGAGCTCGTCCTTCCAGACCCTAAGGTGAGACGCTAGGGGAAGCACAGAAGGGTTTTGAGGAGGGTGAGAGGGGTAAGTGGGAGGCCGATTGCATTACCCCGCAGACAGTTAACCCCCTATTCTCACCTACAGAAGGATACTTCTGCGAGTCAGACAAGCCAGATCTGGGGCCCGGTCCAGTCCGTCTTCCGAACCCTGCGCATCACCTTAGACGAGGTCACAGCAGCGCGAACCAGGCCAGCGCCCCCGTGGGAGTCAGGTGAGCGTTACAGAACGCGAAGCCTTCCTACAAATTCCCACCCAGGCGCTATGGAAACTTCTGAGACTGATCAGTTGGCCCAATTACTGGGGGAATTACGGGCCGAAGTACATGCCGCTCGTCAAGAGACTAATGCCCTCAAGAGGGAATTAATAATATCAAAGGAAAGAACTGATGACCTGGCCAGACAGCTTTTGCAAGGTCAAGCTGGACAAACTCCTCTACCCTGTTCCGGAGGGAACCCCGCTCCTGTGGTTCCCAGTAACCCTGTGCAGATTAATCTACCTGGAAACATGCCGCTGGCCCCACCTGAACGCTTTGCTGGGGACCCCAAACGATTCGCCGTATTCATGAATCAGTGTCGTTTGCACTTCCTATGCAGACCTGGGGCCTTCCCTAATGATCAGACCAAAGTAGCCTTTGTATTGTCATATCTCAGCGGCTGCGCTGCCGATTGGTCAGTTCCACTGGTTACTCAAGATGACCCGATTCTCCGCGATTTTCAAGGATTTCAAGCAAGCATGGAAAGGTTATTTGCTCGACACTCTCAGGGGCAGGCTCTGGATGACGAACTTCTATCCCTGCGACAGGGCAATCAGGACCTCCTATCCTATATTGCAACCTTTAATAGACTAATTGTGGAAACGGGATGGCCAGAGGATAAAAGAGTCACGTTATTTTATCGAGGTCTACGCGGAGAACTTAAAGATGTCTTGGCCCAAGTTGTAAATCCGCCCCAAGAATGCACAGAATATATAGACTTAGTGGTCCAATTGGATCACAGACTTCAAAACAGAAAAACAGATTGGTCCAGGTTTGAGACCCGGGTGTTGGTCAAGACCCACGCTAACCCCAATGGAGTTGATGTCTCTGAGCCTATGCAAATTGGAGGGGTTAAAGAACCCTTAACTCAAAAGGAACGTGAAAGGAGGCGGCAGTTAAAATTATGTCTTTATTGTGGGAACTCTGGACACTTTCTACGAGATTGCCCAGCAAAACCGCCCCGAAAAGCGGTAGGAGCCGCTGATAAAAACCATGAAGACTCTGTTTCGGGAAACGACTCAGCCCGACAAGCGTAGGGGTCCGCTTGCCGAGCTTGAAAACTAACTCTCAGACCTCGCATTTCATTGTGGCAATGGTTCTCGTAGATCCAGAAAAGCCTAAGCGGTTGCATGCAATAAAGGCATACATCGATAGTGGGGCTATTGGAAACTATGTGGATCGTGAATTGGCCTCTAGGATTAACCTCCCTCTCCGTCCTAAAACCAGCAAAGATGTCATCACCACAGTCGATGGAACTGAAATTGCCTCTGGACCGGTAACACATTCCACTAATGGGGTGACTCTTATTGGTCCTGACGGCCATCGGGAGGCAGTTGTGTTTGATGTAATCAAGGCTCCACAGTTTCAGGTTATTCTTGGAATTCCTTGGTTAGAGACACATAATCCTCGAATTGATTGGCGAGCTAAGAGAATAACCTTCCCGGATTGTGCACAAACATGCTACCCAGAAAACCTGAAGATTAATCTAGCATCTGTAACCTCTGCCTCCATGCAATTACCTCCGGAATACCAGGACTTTCAGGACGTCTTCCAAAAGGAACAGGCCAACACGTTACCTCCTCACCGATCATATGATTGCCAAATTGATCTGGTGCCCGGTGCACAACCCCCTTGTAGCAGGATTTATGCCCTTACCGAACCTGAGAACCTGCATTTGAGACAATATTTGGATCAATACCTCGCCAATGGTTTTATTCGCCTGTCAAAGTCCCCGGCATCCTCGGCTTTGTTCTTCGTGCCTAAAAAAGAAGGCGACCTTAGAACTTGTATCGATTACCGTGCATTGAACCAGATAACGGTTAAAAACCGTTATCCTCTGCCTCTGATTCCTGAACTCCTTGACCAGGTGAAGGACGCTTGCATATACACCAAGTTAGATCTCCGGGGGGCATATCATCTGGTGCGAGTAAAAGAAGGCGACGAATGGAAAACAGCCTTCCGTACAAAATATGGATTATTCGAATACCAGGTAATGCCTTTCGGGTTGTGCAATGCGCCTGCTGCCTTCCAATTCTTCATGAATGATGTCCTTCGGGAACTCATCGATGTTTGTGTTGTCGTCTATATCGATGACATTCTAGTGTACTCCTCTTCGGAATCTGATCACAGAAAACACGTTAGGGCAGTTCTGAAAAAACTGCGCCAACACAAACTATTTGCTAAACTGGAGAAATGTGTTTTCCATACCACAGAAGTTGAGTTTCTCGGTTTCATCCTGACACCCAAAGGAGTCCGAATGGACTCAAGAAAAGTGGATGCCATCCTCAAATGGCCATCACCTAGCTCTGTAAAAGGAGTTCAAAGCATGCTCGGCTTTGCCAATTTCTATCGCAGGTTTATCCCGGAATTTTCACGCATAGTACAACCCATTACTGCACTCTTGAGGAAAAATAAACATTTTGAATGGTCTGAAGAAGCCGAGCAGGCCTTCCAGGATTTAAAAGCTAAGTTTACCTCCGCACCTATATTGAAACACCCACGTCCAGATCTCCCGTATGTCGTCGAAACTGACGCATCCAGCCTAGCCATGGGAGCAGTTCTGTCTCAAAGAGATCCTGAAACCAACCAACTGCATCCCGTAGCATTCTGGTCCAGAAAATTCTCGGCACCAGAGATTAATTACGCAATCACTGACAAAGAACTGTTAGCCATAAAGTCCGCTTTTAAAGCCTGGCGGCATTACCTGCTTGGCGCTCGACATACCATCACGGTGATCACCGGAATTTACAGTATTTGAAAACCGCCAAGGCTCAGTCATCACGGCAGCTCCGATGGGCTTTGTTTTTCGCTGAATTTGATTTCGTGATTACCTATCGACCTGGCTGCAAGAACGGCAAAGCAGACGCCTTATCCCGAATTGGAATGGGAGAATCTGATACAAACTCAGAACCAGTACCAATAATTCCCGAACAGAGAATTCTAGGCATGACTTCGTTACAGACGCTTGAAGACATTCAAGTCAGAGTGAAACAACTCCTGGACCCTACAGTCCTACAGGATTGGATACAAAAGGGATCAGACTTTACCATAGATAATGGTTTACCTTATTACCAAGGACGCTTATTCCTGCCGCACAAGGATTTACACAAACTAGTTATTTCAGGTTATCATGATACATTAATAGAGGGACACCCCGGTATTGCCAAGACAATGGAAAAGGTGAAACGACAATTCTGGTGGCCCTCTTGGCGAAAAGATGTTAAATCTTTTGTGATGTCCTGTGGTGTTTGCGCCCAAAATAAAGGTCAAAAGAAAAGACCAGCCGGTCTCCTTCAACCTCTAGACATACCGCCAGCACCCTGGCACACCCTATCAATGGATTTTATTACGGACTTGCCTCCTTGTTCGGGATACAATACCATTCTGGTAATTGTGGATTTGTTTTCCAAAATGGCCCACTTCATTCCTTTGAAAGGTTTACCTTCAGCTTCTGTCCTAGCCAAAGAATTCCTCGAAAATATTGTTCGGCTACATGGATTCCCATCTATACTAATCTCTGACCGGGGAAGCCAATTCATTTCCCACTTCTGGCGCAAATGTTGTCAAATGGCACAAATCGACGTAAGATTCTCGACCAGTCACCACCCTCAGACCGATGGTCAGACCGAGAGGACAAATCAGACCCTTGAGCAGTACTTACGGTGTATGTTACAGCAATCTGAAAGCAACTGGAAAGACATTCTTTGGATAGCCGAATACGCATATAATAATTCGGTACACTCTGGAACTGGCCATAGTCCTTTTTATACCTTGTTTGGACATCACCCTCGAACCTCAAACCTCGACTCACCTCAGAACCTCGGAGTGCCCGCAGTAGAACATCTGCATTCTACCATTACCCGAGCCTTCAAAGAGGCAACCACGCATTTACAACAAGCCAAGAGAAAATACAAGGAGAATGCTGACCTACATCGGAGTGAAGCACCTCCGTATCAGATTGGGGATCAAGTGTGGTTAGCTACCAGACATTTACCGCTCAAAGGGCCTCGAACTTTTAACCCAAAATATCTGGGACCTTATTCTATTACGGCAATAATTAACCCAGTAGCGGTTAAACTTGTTTTACCAGCTAATATGCGAATTCACCCTGTTTTTCATGTGTCACTTCTGAAACCAGTGGTACCCGGAACCCGACTACTCAAACCTCCATAACCTATTCAAATAAATGGGGAACCCGAATTCGAAGTGAAGAACATTTTAGATTCAAAAATGTTTAGGTCAAAGCTTTTCTACCTAATTGATTGGAAGTGGTACGGACCTCAGGAGAGGTCGTGGGAACCCAGTGACCATGTGCATGTACCTCGATTAGTCAGGAAATTCCACTGACTCTTCCCAAACAAACCAAAACCCCTGGAGGGAACAACCTTGGGAGGGGCCTTGGGGGGGAGTGCTGTCACGATGCCCGCTCCCGGGGAGCCGGCTCAGGCCCTGCGTCCCCGAAAGCGGACAACAAGTCCCCGGGGAAGGTCCCAACAACCCCTTATAGGGGCCCTTTGGACAGCGTCCTGGCGCCTATGGCGCCAGGCTCATAGAAAATGTCAGTCCTGGCGCCAAAGGCTCCAGGCTCATTATGAAAGTGTTTGGGTGCACTTACCTGATGCAGACCATGCTGCAGAACCCCGGCCTCCTTGAGGCCTGAAAGGAACTACTTTACCTGTGGGACTCATTTACCACCCGGGCGTGGTCGGGGAAGGATACATACCTGATTGGAGGAAGGACACATTCTAGGAACTTCTTCCAAGGCTATTTAAACCACACCCGATCAGCCACACGTGCTTCGCGTTGTTCTGCATCTAGCAGCTGGACGCTCACCGTGTCTGCTCAAGCATCTTGACTTCTGCCACACCTGCCAGCATCCTGAATCACCTGCAAAGGAAGGGAACAAGAGAACAGAAGAAGGAAAAGGCCTCACCTACTAAATCTGCATCCCAGAGACATTTCGCCGACAATCCTGAAAAGGAAGACATTTATTTTTAAAAGCACATCGCATCGATCGCTGCAGCGCCGCATTCTACTCACCTTTACAGGGCGTCTCCATGTTCAGCAGCGACCATCCGGATTCGCAGTCACGCCCCCGCGCCTAGGAAGAAAAAGACAAGAACAAAGGTGAGAGAAAGAAGGAAAAAGGGAAGCTAAAACTCCATGTCAAGACTTACCTGTTGGGTCATTCCCTTTTCATTTCGGGTCCGCGCCGCATCCAGGCATTTTCGGACCCCGGCCCCTAAGGGGAAAAAGACATCAGCGTTAATGAGTGAATGAAAAGACATTACCAAAACACTCATTAAAGACTTACCTGATTTCCACAAGGATTTCACCGCTCACCTCGAGTCGGTGCATGTTCCCCGGCATTCCGTACCCCAGCCCCTATGGGGAAAAAGACATTAGCATTAGAACATTAATGCATGGACACAAGGGGAACCACTTATAGAAAAACTTACCTGGAAGCCAAGCAAGTTTGGTTCTCACCCATCCGAAAATCCAGTGACGTAACTGGATACCAACGCGCCCCTGCATCAGAAGCAGGATGGAGAGCTCGTCCTTCCAGACCCTAAGGTGAGACGCTACGGGGAAGCACAGAAGGGTTTTGAGGAGGGTGAGAGGGGTAAGTGGGAGGCCGATTGCATTACCCCGCAGACAGTTAACCCCCTATTCTCACCTACAGAAGGATACTTCTGCGAGTCAGACAAGCCAGATCTGGGGCCCGGTCCAGTCCGTCTTCCGAACCCTGCGCATCACCTTAGACAAGGTCACAGCAGCGCGAACCAGCCCAGCGCCCCCGTGGGAGTCAGGTGAGCGTTACAAGGGGCTGCTGGCAAAATACAGCAAGTTATTTGACGGAATTGGCCGGTGAGGTTGCATATCGACAAACCGATACAACCCATCACGCTGAAACACTGCCGAGTCCCATTTCATCTGCGGAATCTCATTGATAAAGAACTGAACAGCCTGTTGGTGTAAGACATAATTGAGAAAGTGGATGGCCCGACCCCATGGGTGTCTCCGATTGTCATTGCCAGGAAGCCCAACCTGAATCTGTACAAATTTGTGTGGGCATGAGGCTCCGAAACAAGGCGATTAAGCTTGAAAGACATGTCACCCCCACTATTGATTAGATCATTGTCGAACTGCAGGGGGCGCGTTTCTTCTCAAAACTGGATCTTTGGCTAGGTACCATCAAGTGGTGCTACATCCGGATTCTCAGTACGTAACTACCTTCACCACACACCAAGGCCTCTATAGGTACAAACGCCTGATGTGTCATCTGCAGCTGAGGTGTTTCAGAATATCATCTGTGGGACCCTAGCTGACCTGGATGGCATCCTAAACATTAGTGACGACATCCTGGTATTTGTGAGAACGGAGGCGGAGCACCTGGACAGACTGGTGAAGACTTTGGAATGGCTGCAGGCATTCAGACTAACTCTGCATAAGGACAAGTGCGAGTTTCTCATGAGGACCATCAAATTCTTCGGATTTGGTTTTAAAGAAGGGGGTGTGTCACCAGATCCTCGTAAATTCAAGGACATTATGGAGGCAAGACCCCTGGAGAATGTGTCCAAGGTCTGAAGTTTCTTGGGGATGGTCACGTACTGTGGCCGGTTCATCAGGAATCTACCATCCCGGTCGGAGCCTCTGCGGACTTTGACCAAGAAAGACGTGACATGGCAGTGTTGACCCCTTGAGCAGGCCACGTTCGAGGACGTGAAGGGGCACTGACGGCAGAGGATACAATGCCTTTTTCCGACCCGTCCTTAGAAATTGTGGTGGATTCCAGCCCGTTTGGTCAGGGGGTGGTCCTTACCCAGACGGACAGGAACGGTGATGTCTGGCCGATCGGATATGTGAGCAAGGTGCTCTCGGAAATGGAACAGCAGTATTCCCAAATTGAGAGAGAAGCCCTGGTGGTCCTGTGGGGATGTTGACACTTTCTTCTATATGTGCTGAGACGGCCGGTGACCGTGGTGCCGATCATGGTGGGCTCATCGTCCCAGCCTCCAGCCTGCATTGAGAGGTAGATCATTGAGGGAAGATCAAGGAAGGTAACGGTTGTGAATAGCTGCTGGTGATACTGCTGGCGGCAGAATATGGGGTCTCTTTGGTGTACCGGCTGGGCAGCAATAATGCGGCTGACTACTTGTCCAGGCACCCTAGGTGCGATCCAGCGTGACACGGAAACATCAGTGCAAAGGAAGCCGATGAACATGTGAGGCTGGTGGTAGAGGTCGCAACCCCAAATTCGGTGGTCGGTTGTGGACACGCTGGCTCAGAGGACCCAAGAGGCAAGATCGGCGTTGGAACAGCTGTGGAGGGTCAGGGACGAACTGGCTTTTGCAGAGACGGGACTGTTGCTCTGGGGGGACCGCATAGTGATACCAGGGTGCAAGCTCCCCCAAGTCATAGAGCTGGCACACCAGGGCCATCAGGACATTGCCAAAACCAAGGCCCACCTGGGACAAAAGGTATGGTTCCCAGACCTCGAGAGACGGGTGGAGGAGTTTGTCGCTGCTTGTGTGTAGTGCCAGGCGGCGTCCCCAGCACAGAAGATGCCTCTGCTTGAGACTATTCCCAGATGAATGAGGCCCAGGGAAAATGTCCATGCTGACTTTGGATCCACAGGCCATGACAATCATTTCCTGGTGGTCGTGGATGAATGCCTCTGGTATTATATATAAAACAGAAATGAGCAAGGTCATGTGAAACTCACTGCTGAAACAAGAACGGAGAAACTCTTGAATTTGTCACACCTTGACGTGGTGGACACAGTATCATACACATAAGCGTCTGACACATTTTTGACAGGAGAATTCTGTACACTGCAATTCAGATTTTAATTTGTTTGCCGTGAGTGTTTCAGATACACTTGATTTGCTATAACATAAGATACCTCAACATTTATGAACGTTCATGGTATAGTACCCAAATTATATGGAACAAATGTTGAATATTTGTAAAACACAATTCTGTAGCTTCTATATCCTCTATATCTTCCTTGGGAAGGAAACTAGAGAACTTAGTCCGGTAGAAGCTTGACAAACAGCATAAATGCGTAAAAAACAATGTAGGGTTGAACAACAACAACACACAAAAAACAAGTCAACACAACAGTGTTTTGGCCCAAGAATAAGCTAAATGAGCTTTAGTGGTGTAGGCCTTCATCGGGCCAGGATATTCGTGTGGAGGAAGTATCCTATGAGGTCTGTGGGGTAAACAGACCGAGAGTATTTCAGGGGTGAGTCAATTCAAGTAAGTCTAGCAGTAGAGCAGTGGATAAGTACAGATGGAGACCGGAGCTTACCAGGTTTGTGGAGCGCACTGGCTCGAAGAGTCAAAGTGTCTAGGTACACTTAGAGGATTTCATGGTCCTTGGTGTGGCCATTCCTGTCAGGGAAGATCAAGGAAGGTAACGTTTGTGAATAGCTGCTGGTGATACTGCTGGCGGCAGAAATCAGTGTGGATTTAAGCGGAAAAGGCTTACCTATAAAATGCCTGTTGTTAGGAGGGTGTTCGAAACACAGGCGGCGTAGTAAATACGGCTGGTTGTAGCAGAGAGATGATCACTGCGGGAAGAGGTAAAAAAGGCTCAAAGCTGCGCCTGAGGAGAATGCGTGTACATGGTGGACATGTATTACTCTGACGCATGTGCGTGGAGAAATATTATGGCTGGGTGAAGGTGCCAGTGTGTGCATCCAAGGTCATGGTGGCTACATGATGGATACAGGTTATATTGCTGCCCACCATGTTAGGACGCGTCATGTACATGGTTAACTCATGGGTGGGGCAGTAGATATGCATGCAACTCATTGGTACTAAAGAGTGCCTAACTTCAAATCGACAAGGCGTGTGTGTTATTAGGCATAATTCTGATTTAAATGCTGCCACTCAGGAACAAATGCGTATAGCGTGCAGTTTCTGATGAGTGCAACTGATAATTCAAGGAAAAATCAATGGTGCCTAGAACAAGTTTCATGCTGTGATTGAAACAGGGCACCCCCGTGTAATGGGTTAAAAAAGGTGCACGCGATGGCCATGGCTGTGTAGGAAATGTCAATGCGTGCGTGTGACCTTACCTCGCTAGAACTGCATTGCAGCGGATGTCAGCGGTCGCGTCGTCTGCTCCCGAATGGCTCGCGGTCAGAGTCTTATTGTAGGGGACAGGCTTATATGTAAAAGGCGGCCATTTTAGGGTGCTCACGTGTGAGGATGTCTACGCGGGTGCCTGTGTTGCTTGAATAATTGAGCCATAAATGGAAAGCGATTAAGTCTTGTTGGTCACCTTGCCATATGAGCAGTACATTGTCGATGTATCTTTTCAAGAGAATGATGTTGTCTTTTTAAGGGTTGGTTGCTGACATGATGTATTCTGTCTCGTAGTGGGCCATGTACAGGTTGGCTATGTTGGGTGCAAAAGTAGCACCCATACTGACCCCTTTGATTTGTTTATACAGCTGGTCTCTGAATAAAAAGAAGTTTTCAGTCATCGCCAGTCTCACACATTCGAGTATGACGTTGGTCGGAACGACTTCGGTGTTGTTTCTTTTGTTGAGGAACAGTTTGAGTACTTCCAGTCCTTCTTGATGGGGTATGGATGTATATAGTGCTTCAACATCCAGAGTGGCCAGAATGTATTCTTGTTTCATTATGATTTCATCAAGCATCAAGATGATAACAGTGTTGTCTTTCAAATAGGATGATGTCTAGCCTCATAATCTTGCTGAAATTACACACATTGTGCACTCTGAACCCCGTGCAGGCGTCCCCCCTGGTGCCTGTCAGATGCTCCATTAAATGCTCCACTACTGGAACAACTGCCATAACTGGACACTAGCTGCTAAGGTCTGCCCGCGTCGCTGGCCAAATAGAGATGTTGAACAGATCCTGGGGTGCAAACAAAGTGGGCACCATGGATAAGTTTGCTAAGGCAACACCTAGACCTGAGCTGGGACAGGCGCCATCTAACCAGGAGGAACCTGCTTTGCCCCACGGTGTGTCGGCCCCTGACCTCACTGCGATGATGGAATCCATGGCTTAAAACTTTGCCTCCTTCCATGAGAAGTTGGACGATGTAAATTCCAACGTAGCATCGCTTAAGTCACAATTGGATCAGGCTGGCACCAGGATCACTGAAGCGGAGTCCAGAATTGGAGCTAACGAGGATAGTCCGCACACTCTCCAGGATACGGTCGCCTACCTAACACGCAACATGAAGTATGTGAAAGCCAAAAGCGAAGATTTGGATTCCAGATCACGCAGGAACAATATACGGATCATAGGGGTTCCGGAAAATGTACTCAAGGGTCGCATGGAGGTAGCCGTTGAGAACCTGCTCAAAGAACTGCTGGACAACCCTGCTCTGTACCCCTTCTTCACCGTTGACCGTGCCCATCATGCCCTATCTTCATGCCCTAAACCCAGAGACTCCCCTAGGCCTGTCATCGCCAGGATCCTGAGCTACAGGGACAGAGATCTTATCCTTCGTCTGTCGCGTGAGAA
Source organism: Ambystoma mexicanum (assembly GCF_040938575.1). Lineage (NCBI taxonomy): Eukaryota > Metazoa > Chordata > Amphibia > Caudata > Ambystomatidae > Ambystoma > Ambystoma mexicanum. The sequence goes on from NC_090935.1 coordinate 311,379,423, forward strand.
GGGGGAGCTATGCCTCGGCTCCCAAACAATCAGGATTTTTCCAGACTTCTCTGTGGGAGTACAGAAGGAGAGGCGGCAATTCCTAGGTGTGAAAAAACTGCTAAGGGAACGCAATATCCCCTAGGCAATATTATTTGTGGCTTGGCTCAAATTCACCTTCAAAGAGAAATTATACTTTTTCACGGTCCCTGATGAAGCAGTGAAGTTTATAGAGGCAGAGATACCACTCTACAATCCGGCTGCAGACCTCATGGATAATGACTAAAACATGGCTTACCTACTTTCGACTCTCTTGAAGTTGGGTAATTGGTATCCCTTAGCTCCTGTGTTGATGTTAGGGATAAAGTGTTGTGGCTCCCTGCTGACTTTGGGTAACTGGTATCCTCTGGCCTTCAGGTCAGCAATATCACTTAATTTACTATCTCCTCATCATACATGTTAATGCTATGCTGAATTGTGGTATGCCTTCTCACTTGTGCTACGATGGGAGAACTTCCCGAATGTCCTAGCCCGGACATGATATGACACCAATTGGCACTCCTTGCCTACTACACAATCCATAGTACTTGTGATATCTAAACTTATTATACTACAGTTGCATTCGCTCTAGCACTACTCTCTATTGCTACACGTGCTGGTGATACGGAACTGCATACTAGTATTACATTTTACCGGTCTCTGAGCCAGGGCTTGGCTGTCCCTGACTAACCTAGTTTCTCTGATCATTAGTGTCCATCAGCCCCTGCGTTGATAGAAATGTTGAATTTACTGACTCCTCACCACACGTTTGAAAGGTATGTTAAGTGGGATGCACCTCGCCATTTGGGTTATGACCGGGAACCTACCCACAGGTTTTGCGCCGGGCATATTGGGAGTGTATTATTACTCACTGGTACATTACATTCTGCTTGTTATGCCCAGAACTAATAGCCCATACCTGCAATAATCTTAGCACTGTCGCCCGTTCCTACATATGCTGGTGAAATGTAATTATGCTTTAGCGAAGAATACCGCCGGCCCTTAGTACCAGTCCTGGTACTCCATTACGCCTGTATAGTTGACTGCACGGCAACAGCGCACCCCACTGCGGTTGCAATGGCTACTTTAGAGGGTTTGTTGTGTACAGGCCCCTGTTGGGCCTATGGTGCAGTTGGACCAAGTTGGGATTGGTCCACTGACACCTGGTTGGGGGGGATTTGTTGATAGCGATGGGAGGGGGAAGGGTGGGGACACAACCAGCTGGAATGGGGTGGTGAGGGAGGGGGGATTGATGGGGGATGTTATACCAAAAATGGCACAGGAGGAGCGGCATTTCACGTCATTAAAGGGTGTCATAACGGAAACGTTTTTACCTGTGGACACACGCTAGGTTATACTTGCTGGGATGTACCCTAGAGCAATGATATGACCATAAACATAATGTCCTGGAATTTCTGGGAATTGAGTAACTACAACAAGACCCGCAAGATCACCGCGTACGCTCAGAGACATGGGAGGAAGACACTCATGTTGCAAGAAACTCACACCCAGGGGCACCTAACAATGAGTATTGCACCATCATGGGGGCCTAATAGATTTTATACAACTTACTCTACACAGACCAGGGGCGTATTGACGCTGATCCATGAATCTATCAAATTCACACTCCACAAAAGTTACATTGACCCCGAAGGCAGGTATATTGTCTTATACTGCATGATGGTAAACAGGGAATACCTTTTAGTAAAGACTTATGATCCCAATGTAGACACCCCAGACTTTTTGATAAGGTTGCTTCTATTCTGTTGGGTTATGTGGGAGTCCAGATCATTTGGGGGGTGGGGGGATATGAATCTAATACTTGATACCGTATTAGATAGAACGGGAGCTGCACCCAGAACTCTGTTCGAGCAGCGCGCAGATTACGCATGCACTGCACAGAACTTGACATCCAAGATGTTTGGAGAGCTCTCTACCCCCAGCTGCGTGAATATACCTATTCTCGTCTGTACATGATAGCTCTTCCAGAATTGATTTCTTCTTGGTGTCTGGTGACTTGATAGGGATAATAGACAAAGCCCAAATACTTAACCGCACATTGCTTGGATCCCTTGCAGCATGGTCTGCATGAGGTAAGTTTTAACATATGAGCCTGGCGCCATAGGCGCCAGGACTGATGTCCCATATGAGCCTGGCGCCATAGGCGCCAGGACTGTACCCAGAGTATGATTTCATAATCACGTACTAACCTGGAGTGTGGAACGGAAAAGCAAACACTCTGTCACGAATGGGCGATAACCAGGACGCGTTCATACCATCAGAACTAGTACCCATTATTCCGGAATTCCTTATGGGAAGAATTAAAGACCGACCTCCAATCGCAAATGGATGAAACCGCCCAACAAGAATGGTTGAGTAAGGGAGAGTAGTACTCTGTCATGGACAATTTACCCTATTTTCAGGGGAGACTATACATTAAGGATAAAGAAACCCAAAACAAGATCATCACCAACTACCACGACTCACTAGTGGAGGGACACCCCTGGATTAATAAGACACGGGCCAAGATCAGGAAGAATTATTGGTGGCCAACTTGGAGAAAGGATGTCGTCAAATTCATTGCGACTTGCGGAGTCTGTGCACAGCAAAAATCTAAAAAAACCAGCCCCACAGGATTATTACGTCACCTAAGCATACCAGCGGTTCCTTGGCATACCTTGTCCATGGACTTCATTACAAACTTACCTCCTTGTGACGTCTTCAACACCATTTTAGTAGTAATGGACTTATTCTCTAAAATGGCACACTTTATTCCACTAAAGGGACTTCCTACTGCTGGAATTCTGACCACCGTGTTCCTGAACCAAGTAGTCAAATTACATGGCTTCCCCTCAGTTCTGATCTCTGATCGGGGGGACACAATTTGTCTAAGCCTTCTGGAGGAATTGTTGCAAGATCGCGCAAATTGACCTCTGCCTTTCTACCAGTCACCATCCCCAGACCGATGGTCAAACCGAAAGGACTAACCAGACGCTGGAGCAGTGCCTAAGGTGCATGCTGCAACAGAGCGAAGGATCCTGGAAAGATGTTCTTTGGCTAACGGAATTTACTTACAATAACACTATCCACACTAGCACTGGACAAACCCCATTCTACATCATGAATGGTCGGCACCCACGGATATCTTCCTTTGACCCACTTGATGAGCTAGAAATGCCAGCAATTACCTCCCTACATAAAACTATTACTCAAACCCTCAAGGAAGCAACCAAGAGCTTAACCAAAGCCAAAGAACAACAAAAGAAGTTTGCTGACCGGCATAGAAGGGACGCTCCACACTACCAAATCAGAGACAAAGTAGGGTTAGCGGCCAGAAATATCCGTAAAAAGGACCTCGGGTCTTCCGCCCCAGGTATCTTGGGCCCTATTCCATCAGAGCCATTATCAACCCAGTCGCAGTAAAGCTAGAGGTACCTGACAATATGCACATCCACCCTGTATTTCACGTTTCCCCCTTAAAGCCTGTGAAGCCTGAGACAAGAATTACACAACCACCGGAACCCGAAATTATCGAAGGGCAATGATACAGAGTAAGAACAACCAGAAAGATAGGATTCAAACCATGTGAGAGGAGATCCATGAATGAAATGAGAGAGGAAAGTAAGATAAGGTGACCCACAGTGTCAAAAGCCACTGAAAGATCAAGTAGAATCAGAATAGAGGAGAGCCTGTTGTGGCGTGCAGAAGAAGAAAGTCAGAACCATGCAGGAGAGCAGTTTCTGTAGAGTGTGCCGGCCTAAAGCTGGACTGGAGTGGGGGAGAAGGGAGTGGAGATGCAGATAAGGAGAGATTTGAGAATAAATAATTTTCTCTAGGAGCTTGGATAAGAAAGGAAGTAGAAAATAGGGCAGGAATTAACTGGAAAAGATGGATCGAGAGAAGATTGTTTGAGAATAGGGAATACAGTAGCATGTTTGAAAAAAACAGAGGAGGAGAGAGAGTTGTTAGGTAGTATAGTAAGATTGGGGAGGATCTGGGGGATACACCAAAGGGATGAGCCTAGATGGAATAGGATCAGTTGGTGAAGCAGTGAGATGAGCTTGAGAAATAAAATGAGCACTATCAACATCCGTGGTGGGGGGAGGGGAGGCAGAGAGGATGGGGTGGAGGAAAGGGATGGGGAAGGGATGAGCGAGCGAGGGCAGACAAGAGTGGAGAGACGATGGACGCACACAGATTAGAAACCACGGTGGTGAAATATGTCATAAATGTTATTCTGTGTGTTTTGTTACGTTACAACTAACTAACTGCTTTGATAGCAAACTTCACTAGACGAATGGGGTGCTATTTGTGGGAAGGTGCCATTCGCTTATTTAAACAATGCTTCTGCGCTGCCATTTTATTTGGATTAAAGAGCATGTCAATCAATGGAGGATATGGCATGGCTACAAAAGGTGGAGGGCCGATTTTGGAAGGTCATAATGGGTCTCCCGCAGTGTGTCCCCATGGAGTTACTGCAGCTTGAATTGGGTCTTATCTCCATGGAGGGCACTGTTTTGCTGAAACAGGGTATTTTATTCATCAGGGCCATGACAAATCCAAGATGTCCTCTATTGACTGTCCTAGGACATGATATGAAGATGAGCGGATGTGAAGCACCTTACATTAAGTCAATTAATACATTATTTGAGTCCGTAGGGTGGCGACCTGATTGGAATTTAAGTTTTGATGAACTCAAGAAAAACCTTGAAATCAAATAAAACAAATGGGATTGTAATTTCGACCATCTGTCTGCGCTGAAATCCTATACTTAGTTTGCCGATATGGTATATGTACATAAAAAGCCCCAACCGTACCTGTGCATTGCCCATCAGGTATGGTGTGCCGATTTATACTTTTGATGACAACTAATCGCCTACCATTGTTGACTATGCTTGGGCCTGCGTTAAAGCTTCTACCTGATAAGAGCAGTTGCCTTATATGCTTAAAGCAACATATTCTGGAAACAGCTTCACATGTACTTTCAGAATGCTGTGAAATGGGTCCTGAATACATGTGGAATTTGGGCCCATTTGTGCATGCCATTGACTCTAATGAGTGATTCTAAGGACAGGATCAGGATACGAACCTGTGTTGCACTGCGTTGTCCCCGAGCTATCCTTCTTCCCAATTAGGTAATCTTCCTTTTGGGTTTATTGTATAAATTCCACTAATAACAAGTTGCATCTTGCACCTTATTGAGTGTGGATGAATGTGTCTCCTAAACTGATTTAGAAATGGAGTGATATTTAACAACTAAAGATTATTCTTTACCAAGTATGATAGACCACAAAAAAAAAAACAAGGATTAAATTGTCATTGATGCTATGGATTTTAATTTTTTGAATTTGACAATGATATCGATTTTATAGATCTGTAGTTATGAATATAATGGTTATGTATTCATTTTATTAATGAATGAAATGTGAAAATGTATGTTTTACTTTTCTTTTGTTTTCTTCTATTGTAATATGTGAAAAGTTCTTATGAACTGTGCAACATTAAATTAAAAGTTGCGTTATGTTAATAGGCTTTTATACTGTGCCAAATCCCCACCTTAGTAATTTTAGAGGGCCATGGTGTGTCCACAGAGTGGCGCATGCGCCACTGCCAGGGGTCCATACTTTTCTCTGCTGGAGGAAATAAAATGAGCAAGTGGACATTAAGGGGATGGGAAAGTGGGAAATCGAGGCTACAACCGGAGTATGCAGAGAAAACGGCGCATTATTCCCGTGACATTAGCCCCTGCTGGTCTATGTAGCTGGTGCTGAGTGGTTCTGATGTGTATTATTGATTTAGCCAATAGGGGGTACTAATGACATCATGACCAGATCTCTGCATTTCCGTTTGTGTCATTTTCCTTTTCAACATCTAGCATTCATCCCAGAATGAGCCACACAGGACAGTAGATTGAGCAGCAGGCTCTGCAACCTTGCACACACGCAAAATTAGTATTTCTTGTAGCTGAGGAACCTGCCTCCCTTGTGCAAGACAGCACATGTGCTGGGGGAGCTGCCCGTGATGTCTGTTAGGCAAGCAACTTCATAAGCCACAGGTTCAGTAAGTCCGCTCGGTTATTCGGTTATTTATATTCAGCAGGTTGCTTAGAGACATGTTAAACTATTGTGCTATCTGGCTGGCTAAATGGCCTCATTAGAAGGTTGGAGGTAACCATGCCGCTTTTAGCGGCATGATTGCCTCCATACCTCAATCCGGGCCCGGGTTCCTCGAATGGGTACCGGGCCATCGTAACCTTGGTGGACCCGGACCGGTCCATCCCCATTCCCATTCGAGCCCCCATAGGGCTCAATGGGAATGGGGATGGAGCTAACAACGAGCCCGTTAATGACGGGCCCGTTGTTAGCTCCCTGGTCCCCTCGCGGGACCCGGTAAGGACGCCTGATTTTTCCAGGCGCCCATTGCGGTCCCGCGAGGAGACCTCGTAATAGGGCGGAACGGGTTTACCGGCACCGGCACTTTTACCGGTGCCGGTAAACCCATTCCGCCAACCTTATAGTGAGGCACTGCATTCCTGCCCAGTTTTATCTTGCCTGCTGATGCAAGCTTGCAGAATGAGAAGTGACTTTAATCCCGAAGTTGAGGCTCCTGTGCCCTTTCCTCCCCCTTTTCTAACTCTCACAAATCACGTAGTCAGGTGCAATAACAACCGCAGGGAAGAAGCACCTAAAGCACTCTGGCAGAGCTATCGATATGGGGTAAACACTGGTCTACTTGATACAAGAAAGCAATAACGCCGTAATGTCAGCACAGATATTTGAATGACAGCTTTGAGAGAATTTCAGAAAATAGATGTTCAGGTGCGTTCTAGGAAAGAGCACCCCGTTGGGTACCATTTTCTTGACTAAGGTGGGTGATTGTTTGAAAGCAATGCCTCTGGGTATGGGCTTTTTCGATAAGGCAGTAGAATCACATTAAGAGCGTCAATACATTAAACACATTCTATGAAGCGTTTTATTGAACCATTGAAAATGAGACCGCGACGTTGCAGAATGATTGTGTGCTGGTTAAGAAAGACCCCTGCAGAAACGATAGTAAATCTGCCCAAGTCTTCTATCACAAGAGATGTATATTCTAAGGAGCCTAATGTGTGGGCACAGACTTGCCATATCTCCAGGCCATTAACAGGAGCCACGCATGCCCCGATCACACTCGGGAATCCTCATTGCATTCGGTCGCTTCTTCCACAGAACAATACTCGGAAATAAGGCTCTATCTATGCAATCCGGAGACAGGCTGACTTGCTTTAACCCCTGATCCTGCAGCAATGCCTTTTGGCTCATTGGCCCCACCCCATTTGTTCTGGAGCTATAAAAACCCAGTAGAGGCTCTGTACAGCTTGAAAATTCCCCCACACAGGAACTGAGAGCGACGTTTGTACATGGCGCTTTTTTTTTTAGCAGCCGAATTCGCCTCATTTTGGCTTAATGCACAAAAACCCAGACTCGTTTAAAAGTGGAAAAGGTCGCTTTAATGTGACAGGCCAAAGCTTACAATCAAACGCTTAACTGGCTCCATGGCCTAACAAACTAAAGGAATATTTTAACCACCACTTAAATAAATTAAACATTTTCATTTTCCCCCAACAATTAAATAATTAAATAACCCAATTCCTCCCTAATGATCCCTTGGATCCTACCGTCTCCTTGCCCCTTTTCCAGGCGTCCCGCTTTCTCCCAGGGGCCATGCCCCTCCAGGCTCAATACCTGTTCCCCCGGGGTGACCTGCTTGTGCAAACAGCGCCACCCCATCCTTTTCCGTGTCATTCCCCCATTGTGCTTCCCTCCCCCCACATCAAAAGGGGCCATGCCCCCGGCGCCCCGACCCACTTCAACACCCTTCAAACTCCCCTCTACACCAAACTCCCCCTTTCCTATGACCTGCAGCCAGCCTGACCTGCCACATCAGCAACATATCTTACACACACTTTCACAATGCCCTGACCTGTCACACAAAACTACCAACCCTACCTTCCTAACAGACCCCAAAACTCATGAACCCGCCCTGTCATCTAACAAACCCCCTGCATAATCCCATGAACAATGGACCCCCCCATATTACATACCCAGACACTAACCTAACGAAGTGAAAGGGGTGGGAGGGCGGGACAATCATCAAGTCCTAACTGTCGCCTGCCTCCCGAACCTTCCCTGAGCCCTTAAATACCCCCCCAGGAGGCGCTCTGCCCCACGGCCACTCGCTGGCCATGTGCATCGCCAAAAAACTCCCCGGGGGGAAACGCTTCGCGTTCCCCCCGGGGCCCCCCTTTTGGCTTAATGCACAAAAACCCAGACTCGTTTAAAAGTGGAAAAGGTCGCTTTAATGTGACAGGCCAAAGCTTACAATCAAACGCTTAACTGGCTCCATGGCCTAACAAACTAAAGGAATATTTTAACCACCACTTAAATAAATTAAACATTTTCATTTTCCCCCAACAATTAAATAATTAAATAACCCAATTCCTCCCTAATGATCCCTTGGATCCTACCGTCTCCTTGCCCCTTTTCCAGGCGTCCCGCTTTCTCCCAGGGGCCATGCCCCTCCAGGCTCAATACCTGTTCCCCCGGGGTGACCTGCTTGTGCAAACAGCGCCACCCCATCCTTTTCCGTGTCATTCCCCCATTGTGCTTCCCTCCCCCCACATCAAAAGGGGCCATGCCCCCGGCACCAGAAAAACCCTCCCCCGAGGAGTTCTTTCTGCCCCACCCCCCCCCCCAACTTTTCTACCTCAAACTTTTTACCCAGTCTCCCAGCCCAGAAACAAGAAGAGCCACCCGTATCCCTCACCAGGTCATTCTCCCCTGCATGCCGAATCACCACCTCTGGAACCCCAAGCGTTCCCTCATCCCTGCCAATATAGGAAGCAGCTGATCCCACCGCAGGCCCCCCAACCCGTGCCGTCTCACCACCACTTCCTTGTAACTGCACCCCTGTTACCTTCCCAACCCCTTTTTTCCACTTCCTTCCCAGCCCACTTAACAATTGAATGGCCAACAAATCAAAACTTGCGCCAACTCCCCTTCCTTTCGCGCAGCATCTGAAAAAGAAAATACAAAATCACTGACAAGTCAAAAATATTTCAACAACAGTTGGCCCACAAAGTCCTACCCACCTTTTCAACATCCCCCTTATCAAACTCCCTGCCGTACCCCTTATATTTCCCAGACCTCCAACGTCCCAATCTTTTCACCTTGTCTTCAGAAAAAACCCAGCCCGGTACCCTCAGATGCTGCGCCCATCCTAAAGTAATGAGTCCCGAAATCCTCTTCCTCTTCTCCCACTGCCACCAACTCCTTCCGCGATACCCCTAGCACCTGGAACTGGGCATAAAACCTTGCTCCCACGACCCAGCCGAAACCAAGAGCCCCTTCCCTTCTTATCCGTCTTGGACCTCTTCATCTTGATGTCTAAACCTTCTTCTGTAATTTGAACATCTTCCCACTGCAGTCCCCCTACCCCCCCCTTTCCCCCGACCAACTTAAAAACCCTGAAAGCCCCCAAACAATAACCACGTAAAAACAAGTCGCAGACAGCTCCCCTACAAGCAATAAACCATTTGTTCCACTTGTTGTGCCCAGTTTATTCCTTACATTCCTGCATTGTCCCCCCTGCACCGGGGGCCCACGTGCACCCCCGTCCATGCAGGCCCTTTAGTTTATTCCTCCTCTCGCCATTGCACCAGGGGCCAAACCTGCACCCCCGTCCATGCAGTCCCTTCCATATAACTCTTCAAGCTCCTCGCATCCATTACCACCTTTTTCCCGCCTGCACCCGGGGCCCTAATGCACCCCCGTCCATGCAGGCCCCTTTTTTGCCTTACTCCTCTCCACCGCTGCACCAGGGGCCAAACCTGCGCCCCCGTCCATGCAGTTCCTTCCATATCACCATCTTCAAGCTACTAGCGTCCATTACCACCTGTTTCCCACCTGCACCAGGGGGCCTAGTGCACCCCCGTCCATGCAGGCCCCCTTTTTTTCCTTTACTCCTCTCCACCGCTGCACCAGGGGCCAAACCTGCGCCCCCGTCCATGCAGACCATTACACATAAATTCCTCTTCCGGCACCTCGCTTCTCTGTTCCACTTTTTTTTTTTTTTTTTTTTTTAATTTAGCTGCACCAGGGGCCCTAGTGCACCCCCGTCCATGCAGACCCAACTCCTCACTTCCCCCTGCTGCACCAGAGGCGCTCCCGCACCTCCGTCCATGCAGCCTGAAGCCTACTCACCTTGTCGTGCGGCAAGCGTGAGAGCTTCACCCCCGTCGTCCATGCCCTCCAAACGACAGCTACCTCCCCTTAACAATTACCACCGTTACATCCCCCCTGCGGCCCTCCCCTACCTACGCGTCTTCCTCCTCACCCTTCTTCTGCCCCCCTTTCAGTTGCCCCCAGCCATCTTTCATCAAACCTTGTGCCCCCCCCTACTTTTACATTAAACTGAGCCCGACCTACCAGCACACCCCAATTTACCTGGTATGCGGTCCTTCCCCCCCACTTCCTTGCCCCGCTCCTCGCCCTGACCCACTGTCCCCTGCCTGAAAACACTCTGTAACCGGATGCCGACCCGCACACCTGCTGCACTCGTGTTTAAATTTGCACATCCACCTCGTGCAGCCTTCTTTATTGAACGCCCAACATGCAGTTGAGGGCTGTCCTCCGCCTCCTCCCCCCACCCCCTCATGGGCGGGGCGACCAAGAAAGGGCCGGTAAGGCACAGGCAGCCCACTCGCTGTGTGCAATGTCGGGGCTGGCCTCGTTGGGGCCATCCATTGCAGCCAAAGATCCATATCTATCTCCCCCCAGACCGCCTGACTGTCCTCCGCCATTCTCGCTCTAAATTCCTCATCATACCTTACCCAAGCAAAGCCCCCAAAGCTTGTGAAAGCCTTCCTTATTACATCCATGTATTTAAGCAGAGCCACGCAACGCTCCGGGAATTTCTCGCAATACACGCTGGCATAAATGATAAACGCCGACGTCCAATTCTCAATGGTCACCGGGACCCTCGGGCGTGAAGCCTACTCTCTCTCTTCCTCCTTGGACCCCTCTTTCGCTCTCACCTCCCTATGCAGCAACTTGAAGACATCCACAAATTCACCTCCCTGTATCTTCTCCCTGGTTGCTGCCATCAAATGCGCCCCCAATGGCTTTGTTATCCCCATGTATGGCAATTTCTTCTCCTTTCCCTTTACCTCCCCCTCTTTATCTTTTCCCGCCTGCACCTCGAGCCCCAATGGCTCCACCACCTTGTCCGTTTGGACCTCCACCGAGCAAATGTTCTTTCCAACCTCTTCAGCTCCAAAAGCCTGCACCCCCACTTCCTTCATCACACCTTGTAGACCACCCCGGTCATCCCCTAACCCCCTATTTGTGACCCCTCTCTGCCATGCAGATGACCATTCCCTTTCCCTCTCACCTCTTTCCACGCCTGCCATCTGCGGCCTGGCCTCCACACCGCTGCTCCTCCTCTCCATTCTCAGAGGGCTCCTGCATTGAGGATGCGGGCTCCTGCCCGAGATAACTTGCAGATCTTCCTCCGAGCCCGGGGCGTCCGCCCCGCCACTCCTCTGACGTCTTCCCGGCGGGGCTGTGGGAACCTCTGCCTGGTCCTCTTCTCTTGGGTGAGGCGTTCCGACCTCCACCCTGACATCCTCGTTGCTAGGGGCCGTGCTGTGCCCTCTAGGCTCTCCTTGCTTTGACTGAGGAGGGGCCGTACCAAAACCCTCAACCTCCATCTGCACAGCGGGGGCTGCGCAGCGCCCTCCGCCCCCAATCATCCTATCCGGGGGGGCCGTTCCGTGCCCCACCCTACCCTCCTCAAGTGACGGGGACCTCTCCCTCCTTCTCCCACCCGCACTCTTCTGTAGGTATTTTCCCCCTCTTCCTCTCTGCCCCGCCACCCCCCCCTGTCCTCCACCCCTGCCCCCACTGTTGTTCCCTCGGACTCTACCCTCCCTAGAACTCCCCTCTACCCTGGGGCTATCATACCCTTCTCCCCTTTCTGGCCGATCCCCTGAACTCATTAAACCCCCTTCTGCCCTCCTGTCTATCTCCCTCCTCATCTTCCTGCCCCTAGATTCCCAAATCTCCCCTTTTCCTGCCGTAGGGGTGCAGGCTACCACCGCCGCCAATGCACCGTCTGCCGCCGCTCTGCGCTGCGGCCGGCCCCCACCGCTCCCTTCTTCTCCCGTAACTTCCCCTACCGCACTTTCCAATTGGGCTGTGGTTGCCCTGCTAATGATTTCCAGGGCCTTCTTCAAGGCCCCCGCATCCACCAGCCCCTTCCTGCTCGCCCCCCGGCCTGTCATTGTGCACACTAAAATGTGTGTGCCCAGCCAATACAACCCTCAAAACTTGCCCTAAATAATCTATGCCCCCGAGCCGGGACCTACCCGTGGACTAGCCCTTACCACCTTGTAACCTCCGAAACTAAAAAAGGAGCAAAGCGCCCCCAGAAAGAACCCCAAGCCACACACGCACCTAATGTGAAACCTTGAAAATAACCTCCCTAATAGAGTCAATCAATAACCGGCCACCACTTTAAACTAACCTTCCTTAACTGTATATATATATATATATATATATTTTTTTTTTAAACTGCTTCCCTACTGATAAATAGAAAATTAATAAATTAGCCAAAACATTTTTTTTTTTTTTTTTTTTTTTTTTGATATTCCCCCTGCCCCACTAACACTTAACACCCTGCCCTCCCCTTCCCCACCCCTATTCCCAAAGCGGGAGCCCTACAAGACTCACTAAAGAAACCCTCGTTAGCACTTGCTAACAGGCAGAGCACTGCCACCTAGCTGTGTCAGGCTCGCACCGCACTCCAAACTAACTTGGGCGCGGCTCCTTTAAAACCGCCGCCCAGCCCCTTATCTGCGCGAGCGTTGCTGAAAAACGCCCACGCACACGGAACTAAACTCTCGGAGCGGAGCGGAGCGGGCGGAGCCCAAGGAAATCCCCGCGTACCCGCTTCTGCGGATCAGCTGAGGCTCCGCTCCCCCTTCAGCCCAACCGTCGACCCGAAATGAGAGACGGCCGGCGCGGAGCCCCACAAGCCTTTCCCCCGCTCGCGAGCCGCCCACCTGAAGTACCCAGCAACTAAATATGCCGGTAAGCCGAGAGGGGTGTCTTATCTACGGCACCCCTCCTACCCTGCTACCCAAACAACTTAATGTTTTTTTTTTTTTTTTTTTTAATAAATTACCTACCCTCCTTAACGCTTCCTCAATCCCCCACCTCACCTGCACTAACCGACAGCTAGGCCCAAGGACACGGGGAAGGCTCGGGAGCAGGCAACGGGACCTGTACAATCATCAAGTCCTAACTGTCGCCTGCCTCCCGAACCTTCCCTGAGCCCTTAAATACCCCCCCAGGAGGCGCTCTGCCCCACGGCCACTCGCTGGCCATGTGCATCGCCAAAAAACTCCCCGGGGGGAAACGCCTTCTCTCCACAGATTTCTCTGCTGTTTTGACCCCAATTGTTCCTTGATATTGATTCTGGCAAGCTTTTCAAGGCCCTGTGTGTTGTGGCCCGCTCCTGGATCAGCGCAGCGTGCCACCACTGATGTCGGGCTCACCGGACATGGACTTCTGGTCTGTGCTCACGCAGCAGCCATGCTACAGGGGACCCCTCGCAGGCTCCGGGGCACCGGAGCGGAACGGCATTGATGGGGGCATCCACCACACTGCAGCCCCAACTCTGGATGGGCTCCCAGGCCGGGGTTCCTACAGTAGCCGTGTTCACATGGCTAAGAAATTCACGAGGAACGGTGTTGCCCAGCAGGTGCACCGTCCTGGTGCAGGGCCCAACCCACAGGCCTCCTGCATGTGGCTGGGCACCAGCATGGTGTGCACAAGAAACATGCCGGAGTCAGGTCTTTGTTTGACTGATGAGCCGGAAACGGCTCGTCCCATTTATTCAGTTGGTCACATGGCTACTGCCACGTGGCCTATTGCACAATTCCTGTGAGCTACCATGCTCCCAGGGGGGGGTGACATACAACACTCCTCCTTTTTCATAACAAACAAACTAACATCACACCACAAGATACCCAATAATACTATGACTATACCTGCAACTAATCTTCACACACTAGGGGCCCAGGTTACCTCGGCGTGACTTTCAGGGTTGGTGAGCTACTGGTGACACATTGGAAACTCCACATGCAAGCACACCCTTTATTAACCTGGGTGAGTGGATCTTGCACCACCAAAACCCCACCATCGCTCGCACCTGGCACCCCTCACTACAAAACCCCCATAAATGCAACAACACAGTTTCAAACAGTACTTTGGCTCAGCCAGCTCAAGTCTATGGGTTCCCAGCCTTGATGTTTATGATTCCGGGTCCACTTTGATCACTCGCAGGTCCACAGGATACCGGTCCTAAAACCCTTGAGATCTCTGCCGGACAGTTCGGAGTTCCAGAGCCGGTAAAGTGCACCTGGGGGCACCAGGGGCCACATCAGTTTAGTCCTTTGCTGGTGGGGGCACAGACTGTGGGAGGACGCTGGTGTTCCGATGACAGACCAGCTCAACTTTCAGGGCCGGCAAGATGGGCGCACACACACTCGCAAGAGTTGCAACCCTCCTCCACACCTTCTACTTCCTCTTGGGGTCACTGCCACCTGGCTTGGAGGTGGTGACCGAATGTTTGGTGTCCTGGTATGGGCTAGCCCGGGTATGGTGAACATGGGCAGCACCGCCCTTCCTTCATTGTGCATGCGCATGATTTTGCTCCTGGCTGGAATCTGCTCTCGCCGCTGAGGGGCACTTGAACGGCACCTGATGTTGCCCAGCTAGCTGGCCTTTCAATGAGGGTGCACGAGCGCTCCGTGGGGAGCCGCTACCCTGTTGCTGGGCGAGAACAGCAGCCCTCTCCGTGTGGTGAGCGTGGAGTCCTCTTTCTTGCTGCTCTTTCCTGATGGGCTTGCAGGGGCTACCCTTTGCGATCTTGCTCCATCAACTTAATAGATGGGCCTTTAGAGCCGATGGGCTCACAGGACAGTGCTCCATGAGCCAAGCACTGGGTGCAGGCCTTGACCTTTGTCCTTCCCATTCTGTGAGCCACTGGAGCGGACGGTCTGCTCCTCACCCTTGCTGTTGTGGTGAAGACAGGGTACTCTGGCTTCCCAGGCTCCTCACGCACGACTTTCATTGTCCTGGGGCTGGAACACCCCCAGCCTCAACTGATGGATGCTGGTGGGCTGGCGAGAACAGCCAGTGTTGCTGCCTCCTCTTTTTGGGGCCGCGGCAGGCTTCACTGTCCCCTTTGTTGTTGTTTTTTTCTGACCACACAGCCCCTTTGGTAGCAGGCCACGCCCCCTCCTTTTGGGGCTGCAGCCGGCCATGATCTTCACGCTCCAATCCGGAGCACCGTCGTCTTCACCATACTCTGGCACGGAGCATGTTCGTGGGGATATTTATTTTCCTTTCCCGCTGCCCAGCGGCCCCCGGATCGATGTTTGGGGCTCCGGCAAGCTGCACAGCGGATGCCTCACTGAGTTGCAGCCACGTCCCCATTCCTCGCTGCCGAGGCCGCCTCTGCTGCTCTTTGTTGCGGCCACCGGCCCTCCCTCCAGGGCCACACAGCAGCAAAACGGGCCACAGAACTACACGGCTCCACCGCGGCTGGCCTACACGATCTTACGGCCTTGAGCTCCTCTTTGTTCCTTGGTCCCTAGCAATTTAAATTTTCTTTTCATTTTCATTTGTGGCTCTTTAGCAGGCTGCCCCCCACACACATGGGCTCCCCTGCCCCGCTCCCAATGCTACTTCAATCACCAGAGCGGGTGCGGGAGAGCCTCCTGTACCTTCACTGCGACAGCAGGGCTCAGCCGACCACACCCTTTCTCTGCGGCCTCTCAGCAGTTCTCTTCTTGGCCTTTTATCGGGGAGCGGGGCACATGGACCCCCTGCTTCCTCCGCCTCTTCCTCCTGCAGATCAGCTGGAGTCACCAGCAGGCCTTGCGCCGTGCCCCTTGTTCAGCGACTACTGCTGTCTCCCCCACAACCGCGGCCAAAGCCGCCCCCTCCATGCGGGCACCAGATGGCCCGTGTCAGCAAAAACTGGGCCCTGGGCCAATCGCACATCACCACAAGCGGGAACTAACAAACACAGGCTTTCTGCAGCCCGCATGCTCGAGCATGTGGGGCTCAGACCAGCCCTCGTCGCCATTGTTGTGGCCCACTCCCGGATCACCGGAGCGGGCAACCACTGATGTCGGGATCACCCGTCAGTGACTTCTGGAATGTGCTCACACAAAAGCCATGCTGCAGGGGATACCCTGCAGGCTCAGGGGCACCCGACCCGAACGCCATTGATGGGGGCACCCACCACACTCAGCCCCGGCTCTGGGGAGGCTCCCAGGTCGGGGTTTCTCCAGTAGCCATGTTCACACGGCTAAGACATTCACGAGCAACGCTGTTGCCCAGCAGGGGCATCGTCTTGGTGCAGGGCCCAACCCACAGGCCTCCTGCACGCGGCGGGTCACCAGCATGCTGCGCACAAGATACACGCCAGAGTCAGGTCTTAGTTTGACTGACGAGCCGGAAACGGCTCGTCCCATTTATTGAGTTGGTCACATGGCTACAGCCATGTGACCTATTACGCAAGTTCTAGGAGCTACCATGCTCCCAGGAGGGGTGGCATGCAACACTGTGTATCATGTCTTCACTCGTGGCTCTTGGTCATTCAGCAGGGGTAAAATCACCCCCACATGAATGCACTGGCCCTGGCCACAGGTGCACTGGGAATGGGGTACGTGTGTAGCGTCCTTTCAAGCACATTGCTCTCTGTAGCTGTGATGGCTACATGCTTGAAATCGTACGTGGTGCACCTGTGCAGGGGTGTACTGGGAACCAAAAGAGTCCCTAGATATAATTTTGAAATGGTCCCATATTACACATTTTTAGCAAGCCCAACCTTTTTACCATGAGAACATTTGTAAATAAAATAGGTTATCACACAAAAAAGGCAGAGGCTGCAGAGGCCTACCGGGAAATCTCCAGAGTTCTCTATAGGACAGTCCAACCCTGCACCTGTGACAGACAGGGGACATACGTGTGAGCCTCATAATTTGGGAAATGCTTCATTAATTAGGTGACTACTAACTGGGACAGAGGATAAGCTCCGCGCCACAATTGCTACTTGTAATGCACCCATTAATTTGTACATTTTAAACCAGTGGCATTTGTTGAGTAATTATTCTTTATATTGGGCTTTATTTATTCCCTGCTTTTTCATGTGTTTGTATAGACTCTAATTTCGAAGTAAACATTTAAAATTGCAATTTGTACCATTTTGTTTTTACAGTAAATATTATGTATTACATTCAACACAAACATTAACAATATATTGCAGAGTACATTTCTCGACGAATTCCCACTACTCACCTTACCCAAAAGTGGTGTTCAGCTCATGCTGCCTCTACCTTCACCAGACATTGGCACCTGGCATTAACAGGATCCCATGTTAAAAGGTGCAAACACCTAGAAAATGGTCAAAGGTAGAATCACGCATCCTGCAAAAGTCTGGTGCATTCTCACCCTTGCACCACTGCCACCAAAACCGGCCACCCTCTGTAATCCCAAAATGCAAAGATATTGTAAGAATTAATAAATAATGAAAGGCAGAGCAAACTCTAGAGCACATTCCAATAAAGATGTCACAGCATAGAGTGAAGATCTTCAAATTGAGGGGCTAGCCCCCCACAGTGGGACCTGAAGGTTTTCTTGCTGCGTGTGCCAGGCTCTTTCAAATGGGAAGAAAGTAACTGCATTTAATAGAAAAGATAATCTGTTCTGGCATTTGGGAGTCCAAAAATCAGCATGTATGCTCAAGGTGAGGCTCATCATAAAGAGTTTGTAAACCATTGACATAGAGACAGAATTGTGATGATAACAATGTGTATAAATATTAGTTTAGTCTGATTATTATTTTGATTGCTGTTTGTATTTTAATTACTTGACGAGATCAAAATCTAAGCATCAATATACATTTTACAAAGGCCAATTCCAAGGGCGTTGCCTATGGTAAGATTCCATCACAGTTTCATGACATTCGAGGCAAATGCTTGTGATGGGCGCACCCGTGCCTCGGGCCGCCCCGTACTTGCATCCACACGCACACACTCACTGACACAATGAGGAACACGACTGTGCCGTACAGGGTCCCGGCGGCAACTGCCGCACGGTCCGTCTTTATTCATACGGCGCATGCGCGGGCCACAGCGAGGCTCACGCATGCGCGCCTTCAGTTCAAGACGTCACATCCCTCCTTTTCTTTAAACAGAAAAACAACTGATAACAACCATATAACAGGATAACAATAAACAGACCCAACGGGGGTCGCTGACCTGACTGCAACGTCGGCTCAGTCTCCTGAGTCCATGACGTAGTCCTTGAGATGAACAGGCAGTATGCAACCATGTCACACAGGATACCGGCTGCTGCTCCTGGGGGTCGGCAGCGAGTTATCCATTGGTGGCGGCATATCCGCAGGCAGGTCTACCGCCGGGCTCTCAGCCCGGTTTCAGACAGGGAAACCTCTTCCGGTTCCTCTTCATGACGGTGCACATCCACCTTCTTGAAAAAGGACTGGTTGTGGGTGACGGTTCCTCTCTCGTTGGCCGCGGTGACCATGGTGCCCTTGACATGGGTAACCGTCGACGGTTGGGGCTCATACGGGAGCGATAGCTTCCCTTCTGGCCGACGGTTCCGCACCAGTACTGAGTCTCCCACTGCAATCTCCTTTTCCTGCAGACCTCTCCGCACACTCTGTTTCTCGTTGCGCGCCGCCCTCTCCTCTCGGACTTTGTCGTTATCGATGAATCTGGGCTCGTGGCCTTCGACTTCCGGGATGAGGCCTCTCAGGCAGCGTCCAAACACCGGTTGACTGGTGGGGTATGGTTCGATACTCCCGAAGAAATTCCACCAGTTTCTTTTCAGGTCACCCCCTTCGTTTGCCGATATGCTGAACACCTTGTTCAGGGTCCTCATGAGTCTTTCAGCTTCTCCGTTGGCCCTGGGCCAGAGTGGCAATACCTTGCGGTGCTGTAAACCTTTTTCTTTCAGGTACTGCACAAACTGGTTCCCCGTGAACGGCGGCCCATTGCCGAGCATAGGATCTCCAGGAAGCCATGGTCGCAAACATCTTGTCCAAGGCCACGATGGTGTGTTCGCTCGCCGTTGATTCCACCACCTCGACCTCCGGATATCTCGACCATTGGTTGACTACGGCCAAAAAGTACATGCCCCACCCTGTCGACCCAAAGTCTGCGTGGACTGTGCCCCACAGGCTTTCACTTCTTTCCATGGATCTGATGGGTGGAGCTTTCTCAATGGGACTAGCTGCCTGGCAGGGCAGGCACCTCTTCACATGCAGTTCCACTAGGTTTTCCAGGTCTGGGAATCAAACTTTGGGTCTTAGCCGTGCCTTGGTTTTCTCTACCCCCTGGTGACCCGTGTGCGCCAGCTCCAGAACTCGAGCCCTCAGTGACTGCGGAATGACAATCTGCCGTCCACGCAGCAGCAACCCATCGTCCGATAACGAGAGTTCGTCTCTTACCCTCCAAAGTGCCTGGAGATCTCTCTGGGCCCTGACATCCCACCTGACGTTGTTCTGGAGCACCTCTTTCCAATATCAACTTCTTATCGCCGCCTGTGTAAGGTGGAATACCTCGTCAGATGACGACTCTTCAGCCACTACCTCTTGAGACAGCGCCACTGGCATCGCGCTCTCCACAATGTTGTTCACGAATACCTGGCACTCCACCAGCTCATCAGATCCCTGCGCTCTCCCACAGTTCGGGTGGCGGGACAGGTAATCCGCCGGATTGTTCGTCCCCAGCCTGTACACGAGCTTGAACCCATATTCAATAAGTGCCAGTATCCAGCGCTCGATCCTCGGCAGAGGCTTCAATGACACACCCACCAGAATGGGCAGAAGCGGGTTGTGGTCCGTGACGGGCTTTCCAAATATGTACTGACGAAAATGCCGGCAGCCCCATAGGATGGCCAATGCCTCACTCTCAATCTGCGAATAGCATCTCTCAGTGTCCGCGAGGGCCTTGCTCGCGTAGGCGATGGGTCATATGTCCCCTCTGGTGTCTGACTGCATAAGAACCGCACCCAGTCCCACCGGGCTGGCATCAATGACAATCTCCGACTCGGCGGGGGTCAAAATAAGCCATTGTGTCTCGATCTGAGAGAGCACACTTAATCTCCAGGAAGGCATCCTGTTCCCTCTTGTCCCCCACCCACGTAGCATTGTTTGTGGTCAAAGCTCGGAGAGGTTCAGACAGGGATGCCAGACCTTTGATAAATCGCCCACAGTAGTTCACCATCCCCAGGAAACTACGTACCTCCGTGGGGGATTGGGGCGCCGCCACCTTGCGGATGTCCTTAATTTTCTCGGGATCTGGCGAAACGCCGTTGGCATGGAATATGAATCCAAAGAATCCAATACGATCCTTGAAAAATTCGCACTTCCCTCTATGTAAAGTAAGGCCTAGCTCACTCAGCATCTGTAGCGTGCACTCCAGTCTCTTCATGTGTTCGCCCTGGGACTCCACAAAAACCAGAATGTCATCACTCATATTGAGTACCCCTTTGAGACCAGCCAGTGCTCCCCTGATGGCATTTTGGAAGACTTCCGCCGTGGAGCAAATGCCAAAACATAGGCGTTTAAACTGATAGAGGCCCTCATGAGTAGTAAAGGTCATAATGTACCTCGAGTCTGGGTGGAACTCCAGCTGGTGATACCCCGACCTCAGATCCAGCTTGGAGAACACGCTGGCCCCTTGCAGCTCTCCCACGATGTCGTCCAGCGTGGGCGTAATGTGCCTTTCCCGTTTAATGGCAGCGTTTGGGAGATGCATGTCCACGCAGATGCGGACGGCACCTGGCTGTTTAGGTTTGGGCGCCACTACAATGGGTGATACCCAGGACGTCGTCCCTTTTACTCTCTCAATGATGTCCATCTCTATAAGTAGCTGCAGTTCCTTCTCCACCTGTGCCCGGAGGTGGAAAGGAATTCATCGATGCTTTAGGGCTGTCGGCTGGATAGTGTCATCGATGTGCAAGCGCACTGGGGGAGCCTTCACCTTGCCAACCCCTTGAAAAATGCTGGAGAACTTGTCTAGGAGCTGATCCGTGTCTACCTGGTAAATTTCGAGGGCAAAATGCACGAGGTCCAGCGCCTCTGACGCAGCACAGCTCAGGAGTGAGAGCGGGCTGACCTCAGTGACAAAGAATCTTGCCCTGATGGACCTGTCCCCTCGAGTCACTGGTGCAACGAACACACCCTGAATGGGTAGCGGTGTGTCACCACCAAAGGTGAATATCTTGGCCCTTGACATGTCCAGCGGGGGCGGGCTGCGATGGCCTTGTCGTGTTCAGTGGCCAGTTTGCAGACAGAGGCCCCATTGTCAATCAAAACCTGGGTGGGGTACCTTGAATGACCACGACGCATGTGTGCTGTCGCCTCTTCTTCACTCCTGTTGCGAGGTTTGAAATGAAGAAAATGTCCTCTTCATCTTCCTCCACCTCAGCGATGTTGAGCCTCTGAGTGTCCTGCTCCAGCGAGGCGATGCTATGTTGTCTCCTGAAGCCACCGCCACTCGCCCTCGTCGGCCCTCGATGCGTGTTAACCGGGGCAGCTGCACGACACATCCTGGCATAGTGACCAGGAGTGCTGCACCTTCCACAGACTCTCGTTTTGGCCGGACAGTCCTCCGAGTGGGGCAGATCGTACCCACAGTATTGGCATATGGCAGCATTCCCTTGCGTAGGAACCACCTCCTGGTGCTTCTGACTCGAGCGAGTTTTCGACAGGGCCTGCCTCCCTATTGCAAACGCCTCCTCACATTTGCCAGGACGCACTGCCGTGTCCATCTTTGCGCCCCTCGTCTTGGCAAGCTCATACACCCTGTCACTGTCTGATATTTGGGTTAGAGTCATACCTGGCTCCGCAGAATCTGTCTGCACAGTTTGCCGAAACTGCAACCTTGGATTACTTGATTGCGGATCATGTTTTCATTGTTGTCCCACCTGCAGGTACTTGCCATTTGCCGCAGACGTGTGCAAAACTTGTCGAGAGATTCATCCTCGTGCTGCTTCTCACCACAAAACAGAAACCTCTCGAAGTCAACATTGGATAACGGAATGAAATAGTTCTGGAGCGCTGTTTTGACAGCCACATACGTCACCACCTGCAAATTTAGGGACTCATATATGCGTAGAACATCCATGCCCGCTGAATAGAGCAGAGTGGCCCTTTTTGCATCATCATCGGTCTCTCCGCTGGCTGTGAAAAACATGTCCAATTTCTTGATCCACAGGAGCCATTTTGGGCCCAATTTCGAGGGTGGGCCAGACATGTCAAATTCTTGCATTGGCAGCAACGAGCCATGTTGCCGACGCATCACTCTGGGCGGCGCGGTAGCTTCTCCATCGCTGTCCGTTATTCTTTCACAGGTTGCACAGGCACCTCCCACTGGCCTGGAGACCGCAAACCTGACTTCACGCGGACATGCACGTATCTTGTCGTGTGTACTGCACTGCCCTGGTGTGCATCAGCCTTGTCACCTGCCACAGGCACCAAGATGTGGCCTCAAAGGCCTCTCCAATGCTTCGACATGAAGAGCCTCTCCTCACCGGTCTTCTCCGCGGTCCTCTGGGTTGGAGAACCACAGGGGTTCGAAAAAATGAAGATATGTATCTCCTTCAGCATGTGGGCAGCGCACAAGCACCCTTGTGGGCCGCTACTGCCTCACGTGTGAGATTGCAAATGGCCGCCATCACTCGTGTCGGGTCCGTGGTGTGTTGGGGAAGAAATCTGCCGTTGACACTTCCGCGCGTGTCAGAATGTCTTCCTTTCCACACCCGCCCTCGTCGCCAATGTGAGGGGCGCACCCGTGCCTCTGGCCGCCCCGTACTTGCATCCACATGCACACACTCACTGACACAATGAGGAACACATCTGTGCCGTACAGGGTCCCGGCGGCAACTGCCGCACGGACCGTCTTTATTCATAAGGCGCATGCGCGGGCCACAGCGAGGCTCGCGCAGGCGCACCTTCAGTTCAAGACGTCACAATGCTCTCACCACTTGATAACTAGTAAAGTGACGCTGAAGGCTGGGCAAGTGTAAGTAAACCTCAACCTATCCTCATATGCCACAATGCACTCAGCTAAAAGTTGACAATAAACTCAACTACAAAGTGATGTCAAAGTAAAGTACTGTGGTACGTTCATTACCACTCCAAGCATGACTGTTTCTTTTACTACAATGTCTACAAAATCAGCGAAGGAATAGGCTCTGGCAAAGCCTTGATCATGGGCAGCATGGCTTCCATCTGTAATCACTAGCTGTGACCACAAACAAGAAGTCAGTTGCTGCGAGAAACACTCCTGTGTCAGTGCAAAGCATGCATCGTGTGTTGGCTGGCATTTCAAATAATGACAGTAATAACAATGTATTTCTAGCACATGTTATGGAACAGTGCAGTGTGCACACCCAAGTCCTCATGCCAGCAACCCTTTCAACACTGTTCTGCATTATTACTAAGTACAGCATGGCTGATGAGGGGGCCACACACTTTTAGTCTTTTGTTGCTTGTTATCCCACCAGACCCCCGCTCCCTTTCACCCTTGAACCCTACTCTTGGAATCTCTCACCTTTAACTGCTATTACAGTAGAGTTGTGTATTCACATGTGACTATAAGCCACGCCCCTGTCATTAACTGAAGCAATGCTAATTTAATGGGACACGTTAGTGGATGATTGTAGACCAGGCATAATTAACTTCACTTCTCCTCTCTGGCACTGGGTGCTATCAATCCAGCATTGCTACGTAGGCGTCCCATGAAACTGTTTAATAGTGCTGTGCCCCATCCCAAACATATTGATATGGTTCTGTTGCCAAACAACACCCAAATGGGCATTTGGTGGCTACTCCCAGCGAGCACTGTGGTCATGAATGGTGTGGGGCGTAGGGGTCCAAGAGGTTTCCAAGTACTTTCAATAAAGCAGTACAGATTGATCAATTATGGATTAGAGCGTTCTTTTCTGAATGAGCCTTTTTGCTCATGTCATTTACGTCCAATTCAACGTTAAAAGTTGAAAAGCACAGAGTCGATGATTATATTGAGCTGTGCTATGAGGCAGACATCACTGTTGCATTGAAAACCAAGAAGGGCATGTTGGCTCGGATTCACAGTTTTATGGGTGTCACAGAGTAGAATGTATCACTACTCTGTGTTTTCAGGCCATATCATTTGCAGAATGGAACTGAATACCTGAAATCAACAAAAATAGCTACTACAACAAGGGAGGGGCTTTCTAGTCATTACTTTAATCAAGGATCTACAACCCTTGGCTCTCCAGATGTTTTTGACTACATCTCCCATATGCTGTAACCAGCATGGTCAATGGTGAGCAGTTTTAAGTGTTGTAATCCTAAACATCTGGCGAGTCTTAGGTTGCAGACCTACACTTTTATCACTATGAGATGTGCTTACTGGAGAGTCTGTACATCAGGTACAGGGCTTTCAGCCCTGGCGCCAGGGGATCCATTTTGTGCAGGGATGGGTTGCCCATCATGGCGCTAGAGCAGAGTTTGCCTTAATGTTCAGGACCTTCTAGGTCCATAAAGTAAATGCAACACCCAAACAAGTATTTGCATTATCGAGAGAGTGGTTTTAACTCACTCCATAATGCAAATGTAATCTTTGCATTTGCAAAGAATCTGTAAGGCTATAAAATTATTTGCAAATGCAAAGACTGGTGATGATCCCTTATGTTCTAGACATCACTTTACATGAGGGAAGGCCACCGAATAAAATACCCATTTCTTCACTCATGTAGAGCTCTATGGAAGCATTTAGGGAGGCCATGGCTGAGGTCATGGCACTGAGTATGCTTCGAGGATGCTGGAAAATACAGCACATGAAGCACGCTGAAGGCCTCGTCACCCCTCTGCCTGTCTGTCTCAGGCCAGGGTGGGGTCAGAATGTTGACCCTGCCCTCTGCCTGATAAGAATAGGCAACAGAAGGGGAAAAGGCTGTGTCCTGACCTATGACACTCATCCTCCAACATGATGACGTCAGGAGAAGAGGAGAGGCTCTGCTGAAGAGACGTAACAGCTGCAGCCCAAGTAAGTTTTAACATACAAAAGGAATGTTGTGTACGTTATTTGTGTTTGTGTGTGTGAGAGAGAGAGCTTATTTGAAAGGGTTGCGTGTATGCGAGTGACAGAGTTTATCTGCACGAGTAAGTATGTGAATGTTCTGGATGCACATGTGAATATGTGTGTGCATGGAAGGCTGAAGCCTGGGGCACAGCCTAATGACTTTGTAAAATGGCATTGACATGTTTTTTTTACTATGGCATGGCCTTTTACAGAGGCTTTAAGGGCAATGGCCATACATTGAGTGTTTTTGATCATCCCAATTTGAGCTCCTGGAGAGCAGTATGTTGTACGAGTTCCAGGTGGAGCCACACAACAGAAACCAGGATTTGATGGGGAGGTGGTGGACATATGTAATTGTGACAAGACGTGTCATCGAAATCAGTTTTAGCCTAAGACATATTTACAATTTCTTGCACATGGAGGCAATGTGATTGGCCTGAATCACACAATAATACTTCAAGCACAGATGCTACTATTTTCCATTCATGCAGCAAAGAAACAACGCTTTGAAAAATAACCAAACACAATAACATATGCCATTCAATACCCGAAGCTTCAGGTGTGAATGAATGAAACGTTTATAAATAGGCCGTTTTTTTCTTCAAATACTTCCTTATCTTTGCTGCCAGCTCTAGCCTTTGAATTGTCCTTTTGGTATTACATTGTGTTCATTGGTAGCTCTTTTTCCAATAACATGCGTTGGAAAGACATCCAGTCCCATTGTTTTCACTTGGAATTCTGGTACTTGTAGTTTTGTCTTTTATATTTTAAGATTTACAAATCCCAGACCTCCAAGTAAAAAAGGGGACGAATGGCATTCTCATGCATGGAACTGGGAAACTTAAGAGCTTTCCTGATTTATTTTTCTTTTTAAAATATTTGAATAGCTTTGCGTGCGTGCCTCTGCTTTTCAGTCTGAACGTATTTATTTAATGTGTCCTGGCACTTTTTACTGGGCATCACGGGTAAAGGCAGCATGATTAGAGTTCCTATGTGGTACTGGCCCACATTGGTGGAACAGTTTGATCATATTTCATTGGTGTTGCCAGACATTTTTTACAGAACACCAAGCGCGAAGGCAGCATGATAGGTTCTCCAAATTGGTGGGACAGTTTGAACGTATTTCATTCCTTACAGAGGCATGGCATTTTTTATTGGGCATCCAGGGTGAAGGATGCATGATGAGTGTTCCTATGTGGTACAACCTCCACGGCCCCTGCAGGCAGCCCACACCACGGGGGACTACCCTGCACCCCTGCCCATGTCCCGCAGGCAGCCCATCCACCATGGGCATGCCCCCCAGCCAACCCACATGTCACCTTGCACCACTGATCAACAATGCATGTCTCCCACCACCCCCACCCCCCAGCCACCAGGGGCAGCCTCCACCAGGCCCCCACTCATGTCTCCCACCACCCCCACCCCCCCAGCCACCAGGGGCAGCCTCCACCGGGCCCCCACTCATGTCCCCTATCACCCCCACCCCCCCGCAGTGCAGGGGCAGCCTCCACCAGGCCCCCAATCATGTCTCCCACCACCCCCACTCCCCCGCAGTCAGGGGCAGCCTCCACCAAGCCCCCACTCATGTCTCCCACCACCCCCACCCCCACGCAGTGCAGGGGCAGCCTCCACCAGGCCCCCACCCATGTCTCCCACCACCCCCACCCCCCAGCCACCAGGAGCAGCCTCCACCAGGCCCCCACTCATGTCTCCCACCACCCCCACCCCCAGCCACCAGGGGCAGCCTCCACCAGGCCCCCACTCATGTCCCCTATCACCCCCACCCCCCCCGCAGTGCAGGGGCAGCCTCCACCAGGCCCCCACCCATGTCTCCCAACACCCCCACCCCCCAGCCACCAGGGGCAGCCTCCACCAGGCCCCCACCCATGTACCCCTGCATCCCCACCCCCCAGCCACCAGGGGCAGCCTCCACCAAGCCCCCACTCATGTCCCCTATCACCACCACACCCCCGCAGTCAGGGGCAGCCTCCACCAAGCCCCCACTCATGTCTCCCACCACCCCCACCCCCCCGCAGTGCAGGGGCAGCCTCCACCAGGCCCCCACCCATGTCTCCCACCACCCCCAACCCCCAGCCACCAGGGGCAGCCTCCACCAGGCCCCCACCCATGTACCCCTGCACCCCCACCCCCCCAGCCACCAGGGGCAGCCTCCACCAAGCCCCCACTCATGTCCCCTATCACCCCCACCCCCCGCAGTGCAGGGGCAGCCTCCACCAGGCCCCCACTCATGTCTCCCACCACCCCGCAGTGCAGGGGCAGCCTCCACCAAGCCCCCACTCATGTCCCCTATAACCACCCCCCCGCAGTGCAGGGGCAGCCTCCACCAGGCCCCCACTCATGTCCCCTATCACCCCCACCCCCCCGCAGTGCAGGGGCAGCCTCCACCAGGACCCCACTCATGTCTCCCACCACCCCCACCCCCCCCGCAGTCAGGGGCAGCCTCCACCAAGCCCCCACTCATGTCTCCCACCACCCCCACCCCCCCGTAGTGCAGGGGCAGCCTCCACCAGGCCCCCACTCATGTCTCCCACCACCCCCACCCCCCCGCAGTCAGGGGCAGCCTCCACCAAGCCCCCACTCATGTCTCCCACCACCCCCACCCCCCCGCAGTGCAGGGGCAGCCTCCACCAGGCCCCCACCCATGTCTCGCACCACCCCCAGCCATCAGGGGCAGCCTCCACCAGGCCCCCACCCATGCACCCCTGCACCCCCACCCCCCCAGCCACCAGGGGCAGCCTCCACCAAGCCCCCACTCATGTCCCCTATCACCCCCACCCCCCGCAGTGCAGGGGCAGCCTCCACCAGGCCCCCACTCATGTCTCCCACCACCCGCACCCCCCCCGCAGTCAGGGGCAGCCTCCACCAAGCCCCCACTCATGTCTCCCACCACCCCCACCCCCCAGCAGTCAGGGGCAGCCTCCACCAAGCCCCCACTCATGTCCCCTATCACCCCCACCCCCCGCAGTGCAGGGGCAGCCTCCACCAGGTCCCCACTCATGTCCCCTATCACCCCCACCCCCCCCCGCAGTTCAGGGGCAGCCTCCACCAGGCCCCCACCCATGTCTCCCACCACCCCCACCCCCCAGCCACCAGGGGCAGCCTCCACCAGGCCCCCACCCATGTACCCCTGCACCCGACCCCCCCAGCCACCAGGGGCAACCTCCACCAAGCCCCCACTCATGTCCCCTATCACCCCCACCCCCCCGCAGTGCAGGGGCAGCCTCCACCAGGCCCCCACTCATGTCTCCCACCACCCCCACCCCCCAGCCACCAGGGGCAGCCTCCACCAGGCCCCCACCCATGTCTCCCACCACCCCACCCCCCAGCCACCAGGGGCAGCCTCCACCAGGCACCCACTCATGTCCCCTATCACCCCCACCCCCCGCAGTGCAGGGGCAGCCTCCACCAGGACCCCACTCATGTCTCCCACCACCCCCCCGCAGTCAGGGGCAGCCTCCACCAAGCCCCCACTCATGTCTCCCACCACCCCCACCCCCTCGCAGTGCAGGGGCAGCCTCCACCAGGCCCCCACCCATGTCTCCCACCACCCCCACCCCCCAGCCACCAGGGGCAGCCTCCACCAGGCCCCCACTCATGTCCCCTATCACCCCCACCCCCCGCAGTGCAGGGGCAGCCTCCACCAGGCCCCCACTCATGTCCCCTATCACCCCCACCCCACGCAGTGCAGGGGCAGCCTCCACCAGGACCCCACTCATGTCTCCCACCACCCCCACCCCCCAGCCACCAGGGGCAGCCTCCACCAAGCCCCCACTCATGTCCCCTATCACCCCACCCCCCCGCAGTGCAGGGGCAGCATCCACCAGGCCCCCACTCATGTCTCCCACCACCCCCACTCCCCCCCCGCAGTCAGGGGCAGCCTCCACCAAGACCCCACTCATGTCTCCCACCACCCCCACCCCCCCGCTGTGCAGGGGCAGTCTCCACCAGGCCCCCACCCATGTCTCCCACCACCCCCACCCCCCAGCCACCAGGGGCAGCCTCCACCAGGCCCCCACCCATGTACCCCTGCACCCCCACCCCCCCAGCCACCAGGGGCAGCCTCCACCAAGCCCCCACTCATGTCCCCTATCACCCCCCCCCCCCCCGCAGTGCAGGGGCAGCCTCCACCAAGCCCCCACTCATGTCTCCCACCACCCCCACCCCCCCGCAGTCAGGGGCAGCCGCCACCAAGCCCCCACTCATGTCTCCCACCACCCCCACCCCCCAGCAGTCAGGGGCAGCCTCCACCAAGCCCCCACTCATATCCCCTATCACCCCCACCCCCCTGCAGTGCAGGGGCAGCCTCCACCAGGCCCCCACTCATGTCCCCTATCACCCCCACCCCCCCCGCAGTGCAGGGGCAGCCTCCACCAGGACCCCACTCATGTCTCCCACCCCCCCGCAGTCAGGGGCAGCCTCCACCAAGCCCCCACTCATGTCTCCCACCACCCCCACCCCACCGCAGTGCAGGGGCAGCCTCCACCAGGCACCCACTCATGTCTCCCACCACCCCCACCCCCCGCAGTCAGGGGCAGCCTCCACCAAGCCCCAACTCATGTCTCCCACCACCCCCACCCCCCAGCCACCAGGGGCAGCCTCCACCAGGCCCACAATCATGTCCCCTATCACCCCCACCCCCCCGCAGTGCAGGGGCAGCCTCCACCAGGCCCCCACTCATGTCCCCTATCCCCCCCACCCCCCCGCAGTGCAGGGGCAACCTCCACCAGGACCCCACTCATGTCTCCCACCACCCTCACCCCCCAGCCACCATGGGCAGCCTCCACCAGGCCCCCACCCATGCACCCATGCACCGCCACCCCCCCAGCCACCAGGGGCAGCCTCCACCAAGCCCCCACTCATGTCCCATATCACCCCCACCCCCCGCAGTGCAGGGGCAGCCTCCACCAGGCCCCCACTCATGTCCCCTATCACCCCCACCCCCCCCGCAGTGCAGGGGCAGCCTCCACCAGGACCCCACTCATGTCTCCCACCACCCCCACCCCCCCGCAGTCAGGGGCAGCCTCCACCAAGCCCCCACTCCTCATGTCTCCCACCACCCCCACCCCCCCGCAGTGCAAAGGCAGCCTCCAACAGGCCCCCACCCATGTCTCCCACCACCCCCACCCCCCAGCCACCAGGGGCAGCCTCCACCAGGCCCCCACTCATGTCCCCTATCACCCCCACCCCCCGCAGTGCAGGGGCAGCCTCCACCAGGCCCCCACTCATGTCCCCTATCACCCCCACCCCCCCACAGTGCAGGGGCAGTCTCTACCAGGCCCCCACCCATGTCTCCCACCACCCCCACCCCCCAGCCACCAGGGGCAGCCTCCACCAGGCCCCCACACATGTCCCCTATCACCCCCACACTCCGCAGTGCAGGGGCAGCCTCCACCAGGCCCCCACTCATGTCCCCTATCACCCACACCCCCCAGCAGTCAGGGGCAGCCTCCACCAAGCCCCCACTCATGTCCCCTATCACCACCACCCCCCGGTGGCAGCCTCCACCAGGCCCCCACTCATGTGTCCCACCACCCCACCCCCCAGCCACCAGGGGCAGCCTCCACCAGGCCCGCACTCATGTCCAACTCATGTACCCCTGCACCCCCAACCCCCAGCACTGTGGGGCACCTGCCAGCAGGCCCCCACCATGTCCAACTCATGTACCCCTGCACCCCCACCCCCCAGCACTGTGGGGCACCTGCCAGCAGGCCCCCATTCATGTCCAACTCATGCACTCCTGCACCCCCACCCCCCAGCACTGTGGGGCACCTGCCAGAAGGCCCCCACTCATGTCCAACTCATGTACCCCTGCACCCCCAGCACTGTGGGGCACCTGCCAGCAGGCCCCCACTCATGTCCAACTCATGTTCCCCAGCCAACATGTCATCACAATCTAGATCCCTGGTCCCTGTGGTCAGCCTCCAAATGCAAAACACCCACCCAGTATTGCATCCACCCACTCATAATTGCCAATTACATGACAGAACACCAATTGCAAGTTCCAAAACAAACACATTTCCCTCACATACACCCAATGGGTGTCAGTGAATCTCAAAAGCCATATCATGATATGCATTAAACCAATGAGATGATACTACACATTGAAGTGTGATAAAAAAATATGTATTGAATGAAAAATAATTAGAATCAAAAATAAAGAAACAGAAATGTGAATGTACAAAAATGAAAAGAAGCATGTCCGTGAAAAAAAACAAAACCATAAATAAAAATCCTAAGTAATGGTGTCCAAAGTCACTGTCCAGAAATCAAAATCCAATGGGAAAAAAAATAGAAAGCCATTGCTCCATGGTGAAAATGCGAAAGAAAAATACAATCCAACAGTGAACTATGTACATACGAACAAGCCATGGTCCATTATCCCAACAACAGAAAGGAAACCTATCTAACTACACTAACTAATAAAATAAACTATATACAAAAATGTGGCCAATGTCCGAAAGGTCCAAAATAAATCCTAAAAAAAATGAAACCTAACACTACCTACATAACTATGTACAAGGGCAGCGGGCTAGTTCGACGGCTCACTTGTGGATGTCCCGGGCCAGGGCATCATCGAACTCCTGCTCAATGTCCCGGAGGCGGTCCTCCTCCATGGCCCCGAGGGTCCGCAGGGCCGTCGATGTGTCCACCTCCAAACCCCTGCGAATTGCCTCGAGGCACTCGGCCCGCCTCAGGGCCCTCCGCATGGAGTTCTCCGCCCTGACCATTGTGAGCCGTGCCTCTTCCGCCCGCTGCCGCTCTGCATCTATGGCGTGGCCCAACCGCTGCCACACAGAAGACACTCTCTGTCCTGGGTCCTCCTGCCCTCCGGCCGATGCCTGCCCCTCCGATGTTGAAGGCCCCGAGCCTTCATGGCTCCCACCACGTTGCTGCTGCTGCTGTGCCTCTGCCCGTGCACTGCCTCCTGCTGCCTGCACATCCTCCGCCGGCTGGGGTGCAGTCGTTGACGTGGCCACCCCTGCTGGACGTCCGACTCCCGACTGTGGCAGGGATGCCTCCTCCACCAGCCTGGCCGCACCGTCAGAGGCAGCTCCACAAGGTACCCAGGTGACTGATGGGTGGGAAGATGGCACGGAGGATGACTGGCACGTAGGGGGTTCAGTTGAGGAGGGGGTCGTAGCAAGCCCCATCATACGGAGGAATCCGGCCTGGGTGACCTGTCCCAGCAGGCTGACGTGGTCAACGAGCCATTCGGGATGACGTGCAATCTCCTCATGAAAAGACTGCAGGTCACCTCGCATGGCCCGTTGACGCAACGCCACACCACTCAGAACAGGCTCAACCCGGACCCGGATAGCCACGTCCGCAGGCAGAGGAAGGCCAGTTGTCGTGAGCTCATCCCCTGCCTGAAAACGGGTCTGAACGTAGGCATCCCTGCTGGTGCAAGATGATGCAGGGACAGGATCAGGGACAGGATTGCACACAGGCACCTCCGCGGCGGCCTGTGCTGCCTCCTGTCCCTGGTCCTGCACTGCACCACTAGCACCAGTGGGATCCCCACCTCCAGACCCCGTCTCTGTTGCTTGCACGGCCTCCTCCTCCACCAAACCCCCCACCAACCTGGATGACTCCATGCCATCTTCCCCCGTTGGGCCCTGTGGGGTCCCAGCTGCCCCTTCTGCTGCCGAGGAGTCCAACTCCAACCTCCGCCTCTTGGACCTCCCCCCGGCAGCTGCGGCCTGGGACGCGGCACCGGACTCCTCACTCCCCGACGAGATGACAACATGGGAGGGGAGCCGGGCCTTGCGTCTCCGGCTGGCAGTGGGTTCCCCGCCGCTGTGCTCCACAGCACCTTCTCCGCCCTCTTCATCAGTTGACGCTGCAGACAGGGAGAAATAAAACACAGGCATCAGGGCACTGTACAATGGACACATACACACATGACAGTTGTACATGAGTGGCATTGGCAAACCTCAGACATGGCATCACAATCCCCAACACACATGTCGTTTCAACTCGCACACATGAGCCATAGTCCAGCCATATCGCAACTGCCAGCACCATCCAAACACATACAACAGCATGAGCAGGCAAAGGTGAGCCAGACATCACATGCAACACAGGAAGTGCACCACACATGTACACACACCACCACACTTGCATGCATTTGTACACCTCTGCCAAGTGTCGCAGTGTTCAGATGGGCCTCTGCCCATCATGCTTCCACATACCGCTGTCACATGCATCCATGTTGCATCACTCTTGCATCCTTGTCAAATACACACACATGCACATGTACACAGTGCTGATACATGCAGCTGAAAACAACATACATGCGTGACATCACGGACATGTCTACTTACATCCACATTCATCCAAACATGTGTGCCCACACAACTGCATTTGGCATGCAAGCCTACACACACAAGCACCATCCATGTCTCACACATACTAGCCCTCGCATGTGTTGGCCCCATGGCCCTGTACACCCCCACCCATACTCGACCCCATACAAACAGATGTGCAACCTGCACACTACTGAAAAATCACCACACGCACAGCTCACAATCAGGATGCATGTACACTTACCGCTCGACTCCAGACGGGTCAGCCTTTCAAGGACCTGGACGTGGAGCGCTGGGGATATGCGTTCCAGGACCCTCATCTGTTCTTCCGACAAGTGGCCTCGGCGCCCCTTGGCATCCGCTGCCTTCAAGAGGCGCCGGGCCTTGTTCAGGGTCCTGGACCTGAAGTCCTCTCAGCGCTTCTTGACATGTTGAAAGTCGCGGACTGCCACCCCCTCCGCGTTGATGGCAGTCACGATGTCAGTCCAGATCCGAGTCCATCCTTCCTTGTCGGCGCGGGAACTTCCAAAGAGGGCATCATACTGCCCCAGGACTTGCTCCACCAGGACACCAACTTCGGTGGCACTGAAGCTGGTGCCCCTCTGCCTCTCTGGCCGGGGGTTGTCAGTGGTCTCAGATGGTGTTTGCCCCGACATGACAACCCCAGAGGCAGGAGTGGGTGGGCAACTGGGTCCTGGGGCTGTGGAGCGATGTAATCCCAGTCGGGAGTCTTCGGTTCCAGCAGGGGTGGTCACAGCAACAGCACCCCTGGCTGATGTGCAGGCAGCAAATGGCAGGGCACGTGGGCAGCAGGCAGTCAGGCAGCAGCAGATGGCAGGTGGGAGCGTGCTCGGGGCTCTGGGGGGTCGTAGTTGGGCCTTCTGGGCAGGAGCGTGGTCTTCCGTGTGCTTACGCGTGGCCAGCTTGATACGGAGTGATTTAGCACGTGAAAATCCAGCACGTCAGCGTGTAAATCGAGGAAAGGCCCTAAGCGCGTATGCACGTCAGCACGCATATGCGATTTCATTGGACCAAAGGCCCTTAGCGCGTGAGCGCGTCTCTGACGTGAGGCACGCGGGTGTTCCCCTCATTACACGTGATGACAGAGCACACGTGGATTTCCACCAATCGCGTGTGGAGCTTCCTGCGCACCCCCAGTAATACACATACCCAAGCCAATCGCGTGTACGCTCACTTCCCTCCGAATACACGCGATGACACTCGGACGTGCAGTTTTACCACATGTGCTCGCATTTGCGATTTCATTGGCCCAAAGGCCACCATGCGCAGCTGTGACGTCACGCGCATGGCCGTAGAGAATGGCGCGTGTAAAAATGAAGAGATACACGTCCGAGTGTCAAAGCGCGTAATTGGTGGGAATGGCCTCATTGCGTATGCGCGTCTGTGACGTGTGTATAAAAGGTACGTGTAGGACGCCATTTCCTTGTACGTGCTTTTCGTGGAGAGCGAGTGGGTGAAATCTGTACTTCTTGTCGGTTCACACGCGATTTACTTCACGGCGTTTCCAGTTCGTACTCCCTGTTACCTCTGACAGTTTTTTCTCTTTTCCTCTTTTTCCTGGGCCTGTTTCCTCAAACAGCTTCCCTACTACTGTTGTCCTGTCTCCTCAGACAGCGTACAATTCTTCTTTTGGCGGGGGTGTTGCCAACGCGCACACACGCATATTTTTCACGCTTTTGTTTCTGGCAGACGGTGAGTCGCGCACATATCTAACACATGTGCTTGCCCCGTGTGTCGCGTACCCCTTCAGAGGTCATTCTAGGCTTTGTGTGACACGCATACATTCATTCTTGTGTTCCTGGGTGCCACATCGTAGTGCAGGTTTTTTTTTCAACGCACGTGGTCTAGGAGGGGTTGCGTGCACCTTACTTCCCTTTTTTGGGGTGCCTGTGCATTGCGTGACCCGTCATCTTTCCCCAGGGGTGACATACAGCCTTACTAGAGCACTAGGGTACAATTACCATCTGGTACCCAAGCCCTTTGACCCCCAATTGCCCAGGACAATAGTTCACATCAACTCCCATACGCACAATAACATCAGTGCCATGGTTGGGAGGCGAACAAGCCGTAAGGGTGGCAAAGGTGGCCGAGCCCCAAGTGGTGGCCGTGGTGGATCCGGTAGGGGAGTGGCCGTGACTTGCAGGGTGCCCCTAGCCCCCCATGTGTGGAGGAGCAGTCAGGGACACCCATGCCCCCCCCCCTGGTTGAGGTTACTGTGGCTGACACCATCCATGCTCAGCCCTTGTTGGACCAGCCCACTGTGGAACCAGACCTGGCACAGGGTGACTCCATGGCTGACTTCCAGGTCAGCAGGTCTAGGCCACGTGCGCCGGTGAACGTTGGTCTCATCAGGCCACGTGGATCAGGGGCAGCTAGGTAATCTGCTGCCCGACGTAGGCAGGCTGGGGAGGCTGCAGGGGCAGCTGCGGCTCCATCCACCCCACCTCTCACACACCCAGCCAGGACAGTGTCAGTCCAAGTCCATCATGCTGACATTCCCCCTGACACCATCACACTTGAGATAATGCCTGCACCAACTCCCATGCTGAGTGTGCAATCCCACGCTCCTGCCCCTAGTGTCCAGAGCGGCGCAGGACACTCCGGATCCCCACCACCTTCCAAGCGGAAGAGGAAGAGTGCTTGTCCAGTAGAGGCTGATGCCCCAGACACGGCTACACAGTCCGGCCCGTCAAGGAAGCCCAGTTTCAATGAGGCCGAACTGAATGCACTTGTAGAGTATGTGTCCGCACATGACCGAGAAATGGTGATTGTTGCAGGATCCAAGACCACACCTGCACAACGTCAGGCACACTGGCACATTGCGGACATCATAAGTGCCCTTGGAATCGTGAGGCGCACAGCTAATGATTGCTACAAGCGCTGGAATGACCTGAAGCGCAGGGCAAAGAATAAGCTGGCCTCAAGGCATGCCGCAACTCTAGTGAATGGAGGTGGGTCTCCAGCAGAGGACATAGAACTCACTCCACATGAGCAGGTTGCTGGGACCTACGTCACGGAGGAACAGATCCAAGGCGTGGGAGTAGTGGCAGATTACGAGGCATTGTCCGGTGAGTGCACATGCATGTGTGTGTCATCCATGTGCATGTTGTGTGTCGGAGGGCTTCTGTTTGGGTGCCAGGGGAGGGTGTGTGTGCCTGGGTGGTTCGGCTCACCCATGTGCCTCTTCCTAAACATTCTTGCCACCAGCATTTGGGTATAGCAGCATCCCTTCGGACAACATTAGACATCCAGCTCAACACCACGCCAGTTGCCCCTGGAGTGTCATCTTGCCACTACACTGTTGCTTATTTACCTCTGTTAATTCAGGCAGATTGTTTGCATACCACCACTTTTACTCAGGATTTCTCTGTCCTATTGTCACATGTCTGACATGGCTATGGTACAGTGGACTGGCTCAGTTTCGTGGACATGATTAGTTTGGACATGTCCCTGTGCTATAGGACCATTTTTGACTGGCAGCTGCATGTTAAACATTCGAACCATTACAAAGAAAATAATCAATCATATGAACAAACTGGACTGAATGAACAATTGGTGACCTCCTCTCCCTCTTCACTTCATGGTTAGGGTACATGCCATCTGTGTGATGGCATGTGTATTTGACCTGCCAATCACTGGCCAATGTGTGATGGCACTGCTAGGCAGCATGCAGCAAATGTGTTCATCTTCCATCTTGGTGTCATCAATGTTTGGCATCTGCCTCCCCATCACACGCAGTGACGGTGCATGCATGGGAGTGTTTTAGTCATGTGGGAAATGTGTCAATCAAGTACTGTTTCTGTAGCCTCTCAGCACTCATTGTGTGCCATAGTTCTATTGCCTGTTCCCATTTGTTTTCTTTTATGTCTTTGCAGGGGAAGACGCACCTGATGCTGCTGGGGTTGTGGAGATGGTGCAGACCCAGGAGGGGTCTGAGGGCCGACCGACCACCAGTGAGGGACGTGGTGTGGTGGTGGGTGAGAACCCACAACTGCTGCAGGTTGTGCTCTCAAGGGGTGTCTCTGGCTGCACCTCCCCCGAGCTGTACTCAGGTGTTGATTCGGATGATGAGACCTAGGTGCCGTCGCAGGTGAGTGTTCCTGGGAGGGATTCTGTTCTGTCTGACCCACCTGCACCAGGGTTAGAACCCTCAATGGGGATGTCAGTGTTGGCAGGTACGCCTTTGGTGGTTACGGATGCAGGGTCACACTCTGCGACATCTGATCCTGTTCCTGGGCCAACAGATCAGAGGGGGAATGCAGTCCTGCAGCCTCAGGCTGTGCCGGCACAGCAAGGCGCAGTTCGCCTTGCCCCAGACAGGTGTGGTGCCCGCCGACGTGGTGGCCGTACGCCACCTGGCAATACCGCATGGGAGCAATCCATTTACGGTATGGCAACCCAACAGGCAGCATCATCAGAGATGATGGCTCAGGCCATGGATAGGGTGGCCACTTCCATTGTCCCCCCCGAAAGGCTGATGGAGCGACTACAGCAGGCAACCGACTCCATCTGCCAGTCACACAGGGAGGACATGTTGGCGTCCAACAGGGACAGGCGGGCGGCACTGGCGACTCTGCAGGAAGCCATCTCCATAGAGTCCCAGGGCCACAGGGAAGCCCTGAGGCTGGAACTCCTTCACCTCAGGACGACTCTTGTTGAGCTTGAGGCTTCAACAAACCGAAGGACAGAACAGCAGCTGGAGCGTCTCACCCGTACGCTCTCAGCTGAGATGCAGGCAAGTAGGGCGGAGGTCCGGGCATCCCGTGAGTTGTTGCATGGGGACCTCCGCACACTCATCCTCCAGAATGAGACCTACCACACACGCATGCTTGCAGCCGTGGAGGAACAGACTAGGGCCTTGCGTGGGCTGCCTCCCATAGTGCCACCACCTCCGGATGCAGCTGCACAAGGTGAGAATAGTGACAGCAGTGATACTCCCACAATAGGGTAGCCGTGTGGGCCATGAGCCCATGGACCCATGGAGGTGTTTTTTTTTCGCAAGATCCACACAGGTGGGTTTTGGTGTGCACCCTGTCCTCGGACCTCCTGGGTGGCCTCCCCAACACCCCCCCAACCCGGGCCTATTAATGGCCATTTTTTTTTATTTTTTTTGGGACAGTGGGGGTCATTCCGAGGTTGGAGGTAAGGGATTACCGGCGCCTGTAAGGGCACCGATGGCGGTAATCCCTTACCTCCATATTCCGAGTTCCCTTTTGGGTCCCTCTTTACCTCCTGCTTTTAGCAGGAGTAAATTACGGGACCCGCAAAGTGACCTTGGAGTAAATTACGGCACCGTAATTTACGGTGCCGTAATTACCTCCTTCCCCATTCCCATTGAGCCCTATGGGGGCAGAAATGGGGATGGGGAAGGGCTATGGTGAATGGGGAATTACCGGTCCATCCAACCTTGGAATGGACCGGAAATTACTCCATTCACCATGCCGGTATTCCATGGAGTAAATAGCTCCATGGTTGCCAACCATGGAGCTATTTGCTCCATGGTGTAGTCCTAACTCGGAATGAGGGCCAGTGTGTTGCCTTGTGTGGCTCCCGTGGGCATACGCTGCATTGTGGCTGGGCACATGCAGGCTTGTCATGGATTTGGTTCAGATGCTTGGGTTTTTGTCACACACACCCCTCCTGCTTCCCGTTTCCATGGGCTTGCAAAGGGTGTGCCCAAGTGACATTGATGTACATGGTGACATTGGACTCCCATGAGCTGTGTGGGCAGTCTGTAGTCAATACTGTGTATACATTCATAGTGCATATTGTTGTTGTTTTGTACACTGCGTGGTGTATTGAGCTGTGTGGGCAGTCTGTAGTCAATACTGTGTATACATTCATAGTGCATATTGTTGTTGTTTGTACATTGCGTGGTGTATTGATATGTGCCTCTGCATCCATCTCATCCTCCATATTTGCAGGTCCATTCCTCATGTCTTCACAATGCGGTCCACCTTGGAACTGGAGTCCATGTTGTAAGCAGTGCACCTACACTCTTGCGTGGCGCTAACACTGTATACTTGCAAGTGTTCGGAGGGCTGTCATCATCAGGTGGTGAGGCTAGCAAATTTTTAAGTCTGTAATGTCATGTTTAAGGTAGGTTGGAGGTTGTGTAGGTGATTGGTATTATGGGTAAGTATTTGGTAATGTGGGCTGTAGGTCCTGCATTACTGTGAGCATTTCATGTGTGGACAGGTTTCCATTAGGGACACTGTAGCTGCTGACACTTGGGGCATGTTGTGGGGATTCATTTCTTTCCTCTCACATTGCATGGCATGCCATGGTGTGTTGTGTGGCCGTGCCGTGGAGGTGGTGGGTGACATGGCACTGTTTTCATGTAGTATTTTGCAAGTGGGTATTCATTTCTGCAGCATGGAAGTGTCTTTTCATGACACTGCATTGGTGGTGTTTGTGTAGGTAGGGATGCACACATTTTGACACTTCCACATGAACAATTTCAGGCTGCTATGGTTCTGACAGTTGACAGTCCCTTTGTTCGTCTTAATTGTCAGGTCGAGTCATCATTGCTTATCAGATGGTATGTGCCAGGCCTGTGTGCACTCCACTGGGGTGTGATTTCTATGTGAAGTAATTAGCCACCAGCTGCGTACGGGCTGCCTCACCCCGTGCCCTCTCCCCTCCCATGCGCAGCGGGCGTGCATGTGGTTGGGGATGTGGGGGCACCACCATGTCCAAGGCCAGGCCCCGGCGTGTTGCAACATTGTGCAGGACACATGCTGCCACTATGATCCTGCACACTACTGGGGCGCATATAACAGCTGCCCGTCAGACCGGTCAAGGGAGCGAAAGCATGACTTGAGCAATCCGAATGTGCGCTCCACTATGCCCGGGTTGCAATATGGGCTGTGTTGTATCTTACCTCTGGAGGCGTGATGGGGTTCCGAATTGGCGTCATCATGTGGGTGCTCAGAGGGTAGGCACTGTCCCCTGGTGAGGAGGTGATGGGTATCATTAGTGGGGTAGTGACATAACTCTGCATCTGACATGCATGCATGTGCAGTGGCATTCATACTCACCAAGCAGCCTTGTATCACCATGCC
The DNA here is from genome assembly GCF_040938575.1 of Ambystoma mexicanum. Classification (NCBI taxonomy): domain Eukaryota; kingdom Metazoa; phylum Chordata; class Amphibia; order Caudata; family Ambystomatidae; genus Ambystoma; species Ambystoma mexicanum. The sequence continues at coordinate 311,420,066 of NC_090935.1, forward strand.
GGCCAGCTTCTAGGTCCCGGCTTAGGGTAGACATTCGGTAAATGAAGCTGTTGTGGGTGGACCCTGGATAGTTGGCATATACTGAGGTGATGATTCCCTTAGCATTACATACTACCTGCACGTTGATGGAATGCCAGTGCTTGCGGTTCCTATAGATGTGCTCAGATGCCCTGGGGGGACGTAGTGCCACATGGGTGCAGTCAATGGCACCTAGCACTTTTGGAAATTGTGCCACACCGTAGAAATCAAGGGTGGCAGCCTGCCTTTCTGCAGGTGTCCTGGGCAGGTATATGTGCCTACGGACTGATGGGCGTGCAGTGATGATGTTCAAGACCCGGTGTAGGCAGCGTGACTGCGTGGCCTGTGACACCCCACCCACTATGGCACTTGTCCGCTGAAATGATCCTGTGGCCAAGAAGTGCAGTACATTAAGGACCTTCTCCAGGGGGCTGAGTGCTTGGGAGCACAGGGTGGGTGATGTGAGGTCATCCTCCCACTCACTGACCAGGTCCAGTATTATGTGTGGGGGAAACCTGTACCTCCCATACACCTGGTCATCAGGCATCCCAAAAAGGCTGGTTCAGGGAGTGAAAATTCGGGCCCTCACTATCCTCCTCCTCCTCCTTTGGTAACCCACGGCCACTGCTGCTAGGAATGGTATATTCATCCTGGCGTATGAGCTTGTTTGTGGTTTGCACGCACTTTTTTGCTGCGTGGGCCGACGTACGCCTGCTTCATGCTGGCGTACGTGTGTCAGGATTGGACCCTTTTTCAGCACGTCGTAGGCGAACGTGTGAATCTTCCCGCCCACACCAGAAATACACGTAGCACGCTCTCACAGGCACAGTCGCGGGTAAATATTCCCGCCCACCCCTGGAATCCATGTGACCCACTCTCACAGGCCCAATCGCGTGTGGAAGTTCACGCGCACCCCGAAGTACACGTACCCAGGCAAATCGCGTGTGGAAGTTCACGCGCAGCCCCAGTAATACACGTACCCAGGCAAATCGCGTGTGGAAGTTCACGCGCACCCCCAGTAATACACGTACCGAGGCAAATCGCGCGTGGAAGTGCATGCGCACCCCGAAGTACACGTACCCAGGCAAATCGCGTGTGGAAGTTCACGCGCACCCCCAGTAATACACGTACCCAGGCAAATCGCGTGTGGAAGTTCACGCGCACCCCCAGTAATACACGTACCCAGGCAAATCGCGTGTGGAAGTTCACGCGCACCCCGAAGTACACGTACAATCGCGTGTGGAAGTTCACGCGCACCACAAAGTACACGTACCCAGGCGAATTGCACGGCTGGGGGGTGGGGGTGGTGGGAGACATGGGTGGGGGCCTGGTGGAGGCTGCCCCTGGTGGCTGGGGGGTGGGGGTGGTTGTTTGACATGAGTGGGGGCCTGGTGGAGGCTGCCCCTGACTGCTGGTGGGTAGGGGGTGGTGGGAGACATGGGTAGGGGCCTGGTGGAGGCTGCCCCTGCACTGCAGGGGGTGGGGGGTAATAGGGGACATGAGTGGGGGCCTGGTGGAGGCTGCCCCTGGTGGCTGGGGGGTGGGGCTGGTGGGAGACATGAGTGGGGGCCTGGTGGAGGGTTCCCCTGCACTGCGGGGGGTTGGGGGTAATAGGGGACATGGGTGGGGGCCTGGTGGAGGCTGCCCCTGGTGGCTGGGGGGTGGGGGTGGTGGGAGACATGAGTGGGGGCCTGGTGGAGGCTGCCCCTGCACTGCGGGGGGGGGGTGGGGGTAATAGGGGACATGAGTGGGGGCCTGGTGGAGGCTGCTCCTGGTGGCTGTGGGGTGGGGGTGGTGGGAGACATGTGTGGGGGCCTGGTGGAGGCTGCCCCTGACTGCTGGGGGGTGGGGGTGTTGGGAGACATGAGTGGGGGCCTGGTGGGGGCTGCCCCTGGTGGCTGGGGGGTGGGGGTGGTGGGAGACATGAGTGGGGGCCTGGTGGAGGCTGCCCCTGGTGGCTGGAGGGTGGGGGTGGTGTTAGACATGAGTGGGGGCCTGGTGGAGGTTGCCCCTGACTGCTGGGGGCTAGGGGGTGGTGGGAGACATGGGTGGGGGCCTGGTGGAGGATGCCCCTGGTGGCTGGTGGGTGGGGGGTTGTGGGAGACATGAGTGGGGGCCTGGTGGAGGCTGCCCCTGCACTGCGGGGGGGGTGGGAGTAATAGGGGACATGAGTGGGGGCTTGGTGGAGGCTGCCCCTGGTGGCTGGGGGGTGGTGGTGGTGGGAGACATGGGTGGGGGCCTGGTGGAGGCTGCCCCTGGTGGCTGGGGGGTGGGGGTGGTGGGAGACATGAGTGGGGGCCTGGTGGAGGGTTCCCCTGACTGCGGGGGGGTGGGGATAATAGGGGACATGAGTGGGGGCCTGCTGGAGGCTGCCCCTGGTGGCTGGGGAGTGGGTGTGGTGGTAGACATGAGTGGGGGCCTGGTGGAGGCTGCCCCTGGTGGCTGGGGGGTGGGGGTGGTGGGAGACATGAGTGGGGGCCTGGTGGAGGCTGCCCCTGACTGCTGGGGGCTAGGTGGTGGTGGGAGACATGGGTGGGGGCCTGGTGGAGGCTGCCCCTGGTGGCTGGGGGGTGGTGGGAGACATGAGTGGGGGCCTGGTGGAGGCTGCCCCTGACTGCTGGGGGCTAGGGGGTGGTGGGAGACATGGGTGGGGGCCTGGTGGAGGCTGCCCCTGGTGGCTGGGAGGGTGGGGGGTGGTGGGAGACATGAGTGGGGGCCTGGTGGAGGCAGCCCCTGCACTGCGGGGGGTGGGGGTAATAGGGGACATGAGTGGGGGCCTGGTGGAGGCTGCCCCTGACTGCTGGGGGCTATGGGGTGGTGGGAGACATGGGTGGGGGCCTGGTAGAGGCTGCCCCTGGTGGCTGGGGGGTGGGGGGTGGTGGGAGACATGAGTGGGGGCCTGGTGGAGGCTGCCCCTGACTGCTGGGGGCTAGGGGGTGGTGGGAGACATGAGTGGGGGCCTGGTGGAGGCTGCCCCTGACTGCTGGGGGTAGGGGGTGGTGGGAGACATGGGTGGGGGCCTGGTGGAGGCTGCCCCTGACTGCTGGGGGCTAGGGGGTGGTGGGAGACATGTGTTGGTGATCAGTGGTGCAAGGTGACATGTGGGTTGGCTGGTGGGCATGGCCATGGTGGATGGGTTGCCTGTGGGACATGTGCAGGGGTGCAGGGTAGTACCCTGTGGTGTGGGCTGCCTGCAGGGGCGTAGAGGGAACACCTGAGGGGACCCACATGGCCATATCACGTGTAGCATTCCCCCGCAACACCGAAATACACGTACCCAGCCAAATCGCGTTTCGAAACTTCCCGCGCACCCCTGGAATCCACTTAACCAGCCAAATCGCGTGTGAAACTTTGCGCGCACCCCTGAAATCCACGTACCCAGCCAAATCGCGTGTTGAACTTCCCGCGCATCCCTGAAATCCACGTACCCGGCCGGATCGCGTGTGGCACTTCCCGCGCACCCCTGAAATCCACGTACCCAGCCAAATCGCGTGTTGAACTTCCCGCGCACCCCTGAAATCCACGTACCCGGCCAAATCGCGTGTGGAACTTCCCACGCACCCCTGGAATCCACGTACCCAGCCAAATCGCGTGTGGTACTTCCCGCGCACCCCTGGAATCAACGTACCCAGCCAATTCGCGTGTGAAACTTCCCGCGCACCCCGAAATACACGCACACGTTATTTTTAGTCAGCGGGTGTCCGTGTTTGTGGGTACCCCTTTGCACGTCATTTGTCCTGGAGGGCCACAGTATGGGACATTCATCATAGCTGTATATAGGTGCTTTTTGTTGGTGCACCTTTTGGCGCACATTTTTTACAGGCGCAGGGACGCTACCGCCTGCTTTCTTGTGGCGGTCGTGTTTGTGCCTGTGCGCTGGTTTGACCGTGCGCTGTTTTGCCCTATTCAAGTCCATGAATATGTGTTGTAGGCGAGCGTGTGGGCGTTCCGCGCACTTGCACCCTGTACTTCCCCCATGACGCCCACATTTTGGCAAGTTGTTCCACATTCCGAGTGTTACGCCCCGTGTTCCGCCTACTTTTGTTGCGTGCGCCGCGCTATGTGCGATTTTCGCTGTGGCCTGTGCGATATTCGCTGTGACCTGGCGCACGCCGTTAGATGGCCTGTGCGCCAACGTGCACCACGTACTTTTTTAGCGCACATCAGATGGTTTTTTCGCGCACGCCCTTCCATGAATCGATGTGCGCTGCTTTTCTTGCGATTTTCGCACTTGCACTGCGATTTTCGCAATTCCACTGCGATTCGCACGTTTTTGCCCACTTGCGCCACGCTAATTATTCCATGAATCGGCCTGACAATATCAAGGGTAACCCAGGTACATAAACCAGGTGGTGATTCTCATACATAATAACAAGCAATAGGGTGGTGTGGGAGTGGCACATTTCTGGTGAGTAGAAGGGGAGGAGGAGTTCAGAATTAGGTGAAAAGCTGAGTTTTTAGCACTTTGTGGAAGATCCAATAGGATTTCTCTGCCCTCAAGGAAGGTGGGAGATCGTTCCATAGTTCAGCAGCAAGGTATTGTAAGCTGGAGCCTCCAGCTTTGCACCTCTTTACTTTAGGAATAATTAGTCGATCAGTGTAGGAGGTTCTGGTGGGACTAGATGAGTGGCCTTTGGTAATACTTTGGGAGAGATATGATGGTGCTGTGTTGGAAAGACACTTGTGGGCAATGGAGAGTGTTTAGAAGGTGGTACGCTCCTGAATGGGGAGTCATTGTGCTTCTCTTCTAGCTTTTGAGATGTGATCTCTTTTTGGGATATTCAGGGCTGCTCTGAGGGTGTTATTCTGTATGATTTGGAGTTTGTGGATGTTTCCGACTGAGGTGCCAGTGAAGAGGACATTGCAGTAAAATATCTTGGAGCCAATGATTACATGGGCAATGGTTAGACAGTTGTTTTTAGAGATGAAGGGTCTGACTGCATTGAGGACCTTGGTGGCATAGGCTGCTGAGGAGGCAATATCACTTACTTGTCTCGTCAAAGAGAGGGAGGTGTCTTGGTAGACCCCTATTGTCTGTTACGCTCACCTGATATCCCCGGGGGCGTATGGAAGGCTCTGAGATCTGGAACCCTGGATGCGTAGTTGCCCAGTGCCGAATAATGAATCTTAGTTATTTGTAAGGTGAGCTATCCGTCCTGCATTTCTTGTGCAGGGGCGCTTGACGTTTGTTGGCGAGCTGCACAAGTTGCTTCACTGGTGCAGTACACCTTCCTTGGGCCCAGGCCTGTTGTGTCCCCAAATCTGCTAGTAGGCAGGTAGGTTTGTTAATTGTAAGGCTCTGTTCTGTTTATGGTGGGAATTTGTTAATGTCTTTATCTACTTCTTTCAGGTGCGAAGGTCTTGATGCTGGCGTGCCGGATGGAGAGGTACGTTTTCTAGGTAAGAGAAAGCGCAAAGCGCATCGCCTTTATTGTCTTTTAAAGCTAACCTGTGTTTTGTTCTTATTCTCCTCACAGGCCGCTGTGATTCTGCGAGTGGATGAGAGCGCGATGAAAAACAGGCCCCCGGAGTCTGTTAAGGTAAGTACAGCTCTGTGCGGTTGTTTAATATTGAAAGCGAACCTCAATATGTCTCTTTTTCTTTGCAGATGTTGCTGTGGTGCTCCGGATGGAAGCGTGGCATAGCGCGATTGAATTCAGGTAAGACTGATGGAATTTGATGTTTTGGAAGCGCGCGTTCTAATATTGTTTTTCCCTTTCTTGTTATTGCAGGTCGCAATATTCGAACAGCAGCTGTGGTAGCGGTTCACCGGAAGTCCTTAAGCTAGTACTCACAGGAGAGTGATGTTTCATCTTCTCTCGGTTTCCACAGATTGCAGCACAGTTGAGATGCTGAGTGCTGGATGGTATTTTCTCAGGTTAGACAGAATAATCTTGTTCTTGTTCTTGCAGGATTACAGGAAGATGCTGAAGACCAGCAACTGGACACGGTGAGCGTCACGCTGCGGGTTGCAGAATAACTCGAAGTGTGTTCTGCAGTCAGAGTGTGGTTTATATAGCCCAGGTAAAGTAGTACCAGGGAAAGTAGTTCCAGGCCTGCCACACTCAAAACACTAGACCGCATGGCTTGGTTCCTAGAACTAGACTGTGTGGGTGCTTCCATGTTGGATTTTAAGGCCCATGTACATAAATGGGACCTAGTTTGAACAGCCCTTCCTTCCTACATATGAGCCTGGTGCCAAAGGCCCCAGGACTGGCTCCAGGAGTCATTTTCCAGTGGTTTTAAGGAACTCAGGATTCTGGTGGGAGCCTGCATGTGGCACAACTTGTGCCCCCTCACAGTGGTCATGACAGCACTCCCCCCCCAAGGCCCCTCTCATGGTATCCTTCCTGTCCGGTCTGGGTTTGGTGGGGTTATCCAGGTGAAACCTTTTAATCAGACGTGGTGCGTGAATATGTTCACTTGGTTCCCAAGTTCTGTCTTGAGGCCCGTACCCTTTCCAGTCCACTAAATTGTATAGCTTAGATCTGGTACGTTTCAAATCCAGGATGTTTTTAACTTCAAATTCAGGCTCTCCATCAACTAGCACAGGTTTTGGTGGTGTTACGACTCGGGTGCCTGGTTGTACAGGTTTTACAAGTGAGACATGGAACACCAGATGAATTTGCATGCTTGGTGGTAAGGCTAACTTGACGGCCACCATATTTATCACCGATTCAATGGTATAGGGTCTTAAATATCTTGGACGAAAGGTCCGGGTACCTTTTATGGGCACATGTTTTGATGCCAACCAGACTTTGGGCATCATCACGACTTTGGCGGTAACCCTTAAATCCAGCGTTAGCGCTATTACCGCCGGATTTGAGGGTCCGCCAAATAAGGACTCTTAGCTGGGGGGAAATCCGCCGAAAAATCTGCCAGTGGTATTAGTTCGAAATTTCCCCAATGGGGCATTCCCGAATGGGCTCAATGGGGAATGGGGATTAACATTACCGCCGAACTCGTGATCCGGCGCTATTAGCTTCGGGGAGTTTGGCGGTAGGGCAGATAGCGCCAAAGTCGTGATGAGGCCCTTTGTCTCCAACTTGATAATCGGGATCTTTATTTCAATGCCGGTCCGAGAATTTGTTTTGTCTGTTTTTGGCTTACGGTAAATGTTAATTTGCCCTTTTGAAGGCTTGAAGGCTTGAGTTATGCTTGTGTGTAGAGTCTTTACTGCTGGCATTTCCAAGGTCATGGGGGAGTCTAGTTCAGAGGTATGTGGATGTCTTCAATATATTGTGTAGAACAGGCTTTGTCCCGTGCTGGTGTGTATGGAGTTATTGTATGCGTATTCCGCTATCCATAACAAGTCTTTTCAATTCTCTTCCACTTGATGCAGTATGCAACGTAGATACTGTTCTAATGTCTGGTTTGTTCATTCTGTTTGTCCATCCGTTTGGGGGTGATGGCTAGTGGATAATCGAACATCGATTTGTGCCATGATACAACATTTCCTCCAGAAATTGGATACAAATTGGCTTCCACGATCTGAGATTAGGACTGAGGGGAAACCATGCAGTTTTATAATCTGTTCAAGAAATGCTTATATTTTTTTTTAAAGTTTTTATTTTATTGACCTTAGTTTGATAAAGGAAAACAAACTTTTTGTCATGCACTTTCATCGTTAATACATTACAACTCAGAAGAAAAGATAAAACAGAACATAAACGGACACCACTTTCACTCCTTTCCTCTTCGGCGCCACATACGGTCCTTCGCTTAAACTGTAATCAAATGAAATACAATCGTCTATTTCTAGTTCTTCTTTAACCTGTGCAACCACACATATGTACATATGTCTTCAGGGACAAGTATCAACCAGCTCAGCTGACCATGGTATGATCATATCTACGAAATTAATGACAGCACAGGTTAGGTGGGCATTTGTCCCCGATATTACATAACTCCACCATTCAACCATGTTTCCATTTTTTGGAGCAAAGCGTGCCAAATGCAATGAGCGCTGGTTAGCGATGTTAGGGCATTCAATTATCAAATGTTTAATTGATTCCGTCTCGGTCTGACAAAAATGACAAATGTCACTCTTTGTCGCCAGGTCATTTCTTTTCATCAATATCTCTTGGGTGTGATAGAGATTAAGTCGTAGTCTTAAAAACTGATTCCGATGATATGGCGAGGGAAATTTGGTAAGATACTTCGGTAATTCGCCTACTTTTTGTGAAGTCATTCCCAAGTCTATAGCTGACGACAATGAAGCTATTTTATCTGTATTGATTATCCAATTCCATTGTCTGAACTTTTCCTTCGCCAGTTGTGGAATTTGTATCACCAATGACATATTTACATCCGCTGCGGTTAGAATTGACATCAATTTCACTTCCCAGCTATTTAGCAGGGAGGCTCATGCGTCGTTGCTTTTGTTATTTAAAATCAGATAGGGTTTTGCTACTGATGTTAGTCTCATTTTTCAGAGCGCTGTTATCGATTTCCACAGTACTAGGGAGTGTAGGGAGTTAAGTCCCAACTCATGTCTAATTGCCACCATTGAGACACATTGCGGTAATTTGAGTATCTTGTGCCAAAATTTGCCTTGCAGTTGCGTCCAAAACTTGGCATCAATATTCCAGCCTGTTTCACTGCCAAAGCAAACTATGGGAGTCACGTTTTGGCAATAGAAGGTAATAATTCCCATATTTTGCATGCAGTTTTACTCCTTGTAGTGTGAGAATTCTCATTCGAGAAGAGATTTCATTAGTCCAGCTCCACTCTCTTATCGAGATGTTAAATGAGACCCCAAGTAGCGAATTGTATATGTTTTAGACAGAGGCTCGTTATTCACTTTCCACGTGAAAACCTTGTTCTTCGTGTTCGTTTTTGGTCCTAAGGCAATAACGTGCGACTTATTCACGTTTATGGCCAGCTGGTTGTCTGATAGATATGCTTGTAGAGATGACAACAATCTTTGAAGGCCAATTTCGGTGCTGTCTAATAGCACCACATTGTCTGCATAAATTACATGGCTTAAGTGATTTCCATTGACTTTTGGGGGGAAAGACCTTGTTTGTGCTAGTGCTGCCAGAAGATCTGATATGAAGAGTTTAAACAACAAGGCAGCCAGGGGACAGCCTTGTTTCACTCCCTTTGTAGTTTTTATTTCTTCTGATAAATCTCCTTCTGCATTTAAACGCACCCAAATGCTGTTTTTTGCATATAGTGCCATTAGTGGAGCCAATAGCTTAATTGGACACCCCCAGTTCTTTAATTTTTTCCACAGGAGCTGGCGATTAATGCTGTCGAAAGCTTGTTTTAAGTCGACAAAGGCCAAAAACAATCTTTTCTTATGTTTTATAGCATTCAGTTTAGCCAAGTTTAATAGCATTAGATTTAATTCCACTCCAACTCCTTTTGTGAATCCTGTTTGTTTTACGTCGTATATAGCGATTTTTTTTGGGAGAAAGGTGGCAAATATTTTCCCCATAGTGTCTAACAACGCTATGGGTCGGTAATTCTCTGGGTCGTCACGACTTCCCTTTTTGAAAACTGGGACTACCACAGCGCTAATCCATGAATCAGGGATCTTCTCTGTTAAGGCCATGTGATAGAATAGTACTTTATACTAGTAAATTGTAAATTGCGCCCAGTTTTCTTTGTTTGCTTTTAGCATATAATTTGAAATGCCATTTGGTCCTGTGGCCCGCGAAGTCGTCAATTTCTGGATTGCGATTTCAATATCCTGAACTGTTTCAATGACATTCCAAGTGCTCGCCTCCAATACAGGATTGGATAGATTGTCAACATCATGGTTGTTAAAGACTGCTGTGTAGTGTTTTACCCAGCTTGCAGCATTCACTCCATTTGATAGTGAGCTCATCTGCTTTAACTTGCCAGAATTTATAATTTGCCAGATGTTACGACTATCTTTTTGGATTAGTAAGCGAAGCATCATTTCGGTTTGTTCCTGTGCTCATATGCTGTTAAATGATTTCAGCCAATTGCGCACCGTGTAAAGTACTCAAAGTACTGTTTACTGTCTTGCCGTACTGCCGTGCTGCCCCTGCTCCCACTTCCATTCAAGTGTGAAATTTCCTTTGGTGCTGCTGGAAGGAGTGTGGCTGCAGATCCAACGCCTGGAGGACATCTTTATCTGCAACCCCACGGTTGCCTGGCTTCCTGCCTTAGCCCTACTCAACAAAGGGGACTGTTATGCTCTAATGAGCTGGACTGCCTATTGAGATAGTGTGTAGCGTCTAGCGTTACGTGTGTAGCATCTAGCGTTACGCTAGCAACGTGCGCCAGAGGTGCTGCGTAACGAAGAGTTTTTGGGAATTGTTGCACTACTGAAAGTCGCCTTTTGCTTTTCTTTTTCTCTCCTCCTCTCGTTCAGGTCTCCTCGCTGGGTCCCGCCCCCGTGTGTGACTCACGCCCGCTTCACTTCCTATTTAAAGACTCGTGCCCGCGCACTCGCGCGCGCACCGTGTAAAGTACTCAAAGTACTGTTTACTGTTCGCGGGTGGCGGGCAGGCGAGTTCTGTGTACCATCATTTAGATTCATCTACAATGGTGAATGGGCTGCGTAGTGGGAGGAAGATACGTGGTGAGAAGAGCAATGACCTAAATCAATCATTGGGCAACCACTCGAATATGTCTGATATCCCCATTGTAGATTATGAGGAATTACATTGCTCAAATGAGGTAGGAACGTCTGTATGTGAAGAATTGTTGGGAATTGTGGGTGAGGATGTCGGGGGAAAAAACAATGCTCTCAATGAAGGAGGGGGTCATTTCGCCTCCAATTCCCTCGCCTAATGCCCCCCTCCAATCAGATACCTATAAGTTAACAGAAATGAACCATGATGATGTGAATGAGGGGTTGTGTGAGGGCCTGGTGCTTCCACCCAAAAAGATCTTGCTAGCCACAATGGGGATAAAACCAACCAAACCAAGATTCTCTGATGTGTCTATCATTGCCCCGGCTATTGAGGCACTTTTGGATAAGCGTACGGGCTTCTCAAGAGGCCCATCAACCCCGGTGAAAGCCCACAATTACTGCATGGAAGATGTACATGTTCATGCGGATCCAGGTTATGTACCTGGGACGCAAGCCTTGGTACATGCCTGCTTCGATGATTTTTCATCAATCTTAGAGAATGAAAAGGGGGCCCCTAATCAAGAAACTAGTTCTCCTGGTAGAAATGTAATCACCAATGTATTAGTTGGAGACATAGCAGGGACGTTACACCATGATGACCCCAAAACGAGCTTATCTCAACTAGAAGTGGAAGCGGAACGCAACCTAATGGAGTCATCAGATATTGGGGTTGAGTTCCCAGTTCTATCCAGAATACTCAATTTGCTTGATAAAGGACATGAATATACTCATGCGCAATTGATGTATTCGCATGATATTATTATTGACTTATCAGCTAAAATCAACAGAATTGAGGCGCTCTTGTTTACCTGTGAGGCGGTGGCGGCCCTCACTAAGAGTAAACAAGGGGAAGTCCCTAAAATGAGTTCAAAAGCGTCACAAACCATAGTTGAGTTAAATAGTGCACCAAAAGCGGGTAACGCTCTGACGGCATGTACTAAAGCCTCACAAACATCGCCTGATGTAAGCTGGGAACGGCTAATGCCGGGGCCATCAAACAGATTCTTACCACGATTCAAAAGATAAGTTCTACTCAGCAACCAGTAAATGGCCAATATGGTCCGACGGAAACGATGGATGACTCTATAAAACCGCGGTCTAACTCTGCGAGAGCAGAGTCTCCGGATAGTCCGTCAGCTTTGACCAACCTAATTGATCTCGAAGATGATGAACAGAATGCTCATCATGCCTTAGATGTAGAGAAGGCTGCTTTGGCTGAAGACCAATGCCATGAACCGGTACTTTCAAGAAAGCAGAAGAGATTGTTATTGAGAGCGTCAAAACGTAAAATTAAACAAGCAAAAAATCTAAAGATGTCTACCAAACAACATGTGTCAAATTCTATTCTTGACTCTTTTAAGGCTGAGATAAAAGAAACATCCATAGACGAGGAAAAGATAGATTTATTGCAACTTAATTCTGAGTCTAGGGCGCTACTGAATATTGAAAATAACCAGAGCCTGGCTGAGAAGTGTAATGGGAAGGGGAAACAAATAATGCCTAATAGACTAGATCCCCCTGATCAGACAGAGGAGGTGTCTTTACCTAAACATAAGCAAACTGAGCTCCTCAATTTCTTCCCTGCTCTTTACATGAAAAAGGCATCGAAGAAAATTAAGGTAGCAGGCACCAAGAAATCCCTGAAAAAATCAGGGGAGACGATTAAAATACCAACTCAACCCACCGAGTTACTCCCAAGTGGAGTAAAAAAGCAGGAGGGTAAACTATCTAAAAACGATCAACACCAGGAGCTGCTAGCAAACGCACAGGTGAAAGAAGTCGCGCATAAAGCAAATATTGAAAAGGATGGCAATGGTAGTTGTGACTCTCCATCAGGTAACATCAACAAACGCAGGGCCAGAGACAGATTGCCTTCAGAAAGAGAGTTGAACGAGAATATATCCTTCCCTGATGCCTATGAACAGGCATTGTCTGATAAGGTACTTTTCCTAACCGTAGATATGCCATCTATCATGGGTTGGGAAACTAAACAGTTACCCTCTGCCAAAATAAGTTTGAATCGATCAGCTATGCTGAAGGCCTTTCAAGCGATTCCAGCTTTACAAACTATTAGAAGTGATGACATTGAATGGGTGCGATTGTCCCACAATAACCCTACAAGGATGATTTGTGGTTATCACTCTCACATCATTGCACGATTAATTTGGGCACAAAGGGAGGACCAAGAGTTACTTGGGCTATTCCCATGTCTATTTAATTCTGAGGAATGCGCAGAAATTTACATTGCAACTACCCCGGAGCAACCAAAGAATATGACTGTGGAAGGATCGATACCGCAGATTAGTGAAGAGGTATTGAAGCAATTTATGAATCTTGCTGCTTCACTATCGGGGATGATGGGGATGGGGACATCAACTTCTCCTAAACCGTCAACAGTGATGGGCAATAAATAGGAGGATGAGCGTGGTTTGTCCCTGCTGTCATGGAACTCGTGTGGGAGCTCTAATTTAAGGGGCGTGGAACGCTGCACTTGATTGTGATTCTCGTCCAGGGCTTTGCTTGGTCCAAGAAACTATGATTATGGGTGAGGTAGTTCTGGAAGGGTTTGACTCCTACTATCAGCCGGCATCAAGGGGGATACTAGGACGTCCAGCTGGGGGTCTGGCGATCCCAATTGATAAAAAGCTGAAAGTGATCTCCCATTTGCTGTGGGCTGATGAGGCTTTACTGGTTGTGAAAATGTCAAGCAAAGAATACCGATTTCAAGATTTTATTGTTATTAATTTGTACTGGAATCAGGTGGTGACTTCCTTCGAAACCCTAACAGATCGCCTAAATTCCCTTTTTGAAGAGATCATCAGGACCAAAGTAAGCTTTAATGTAATTATAGGGGGTGATTTTAATGCCACTTGTATAGATGATTTTATGGTAGACAATCAATGTAAATCTGATTCTAGAAAGAAATCATATGCGAATGGTGTAAGATGGGTGGAGTTCTTTATGCTTTGGGACATTCAGTTGATTCCGTTCGAGGCAGGTACTTATCATCATACATGGGCACGAGGTCTCTATACTTCAATGATTGACTATTTCTTTGTCTCTACAGGATGGTTACATCTTGTTGATAAAGTTTTGATTGTTAATCTATTTAAAGGGGATCATCTAGCCCTGAAAACCAAATTGAAGCTGGAAACATTATGTCTTGATGTGGAGCCTAATTTAAGGGCAATTGCCCATGATCGGGCCGGGCTATCAATCAAGTGGACCTCTAGAAGATGTGAATCATTTAGTGCCGCAATTCTAGAGGATCCGTTGATTAAAGTGTGTGTTGAGAGTATAGGTGTTATTTGTGTGTTGCAAGAGGTCCAGAATACTATCAGAATAGCGGTGCACATGTCAAACTTGAAGGCATCGTCTGAGTGCAGGCAACCAATTAAGCACCAACACCAATATAGTCAAAAAATTGTTGATCTAAGGAAAGAAAAACGGTACCGAATTAGAAAATTATGTTTCCGCAAACAGGTAGACAGTGATTTCGCAGAGTCTAAGGCTGAGATTAATAAATGCTATAAATTACAAATAAAATGGCTGAAATATGAGCAGTTCAATATTGAGAATCAGAATCTCATGGCTGTTTTAATTTCTAAAAATGCTAGGAATCTATGGGCGACTATGCGTACCCTATTTGGCGCAGCCGAGAGGATTGACGAATCAGCTATCTCTGCTGTTTCCTGGGTAAATCATATTAGAGCAAAATTTGCTATGCCAAGTCATTTTCCATTAGAGGATAGATTGTCATTCCGTCCCACTTTTCATGGATGTCCATGGTCTATTGAGGAAATACAGTTGGCCATCACAAAATCTAATGGTTCGCGAGCACTGGGACCGGATGGCATCCCGCCATGTCTTATTAAGCTTAATCCGGAAATGTGGGCGGCATTATTTAAAACCAAATTTGATGCTATCTATTATCTTGGGCATATTCCCGCCTCCTCGTGCTCAGCGATAATTATCCCAATCTATAAAAAGGGGCCAATGACTGACCCAATGAATTTCAGGCCGATCGCTCTTATGGATGCCTCGGCAAAGATTTTTACTAATCTCTTATTACAAGCCATTAATCAATATATTAATTAGTCTAACCTATTATCTAGATTCCAAACTGGCTTTCGACGATTCATGGGCTGCCAGCTTAACGCAACAATTATTGCCCATTTGTACCAGCAAACCAAATTAGACAAGGCCGGTTGTGTTTACATGGCGGCCTTGGATCTTACTCCTGCGTTTGATTCAGTAATCAGAGAGCTACTTTGGAATAAATTGATTAAATTTGGTTTCTCATCGCAGCTAGTTTCAATCATAGCGGCCCTGCACCAACATACAACATATCGCATCCGACTTACCAAGGCTGGTGCACTCACCGAAGCCATTCCGACTGAGATCGGACTGAAACAGGGCTGCAATCTTGCTGCAGTGCTGTTCAACCTCTATCTATTGGATTTGGACGAACAGTGGCAGGAGGCAGTGATTTTTCCAGCAAAATTGGGTATTATTGCATTGAATTGGCTAAGTTTTGCAGATGATCTACTGTTTTTTGATAGGACCCCCTATGGGTTACAGTCTAAATTGAACCTTTTCTATACCTTTGCATGTAAACACAATTTAACGATTAATACGGAGAAATCCTTTATTATTACATTCAACGAAGGACGTCAAAAAATTAATAACTTTACATGGTCTATTGATTGCTGTGCGATTCCGAGGGCACCATCCATGCGTTATTTGGGTTATCATCTGGCATGCAGTTATTCTTTCGAGAGCTGGAAGTTGGTCTTAACCAAAAAAGCCCAACCGCTGACTCCACAGCTTAAACTGGTATACTATCGCCTTGGGAAATTTTCAATGATTCCAATGCTTACTTTCTATCTACAAAAGATTGAACCAATCCTGTTATATGCATTGGATCTTTGTTTATACAAGATTGATGATATTTTGGATGTTATCCAGGGGAAAATGTTGAAAAAGGTTCTGGGTCTTGCAATGTCCACACCAAATGCTATTGTTTGCCATGAGTTGCGAATCTTACCACTATCAGTTAAATGGCACTGGCGAATGCTTACTAATTATAGGAAAATGCTGGCTCCTCCTAAGAATTCATTGTATGAAGAACTTGCAACAATGACTGAGAAGGGGCACCCTCGGTCGATCTTGATATTTAAGAATAGGATGGAGAAATTCCTTTCAGATTCTATGATTTCACATGAGGATTTGGTACTGGGGTTACCATCATGCAAGACTAAATACTGCAGATATCACTGGTGTTTGCTGATTGAAAAGATTCATGGGTATCAATCATACATTGAGTACGCTAGATTTATACGTTGATGGGGATTCCGCCCAAGGTACCAGATCGCGTTTCCATGCAATATTGCAAGAAGGATCTACCTAAGATTTCGTCTTAATCAGATGCTTACTAATGAAAGGATTATGTTTTGGCAAAAGTATAAAAATAATGCTTTGAGAGGATTATGTAGATTCTGTAAACTACCGGCTATAGTTGAATCCTTGAAGCACCTTACTGTATATTGCAGGTATTTTGAATTGGAGCAAAAACGATGCTTTGTCACTCACCTCTATACTGAGGCGTGTATGAGTAGGGAATCGCTTTGGCAAAGATGTATGTGGGGAAGAAGTGTAACACTTATCATTTGCTTAACAAATTTCCTTGTAATTATTGAACGGGAATTAGCTGAAAAAGATGACTAGTTGGTGTAATCTACGCATTTGAGTTGGCACTGTCACTACCCTTGATTTATGATGCTGTGGTAATATGCGGGCGCAAAATATTTCTGCTGAAATGTTAAATGTATGATATTTTTGATTTTAGGTTAATGAGCTAAGTGGATTGCAAAGGATATGTAGATATTTTAAACTGCAACTCATATGAGAATGTTGATTTTGTAAAGGTTGTAAAACCATAAACAAATTAAAAAAAAAAAATTGCGGTATCGTTGTCGTCTTTTAACCACCAACTGATTTAAATTTGTTCCACCAGCCTTCTTTAGCCGTTTCAGATCATTTTGTAGCAGTTTCTTTGCTTCTCGTAATACTGGGCTAAATGGATGCTTGTTGGAAATGGTTCTCCCCATAGACTTGTTAGTACTGGTAAATTGCTTTAAAAAAGACACATATTCAACTTTCGTATTCAAATTGTGTATTTGAGTATAATCAGCTGTCAAATTTTCGATCTGCTCGCTATTTATCCGCAGACGATTTTGAGCACTATTAGTGCTTAATGATATTGGATATCTCGGCTGCAAATTTTTATATGGATTCTCCCAAGATAGCACTAACGGCTCATGATCGCTTTTAGTTGACTTCTTTATCGATAGATTTGCAATTGGGGATGTAGATTTTCTGGAGCCCAGATATAATCGAGAATGTTTGAAGATTCACCTCGATGCCACGTGTCTTCTGCAGGGATATCGCAGCTGGTACAGCCATTCAACATCACACAAAGTCACAGCATTAGTTGGTATTCCCATTTAGTGCCTCGATCGGCAAATTTGGATGGAATTGTGAGCATCTCACATGGATTTCGCCTTTTTGTTATGTCAAACCATGTATAATTTAGATCTCCACACACTAAAGTAAATGGATCGACAAAAGATGCGTAGCAGTTGTCTAATTTGCGTTATTACTGAGTCTAAATAGACAGACTCCGAGATCATAGCAGGATTCCAGTATGTGTTTATTAACAATAATTGTTGTTTTTGTGAATTTTCCACCTGGGCGTCTGCTGAAACTTGGAGAGCATGGACAAACACATTAGGATTTCGGGTGTTTAACACTTCCCAACCGGAAGAATTCTTTATCATTATTAAGAGGCCCGAAAAAGGACGTCCAAACAAGTTTTTACTCGCCACATTTAAGAATAGCGTGTATCCATCACATGAAGGCAACTCGCGAAGCCACATGTCTGGTAGGCAAATGAAGGTACTTTTTATATCCTGAGCACAGCCGTTTTCAAACAAATGGGCAAATCCTTGTGTGTTACAGGATGTTAATAGTTGGGTCATGCCTCTTGACCCTGCATAATCCTAAACATGCTTCTCCGAATTTTGTGTTTCTGCTGGGTGGGCAGATTGTTGTTCAAGCTGTTTCCACAGCCCGTCTCGTCTGGTATTATTTGAAGACCCATTCTGCTTTTTCTCATTTGAAAGATCATTGTCAGACTGTTGATCGTCACATGCCGTGAGGTCAAAACCGAAAAACAATAGGTCTTCTTTAGCCTCCAGGAGTGGTCTGGCTAGATTCCTCGACTTCATATGTAGAACTACCCAGTCGGATCTTACTTCTGATTTGTATTCGACAATAGCTATGTCGTCTGAACTTATGTTGCGTAATGCTGGGACATAGTGTAGCAGCCTCATTACATTGGCTCTGTTTAAGTTTACTTCATTGTTGTCTTCCAAGATATTTTCCAGTTCCAGTTTCCACCATCCAGCTTTTACTAGAGATTGCAGCTCCTTCCTTTCACTGGCTCTTTGTTGCTTTTGTTTTTGTGATTGTGCAGTTGTGCATTTCGGATTAAACTTTAAAGGCGCATTCACTAATGCTCCATGCATTTTTCTACTTGCACCCGGTCGAACGTCAGCAGTGGTAGACTGTCTCTTCTCACGCGCTGCAGGCCGCAATTCTAATGGCCCCTGTGGGTAACGACCACTCCGCACGATTTTCCTTATGGTGTCCTTGACTGGCTTTTCAACACTGGCTATTTCCAGGTCTTCACCTGCAACAGTCATGCTTTTAGATTCAACATCTTCTTCGATTGTGTAAGTTGAAAGATCGCATAGATCTATTAAGTCATTTGCAGTAGGGTCGTCAGAAGACATGGTATCATCTCGCTCACAGTTTGTAGAATTTATACTGCTGCCTTTGGAAGGGTTATTGAAGGATTTTTGTTCTTACTTTGCATTTCTGATTGGGTTGCCACCAGGCAGCTTCTTACGCTTTCTGGACGAGGAGGCGTAGTCGAGTTTCGTATAAACTTTTTCTCATAATTTGTGCGAGGGCGTTTGGGTGCCGTCCCTTGCTCTTAATTTTCACTGCTTTTGTTGGTTTGGCCGTTTGAAGAACTACCTTTGTAGTTGCTGGTTTAATTGATTTGGCCGGGCCCGAGAATATCCCAAATGAGGCTATTTGTTCCACTGTTATGACAGGGTTCTTTTGCTTCGTCTGAGATAAGGATTCTCCTTCATTCGTATTCGTGATTGTCTGCACGGTTGGTACCGTTTTAGTAACAGAGTCTTTCATTTGCATATCAGGTAGAATGTTTGCCCTCGCCGCAGTAGCTGTCTCGATCCCCATCATTATTGGAGATTTTGCTGGGGCATCTTCCTCATTGGTTTTGGTTATTGTTTCGATGTTCTCGGTGCCTCTATGACCTAATTCTGGATCACTTAGTTTGTTTGCGAGGGCACCAGTCGTGGATTGTTCTGGTGGAACTCTGTCTTGATTGACCAATCCTGCATCTTTGCTGCGTTGCTTGCAGGTGCAGCTGGATCTCTCATTGCAACCAAAAGGTTGCACCGCTACATTATGCCTGATCCACTTAGTGCATTCGACAATGGCCTCGGTGAGGTCGAGTTTTTCATGGGCCTCCCGCTTAGTTATTTCGTTCAGGCGCGAGTGCCATTGCCGTGAATTGCTGCTTCTGAATCTAGTCGATTGACTAAATGTTCATTTAATTTTTCCATGACTGTTAATTTGCTGTTCAATGTTGCCAGAACGGAGTTCTGGTCTCGTACCACATCATTCACTGACTCATACAACTTCATGAACGGCATTAATGCAATGGAGGTGGCCGCTAAAACATTGTTGTGAATCTGGATGCCTGCGGCTATGGAAATATTCCCTTTGGAGTTTAAAGAGTCTTCTGATTGATTGCTAACTGTCGGCTGAGCTGCACTTAAACATGGCATTTGGTTTCCAACCGATGCAATTGGTGCTTTCAGCGCATTCAGGCGACTCATGGCTCCCCTTCCATTTAAGGACATTCGCCAGAGAAAATCCACCATGCCCAAAATTGCGGATTCCAACATGAGGAGTTTCGCATTGGACCCCTGAAACATCGTTCTAATCAATGTGGACAAGCCGAAGCAAGTGGAATCCAGGGAGTCATTAAAAAATAAAGTTTTAGCATGGCTTAATAATAAAGTGGGACCCAATTGTATAAGGGCGCAGGACCTCAAAGTTCTTCGGAGACTACAGATCAGCAACTGGTGCAAGATAGATAACACTGACTGTATCATTATTGGTTGTGGGTCTAGTAGTTTGCCCTCTTTTATAAACAGTCTCACCAATGTACAGGACATGTCTGCCTTCACAAAAGTGCGAATAGTGTTAAATTAACCTGTCCTCTTTTCCTTACGATGTTGTTTTCCTTCTTCCATGGGAATGGCCTAGTGGCCCCCTTGTCAGTACATGTTTTCAGAGCTTAATGTTGTTTGTTCTTGTTATACTCATTGTGTAACTTTGTTGTTTTGTCGGCGCCTATAATCCTTACGGTACCTTGTGCGCGGTATAAATCAATAAACATAAACATAAACAAACATTGTACAGTGTTTGTGCCAGGTTTGCTGCAGCTGGTTTCCTGACAACCATCTGAAATGTCTAGGTTGATAGGTCTCACTGTAACCAACGAGTTATGTAGTGAGACGGCTTTGTTGTTAACGCACGTTGATTCTTTCGTCAAGGTACTCACATTTCGCCTATTTGTGGCTCTCATATCTTGTTTATTAATAAAACTTTCATTCAGTCGCTCTTTCATTAGAATGAAGTTGGCTTTTAACCATTCAGTGAGCCGTGCTTCACGTGCTGCCACATCAAAGTTTACTGCCGAGCTTGCCTTATTCCTTTGTAAGGGTGCATTTTCCAACTCTGCATCGCCAGTTCTTTTCATTTCAACTGGCGGCATTATTCCTCTGTCTGTGATGATTGCTCCTGAATTTTGTAATGAAACTTTCCTTCCCTTTCTGAAGGCTCTCTTGGTGCTGTTGCTGATGCATTTTCTCGTGGTCGACTTGAGCCTTAAGAGCTAACTCAACAGCTTTAAGTCTCTCTGATGTTTTGCTGTTTCTTAGATGGTGGACTGGAGAGGTCAGAGCACCGTCTGACGGCAACCTTATTGCCAGTAAGTCCGCATCTGTTATGTCGAAAGAAAAGGTTGTATCTGATGCATCTAAGTACACCAAAGGCGGTGGCGGCAGTGGCGGCAGCGGCGGCGTACTTTTATGAGCTTGTTGTGCTTGCTTTTCAGGAGAGGTAAGACTTTCACCTTGACTCAACGGCTGTACAATTGTGACAGACAGTGATACTGGAGTCAGTGTTTCTGTGCTTTGCAGCTTAGGTCTGCAGCTGCTCCTGCGTGGTGTTTACGCTTTCTGTCGGCAATTCACCTGGTGTATATACTGTAGAGGCGGTGTTGCTCGATTGCTCAGCAGGAGTTTGCTGCTCAGCGAATCAGCAACAGATAAAATGTCACCGCTGGCCGCAAACTCTGGAGATTTAGTATTGGACGGGGGCATATTGGATAATAAGCACAACTCGCTTACCTTCGGTTTGGATGCTGTTTTCGATTGCTGCCGCCGCAGCTGCAGTAACCGGTTATGAGTGTGCGGGCCAACCCCCATCAGTGTCGCATTAAGGTCACTGGAAGGTGGTTGCGCGTACGGCGGTGCCCGGAGGCGGACTGGGCTGACTGGACCTCAGCACCGAACTCCGCGCCGCGCTCCGCGCTGGAAGTTCTTTTTTGTAGGCTGGCCACAAAATTAAAGTCACAGTGTCCAATTCCCGACAATGCAGCTCCTCTCAGGAAAGTAGAATAGCAGGTCTGCACAGTAAAACAGACTGGGCTGACTGGAACTCAGCACCGAACTCCACGCCGCGCTCCTCGCCGGAAGTTCTTTTCTGTAGGCTGGTCACAAAATTAAAGTGACAGTGTCCAATTCCCGACGCTGCAGCTCCTCTCAGGAAAGTAGAATAGCAGGTCTGCACAGTAACACAAACTGGGCTGACTGGAACTCCTGCTTGTGCCAGACTGGTAGCGTTAGGAAGTCCTTTGAATGGAATGAAATGTGCCATTTTAGAGAACAGGTCTACAACCACCAGAATGGTATTGAAACCTTGACAGGGAGGTAAGTCCGTAATAAAATCAAGAGAAAGAGTATGCCAGGGAGCCGGTGGAATATGCAGTGGTTGTAGGAGGACAGCTGCTTTCTGTTTTTGTGATTTATTCTGTGCACACATCCCACAGGATAGAACAAATTGAGCAATGTCCTTACGCAAAGTTGGCCACCAATGATTCCGTTTAATCTTGGCTAGAGTCTTAGCAATTCCGGGATGGCCTTCGATCAGAGAATCGTGATAACCAGACATGACCAATTCTTGCAGATCTTTACTTGGTAGATACAGTCGTTCCCTGAAGTAGGGTAATCCATCCAGAACCATGTGATGTTCATTTTGGGAATTCCATTTCTGCAAGATCTTGGGTTTCATTAAGGTTTGAATCTTATCTTGAAGTTCACTCAGAGTCAATGTGGTGGTGAGTCCCAGTAGTTTATCACTTGGGATGACGGCAACAGGGTCCATGGTACTATTCGTTTTCTCTTCAACACCCATATGAGACAAGGCATCGGCCTTCCCATTCCGAACTCCCGGTCGGTATGTCATTACGTAATCATATTCTGCGAAGAATAGAGCCCACCGCAACTGTCGTGACGATTGGGCTTTTGCTGACTTTAGGTATTGAAGGTTTCGGTGAACTGTGATTACTGTGATGGTATATCTGGCACCTAATAGATACTGCCGCCAGGCTTTGAAGGCTGATTTTATTGCCAACAGTTCTTTGTCTTTAATTGCATATTTAAGTTCTGGTGGTGAGAATTTACGTGACCAAAAGGCCACGGGGTGTAATTGGCCTGTCTCTGGATCTCTTTGAGAGAGAACTGCTCCCATAGCTATGCTAGAAGCATCAGTTTCCACTACATAGGGGAGATCAGGGCGAGGATGTCGTAAAATTGCGCAGAGGTGAATCTTTTCTTAAGTTCTTGAAAGGCCTGTTATGCCTCTTCAGTCCATTGGCATTTTTTTTTTTTCAGTAACGATGTGATTGGGTGGACTGTCCGTGAGAAATCTGGAACAAATGGCCGATAAAAATTTGCAAAGCCGAGCATGCTTTGGGTTCCTTTAAGTGAATTAAGGATGGCATCTACTTTGTGTAAATCCATCTTGACTCCCTTTAGCGAGAGAACAAAACCGAGGAACTCAACTTCGGTGACATGGAAGGAGCATTTCTCGAGTTTAGCGTACAGTTTGTGCTAGCAAAGTTTTGCAAGTACTGAGCGAGCATGTTCCACATGATCTCTTTCAGAGGGGGAATACACCAGGATGTCGTCAATATAGACCAGGGCACAGACATCGATTCATTCCCGTAATACATCATTCATGAAGTATTGCAACACTGTGGGAGCGTTGCACAGCCCGAAAGGCATTACCTGATATTTGTACAGGCCATACTTGGTGCGAAACGCGGTTTTCCATTCATCCCCTTTCTTAACACGTACAAGGTGGTATGCTCCTCTGAGGTCTAGTTTGGTGTAGAGTCAGGCATCGTTGACTTGGTCCAACTGTTCCGGAATAAGGGGCAAAGGGTAGCATTTTTTTACTGTGATTTGATTAAGTGCGTGGTAATCGATGCAAGTCCTCAAATCTCCTTCCTTCTTGGGTACGAAGAATAAGGGAGAGGGTGCCGGTGACTTTGACGGGCAGATAAACCCATTAGCCAGCCATTGATCCAGATAGGACTTCAAGTGGAGATTTTCGGTTTCCGTAAGTGCATAAATTCGACCACAAGGAACCTGTGCGCCAGGTATCAGGTCGATTTGACAGTCATAGGGCCTATGTGGCAGTAATGTGTTAGCCTGTTCCTTCTGCAAAACATCTTGATAATCCTGATATTCCTTTGGTAAGGTGTCCATTGGTTCCGTGATCCCCGATGCTATTCCTTGAACAGATTTCAAGTTTGGCTGTGGTATAGATTTCGGGTAGGAAGCATGGGCGCATTCGTCAGAAAAGGTCAGTCTCTTTGCACGCCAGTCTATGTGGGGATTGTGAGTTACTAACCATGGCACCCCTAAGATCAACCGGAAATGAGGAGCTTTGATGAGGTCAAACGTTATTGCTTCTTGATGTCCATCCTGACACAGAAGGGTTAATTTTGTTGCGCATTGGGTTACTGGTCCCGAAGCAATTTCTGTACCGTCACAGTAGTTACCTTTTCAGTTGTTGGTTTTGTGCATAAGGGAAGTCCCATTTTTGTTACCAGATCTCGATCTATGTAATTACCAACTGCTCCGCTGTCTATATATGCCTCTATGGCATGCAGCAGTGACGGTCATTGGTGATTGATCAAGGTTAATGGTAGGGCGAAATGTGAGTTCTGTGACTCATCCTTCTTGCTCGACAAGCAGACCTCTACGCTTGCCGGGCCTAGTAGCTTTCCGATTCCTTTGCATCATCTTCTTTCTCTGTAGCGCCTACCACCTTCCTTGGAGGTTTCACTGGGCATTCTTTGAGGTAGTGGCTCGATTTACCACAGTATAGACTTAACTGTAGCTGTCTCCTCTTGTCTCTTTCACCCTTGGTTAAAGGGGGTTGTACTCCTCCAATCTGCATGGGTCCTGTGGTATTTTCTGATGGACGTTGAACATTATCTTTCGAACGTACGTACATGGCATGATTTTCGAGTCTACTACTGTCTTTTCTTCGATCCTGTAATCTGTGGTCCGACTGAACTACCAGGTTGATAAACTCTGCACAGTCTTTAGGTGGGTTACCACTTGAGCAAGGACATCCTTCAGGTCTCCTCGTAGGCCCCGATGAAACAACGTGGTTCTTTTATCTTCTGGCCACCCCGTTTCTACAACCAGTCTATTAAAGGTGGCAATATAAGTCAGCAAATCTTGATTCCCTTGGCAATGGCAGAGGGACAGGAGTTTGTTATTAAGAGCTTGTCCATGCAAGTGTCGAGCAAATAACTTTTCCATCTCCTGTTGAAAACCCCAGAAATTCTGCAGTAATGGGTCATCCCGGCTCACTAAAGGTACTGACCAGTCTGTGGCACTTCCACTCAAATATGATAACACGAAGGCTACCCTCGCCTGGTCGTTTGGGAAAGACCCAGGCCTACAAAGAAAATGGAGGCAGCACTGGTTCATGAATTTTGCGTACCTTCTGGGATCTCCATTAAACCGTTCTGGTGGTGCCAGGGGTACTGCTCCCGGCAACGTTATCTGTACTGGATTGACTGATGATGGTGTAGTGACAGATGGGGCGAATCCAGGCAATGGAGCCTTCCCCGCCTGTGTTTGTAGTAGCTGTTTGCTTAGTTCATCAGTACGGTCTTTTGTGACTATTAACTCTCGTCTTAAGGCATTGGTTTCCTGTCGGGCTGCGTGTACCTTGTCGCGTAATTGTTCCAAAAGCTCGGCTAACTGATCAGTTTCAGATGTCTCCATGACGACCAGGTGGATAAGGTTTAAAGGCTTTGAGTTCTGTTACACTCACCTGATATCCCCAGGGGCGTCTGGAAGGCTCTGAGATCTGGAACCCTGGATTCGTAGTTGCCCAGTGCTGAATAATGAATCTTAGTTATTTATAGGGTGAGCTATCCGTCCTGCATTTCTTGTGCAGGGGTGCTTGACATTTGTTGGCGAGCTGCCAGAGTTGCTTCACTGGTGCAGTACGCTTTCCTTGGGCCCAGGCCTGCTGTGACCCCGAATCTGCTGGTAGGCAGGTAGGTTTGTTAATTGTAAGTCTTGATTCTGTTTATGGTGGAAATTCGTTAATGTCTTTATCTCCTTCTTTTCAGGTGCAAAGGTCTTGATGCTGGCGGGCCGAATGGAGAGGCACGGTTTCTAGGTAAGAGAAAGTGTGAAGCACAGCGCCTTTATTGTCTTTTAAAGCTAACCTCTATTTTATTCTTCTTCTCCTCACAGGCCACTGTGGTGCTGCGAGTGGATGAGAGCGCAATGAAAAACAGGCCCCCGGAATCCGTTAAGGTAAGTACAGCGCTGTGCGGTTGTTTAATATTGAAAGCGAACCTCAATATGTCTCTTTTCCTTTGCCGATGTTGCTGTGGTGCTCCGGATGGAAGCGTGACATAGCACGATGGAATTCAGGTAAGAATGATGGAATTCGATGTTTTGGAAGCGTGCGTTCTATTATTTTTTTTCCCTTTCTTGTTATTGCAGGTCGCAATGTTCGAACAGCAGCTGTGGTAGCAGTTCGCCGGAAGTCCTTAAACTAGTACTCACAGGTGAGTGATATTTCTTCTTCTCTCGGTTTCCACAGATTGCAGCCCAGTTGAGAAGCTGATTGCTGGATGGTGTTTTCTCAGGTAATTAATCACAGAAAGACATCCAGAGGATACAATTCAAAGATTTGGTATCAAGGATTTCTATTAGACCTGATACAATTTAAATATATGAATCAAATCATGATTTAATCTGCAATTCTAGCAGCAATTTACATAGCAGGAAAAACTTTTTAAGAACACATCTAAATGGTAAAATTCATACTATTCAATCGTCCAAGCATTCATCCACATGCATCCGTCAAACAATCCACTCATACCAAGCACCAATGGGTATACAATATAAAATCTATAAAAGCATTTCATGACATATGATTTATCAGAAAAGTTTATAGAAAGAATGTTCGATCAATATGTAGGGCCACAATAGATAGTGCCAGTGGCTAAACAGTTGAGATGGGTCTCAGAAGTCTCCGACCACAACCTCATCCCAAGTTTCACTCAACCGGTTTCGACGTATGTACTTTATTATAGTGACGTCTTCATCAGGAGTAAAGAGTTTACATTCTTAGCTTTGACGGAGGAAGGCTGTTCATGGCTTCCTTTGGTTTTTTAACTGGGCCCACTTGTGCATGTTAATTAACAATGTCCCAGGGATGATTCCTGCAGGCAGGGATGCTGAGCGCACAAAAAGGCTCTCACCAGGTGTGTCCCGTTGGTGACACAAGGCAGTAGGTGGATATACTGGTGCCCATGAGAGTCCGAAGTAGGATGTACAGGTGTTTCACATGCCTACAAAATACAGAAGGTCTTATTCCACTTGCGAGCGCCAACTGCACGTCTGGAAGTGAGCTCCAGCAGACGAAAACGTTTGGCAACTCTCAGGTAAGACACAATAATCTTGTTCTTGCAGGATTACAGGAAGATGCTGAAGACCAGGAGCTGGACACGGTGAGCGTCACGCTGCGGGTTGCAGAATAACTCGAAGCGTGTTCTGCAGTCATGGTGTGGTTTATATAGCCCAGGTAAAGTAGTACAAGGGAAAGAAGTTCCAGGCCTGCCATACCCAAAACACTAGACCGCATGGCTTGGTTCTTATAACTAGACTGTGTGGGTGCTTCCATGTTGGATTTTAAGGCCCATGTACATAAATGGGACCTAGTTTGAACCCTTCCTTCCTACATATGAGACTGGCTCCAGGAGCCCTTTTGCAGTGGTTGTAAGGCCCTCAGGGTTCTGGTGGGAGCCTGCTTGTGGCACAACTTGTGCCCCCTCACAGTGGTCATGACATGACATTGTCTTTACAGTGTTTGAGACGGGAATTGAGCAATTGTTATTTGGAAGGCAGTGTATTGCTTATTGAGGGTCTTTAGGGTGCTCAGTGGTCCGACAATTAAGATTTCTGTTTTGTTGCTGTTGAGACAAAGATGATTGGCTGCCATCCAGGTCTGTATTGTGGAGTAGATCTTGTTAAAGGTGTTAGAGTCATCTGTGTAGTTGCCTGAGAGAGGGATCAGGATCTGAGTGTCGTTGGGATAATTGGTGTAAGCTATGCCGAGGGAGTCTGAGATGTTAAAAGGGGGCCAGGTAAAGATATTGTATAGAGTAGGGGCGATGCAAGATCCTTGTGGCACACCACAAGTGATAGGCAAGGGAGAGGCATTAGCGATCTCTGAGATGACCCTCATTACTCTACCCTCCAGGAAGGATGATATCCTGGCAGTGGCTGAGGGGGAGAAATTAGCGTGAGTGGTAAGGGGTAAGGTGATTGCAAAGGATTTGGTGGTTGACCTGGCCGAATGCCACAGATAGGTCTAGGAGAAGGAGAAGGGCAGAAATGCCTTCATCCCTAATCTTGTCTAGCTGATTTTATAGGTCGAGAAGTGCAGATTCAGTACCATGCCCTGGGTGGAAACTGGACTGATGCATTCCTAGGATTTGATTGACCTTATCAAAGCAATCCTTTAGTTTGGTATTCAGTAAGGCTTATTTCATGTTCTTTCATTTATAGTTCAACTTGCTCCTATTGTTCAATAAATCCCCTCACTTTGGGTTCACTTTTAGTAGCACATTTATTTTTGCTTATCCGGCAATTACACTTGTCCTGTACTAGCCCTAGGAGTGCCCCGGTACAAGTGTTCCCTCTGATTCACTCACCGGTCCTTAGTGACTCCTTCGGGCGTCTTCCTTCCTCACTCTCTGCTCCGTGGACATGTCTCTGTAGCATAGAGAGCAGCGCTCGTACTTTGGAAAACTCTCTGTGGGTTGCTGGCAGCTCCGCTCATCACTCGCGGACATTGCCAGTAGCTTGCAGCATTGGGGTCTCTTCTGTGCCCCACAGCTGCGGCTGTGGGCACCCGACCGTGGAGGCTTCAACATCTCTGACACTCTTGCGGCCCGCTTGGGACTTGGCGTCGCAGATTCGCCTTAATAATTTCCAGCCTCTTGGCCTCTAGGCAGCATCCTCCTCGGCAGCCTCCGTTTTGACAGGATTTGTCTTCCCGGCCGGCTTCTCTCCTGCTGGTCTCCCTTTCCTGAATGTTGGCTCCACCTTTTATGCACCTGCTTCCACCTAACAGGTTGCAGGTGCAAACCCTTAAGTCCACTTGCCTGACCCTCACAATATTCTTCAGGATTCTTCCTCATCTCAGTACCAGAATGGTGTAATGGCATGATAGTGTTTATCACTCCTAGTCGCCTCTTCGTCGCCCCAGTACTAGAGTGGTTTGAATGAGGGGAGATTAAAGGAAGTGATTGACAACAACAAGGGGGAGGGTAAGGTTTCCTCTCACAGGGGAAAGAGGGATACCCTGCCTCGCTATCAGACATCTTCCTATTTAACCTCTTCCTAGTGTTGTTATATTGATGGAATTGTCCAGGGTCATCTTGGAAGATAGAAAAGGGAAGAGGCTAACAACATCCAATAAAGGCTGCTGGGACAGATGGCTCATTACGGCATGGAAATGGGGACTACCACGTCTAATCCAAGGACATCCCTCTTCTGTTCCCTGAGTCTTCTCTACGCAGGTGACCCCCCCCCCTCGCATATCCACCCCCAGGGTCGGGATCCAAAAGCGATGGCCCTTCCCTAGCCACCTGAGCAGAGGATATTGGGAAGAAGTAAGTGAGGACGCCCTTAGGTTCATCACATGTGATAACAGTAGATTCAAGGGCATGGTGTCACAGTGAAACGCAGCCAATAGGATTGTGGGGATTAGATGACCTTGTATAGGACCAACCCATTTGTATTTTGGGTATTGACTTGTAAGGGAATGTGAGGGAAATGTTGGAGTGTATAAAGTGCTCTAGAAATTTATATATGTTGTATCTGTTCTTGGGTTGAGGAGAGACTCAGGTTATTCCAACTCTAAAGAGTTGTCTAGCCTATCTTCCAACAGCCGTTGTGAAATAAACTTGGTTTAATGACTATGTGCATTCACTTCTTCAGAGGTGGGCTATATTAGAGTACAGAGATCTGAGGTCCGCCGTGACAACCCCTATAAACAAAGAAAGAAAGAAAACAGAACTACAAAACCAAAGAGCTCAAAAGAACACATGTATCAGAACACAAAACATGTGCAAAAAAGCCAAGCACAAAATGCGGCAACTAACCACCTATCAAATACTCAACCAGTTCCTAAAGTGACCACCACATTCTAACAAACAAAATTCTTCAGTCTAACAAACAAAATTCTTCAGGTGGGTTGACAACTTTCTCGCTCTCTGATTGCCCTGGGACATTGCAACCTCCCCCTCACTCACACTGCCCACACCCGTACCCTGCACAAATCTGTAAGGTGCTAACCTGCTTTTCGACCAGTACTCCACACCTTCCATCACAACCACTCCGTTCCTCACTGCAGAAATCCTTTTTGGTCCCAGAAACCTACTTTCCAGACACTTGAGACCCAGTCTGGGATTGCGAATAAGTACCCAATCACCAATCGTCCAGTCACAATCCTTGACCTTATTGTACTGATCAAAACCTCTCCTGCCCTTCCTCCACTGGCACAATTCTCACAATTTCCTCAGGATCCGCCAAACCAGAACCCACCATGCTCATCCAGGCCAGGCAAATTTGGTTCCTGGCTCCCACCCCTTGAGTGACACAAAAGGGAAGTAATGCCACGCCATTTGTCTCAGGACCATGTTCCATGGCAAACAAGACCTCAAAGCCAACTGAATTTCTCCCTTCAGAAACCTGTTGAACCGCTCCACCAGCCCATTCACTCTGGGGTGGTAAACTGCTGTACACACATGATGGACAGAATATTCCAAAAACCTTTTCATAGTTTTTGGAACAAAATTGAACCCCGATATCGATAACAATTTCCATATGAAATCCATCCTGGAAAAACGCTTCCTCAAAAAACCTAATCAACTCTACCATTGTGGTCTCCCTCACACCTTTCCACTCAACCCACTTAGTGTGATAACCTACATCACAACAATTAACTTAAAACAACCTTGCAGTTCCTGTATGCAACCCATCTCATCAAATGCCACCTTCTGCCAAGGCTGGACTGGGACTCTCACAGGAATAAGGGGAGTCTCTGAAACTACCTTGCTCTTATGACTCGCCAAACACGCCACGCAATCCCTCAACTTCCTCTCTACACAACCATTCATCATTGGCCACGAGTAACTCTGACGCAGCCTCCTCTTGGTACCATTTGCCCCCAAGTGTCCCTGATGCACCAACTCCACCAAATACTCCCTGACATCTTCTGGGGGAATAATCTTCGCCCCTCTCCTGAGCTTCCTCTCAATCATTGATAACTCATTGTGTACTTCAAAATACAGTTCAAACCTTTTTTCCAAAATGTCCCTACTGGCCATCCTACAACCATCCACTTCACGATGCACTTCAACACTTCATCCTCACCCTCTGCTTGCTCCCACCTCATTAACAGCCACCTGTCCAGTGCTCGCTACAACCAGCTCTTCTCCACACATCTCCTCCTTAGCGCCTGAGCACTCAACCAGCAACCACGACAGGCAGTCCACTACCACATTCTTGTTGCCCGATAAGTAGCACACCTGAAGTTGTAAGCCTGCAACCCTAAAAGCCACTTTGCTATTCTCGAGGATCCACTACTCCACCCCCGTCTGACAATATTTGCACAAGGGCATGTAATCCGTCCTGACTTTGAAACATCGACCCCACAAAAAAAATTGAAATTTAGAACTGGCTAAAACACTGCTAGATCCTCCCTTTCCACAATAGAATAGTTTCCTTCAGCACCTCTGAGGGATCTAGACACGAACACTACCACACGTTCCTCCTTACTGTCATCACTCTGCGGCAGCAACACTCACAAACTAAACATGCTTGCATTCACTGTGAGATACGTTTTACTATACTGCTAAATTTCCCCAGAGAGGGGACTTCAACTATTCCTCTCTTGATCTTCACAAAAGCATCCTCACACTCCTTGGACCAGTCGTACCGTGCACCCTTCTTAAGTAGTGATCTCAGGGGAGTAGATATCACTGCAAAGTTGTGAACAAACTTGTAGTAATATTCAGCTAACCCTAGAAACAACCTGAACTGGTCCCTCGGTTCTGATATCAAACGTATCGCCTCTACTAAACTGAGCCTTGGGCTGATTCCCTCAGCTGAGATCCGATGACCCAAATACTCAATACTCTCCACACCAATCTTGCACTCGCTGGGCTGAACTGGGAGCCCAGTCTCTCTCAACCTACTCAGAACCTCTCTTAATACTCCATCATGTCCCTTCTCAGGGGTCAAGGCAGGGCTGTTGCGGCCAGCTAAGCTCTGTGTTACCTGGAAGAGTAAGAAATACACTTTTTGGGATACGGATAGAGTGGAGGAGTTATTGAATTCGATCACTGTAGGCAAAGAAACCGATAAGAGATTAAAATATAGGTGGTGTACTCCTTTTAAAAGTGGGTACTCTGAAGGAAGATGTTTGGAGAGCCTGGCCTTAAAGAGTAATAGTTGCATGGTTTGGGCATTTAACTACAATCTTATTGATTTAGGCACTCTGGGGCGGGATTGGTGGAGATTATGTCGATCCAGGAATAGGTGTTGTGTCTAAAGAGCAAACTGACCTGCCCCCCGCCCTCAATTTGAAAAGGACAATCAGTGAAGTCCCAGTTTTTCACCTTGTTGGTAAACTGTTATGGGTGGTTTTAATTAAAAATGGGGTTTCACATGTTGTGGGCACTGCCCGTTTTACTGTTGAAAACGCAATTAAAAAAACATGAATAAATAAAGAAGGGCTTGGCATATAACCCTTATAGCTTTTCGAACTATGTATGAAAATTGCTATGTCCTTCCTATGCGTGTGCCCCATTATAGCTATTTGATTATTGTTCTTGTTTTAACATCGATTACACTTATTTAAAGATTCCAACTATCTCCTTTTTAGTCTCAATATGAAAAGAGTGCTTTTTCACTCTTCCGTGAAGAAAAAATGCGGACATCATGGCCACGAGTTGCGCCTGCAGAGCTCTGTCAAGGCTTTTAATAAAACGATTAGCTTTGTGAACTTAAAAAGTACATTCTAATACACTTATTGTAATAATTTCCTATGTGTTATGACATTATTTCAATTGCCACAATAAGCATTCAAGTTATATAATGTCAAGACAATTGCATATTTGTCCACACAATGTATAGTGTTCTAATATGGCAAATAAAAAATAAAACTTTTCACAATTTGCTGGAAATGCATGATTTCAAGCAGATATTTATTTATTTAAGTATTTATTTATTTATAGAGCGCAACATTTTCCTGGTGTGCCAGTTTTTCAGTCGCTCATGCACATTTACGCCCCTCAAATAAAAAATTCACCAGTGCCACTGATTTTCAGATTCCTGGTCTGTGAACGAAAAAAAAAGTACACAACATTTCTGAACCAATCAGGGGAAAGGACATAGCAGCATATCCTGTCTCACGTACTGCAAACATAAATACAGTAATGTCCTATAACCTCACTGCATGCATAAACTATTACTACGTTTCAGCACGTCAGATCTAGCGCTGTGTTGAAGCACAATTCTGAAAAGGCTCAGAAACAGGCCTTGATGCTTATGCGCCATCCTTTCTATGAGTGCGATGCAGTCTCTACCTCACACACTCTCCTTCTCTCTTCTGTAACTTCCTGGAATGTAGTTTTCCATTGGGTGTTGTGCAGAAACTTCTAATATAACATTACAATGTGATTCTCCTTGATAGAAGCTCCCCAACAGAAGCAGGCCATTAACTTCACCTTTCTGTTCAGAAGCAGTGCAAATGATACAATACATTTTGTGTTCATTATGCTATGCCATGTTGCTGGGGTTTAACCTGCACATTTCTTCTCTCTACAGTATCTCTATCACGCTCTATAAATATATATATTCAGTGAAAAACTTTGTTAAAGGGACGTTATGGTTAAGTTGCGCTAATAAATGCCTATGAAAGTCATGGACTTTTTTTGTTAAAGGGACATTATGGTTACAAGTAAAACCAAAAAACCCAGGAAATGTGCCAGTTACGGTAAGCTATGCAACCATAACTCCTGCCACGGATTGCTAACACTAACACCCAGAACATCAAAGATGACATCACTGAAGACATCACATACCTGGGGTGGTTGGTTTTGTTCAGAGACAGTATTCATTGTAAGCTGAGGACTTCATCTGGTTATACTACATTGAAACCATGATACACATACTATAATGGTACTGTGCATGTAGTGCTTGACCTTGTGCTATATTCTGAAGTTCTTTTCCCTAGGGTTTACCCTGAGGTCATAATGCACATACATAGAACAAGAAGCAGGTCCCATGCAGATAATACATTTCTCAAGAATGTGATATGGTTTGATGTATCATTGTACAACCTAAACATACCATCTTAAGAATACTTTAGTTCTAAAATCCATACTGCATTCATTGTTACTCTTTATGTATTATTTGATTGCTGTATTCACAAAAACTCTTGTTACAAAGTTTCTTTTTCAATAAGCACCTTTTATGTGACATGGAGTAGTTTATTACAAGGCTACTGATCCGCTTTGATATGTTGTAAAATAGTTCAACAAAGGTAGCAGGCGCCCCTCTCTCGGAAGAACAAGGCATGATAACCTGTTCAGTGGTTGTTAACCACATTGAGAGTTCGCAGCCATCTGCTTTTTGCTCACTGCACTTTTCACAGAAGGGAAATATCCATTTGCATATCAGTCTTTGTCCCGCCCACATGGGCAGTCCAGTACTGAAATGCTATGGCAATTCCTCTCTGGACAAGAGTACCAACAGCAACCACATACACGTGTTTCAGCCTTGTTGGGCACCATCAGTGAGGTGAAGCTGAGCCTATCTAAGCACAGTGAGCAGGGATTCCACGTCTGGATGCCCCCAGGTAACCTAAGGTAACCAACCCCAAGTTCCTTCAAAGAATTCAACAAAGGTAGCAGGCACCCCTCTCTCGGAAGAACAAGGCATGATAACCTGTTCAGTGGTTGTTAACCACATTGAGAGTTCGCAGCCTTCTGCTTTTTGCTCACTGCACTTTTCACAGAAGGGAAATATCAATTTGCATATCAGTCTTTGTCCCGCCCACATGGGCAGTCCAGCACCGAAATGCTACGGCAATTGCTCTCTGAACAAGAGTATCAACAGCAACCCCATACACGTGTTTCAGCCTTGTTGGGCATCATCAGTGAGGAACAGGTTATCATGCCATGTTCTTTCTGGAGAGGAGAGCCTGCTACCTTTTTTGAAATGTTGTAAAATAGACTGTAAGCAGTACCCCTTATACCGACCGATATCCCATTTGCAATGTTGCGCAGCATTAATATCATATATGATGTAATTTGTGACATCTTCTTTGATGTTCTTGGTGTTAGTGTTATCTGTGCATGGCATTGGCACGAGTTATGGTTGCATATCTTACCATAACTGGCAAATTTGTTTGGTTTTTCGGTTTTACTTGTAACCATAACATCCCTTTAACACATTTATTTTCCATGCATTTGATAGGTTTTTATTAGTGGAAATTAAACATAACGTCCCTTTACTAAAGGTTTTCACTGAATTTCATAGGTTTTTATTAGTGAAAATATTTCATGATTTTACATCACTATATATATATAAATATATATATATATATATATATATATATATGCTATTAATAATTCATTTTATCGTATATAAATGAACTATAAACCTCCTTTAACAAACATATTTTTTGCAACGCATACTGATGGGTGTCGGTATCAGCAGCACATGCTGGGCATGCAAGTCATGGTTGAATTGCCTAGGGCATGAGGCTCGACCATGACCCCAGTCCCACCAAACCACCCCCGTTTTCCACTGCACCTACCCTGAATCCTAGTTTAGTGTCCACTATACTCTCATACTGTGACCAATGGCCAGTCTCCACAATCCTTGGGGCATGGGCTTTGGCCATACCGCATTCGACTATAAGCAAATCAGAGTAGACATTTGTCCTTGCTGAGTGCCAGACCCACTAGCCAGGCAGCAAAGTTATAACACTATTTTGTGTACTTACATTTTGACACTTTCAAAAAAGTAAAACAGGGGACAGATGTGCAAAATCATGCTTTCAGGTTCTTGCTGATGCTCCTCATGCAATTGTGCTGCAATCCGATCCAGCACTTCGGGCTGCAGTTGCAAGCAGATTTTATTTTCCCATTTAAACCCAGTGCTTCGGCCATGCTGCATGCCCCAATAAGTAAATCAGAGTAGGCATTCCTCCTTGCCGAGGTCCAGGGCAGGCCCACTGTCCTGGCATCAAAGATATATCACTATTTTCTGTACTTACATTTTGACACTTTGGAAAAATAAAAACACAGGATACATTTACAAAAGCATGTTTTCAGGTCCTTGATGATGCTACTCATGCAAGTTTGCTGCAATCCCGTCCAGCACTTCAGGCTGTAGCCACAAGCAGAATTTTGTTTCCCATTCAAAACTATGGCTTTAGCCATGCTGCATGCCCCAATAAGCAAATCAGAGTATACATTTATCCTTGCCGGGGGCCAGCCCCACTGCCCAGACACAAAAGTTATATCACTAGTTTTTGTGCTTACATTCTGGAGAAAAAAAAACACAGGACAGATTTGTGAAACCATGCTTTGAGGTCCTTGCTGATGTTCCTCGTGCATGTTTGCTACAATCCCGTCCAGCACTTCGGGCTGAATTTTTTCACATTCAATCCTATGCCGATTTAGAACAACTTTACTACATAGCCGTTCCCTGGTGGCCATACCCACTTTAACAGCATTGCCGGTCCTTTGTGGTCATAACCAGTAGCCAGCTTGTCCGGGTCATGGCCTGACGCGGACAATCTGGCCACTGACCACAGCCACAGGCTATACCTCAGTCACAAAATGTTTATCACAATTTTTTGTACCTACATTAGGACACTTTTTTTAAAAAAAACAGACACTTTTGCGAAACCATGCTTTCGGGTCCTTGCCAATGGTCCTTGCACGAGTTTGCTGCTATACGTCCATGTTTTAATTTTTGAAAAGTTTCAAAATGTATGTCAAGAAAATAGTGATATAACGTAGGCCCCACTTGACAAACATTCAATGTTGGGTCTATAATCTTTCTGCAAACCTTTGTGCAGATTTGTCAAACAACAACACATTTATAAGCCTTTCAAATATTTTGGGACCCCCCTCTAATTTTGCCCCCTCTTGACAAAAGCCTACCAAACTTTGTAAAAACATTCAAATCCGTGTCTTAAATCTTTTTGCCAATATTTATGCAGATTCGTCAAACGGCACCAAATGTATAAGCCTTTCAAGTATTTTGGGACTCCCCTCCAATTTTGCCCCCTCTTGGCGAAACAACACCAAACTCTGCGGAACCATTCACAGTTGTTCACAGACTCCAGAGATTAACAAAAAATATTTATGGCTTTTTATGGCGATATCCTATCCCATCCTCATGACCCCTCACGTCGCCAACGATCGTTTCATTAGTTTGACAAGTGTAATATTGTGTTTTTTAATATGTTTTTATTGTGATGATTGCAAACTATGGGTGCAGTTTGCTGCTGTTTCAAAAGTTTTGACGTACCTTGCGATTTTAATTGACTAATCAGTGATGCGCACGGTGTCCGCGAATGTCACACAGCTCTCGGATTGGCCCAGAGGTGTCTGTGGACTCCGAATTGTGAAATGATATATCACACATTTTATTTACCTACTTTTTGCCCATTTAAAAAAAAAACCTACTGTATGGATTTCCACCGAAATTGAAAAGCACGCTTTTGGGACCAAGCCACCGCTCCTCACGCAAGTTTGATGCAAATCCATCTAGCAATTTGGGCTGTAGGTGCAAGCAAATCTTTGTTTCCATCATGTCTATGAGGATTTCAAAAGTTTTTGACCCGCCCCCATGACTTTGCCCCCTTTGACGAAACTGCGCCACAAGAGGTGGCCATATACATTTATTTGCAAAGTTTGATGAGGATTCAAAGTTATAAGTCACCCAAAAAGTGCTCTTCCTATGGGTCGAGCATCTTAACCTTAACTACACGTTGCTACCGCAGACCGTGTAATATGATGTGAACAAGGGACTCGTTAGTCGTGAAACGCGGTATGTGGTTGCTCCTTTTCTGTTTTTAAGGCCTGAAAAAGGTCAAAATTCTGAGAAAGAGTTGGGGAAGAGCATGCTGTATTGCACCATGGAGTGCAATGCCCAGGGCCACCCACCCAAATAGATCAGCAAACCAAAGCGTTGCCTTTGCCACACAGTTTCTATTGACTAAGTTACAACTTTGGAAATGGTGGTGGAGAATGGGGCTGCTCCCTCTTTTGTACTGTACATTGTAGAGGATCACAGGGGGGGTGATGTTGGAACTGCACACCCTTGTACTCCTGCCTTTTGTATACCATCCCAACCCTTCTACGCTTGTTTCTGCCTCAACCGTCCCACCCTTGCACTCTGCCTTTTCATCCTCCTCCACTTCACCCTTCGTTCTCCCCACCCATACCCACACTTCCACCTCCTGCTTTCTCCTCACACACACACCAACCATTGAAATATCTGCCTCTTCCTCACACACTCCTGCCCTTGCATCCTCCACCATCTATTTTTTATCTATTTAATTTTTTTAAGGTGCATCTAGGAGCCACTTGACGTCCTTTCGCACACATCATGGCAAAATTCAAAAACATGCAAACAACAATAGAATTAAATCAAACTAAAATCAAGCAATACATAGAAAAATATGATGTCAACATTAAAATCACATAACTAAAAAGTACCATTTCATAGTAAGTAATAAACATCAGAGGAACCAGTCGATTAGGTAAATAAATATGTGCAAACAATTTACTTTGGGCCAGGCATGTAATACCTCAGCCGTGATGACGTAAGATTCTGCCGAAATTAGGGCAATCCCGAACTGGTCAGAGATATAATTGACAAATCTCGTATATCTCCTTAGGTAGAGGTCCGGGAGGGAATGGAGGGAAGGGCAATCAGTCAGCAGCTGCCGAGCTGTTTCCACTTGATTTATACATATTCGGCATATGAGCAACTCTCTTTTAATTCCTCACCAGGCCACAGTATTTACTTGTACAGGTAGAAGATCAAAACGTAGGCAAAGAATAAAACGTATTCCTGCTGGGAGGTGAAGCATGATTAAACATTTCCTCTGGGAATCCCCAAATTGACCCTGGCGAGTAAATACTGCATATTTGCGTTTTTCAGCCAGACTGTTCAAGGAAACGCAACGATCAAGATTACAGGTTTTACTTTTTATTTTACTTAAGAATAAAGAAATATCTAAAATCACGGTACATGATAAACTAATCTCTTGAGAGTGTCTAACCACCATATGCTCCAGATCTCTGAACCAAGAGCTCTTAGATAGCCAATCATTATGTGCTTGGGTATTGTATAGGGAGTCATTAGAGCTCCAGTTAAATTGTATGTCTGCCCAAAATTTGCAAGCAGTGGTTTTCCAAATGGATATTAAGGACTGGAGACCAAGTTATAATCTTTGTTCCTCAATGGGAACGGCGCTCGGAAGGTTCAGCAGTGAGCAAATAATTTTCGCCTCGAGCTTCGGCAACCAGTGTACTGGGGGTAACTTCCAATGCATATAGGCATATGGGAACAATAGACAACCCTATATGCCATTACTTGTGCTTCAATTGATCTACCCCCATTTTTGCTAAACAACCCTCCTTCTAGCTAACCACTTTCCTGTATATGGATGCCAAGGTAGTTATATGTGATGACAGACGCTAGCCGTATATTGTCTAAGAACCAGGTGAAGGGATCCCTACCCTTATACTTCCTCCCACAAATCCTAGTCTTTATCTTACAAATGTTAATTTTTAACCCATTTAGTTCAGAATATGAAGATAATTCAGGGATCATTGTGACACAATTTAGGTCCTGTCCATAATCACAGTATTGTCAGCATACATTAGGCACACCGTTTTGGTTTTGCGAAATTGGAGAGGAAAATTAGAGACTAAGTTTAGGGCCAGGTCTAGTTCATATACATAAAGATTATAGAGCAGGGGCGCTAATGCACAACCCTGCTTCAGTCCCACATTCGTGTCACAAGGTCCTGACAATGCCTCCTCCTGAGAAGCTCTCAGCCTTACACAGGTGTCACCAAACGCTCGCACCCACTGGTCCCCCCTGAGGCCATGTAACAAGCAATGAAGAGCAACTCATTTATACCACCATTCTCCTACAACGCTCACTGGTGCAATGTGTTCTCTTCTACGTCAATGTATCACTGTTGTGTATATCTGGTCTGCTATGTTTAATTGGTTTCTTTTTTCACAAGCAGCGTCTTGATGCCCAAGGGCTGTGTGGTATACAAATGTAATGAATAAATAAATAAATAAATAAATAGATAAATACAATAGTTTTAGGAAGTATATTAAGAATCATCTATGCCCCATGCAATCAGTTTCTTCCAAAAAACGAGAGCGAATAACACTATTGAAGGTTGCGCTGTAGTACACAAAACATAGATACAGAGGAGCCTCTGACTAGTGGAATGCATCAGAAATAAGGGTCTATAAGATCCATATAGAATGGGAGGTGTTAAATCCCTTACGAAAGCCTGATTGGCGGGATCGTAATATATGGGCATACTAGGCCCAATTTGACAAAAGTTGCTAAAGTAGTCCCGCAAACAATTTATAGCTGCAATCTAACATTGCCAGCAGTCTATAGCATGTCGAATCGGCTCGACCTTGCCGGATCGGCTCCACCATCTATGTACTTCTGCCGTCTCTTCAACGGCCCCACCTTGTACTGCCTGCTTTCTCCTGACCCGCCTTCACCCTTGCTCCCTGTATTCTCCTGACTAACATCCACCCGCCACTCCTTGATTTCGCTTCACCCATACTCACCTTTGCAATCTCTGCCTTCTCCTCATGCTCCACCCGTGCAGGTCTCACCAACACCTTTGGCACCACTGACTTTGACCCTCCCCTCCTTTACTGTGTGAAGCTCTCCCATGGCACTCTCCTACCGTCTGCCCCGTGACTTTGTGGAACAACAGTGTTTGTCCATCTTGCTTGAGTATGCACTGAAAAAGAAATGTCATCAGAAAATGAGCATTTGATTATTAATACTCTTAAACACTGCCCGATATGGTTGGCTATGGCACACGTATTGTTTAAACATTTGGACACTGATGAGCAGGGTCGTTGCTAGGGGGGGTTAAGGGGGCTATAGCCCCTGGTCTTTTGGTTGTAGCCCCGGATAGAATATCAGGAGCTACAGCCAAAAGACTAGCTAGCCCCCAGTCCCAACAGTTCCAACATCAGCTTAGCCCCGGGTCTTTTCAAGCAAGTAAACCTTGTGCATCAGATTACACAGCGGGATGCCCTGTTCTTCTGAGGACGAGCATCCTTGCTTTGTGGACCCAAGTGGACCACAACCAGTTTTTACACAAAATAAACACACTCTTGCCGAATCCATTGCCCTCCTGTGCTCTCCCTTTCCAACCCAACCCCCTCTGCCTCTGGTGCCCTAGACTATAGGCAGCCATCAAACTTGGCCCCCATACCTCGCCCGCCTCTTCCCTCCTTGGCCCCGAACACCAGTGGCAGTCGTAAACCTTCCTCTTCTGTATCTCACCTGCTTCTCCTTCTCTTGTCCTGACACCGGGGCAGTTGGCAGCCTCCCCCTTAATCTCACTCATCTCTCCTTTACTTGGCTGCCAATACCAGTGGGTGATCCACTGAATCGGTCAATCTTCTTCCCCTGATGATTCGGTTCATGCACCTTCCCCTCATTCATTTACACTTTGTAGGCATCTCTTTGCTTTTACTTTCCACTTCTCAATACTGTGCTCTACTTGTGTTCCTACTCCCACAATCACATGTGTGGCAACATTACTAGTTCACACTTATTAATTGAAAAATATGTATTGGGTTACTGGTGGAGTATATAATCTGAATAGCTGAATAACAAGGTAATGATACGACCATTCAGATGAGGGGCCTAATCCCATTACACAAGCACCTTCTTATTGTGATTTATAGTCCTTGCACATGTAGAGTTGATAAGTGGTTGTGTGGGTAGAGTTTGTTTGTGGTGTAACCTAGAGGGGAGCCAGCTTAGCTTGTGGTGGTGAGTGGGTTCAGCTAGAGTGGGTGAGTGGGGTGAGACAAAGTGGGTGAGTGTTGTGAGCTAGTGTTCGTGAGTGGGTTGAGGTAAATTCAGTGAGCAAGGTGGTTAGAGTGGGTAAGTGGGTGAGGTAGAGTGAATGAATGGTGTGTGCTAGAGTAACTGATTTTGCTGTCCTTCACGTCCAGCTCAGAGCCCAGCGAGCACGGTAGATTATGGTTATGTTGACATTGATCCTGTCATCATGCTACAGGATTGCCTTTTGCTGCCAAACTCTTGTTACCTTGCTGCAGCAGTTTGTCTGTGATCTTAAAAAGATGCCTAAAGAGAATTCTAGAAAAAGGGACTGTTAATACACAGTACTATATGCAAAGGTTACCAACAGTTTGTAAGACAGTAAATGCAAATAAACCAGCTACAAGGGTCTGAAAGTAGGTTTTTTGAGAACCTTCAGCACCTAAACCATATTCCATGGTGCCAGAGCAATCTTTCTAGGAAGGATCAAGGGGACAAACTGCTGGAGCAACCTTGATACTTTTTTCCCCTGCACTTCCTGTGCTCTGCTTCCTGCCCACTGAACTATCAAAGAAGTGATGGCTAAAACCCTTGTGTAGCCATTGGTATCTGGACCTGGTCCAACTAAGGATGTCCACATACCTTACTCCGGACCCGGACAGTTTCTAACTCGGGCCAGGGAGTGGTCCTTCCCTGCCCAGGTCAGGTACAGTTCCCATGGGAACTACCACCCGCAGCCACCAGGCTAGCCGAATGGGACGAGACACTGCACCTGTAACCTAAGTTTGCTGTTAACAGGGGATGGGCTACACCCTGGGTTGCTACCTAACTTCAATGGAACACAGACACCGAAGATGGATTTTTATAGGGATCCCAATGTGGACCTCCTTTCATTTATGAAAACAATAAACCCTTCATAAACATTCCTATTCAAATATTTCACATTCCCTTTTTCTAAAAGTCTCCTAATGAGAGTTCCCTCTAAAAGGGGATCTGCTCTGTCAGCCCACCATGAAGGGGACACCCAAAATCACCATATGGGCCCCGTACTTGAAATGTTCCTGGGAAGTCCCCGGCCCGAGTGGGTGCTCACCTGCTGTCACTGCCATGGCAACACGGCACACTGGGTCATCTT
Organism: Ambystoma mexicanum; assembly: GCF_040938575.1. NCBI lineage: Eukaryota > Metazoa > Chordata > Amphibia > Caudata > Ambystomatidae > Ambystoma > Ambystoma mexicanum. The sequence goes on from NC_090935.1 coordinate 311,462,784, forward strand.
GGTGGCCCCTGTGGCCTGGAGAGCGCCCGGGAGAGCGCCCGACATCACTGCCCGACCTGTGGCCTTCAATATCAGAAGCTTTACTGGTTTGAATAGAAACAAATAAACAGAATAATTACTACTGGAACAATGTAATGCCTGTCAGGTTATTCAGCACCTTGACCTTTAGTGCTTCACCCAATTACTCTGGTATATTAACTCATAACTTCACTGTTAAAAACATGTTGCCACCACTAAACCAACCTATAAGCATATCACTTTGTAAAAGTGCCCTTTTACACAGAGATATGCTTAGGTTGGTTTGGTGGTGCTGAATAACCTGACAATCATTACATTGTTCCAGCAGCATTTATTCTGTTTATATTTTTCTTTTTTTTCTCATCTTAACCCATTTGCAGTCCGGCATTTGGTTCCTATTGTATTTTTTATTTGCTGTAACTCATGTGGTTTCTTATTTACTGTGAATTGTGTTTGAATGTGGTAATCTGGTGTATGGTTTTCTTTGGCCATTGATCATTATTTGATGGCCATAAAATATACGCAAAATTCTGTTCATACATGATGGCTATGTGGACATATATATTTTCTATGTTATATACATAACTTTCTGTTACAATATGAACGTTTTGTTGGTCCTGTTGAAGACCTCTCCGGGGAGTTCAAAACACATGTTGGCAAACCAGTAAAGAACATATGCAAAAACTGATTTTGTCATTTTCTATAAATATTAATTCAAAATACCAATGTTATGGTATTAGGGTGTGGTGCAATTGGTCTAGTGTTCATTTTAATTTTACAACTAAAGATCAGTCTGTGTCTTGTCGTCAAAATGATATAAACTGTCCTTGTTTCCAAATGATATCTGACCCTCACATTAGAAATTAAACAACTAAGAAGTGTAAGGAACATTGTCTCTGATCGAGGTTTAACCAAAAAGTGTTCAAATGTAATGCAAATAGATACATCCACCAAAAAAGGGTTCTTCCAAGGAGACTTCCCTGGATCCAGAGGGTGGTTCCCTTCCCCTGGAATATTTCGGGATGGATGGTGAAGGTGTCTTTTTTAAACAATGATTCCTTAAGAGTAGTAGACATGTTTCTTTCATACATTTTAAGGACCTCCTGGTATTCTCCCCTGCCAGGAATCCTTCATTAGATTTTTTAGATCCCCTGTTTTCCTCTCCTGCCAGGTATCTTTTCACAATGTCTTTTCGTTCATATGTTTTATATGGATGACCTGGTATATTCTCCTGACAGAAATACTCTCCTGGGTTTTGTAGATCCCCTAGTATACTCTGCTGCAAGGTATCTTTCTCCCAGAGACTCACTGCCTAATGTGCTTCTTTCACCAGGGCTTCTTACAATTTTCTCTTTCTCATATTTTAAATGGCTCCCCTAGTATACTCCCCTGCCAGGTATCCTTTCTCCAAAAGGCTCACTGCCTAGTGTGCTTCTTTCATTAGGACTTCTTATAATGTTCTCTTTCAGTATACAACAGTTTATATTTCATCCACTTTAGGTACATCTTGTTCCAACTTCCTCCAAATTGACATCTCATAAATGGAGACTTGTACCCATCTGGCCTTTCAACTTCTTCATTAATGTTCATTTGTTGGTGATAATATTTACTCCAACTTTCCCCATATTGACTTCTCTTATATGAGTATTTGTGTAAATTCTGTCCTTCTAATTTACTTGGTTGGTATTCAAAATAAGTATTCAATTGTTCATATGCCTGTCGACATGCCCTGGGTCCCCAACACCTATGGGCAGACTCACTGGTGTTTCAGACCTGTGGCACATTGCTGCAGGGAGGTTTTTACTCTAGGAAGGCTTCTCCCGCTTGGCAGACCCTCATTCAGTTCTCCCGTCGGCTCGGCATTCATTTGCCGATAGAACTGCTGCTGTTTGACAAGACCACATCCCCAACAGCCTTGCTGCTGCTCCCTGCTCATTAGCGTTCCTCTCACGGAATCTAATATGCTTCTCCCAGTCTCCCATCTTGCCGGCAAGGTACGATCACAAGCGGTTGCTTGGAAGCGCGTGCTTCCCTCACCACGGTCTGTTTCCATTCAACTGCTTCTGCCTTCAGTTCTGCTTCCTGCTTCGCCCGCTCTGCATCTCTTTTCTTTACTTTTTGATTGAAGGTGTTTAACATGTGTAAACGTCTTGCGCAGTAGATTTCTTTTTTTTGTAAAACATATTTTTATTGTTTTCTAATGCAAAAAATAAACATTAACACAATTATTTCTCCCAACTTCCCTCCTCCCCTCCCCGGAAGAGTGGGTCCTCATCAGTTTTCAGTTCTGGAACATTTACGTACTGAACATGTCTGATATTTTAATGTTATGTGGACACCATTGATCCATGTAGTCTGATTTAAAATATTCTACGACTTGTCCCCATTCCTTCATGTTGTTTTGGTCCTGGAGATGGTGCGTAATCTTTTCCATGGTCATTTGGGACCACACCTTTTGCAGCCAGGTGAATACCAACGGCGGGTCTCGTTTCTTCCAACTTTGGGCTATCGTTGCCCAAGCCGCAATGACTAAACCCATGAAGCTCCTCCATTGTGCTTTGTGGAGTCTCTTGGCCTGTGGGTCTTTAAATCCGCACAACCACACTCTTTCCCCCATTTGGTCTGCCTCTGGGAACACTTTCTGGATTTCCAGTCGCACTTCCTTCCAGAAGCCCTGTACCCCCTGGCAGTCCCACCAGATATGCCTCCAGGTTCCTGCGTCCGGGCACAGCCTCCAGCAGCGATCCGACGTTGCCGGGTACATTGATTTGAGCCTCTCTGGGGTGTAGTGCCATTGTGTGGTTATTTTCAACCACATTTCACTGGTTTGGACTGCCCTGGTGAGTTTTGGGATGCCCGCCCAGAGTTCTTCCCATTGCTGCCTGGTTATTTCTTCCCCCAGCGTGGCTTCCCATCTCCTCGTGTATGCCCATTTTATTTCCTCTCCTTGTGCGTTAATGTGGGTATATAGGGTTGACACCAGTTTTTTGTCTCCTGGGTTGGAAATTATGTACTGTTCAAATGGTGTAAGGTCCCTTGTGGCCGCCAGGAAGATCTCTGGTGTACTCAGCCAGTGTTTTAATTGCTCGTATCTATAGCGGTCGGTCTCTGTTAGTTTGCACATGTTTTTGCATTCCTCGAACGATCGTATTTCATTATCCTGGATCATTTCGCCTATTTTCCTGCATCCAGCTGTTTCCCATTTCCCAAAGGCGCCGAATTCCTGTCCCGGGGGGAACTGAGGGTTTCGGCAGACTGGCATAAAGGGGGCCATTGGGGTGGTCATGATTCCCTTCCTGGTTTGGTTGTCCCATGCGTTGAGGGTGGCTTTCATGACCTCACTAACTCTGATGTTCTGGTGTCTGTGTTGTTTATGTTTCCATAGTAGGTCCTCCAGGGGGCTCCTGGCCACTGCCCTGTCTTGTGTTGCCCAGATCGTCTGTTGGTCCCCCCACCAACCATTCCTTGAGGATCCAGAGTTGGGCTGCCTGATAATATTTTTTGAAGTGGGGGAGGGACATTCCGCCCGCCTTGGTAGGTGCCGTGAGAATGGCTCTGGAGATCCTCTGGGGTTTCCTATTCCACACGTATTGGGATATGGCTTTGGAGAGTGCTTTGAAGAAGGAGTTAGGGACTGGGAGGGCATGAAAGTGGTAGAGCACCCTGGGGAGTATATTCATTTTTACTGCTTGGATTCTGCCCCACCATGAAATCCTAAGCGGGGACCATCTTTCTAGATCCTGCCTGACTTTAGCCAGGAGGTGTGTGTAGTTGTTCTTATAAATCATGTCTACTCTGTGTGTTAGCGTCACCCCCAAGTATTTGATACCCTCTTCCACTATTTTTAGACTTAGCATGCCTGCAATTGTTTCTGTTGTCTCCTTGTCTCCGGCAAGGAGCATAATCTCTGATTTATTCTTGTTAATCTTCAGGCCTGAGATCACCCCAAATTCCTCCAATATTTCTATGGATCTTGTCAGGGAGTTCACAGGGTCTTCCAGGGCCAATAGCATGTCGTCTGCGTATGCTATAACTTTACGTTGCCTGCCCGCCATCTCGATCCCTCTTACCCCCACCGTTTCCCTTATCTTGATTAGGAGAGGCTCCAAAAATATGGCATATAGCAGAGGTGATAGGGGGCAACCCTGTTTCATACCCCTCGTGATCTCCACCCTCCCAGTGACCTCTCCGTTTATTGCTATTCTTATCGATGGGGAGTTGTAGTTGGCCTTAACCATATTTATAAACTGCTCTCCGAACCCCATATGTTTCAACGTTTTAAGGAGGAAGGACTATTCAACCCGGTCAAAGGCCTTCTCGGCGTCTAGTGAATGTAGGATTGCTGGTGTGTGGGTGATGCCTATTTTTTCTATAAGATGGATGACTCTTCTTAGATTGTCGTGTGCTTGCCTGCCTGGGATGAAGCCTGATTGATCTGTGTTTATTAGGGTCGGGAGGAGTGGTGATAGACTGGCAGCCAGTACTCTAGTGTAGATTTTGGCATCTAGGTTTATTAGGGCTATCGGGCGGTATGAGGCCGGGAGAGTGGGACCTTTACCTTTTTTGTGGAACACAAGGACTTTTGCCTCATTCATGGAGAAAGTGACGTTCCCACTGTCCTTGAATGTGTTTAGAAGCCTCGTCAGGAATGGAACTAATGTGTCCGCATATTTTTTGTAAAATTGGGCCGTGAAGCCATCCGGGCCTGGTGCCTTTGACATGGGGAGGCCCGCTATTGCCCTGTGGACCTCCTCCTCTGTAATCCTTGATTCTAAAGCCTGTTTGTCTTCTTCTGGTATTGTCTGAATGGGGATAGATTGCAGGAACTTGTCTTGTTTCTTTTCGTCCGGGTGTTCCGTTGCATATAGGTCTTGGTAGAACACCTTAAAGGCCCCCCCTATGTCCTTTGAGTTCGTATGAGGTATGCCTTGTGCATCCTTGATGTTCAAGGTCATCATTGCTTTCTGTTTTTCTCTAAGTTGTCTTGCTAGATATTTGTCCGCTTTGTTGGCCTTGATGTAGTGTCGTTGTTTTAAATATAGTAGGGAACTCTCTGCTTTTTTGTTGCAGAGCATCTCTAGTTGACCATGCATGTGTTTCATTGCTTTCTTGAGAGTTCTTGTGGGATGGAGTGTTAGCTCCTCCTGTATGTCTGTTGTTTGTCTTTGGCTGCATTTTGTGCTATGACATGTCCCCGGGTTACTGCCTTAAAGACTTCCCATACTGTTCCCAGTGGAACTTCTCCATTGTCGTTTAGGTCAAAGTATTCCCTGATTTTGTCCCTTAGATCCTCTCCCTGCACCTGGTCCGTTAGAATGTCGGACGGCATTCTCCATCTCCAGAGACCTCTTCCCCTTCCGGGGGTCTGTACATCGAGCCATAGCGGGGCGTGATCTGACAACGCTATCGCTCCCTTTTCGATATCCTGGATCCTACCCATCAGGCCCACCGACACCCAGAAATAGTCAATCCTCGACATCGTGTTGTGCACGTGCGAGTAGTAGGTGAATCCTGAATCTTGTCCCCTTATTTCCCTCCAAGCGTCTCGTAGTGCCATCTGTTCCATCCTTTGCTTTAATCGTTTGGAAGGGGTCCCATGTGCCTGCGTTCCCCCCGCACTCCTATCTAAGTGAGGTTGCCAGGCCAAGTTCAAGTCTCCTCCCAAGAATATCTCTCCCTTCGCAAATTCCTCTAGTTTCCCCAGAGTATCCCGGAGAAATCCATCCTGCCCAGTGTTCGGCGAGTATATTGTCGCTAGGCTGAGTCTATAGCCTTCTAAGGAGATATTAACAAATGTGAACCTCCCTTCCCTGTCTACTCGAGTGTCTATGAGGTTTGCCGTCAGACCCCCTTTCGCAGCAATCAGTACTCCTGCTCTTTTTTCCCCAGCATTCGCCTGCGCCCAGATCGTATATCCTCTGAGGTGTACTTTCTTTTTGTCCTGTGCCTTAATGTGTGCCTCCTGTAGGAGCAAAATGTCCGCCTTTTCCCTTCTCAGCAGGGCCTCCATTTTTTTCCTTTTCACCGGTGAGTTCAGCCCCCTTACATTTTGTGAGAAAATTCTGAGCTTCCCCATCTCTTCCATTCTGCTGGTACAATTATCGTTCCCGTATACTGTGATCCCTTCCCTCTTCCGGGTTGTCCCCCACACTGCTTCCCCCCCCCAACTTCGCAACTCCCCCCCAACTATTAACATGAATTCAACTTCGATCCCGAGGAGGGCCCAGGCACCTATGTTTGCTGGGGCATTTCGCCTATCGCTCCCTGCCCTCTCATAGCTCGGGATTAACTGTGTGGGGGGTCCTAAACCCTGCTTCATCCTCTACGTAGGGTACTTCCCTCCCATTCCCCCGCCGGGCCTCTTCTATTTGGTAATCCGAGGTTTTTCTAGTTAATCTTCTTCCGCCCTCTCCCTTCAAGGAGGGACGAGCCGGTGGCCCAGTTTGATCATCTCTAGTGGTCTCCTGGTGGTTTCCCTGTTTTCCCCCAGCCATTTGGTTTCTTCTTTTGTCTCACCTCCTCCCATCCTCTCAACCTTTTGTGGGTCTCCCTTTTCGTCCTGCTATCCCCTGTGTCCGTCTCTTCCATCTGCTTGTCCATTATATTGAGCTCTTCCTCGCAAGTAGTCACCCTTCTCTGCTTGCCCTCCCACTCGAATACTAGGCCGAATGGGAACGTCCATTTGTATCTGATTTCTTTCGCCACCAATTCCTTCACCAATGGGGTCATTTCCCTTCTTTTCAGGAGTGTTGCTGAGGCGAGATCTTGGTACAACTGTATTTCCACTCCATTCATCCTAATGTGGTCGAGCTGCCTCGCTTTACTTAGGATCAGTTCCTTTTGTGGGTAAGAAGTGAGTGCTGCTAATACGTCCCTGGGTCTCTCCCCTGGGGTGCCAGTTCTTCTCGGACCCACCCTGTGGACTCTGTCTATCCCAATGTTCTCTGATTCTTGTTCTTCGATTATATCTCTGAACACCTGTTGTATCGCTGTTTTAAGGTCTTTGTCCATCACCGATTCGGGCACATTCTTTATACGGATGTTGGATCTGCGGGAACGGTTCTCCAGGTCTTCACACTGGATTTCCAGGTTCTGGGTTAGCCGGATAAAGTGTTCTTGTGTTTCGCTGTTCTGTTTTGTTTCCTCTTCTATATTTGTACGATTCTCACTACTGTGTCTGTCCTTTCCTCCAGCTTGGCCACTACTATTTTCAAGTCCTGTACCGCCTGCTTCATCTCGTTTTTCATGGAGGCAAATTGGTCCTGGACTGTGGACATAAACTTGTCCTGGAGCTCCGCAAACCAGGCCTTCATATCATCCTTTGTCGGGGGGAGAGCGCTCTGGTTTGGGAGATACGTGTCAGAAGGGAGTTCTTCTCCTGACCTGTCTCTTGGGACTGCCTGGGCGTCTGAGGACTTCTGTCCTGTTTGTGAGATTGCGATGTGGGTTGAGAGGGGGCCCCTTTCCCCTTTGCTCGTGACATCCTCCTTGATTGTAAGGGGGTGACTGGTAGCGGTGTGGTCCCCCACAGGGCTGCCGGAGTTTTCTTATTGGGGGGATTGTTGCCGCCTCCCCTACGTCCTCCTTGAGTGCGGTGGTGCCCTGAGTTATATTGGGGTCTTATTCCCCCTCTAGTGTCGTTATGGGGCGGGGCACTCCTCCGCGCCCGGGCCGGCGTCTTGTATATGTGCCCCCGCCTGATCGTGGCCTTATGTGCAGGGGATTGTATAAGAAGGGGGGGCGCTTGTGCGGGCGCGCTCACCTCTGTTTCTCGATCTCCTCTCTTATGCCAGCAATGCCCGCCGTGCCGTGTCCGTGAGTGCCCGGATGGTACCTCCTCCTCCTCTCGTTCTTCGCCACCGGAGTGTCGATCCCTGTGTGCCTCGCTGCTGCCGATCCGGGTGCTCGTGCTCTTCTCCCCCCGTCTGCGCCGTTCCGCCCACCGCACCTCACGCGGAAGGCGTCCCGGCAGTGGTGCGGGGATTCTTCTTGATGCCGTGCCAGTCCCGTTCCTCTTTTCTCTGTGTCGGGATAGTAGGCGGCCCTCTCCCCGGGACTCTGTTCTTTCTCGGGTCCGCCACTGCGCGGCCTCCTCCGCTAGGCCGCCGAGGACGCCCTCGGTGGGGGAGGGGCAATTGCTTCTTTCGCTGGGGGCTGTGTTGCCGGGGCTGTCTCCGATCGCCACCGTGTCCCCTGTCTCTTGGGTGTTGCGGCTCTGATTCCAGTAGGGGAACCGTCGGAAAAGCTCGTTTGAAGTGCTTTTTTGTTTAGGCCCTGCGGGAGCGCGATCTAGACGCGACCTCCACTGCCGGCGGCCATCTTGGTTCTTGCGCAGTAGATTTTAATTGTAACATCTATTCTGCACTTTTAGCTTGGTGTTTCCTTCAATCCATATTAAGTCCTTCTTCCTCTTCCTCGTCTCAGTACTTGAGGCTTTAGGGGAGTTGGAGTGCATAGGATTGTTGAACCTTTTAAAGTTATATTGTTTTGGATCTTTGTTTAAATCAAAAAACATCATGCAGGAGATATTGAGTAAGCATTATGTGTATATGAGGTATGAATAGCATTCTGCTCACATTGTTTTGCAGGAAGGGTTTTTGGGATCTTACAATGAGAGGGATTTTTAAAGTGACAACAAGCCATTAAGAGTTCAGAAATTATGAGGTCTTCATCGCTGGGAAGGGAAGAATACTGTGTCTCCCCCCATGGGGTCACCACCTCTACCTGACAGCTGTCTCCTCCCATGTAATCCTTCATAATACCACCCCCAGGGCCAGGATCAGGTAGCGGCTGCTATCCCCAGTCACGTGGCAGGAGATCTTTGGCTGGGGTTCAGTGATGACTCCATAGGATTCATCACAAGGGGCCAATACCTTTTTCTAAATGGCAAATTTGACCTAAGGCTCATCAGGATAGCCCTTTTTCTGTGGTCATCAAACCAGACCACAAAGTTTGCTATGCCCGAATGGGCTATAACCATGAAGTCAAACTTCTGTGGTACACCAGTAGAAGGACTCAGACTACACTGACTCATGTTAACTAAGTTTTGTTTAAATAAAAAGGAAAAATGCCTATCTTGCCCTTTAGCTATGTTGGCGTTTCCATGCCTAGCAAAACACAAGCTAAAGGTGCATGTCAAGTCCAAAGTAAAAAGCCTTCAGTCTGAATCCTAAACAACTAACCGGCCCTACCACTTTAGAAAACGTATAACTAAAAGGAAAAAAATCGAGGCTTGCACTCTGGCCTCGGTAGGGCGCCTACTTGGCTCAAGCTATGTTAGACTTGTTTTCAATCTTCAAAGTTCCTATTCCACAGATATTGATTCCAGTCTTTGTAACAAGTTATGACTTTCAGTCTCTCCTTTTAATAAAGAAAACTATCTCCTGATGCAAACATGTCCACCCCTCCAGGATTTTTTGGAAATGAATACTTTCACCTTTGAGGCGTTGGGACTCTCTCAAAGTCCTGAAGTCCTCAGATAGGTTGTTTTTCTTTTACCAAAGTTTTTTCATATAGGGCGGCTGTCCACAATGGTTTCTCAGACTTGTATTGCTTCCATGGCTTTCATATCTCTAATTCAAAGTGTTCATGTCCCTTTCTCTTCCCTTTATAATGGCGTATACGTTCACTAGGGTTTCTCAGGCTCCTGTAACCTTGATAACTATCACAGACGTTAGTCACAATGTATATTCGGGTTTCTCAGGCTCCCGTAAACTGGATAGCTTTCTCTCTGAATCCCCTTTGCATAGAATATTTGTATATCAGGGTTTCTCAGGCTGCCGCAAACTGCATAGCTTTCATAGACGTCACTCACAATGTTCATACCTTGTAGAGGTATCTCATAAGCTTGTGGGCTTTCCCCACTGCTACGTGACTCGGTAGCTACGAACGGACATGTGTGGAGCACTGGGACTCGGGCTCCCTCATACATTCTGGTCTCAGCATCCTGTTTCGGCCTACCGGCCCACCACCGCTCGCCAGTGGTTGCACCACCAGATGAGATGTGGGGATTCCCGTCTCGGCTCCCTCCCCAACCTCGGTTTCTCTGTCAGGTAGAATGCCAACTCCTAGGCTTTCAGCTCGCTGCTTGCTCACCATATTTGCTGCCAATGGCTCTGCAGCACAGTGTGACTCCACCCCTCCTGGATGTCAACAATGCCAAGGTTGGCCTCTGAATAGTGTTTCTTTCCTCTCTGTAGTAGTTTCCTCTGTTATACACGTCACATAAATAAACAGGACCGGGTCCTTCTTTGTTAATCATGGCGTTCAGGCTGTATTCAGCATTGCCTAAAGCCAATCCATGTAAAGAAGGATCTTTGTAAAATATAGTTGTTGTAGGAGATATTAAAGTCTTTTCCACATCCATATATGCAGAGAAGGTGGTTTGCACTGGGAGTTTCACTCTTGAATGGAAGTCCTTGTCCCCAAGAGGGAAGTTACTCCCAGTGAGGTCTCATTTGCCAGACCCCTAGGCAGGGTCTTGCTTAGCAGGCTCCCCTCCCTAGCCTCACAGGGGGGGCTCCACTACAGGGAGAAACAACAAATTGTTCTTTTTGTTGTCTTTGTGAGGAATTCTTTAGTGATCCTCCTGCTGTCAACCTTTCTAATCCTGTCACAGATATTATAAAGCTCTTCAAGGCCCAAATTCCTTAATGAGGTTCTGATGTAATTTAGACAAGCAAAGCTATTGTCCACATCAGAGTTCATGATATCTTCCAGTAACGATTTATTCAGAGTAAGATGTGGACTATACAATCTTCAATGTAAGATAGACTGCATTCCTCATATAAGCAATAACACAGGAAGTATTGTACTCCCATTATCGCCCAAAGGAATTGGTTCTCTTTGATTTGGATTGCTTTCAGGCTATAATAGCCAAAGGACATGCACTGTAAAGATCCAGTGGAAAGGATTTGGTTTTATATATTGTGATGATTCATAAGGTGCCGTCACTTCTCCCCAAGGAGGAACCCTTTCCCATGAGGCTAGGGAGGTTGTGCTGCTACCGAATAGTCCCCCTAGGGGCAGTTTAATGGGTGAGGACCTCATGGGGAGGGACTCTCCCTTTAGAGACAAGGACCATCACCTGGGGTAGAGCCCATTTAATGTTGCCACTCCACAACATTCCCTAGCCCTTCCCATTGTTTAGAAACATTTTATCGAAAGTGAACCCATGTACTGTTGCCTTACTGAAGATAAACCTAAAGCCAAAAGTACTATGTCGAAGAAGATCAAATGAGACATGAAGATCATTGACTGTGCTTCTACTAGTACGAGCTGCCCCCCGAGGAGAGGTAAGAGTCAGTTGTTAATAGAGACAAGAGACATTTACAATCCACATGGGAGTAACTCGATACAATGTAGAAAAAGTAACAAAGAGCTGTTAAATGTGGCAAGCCCAGCTGTGTCAAGCGTGTCCATGTCAAACCCTGCTGCGTCTGGCAGCAGGTGTGGAGGCAAACTGGTGTGAGAGATCCAGGCGCTGCCAAATGACCTGGGGGAAGATGACGCTGGTGAAGTGCTGTGGGAGTCCTCCACGGGTTCTGCAGGAGCAAACCCTGGCAGAAGACCAATAAAGAGAGCGGAGCCGTGGAACAGATGAAAGAAGTACCACAGAGCCAACGGAGTCACAGCAGTGAACCAGCGGAGACGGAGAGAAGACCTGCGGTCCCAGGAAGTTCTGGTGACGTACCATGATCCCACACAAGGTAACGGGAGGTACGTAAGACCCAGAGGGGACTCAAGGGTAGAAGGGAGGCTGGTTCACAACTCTCTCTCTCTCCTCAGTAGTGGGAAGCCTGCTACTTGGCATAACCAGAGTAGGGTCAGGGACCTGAAAGCAGATGCCGAGAGCATAAGAGGAAATCTTCCTCGTGCAAGTTAGAAAGAGAAAACCACTGACCTCCAAAGAAGGGTCTGGGACCCGAAAGCAGATACTGAGAGCATAAGAGGAAATATTCATGGTCACAGTGGGAAAGAGAAAACCACTCACCACCAGAGAAGGGTCCGGGACCTGAAAGCGGATACTGTGAGCATTAGAGGAAATCTTCCTTGCCAGAATGTGAAAGAAAGAACCACTGATCACCAGAGAAGGGCCTGGGACCACAACACGATTTAGAACTTTGCTAACAACAAACCAGAGTGGCAGAGTATACATCAAACTGAAAGCAATGAGCAAGAACTGTGCCAAACAATACAAGGAGAAGGGAGTCATTCTTCTGTTATCAAACCAGGAGTTGTGTTAAAGATGCCAGGGGCAGGGAGTCATTCCCCCTAGCTTTGTTGTGAACTGTGCAAAAAATTACCAGGACAAGGGACCATTCTCCTGGTTCCGAACTGGGAGTTGTGCTGGAGATGGCAGGGCAAGGGAGTCGGTCCCCTTGGCTTTATTGGAAACTCTATAGAGCTACACCAGGAGAATGGAGTCAATCTGCGGGAGGCAAGCTCTGTATAAGGGCTGTGTGAAACCTGCAATCCAGTGGAAGGGAGACATTCCCCATGGCAGTTTCATTGCCAGAAAGCATTATTTTGGACTCTATCCAGGCAACAGGAGAAGGGAGTCATTCTCCTGAAGAAGGATCTTTCTGTTAGTTTATCCTTTAATTATAGGGTCAGGGATAGAAATAGGTTGTGATACAGGATGGTGGAGTTTATTTTGATGGACATTCTGCCAGACCCTTTTAGTATTAGTATTGAGGCAGGGAAACCCCCCATAGAAAGATATCATAGGGATAGATCGGTATTTGGTACTGAAAATAAAAGTCTAACCACCACCATGCCACCTTTGTGTCAGCTTCCTTGCTCAACACCCTTACACTATGCAGGCAATGTGCTCCACAGGTAGACCTCCCAATTTATTCAATGTCATAGCATGGAAACAGTAACCTGTGCCATTTTAACTGCTTGTATTTTATGTGCTTGGCCCATTTGAGGTCTTGTTATATTGTGACACCTAGATAGCAAAAGGAGGTGATGCAATACAATTTATCTCTTGCGACTAATATTTGACTAACAGGTGATCTTAAATTACTAATACGCATAGCTTTTGATGTATTTATGTTTCATTTCAGGTCTGTCTTACCCATATAGTCTGAAAAACCCTTGGCTAGTATTTGTAGGTGTTGTTTCTTCTTGAGACCAGAACTTTGTCATCTGAGTATGCAAGAACACATATTTTATGGCCTCTCATCTTTGGGACATCACTTGTCATTTTGCCTAATTCTGAAGCAATTGACTTGTGTGAGAAATCTGAGGGTATACTCACTCCTAGACCCCTTAGATGCTCTGCGCAGATAGCCAGGGAAAAGCCATCGACCTTGGATCCTGACCATGGGGGTGGAAAAGCAAGGGAGGATCACCTGGGTAGAGTGTCCTTGGGGACCAGAAGTGGGGTGCCCTTGGGCGAGACATGGCATACCGCTTTCCCTATTAGTGACCAACCTAACCCATCGCCCATTTTTCTAGGCTGTTAAAAGCCAGTTCCCCTAATTTCTCCCAATTTAACACTTGAGAGTAACAGGACGAAGAAGAGGCAACTAAGAAAAATGAGGAGCACATTATTTCACCACTCTGGTACTGGGACGAGGAAGATGCTTGCTGAGAACTGTAAAGGTCAGCCATGTCCCGTTGAGTGTGGTCATGCAGGGCTGATTGGACATCCACACCTAAAGCCTATCAAGGGGCTGCAGGTGTATAAAAGGAGACCAGCCCAGCAGCATAAGAGACAACAGGGAAACCTGTGCATGGAGGAACAACAGAAACAGCAGCAGGAAGGCCTGTGCAAGCGTGGCGTGGGAACTGGTGTCCGTGGAGCAAAACGAACATTAAGAAGGGAGCTGCATGGAGAGGCTGTCCCTTTAATGCGTGTCAAGGTGCTCATTTCGCTGTGTTTGGAGTTTGACACAGGGGTGTCTGAGGGGCAGGAGTTGAACCCCTGATGTAAGGAGCAAATGACTGTAAGATCCAGGCAGCTGTGAAGTCCTTGAACGTGACTGGTGAGTTTCAATCCATTAAGAAACCCGGTGCTCGAGCGCTTAACTTGGTTGTTCGAGAAAAACTTTTTATCAACGTGGTCGTGTGTTTGAGGAAACACATTTTCAAAGGTCTCTGATTCAATCTATTGTCTAATACTGAATGACTGGGAATACTTTGTATAGGAGTGGTCGCGTGTGGGAGAAAAAATGTTTTTGAAAGTCTCCAAAAGAAATCCATTCCATTTGAAGTGAATTAAGGAAATATTACACCGCGGGTTAAATGGAGATCCAAATAAGTGCAATCCGTGCCAATTGAATACCTATTTGAATAGCAACCAGGTTTCTTGAATACAGAACTGAATGAAAATCCTTAGCAAATGCAACCCATGCCTATTGAATACCAAATTGAGTACAATCCATGTTTTTTCAACACTAAACAGAGAAAACCTAACAAATGAGCAGAATTGTTAACATCTTTTTTTTTAATACAGAAGGGAAGCAAAACTTCCAAATCTGAGTTAGATCATTAAGACACTGCATATTAAAATGAATGATGCTTTACCTCCAAGAAAAATCAGTATGTGATGTATTCTAAAATAACCCACCATAGAAAGGGGCATCAAAAGTGGCAAAGTGCATGAAAGAAACAAAGGATATCCTTGGTGGTGCTGAAGTTAAATCTTGGGGAAGGGAACCTTGAGATTTGAGACATTTATTAACTTGAGACTTTGGTTTTTCGAACTATATTACTTGTAACTTGCGGAAGGGCACCCTGAGTATTGATTAAAACTGTATCATCCTGAATTCAAGAGAGGTAAAATTGAGACTTTTTGCTGGAACTGTTTTATAGTTGGGGAAGGGAGGTGAAAGGAAGCGATGAGCTGGATGAAGCGCAAAACATTATGTTGGACATAGTTTCTTTTGGTGGCTGACATCCCTACACATTGTATAGATTAGCTGTGAGGGCACACGTAGGTTTTGGACACACACAAGTTCTTCAGTTGAACACTTTGACTCAAATGTTCCTTAATTTTATTTAGGTAGGGAAATCCCAACTTAGCATAGGGCAAGTTAGGAGTTCATCTATCCTTACATATAAGCAAAATAAAAGTGTTTGTTTGAACGTGAAGTCTGTTGTCTGTGTCATACTTCATGATGCCTTCACGGTTGACATATAATTTATTTAGTAACCGACCTATGACACAGCCTTGTTTTACGCTCTGCGTTGATCAAAACATCTGGGTTAATTTGCCCTTACTGCCTTTTCACATTCGCTGTTAATTTTCGATGCATTTAAATCAATATTTGGAGTAGACAGTGGGGCATTCGAAAACCCTGTAATATGTTGCAGAGCTTATTACGGTTTACACAATCAAAGGCCTTGGACAGATCTATGAAACCCATGTAGACCAGGCCTGTATATCCTCAAATGTACTTATCTAGAATTAATTTTAGGCTCAAGATCTGATCCACAGTGTCTATGCCCTCCCGAAATATATTGAAAGTCTAAAAGGATTCTGTTTGTTTACACCTGTTCTAGTATTTTTCCAAATACCTTCCGGCCAAGCCATTTAGCCATGATATCAATTAAGGAGATTCGGCAGTAACCTGTGGGATCTACTCTGTAGCCTTTTTTTAACAAATTTGCATGATTACTTCTTCTTTCCAACTTTTCTGGATAGTCATTAAGTGTGACAAGGCATTAAATACTAGTGAAAAGGGGTACCCCAATAATTCTCTCACATTTAAATATCTCGATGGGTATCGAGTCTGGTCCTGTGGCCTTGCTATTAACCATGCTGAATTGCGTTTTTCCCCATTTCACTGGCAGTGAACACTATTGGATGTTTAATATTACACCTTCATTTTTTATTTGACTTTGACCCATGAACATCTACTCCGCCCCATCGTTGCGAGCATATTAAACTGCCGTAAAGTATTCTACCCATCTCAATGAGTGTACCTAATCTGTTGGGGCTAGTGGGATGTTTGAGTTGCCACTCAGACCAGCCGCAACTACCCTCCATTATGCTTTCTGATGAAAAGATAATGAGGCCTGCTCTAAGTTTGACTAGGGATCTTGCATTCATTCTCTCTTCGTCTCGCTGATAGCCTGTTTGTAACTTACTCAAGCTCTAACTATTTCTAATTGATTTCTATTCTGAGCTTTTAGGGTTTTCAGAAGGGCCTGTTTTGCCATTCTATACTTGGTGTCAAACCATGTCTTCATCCCACCGATATTTCTGAATAAGCGACATTGACTTCTGAATGCTTCACTGGCTCTGACTATTATATTACCCTAAACTGATAACCTTAGTTCATGGTAAATCTAAGTGTGTAGGCAATTTTCAATATCAGTTAGGTCACAATGCATGATCTCAACTAATTTTAAATCTTGATCAATGTTTTCCAATGATATTGCCTTAAAGGGGGCGATGTCCCCATGATCCTGTTCTTCTTGTCATTACACATATATATATATAATGTTCTTTTTGCTCTGGAATGTTAGGATGAGGAGGTCACTTTCACTCTCAATCCAGGGAACTATTTCAACATCAACTTTCCGTGGCCAGTTCCACCGATTCACTAGAAAATAATCAATATTTGATCGATGCCTGCTGAAAATGTGTGTTTTCCAGGAGTATCGGTTGTGAATCTGCCGTTGACTGACTGAAACCCTAGTTCTACCAGATTTTCGGCTAAGGTTCTACCACCTTTGTTTGACCTTGTGTCTTGTTGAACTGAAATAGGCATATTGAAACAGTATTTCTTAATCCTTAACACCATGCTCTCTATTGTTGCAATTAGCCATTTTCAAATTAAAGTCGCCACTTATAAGGAACATCATGTTTGCTGGGCCAATAAATGAATTCCTAGCTACCTGCTTTATGTCCCGCAACTTTGAGAGAGGGTGTTTCTGAGGGATGTCCCTGCCCAGAATTATGAAAATGTATCAGGTGCCTGGGTAAAACATACCCCAGACTATATCGATGACAAGTAGGTTGATGAGGAGGAATTGACACATATTCTCATATACTTTATTGTCATAGATACATATATTGCCAAGCCTCCACAGTGTCCCCCTTCTCACGTGGAGTTGCCTTTACAAACAAAACTTACATTTATCCAAATGAATTGCTATAGTTGCCCCTATTTCCTGGAACATTAACACATCAACTTGATTTTAAAAAGCTCTGTAAGTCTAACTCTTCCCATCTGTTAGCCAACCCGGCAATGTTCCAGGAGACTATTTCCAGATGACTCATGCAGCCAGTTTTCTGGCTAGGCTAATGACGGAGGTGAGTGCACTACGCACCCGTAAACACACTCCCTTGCTGTCATCGATAGAGGGAGGGTACTGGGTTGGGTCTAAATTTTCTCTAAGGCAACTTGATTTAGGTCCATGAGTACAATGTCCTCATGTTGTTCCATGCTACAGATGTTACTTATGGGTCTTGGGTCGGAGGGCCGAATACCATATTTCACAAGGTATGTTTTTTCAGAAGAAAGTGTTTTATTTAAACCTCTGTCTTTATTTCTAGGTTTTCGCTTAGGGAACAGGTAAGCAGCCCATTCTATCAGGCTACAATTGTAAAAACCATCTAGCAAGAAATCCCGATTCATAGGATCCCATGAGCCACAAGGAATCATACTTTTAAGACACCGGACCCTATTACGACCCCAGCGGTAACCTTTAAAACTGGCTGTAACAGATTTACTGCCGCTATAGTTGCCCCTATTTCCTGGAACATTAACACATCAACTTGATTTTAAAAAGCTCTGTAAGTCTAACTCTTCCCATCTGTTAGCCAACCCGGCAATGTTCCAGGAGACTATTTCCAGATGACTCATGCAGCCAGTTTTCTGGCTAGGCTAATGACGGAGGTGAGTGCACTACGCACCCGTAAACACACTCCCTTGCTGTCATCGATAGAGGGAGGGTACTGGGTTGGGTCTAAATTTTCTCTGAGGCAACTTGATTTAGGTCCACGAGTACAATGTCCTCATGTTGTTCCATGCTACAGATGTTACCTATGGGTCTTGGGTCGGAGGGCCGAATACCATATTTCACAAGGTATGTTTTTTCAGAAGAAAGTGTTTTATTTAAACCTCTGTCTTTATTTCTAGGTTTTCGCTTAGGGAACAGGTAAGCAGCCCATTCTATCAGGCTACAATTGTAAAAACCATCTAGCAAGAAATCCCGATTCATAGGATCCCATGAGCCACAAGGAATCATACTTTTAAGACACCGGACCCTATTACGACCCCAGCGGTAACCTTTAAAACTGGCTGTAACAGATTTACTGCCGCAATTACAGCTCCACCGAATCACAAGTCGGCGCAAATACTGCATCTGTGTTACAGCCGGCAGATTACAGGAGGCGTACTTACAGCCGGCGGAATTAGCGGCGACTTTAATTCCGCCAATAAAGCAAAGCGCAATTACTGTTGCATCACAAGTCTTGAGACGGCAGAATTAGCACCGAAATCAGGCGCTAATACTGCTGAAAACTCAGCGCAGTTACCTCCAGCCACCAGGTGGAGGTAAATGCATACAGGTGCCACAAATGAAGCCACAGGTGAATCCAATTCACTCATGAGAGCTACATAATCAAACACCTTCTCCAAACACAGTTCCCAACACCATGCTACCACTAGCCATTGCGAGATGGGACATGCAGCTGCTCATGCTGCGTATGGAACTACAGAGGCAGAAAAAACAACCCAGGGCACAGTGTGCAGAAGAGGAGGAGGATACGCCATTGAAGGTGAGCACCCATAACCAGGGCCAGGCATTCAAGCTGGACTCTCATGGACAGTCAGCTGGTAACCCTGTTACCTCAACAGGGAGACCATGAGTAAGCTGCTCAGCACAATCCAGGGGGACATAGAGTGCAGGACTAACAGTAGAACAGATGTGTCCCGACTGCTAAAGCTAGTGTCCGTCCTGCAATTCCTAGGAACTGGCACCTTCCAGCACTCCGTTGCCATGCAGCACGGCATGTCACGGCCAACATTTTGTTCTGTGCGAGTCTAGGTGCTGGAAGCCCTCATGCGCCATGTTTCACGGTACATCTCACTGCTCACCACCCCAGCACAGGTGCACGCCATGAAGGCACGATTCCATGCTATTGCACACATGCCAAATGTAATCGCAGCCCTGGACTGCACCCATGTGGCGCTGGTGGCCCGAGGCACACTAAGCAGTGTACTGCAACACAAAGCACTACCACTCACTGAACATGCAGGTGACCTTCGATCCCCTCCTGTAGATCACCCACTGCTGTGCCTCCTACCCTGGGTCCACCCACGATGCGATGGTCCTATGCAATTTTATAATGCCTGGATAAATTGAGAGGTAGAGGACAACGGACGTGGATAGTGGGTGAGTAAAAGTTACATCACACAATACGTCAAGGTTCTGCAATGCAGCCAACCATATTGGTGGGGGGCTGCATGGGCACAACAGCAGAATGCATGCCCTGACAAGGGAATGTACATGTTGAACGTGCCCTCATCCCGCACTAATGACACTGAACACCCCACAGAACAAGTACATGCTGGACGAATCTGTATGAATATGAATACGCATATGCACATTAACATTAAGGAATACCAACACACACATGAATACAGGTACCACAATGCAACATTATAGATCCATTATCAACGTTACACTACGTGCAACATGAAAACCCACACCATTGACCCAGCCCAGGTACACTCTGCCATCAATGTAGAGCCACTGCCACTAGAAGCCTATGGAGGCCCGAGAAACCATCTAACATGGCACATGCACAAGAACAACATACAGGCACAAGACAGCCACCATGTCATCTTGGCAAGACAACTATAGACCCTGGAAATTACATCTACTGCAAGAGAACAGGGTGTATGTGGTAACACTACAATGCATGAACCGCTAGATACAACATGCACATGCAGTGAAATCAATACATGCCTTGCAATTAAGCCCCATATGCATGCACATGATGCCCGTTGCCATAATGCAATGAATGCCAACACCTAGACAATACACTGTGACCGATGGCTCTGACCTTTCTGCTTGCAGGAGACTCTGGATACCCGCAGCTGCCTTGGCTCATGACACCTGTGCGGGATCCACAGACACCACAAGAGTTGGCCTACAATCACGCACACAGCAGGACCCGGGTCTGTATTGAGTGTACCTTTGGCCTCTTGAAGGCCCGTTTCCACTACACGGACCGTACTGGAGGGGAACTAATGTATAGTCTGGAAAAAGTTGGGAAAATTGGGCTGGTGTGTGCCATACTGTACAATATCTGCCTCCAGAGGAATGTTCCTCTACCCTCTGATTTGTACATGCCACCCCCTGAGGATGAGGACACACAGCCTGTGGCAGAGGCGTCTGTACGCATTTGCTGAGATGAAGTCAGAGCTGGATGAGTGGTTTGCCAGGAACTGATGGACAATTACATTTTTCTGATTATTTAACTTTTCACATACCATGCACCACTGTATGAACTTGCACATTTATGATGAAACACATGGACACAATGAGGAATGTCCACCTAACACTATAACCCACCTCCCCCACCCCTCAACACCACCCCAGCACACTACCCCCTCCCACATCCCTCAATATGACCCCAACAAACTAACCCCCACCCTAACACACTAACCCCCCTACCCCACCCAGCAACACCACCCCAACTCACTAACCCTCCTCTCCCACTCCTCAACAAACTGTGCCTAACTACTTGTACTTGTGTGGCCTCTTCCCGTTCAAGGCTCCCCCCAATGACTTAGAGCCCAGAAGCGCTCTGAGCTGCGCTTGGGGTGCTCGGTAATGAACCCTTTGTTGGTGTTGCTGAACTAGATGGAACTGACCCTGGCCCCAGATGTGTTGCATAGATAGTTCCATGTTTTGTCGCATGGCCTCGGAAAAGGCAGAGATGCCATTGGTTAGCTTCCGAACACGCTGCCCATACACTGTCAGTGCGGCAGTCGTAGCAGCCACCTGTGCCAGGTCGCACTCCATGCACCGCACAATCCGGCGTGTGGCACCCTGGGTGCAGTACCGGATGACCTGGAGGTGGAGTGTTTGTTTGTGATTGCCTCCATTTGGACCTGGCGCCTTTCCATAGTGTCCAGCATCAGCATGATGGCGTGGCCAGGTTTGGGCTGGAGAATGAGTCGTGGGCTATGGGGAGAGCTCCGGCTGAAACATGGTGACCCATACAAGGGCGTGTGAATGTCTCCCTCTGATGACTGGGCCTGCTTCCTGTGTTGCATGCTGTCTTGGCTTGGAGATGCTCGGGTGCCCTGTCCCTGTTGGGTCGGTTGCTCCACACTGGCTTCAGCAGCTGTCACCCATCACAGGCACGCCCAATAAAATATAAAAAACTCTAACATCCCGACCACAAGCTAAGTGAAAACCCAAGGAATTTATTTGTAATCCTCCCTTGGAGCCAATGCCTATGTAGCATTACTAAAAATCAATTGCAGGTACTACAATAGACTACTCAGATAGTACTATCGCAAGAGCTGTCATCCTCTCTAGACTTGACTATGGCAACGCCCTCTTACTGGGATCAAGCAAGGGCTGTATTGACCAGTGCCAAGTCATTCAGAATGACGCAGTAAGAGCTATAAAAAGGAAACCTCGACACAATCATATCACAGAAGTTTGTAAAGCCTTACACTGGCTGATGGTAGAGGACCGCATAACATTCAAGGAAACGTCAATCGTCCACCACTGCCTATATGGATCTGCTCCCACATACATAAAGGAACAAATATCCTTGTACGAACCAGGTCGAACACTGAGATTCAAAAACCAAGGTCTAGTTAAGATCCCTCAGACAAAAAAAGCGAATGGACTGGGGCATTCTTTTCCCACCAAAGCATCACAAATATGGAACAGCCTTCCTACTGAGTTTAGATTAGAAACCAACTTTCCGATCTTCAAAAAGAAACTGAAAGCAATGCTCTTCAAATAATGTCACTCAACATTTCGACCTAGACTTCATGTTCCTGTCCTGTTACTCTTGTCCTTGTCTCTGTGTTTGCACCCTAATGTTTGCAGGCTTTCGACGCGTAACAAAAATAAATACAAATACAAATACAGATGGCCTTTCAGGGGTTGTTGTCGATGTTGACACCCTGGAGGCCCCAGTCATCGATGGGCCTTCCTCCTCATTCTCCTCGACCTCATCCTGAGCTGGCTGAGAGCCTGTAGGGGGTCACATTACAGGCTGTCAGGCATCATGTGTTCCCATGCGTTGGCATGCAAGTCACACATGCTATTAATCAGAGGGACAACCCACCCTTGTGGTCAGAAGTGTATGGATCTACATGGGCCATTGCAAGCGGCCACAGCAAGGTGGGTCCGTTCGCAGCTGAGTTTGTCGAACACATGGCCAGGTGCCCTTTTGCCTTTGTGCAGACAAGGAGGCCTGTCCATGTAGGTGCAGCTGGCTGGGTTAACCATGCCTCCAAGTGGCTCTGCATGGTCATGCATTTTGTGGTGTACTCTTATGGCCTTGTGTTGGCATCCATGCCCAGCCTTTGCTTTTGCAGCACATGGGGGGCAATTGTATGTGATCATGCGCCCCCATCCTATCCCCTGGCACCACACACCTTGGAAAGTGAATTTAGTTGCATCGTCCAGGGCACTGCCATGGCTCCATGGGACGCTGCTGTGGAGCCAGCAGTGGTGCACAGTTTGGTTTGGTGATTGACTCACTGCACCCTTGCAGGTGCAGGGAGTCCCACACTGCTATATAGCTTGGCTGCCTTACCAGCATGGGGCGGCCTTACATGGCCGCACTGTGTCATTATTACTTACACACTGTAGGGGAGTGGGGTGCGCTACACTTCGATAGCGGGCATGCCACACCTTTACACTCCACACCAGCTCAGGGATGTACTTGGTGGCTTCCACCTAGGCTGACGTGGTGGGGGGATGATTTGCCACCTGTGAGAAACCACAGGATGTCTCACCCATTCGCCCCCAGGGATCTCTCTCTCAGTTGACCAGGGCCCAGACATCGCCTTTGGATCCAGTCCCTGGGGCTGGACCAGTGCAGGAGGATCACCTGGGTAAAGGGTCTTCAGGGAGTGGGGGTGAGGCAGTATTCCCCCTTTTTTGTTTATCTAACCCATCCTATTTTTTAGGATTCTCTGAGGTCCCAGGTACCTGCAATTTTTACACAAACACTAGGCCGAGGAAGAGGGTGACTGAGAGTAACAAAACAAACACTCACACATTGTACTGGACATTTCCCGCTAATCGTGTTAGATAAAGCAAGGCACTTGACTTTAAGTACATACACCTGATACCAATTAGCTCTCCTCACATGGATAAAAGGCAGAACCTAGAGATACACTCTGAGCAAGGCAGAACCCAAGTATGAGCAGAACTTCTGGGGTGAAGGCAAACCTACTGGAGCAGAGCGACAGACGAAGGGACGAGAGCATCTGGTCAAAAACCCCAAGAGTTCCCTCCTGGAGGTCGTCGTTTCCAACAGGCTGCGAAAGACACGTGGAGAAGGACAGATCCCACACCCGGAGGCTGCATTGTGTTTCAAGGAACTCCCGGGTGAACGGCAGAGTTGGGGAGGCGAGGCCACAAGCTTGTGGTACTAATCTTGACTCGTGAATTGGAAATCGTAAAACCAAGAAAGAAATGCACACAGCCGGTGAGTTGGCAAGCAACCTGAGGGACTGGTGTGTGTTTAAGAACGTTTGAAGTGGCAACATTATATCACAGGTGAAAGCTGCACGCGAGTGGGTTAGACGCTAAGAAAGGCAGACGAGTGAATGAACTTTGAAGTAAGGACAGCTGTGAAATCAGTGATACTGAGTAACCAAGTGATCAGGCGAGAAGAAGTAGCCCACTTGAAAGTCTCAGTGAAAGGGGCATTGTTTGTAACGATAAAGTCAGTGAACTGCAAAAGCAAAGTAAGCCCCTTACAAGTTTCATTGAACTTTGTTCTGAAGAGGGTTGAGCCTGACCGAGGGGGACCTAGGTGAACTTTGTTGTGAAAGGGCTGAGCCCGACAGAGGGGAACCCATGTGAACTTTGTTATGGTATGATAGGATATGATGTGGCATTTATAACACCCCTGTACACAAGTGTTTGTGAAGGGTCTGAGCTCGTCAGAGGGGGACCTACTTGAACTTTTTGTTGGAACATTATTTGGAAGTCTGGAAGGACAGACTTTAACGTGGAAGACCAGGCGGGCCTCGATCCACGTTTTGGAACTGTCTATTGTGTTGAAAACCCAAACCAGAGTGCGTCATCCTGCCTACAGGGACCACCTTACCCGTGTGGTCTAACGTTGGGAGGAGAGCTGATTCAGCCACATTTATTATTTTGAACACTGATTTTGCCTTTATATACATTTCTTCTTTGTACACTTTTTGTAGAAGAGATAAGGCAGGCATTAGGTTTTGTTAGCATAGGCCATATTGATTTGACAGACTCCACTAGGAATGTTTTGTTTATCGTTTGATGGTCGCGTCTACTCCCATCTTAGTTATAGGGCAAAGCAGGAGTTTTTCCAACCCCAGAAACATCAATACAGGTTTTACAAATGACTGCGCAGGACTGATGCTTGGCCTGCTGGCATCTGTCGCTGTCCATTGGTCCAATTGGTGTTAAGGGGCACTTTCTTTTGTTGGTCCTTTGCAATGTGCATTGGGGGTAGACTCACCTCCTGCCGCTTGGCTGCTGGCACCCACCTCCGCTCTGCCAACTCCCTCAATTCCCTCCATGCCGAGGATGGTTCTCGCCTTCTCCTCCCATGGTGTGAGGCCAAGGGGCTCTGCGGTGGTGAATCCTGTGGCCATGGCTTCCTGCCTGTGTTGGGAGAGGAGGCCCTGCACTCTGACCCGAAGGTCATTCCACCGTTTCTGGCAGTCTTCGGCATCCCGGGGGACCATGCCTATTACCATCACCTTCTGAATTATTGATTGCCAGATTGCAGTCTTCCTCTGCCCAGATGTTTTCCCCCACCTGCTTCCATTCAATTCCTCGCAATGGCCAACCACCTCATCGGTGAGGACTTGAAGCTCCCTCTCACTCAATTGTGGCTTCTGAAGCTGGTGTTCGGTACCTCCTCCTGGTCCTCTCTTGCGACATAATTCCTGTGACCTTTGGGTCCGGATGGCTGCAGGAAGTGGGGGATTCAGGGTGGATTTTGTTTTTCAAGATGGCTGCTCCTATTCTTCCCATTACGGCGATGATGCTTTTCCACCGGTGGTAATTGCACCAGAGATATTAGAGCCGATTGGCTGGCGTGACGGTAATTCTGCTGGGTTTCAATGGTTTTTCAGCTGGAGTGTCCTGTTTCTGTAATAATTCCGCCGGGGGGAATCACTGTTACCGCCGGAGTTGTGTGCACATTCACGACACATTATGATCCAGTGATAATTCCTCTGCATGGCACGGCGGTAACAGTATTCCACTGAGCAGGATTAGCGGCAGGATACTGCCCAACTTCTGATGAGGCCCACCATGATTGAAATGATAGACAATGATGGGAGTAGGATTGCTTTGTAGAGGTCCTTCGAGAATGTTGAACTGACACTGCAGTTTATTCAAACCTGTCCAAGCTACATGGTTGTGGAGTCGTCATGTGGAAGGGTGACGTGTGAGAGCCCTAACATGAAAGAAATCTGCAGTGGCAAGAGTGATCGTGTATATCTTTATTTTTCTTCCTCATGCATGCGCAGTGCTCCTCCTCCAGTTCACTCACAACGCGTATGCCATGCCGCGTCAGTGCTGTCACATCAGGTTAACCCTGATGATGCTGGGCCATGGTATATGACACCTTCCCTGTGCAAAACTGTAAAACAAAGTATCTTGTAGTGGGCAGTCAGTTTGTCATGTTCACATCTCTTCAATGAATCGCACATGCTTCCTATGCATCTGAAGGGCAAGGGGACACGTTTGTGTGCTCACACATGTCTGTCGGCCCCGGGTCGAAGGATGCATCTTCTCTTCTGTCTCAGTTTCGTCCTCACTATTAAGCATATATTTCTTAAAGTGAGATATGTTGCGAGTGATCACCCGATCCAGAGTTCTCGTGGTCACCATGGACCCGTTGATATGAGATACTGTGATGGGTACCTGGTCAAATGGATATTCCGACTTCCATGCTTGCAAACGGAGAAATAGAACACAATCTCCCATGTGTATGGACGACCATTCAGCGTGTCTCCTCTGATTGAGAGACTTGACGCTCTGCTCTGCTTATTTTGTTGTACCATCTTCTTCAACCTGTCCATGAACCTTTGAATCATCCCATTGAGGCCACATGGGAGTGATTTTTCGGTGATGAACGCCCATGTACCGTAGAAAACGGGAGAATTCTGTCCCACTGAAAGGGGGCCCATTGTCCGACTTAAGAACTTCTGGGATGTCCCACACTAAGAAGATTATGTCCAGTTCTGGAATCACCAATGCACTGCTGCCGGTGTGGACCACACAACGTGTACGATGTGGATTCAGGAGTCTTCATCCATCAACACCCGCAAATACTTTCAACCCTTAAGAGGTCCAATGAAATCAACCACTACCTTGTTCACCATGGTCTCACGGTAGTTTTGACATCTGTAATTGTTCCCGTTTCTCAGCTCTCATGGCACATTGACATAGATGACTGGATCGTATGGTATTTTCCACAGGGGCATGTAGCCCTGGAAACCACATGGTGTCTATGATCTGTCACTTGGTGGCAACTACTCTATGTCCTTCATGTGCGAGATGAACGATTTGTTGTTGAAGGCTGAGCGGGACGACCAGTCGAGTGCCTCTCATGATGAGTCCTTCAGTAGGGACAGATAGCTGGCTCGTCCCTTACTTGCTTGAGTGCACACAGGTCAGCTGTTGATATTTTGCTTCCTTGACGACCATCAGGAGTATTTTTCCACCATGGATGGATCACACGCCATTTCAGGTAGTGGATGTCAGAACATGAAGTCAGCAGTGTTATATTTTTCCACCGGGTTGTGAATTATATTGGAATGATAATCTGGTGGAGAGGCTGTGGAACAACACAGCGGTAGAGGGGCTGATAGTGCACGGTCAGAAATATAAGCTTATGTTGTTTGCTGATGACGTTTTGGTGCAAAATGTTCTGGGAAACACAGTGGAGGCCGTAATGGGGGAGTTGGAGATTTATGGGAGATATTCGCAGTTCAAGGTAAACTACACCAAGTCGGTAGTCTTTCTCATGGGCACCCTGTCGCCTGCAGCAAGGACATTCTTGATAGGATCCCCGTTTCAGTATACAGAGGATACAATTAGATACCTAGGTGTGCAGGTGGCTAGGTCTAATGAGAATATGTTCATCGAGAACTACGTACTCCTGTGGGATGACATACTAATGCACGTGGACAGATTGAATAAACTAGTATTGGCCTCGATGGCCAGAGTGAATATCATTAAAATGATTATCCTCCTACATTTATTGTACCTATTTCAAATGCCGGTACACCCTGTTTCGGCGCTGCCGGTTCGGCGTTGGCCGATTCGCCGCGGCCAGTTCGCCGCGGCCAGTTCGGCACTGGGAAGTTTTTGCGCGCCGCACACCAGTGCACATCGCCTTAGCGCCATACCTACATGCACACACAGACCCTGCGTGCATTTTAGCGCCATACCTACATGCACACACAGACCCTGCGTGCAATTTAGCGCCATACCTACATGCATACACAGACCCTGAGTGCAGATCCCCCTGTGTAATACTCAGATTCCGAACGAGTGTACATCCCCGTTTCAATCCGCCCGCTCCGAGCGAATGCACGCACTGTAAGGCTATCCTGGCTGCAGAAGAAATAACTACATCTCCTGCAATGCACAGTGCATACACTCCAGCCACGAGAGCAAAAGCTCGTGCACCACTGTACTATCAGGTTCAGTGCCAATACATACCAGGGCATGGTCACTGCTTTGCTCTCAGTACATCTGCTTTGCTGCCAGTACATCAGAGTGCCCCCTTCTCGGTGCACCCAGTACATCAGAGTGCGCACTTCTCGGTGCAGGACATTTCACCCCAGCCTACACGCGCAAAGTCCCCCCTTGATAGCCGCTCTCCCATTTCGGAGCAGGACATTTCTGTGCGGCCAGTTCGTCCCGCGCCGAAATGTCCTGCTCCGTTCAAATGCTCCCAATAAAGGTTCCCGGAGGCCTTTTTTTTTTTTTTTTTTACAAAACTGAAGAAGCTTTATGTGGAAAGGGGCACAACCTAAGATTTCATATAGAGTCTTGATCCTTCCGAAGGATAAAGGGGGATGGGTTTCGCTGACTTCAAGGCATATTTTAAGGCTTCTACTAAGAATTTGTGCAGCGTCTCGGAGAGAAAATACTTTTATGCCCGATGTGTACCGCAGTAGTTTCAGGTAAGACAGGTGTGTAATACTGATACACCCATATGAATGCAGTTGCCGAATGATAAAATCCATTGAGGAACATGGCAAAACACACAATCGGGGTGCGGTGACGAGCGGCTTTCAAGAAATGATTAAATCTCTCCAATTTTGATTTTATAGCATCTTTTTTCATTGCTGTGGCCCTGAAGACAGTGGTACCCTTATTATACCACTGGAACCGGCAGGCCAGTTCGGGACTCTGTGTTAATTGATGGAATTGACCAATTCGGTAGGTGACACAGGTCCTTGCAGGAATAAATAAGTAATTTCTCCTGCTTTGTTTATATAATAACTTTTGGTACATTCTCCTCTAGAATGTTGTGTACGGTCAAATAAGAAGAAATCTTTTCGACCTACCAGTGAGAGATTTTTTAACTGAATTTTCATTTGAATAATTATTTTGGTGCTGTATTAATAGCACTGTTTTTTTAGTCGCTAGAGCAGAGAAGAAGAATAAAGGAAACAATGTTGACTTGCAATAGCATCCACACAATAAGTAGTGTGTTTTTAGCAATGGTAGTAGTGATTGGATTACCCTAGAGATGGGGCCAGTCTCTTTTACTGTCCCCTCACCCTAAATAAGCGGCACATGAGCGCATCCTAGGGATAGTCCGAAGGAAATGTTGGATGGCAAGTAAGGGTTATACGTTTGATAACGTTAAATTGAAAACAAATATACCAACATATCTGATGATTTTTTTGTGTGATCATATTTTAAGGCTTCCCATTTGAGAGTCATGGCGTGGAGCACCTTAGCCCAGAAGCGACCAAACAATGAGTGGCCCTAGAAAATACAGTGCTGTACCTGGTGTCCCTGGGAGACTGGCTGTGGATCCCAATGAATAGGTTATCCAACAGAGTTCAACACAACCCGGTACTCGCAGTGCTCTGGGACCTGTGGAGAGACGACAGTGAGAATAGGTGGCTATCTACCTGGCCATCTCCTTTAAGCAGCGTTTGGGCCCTCCTCTTAGGCATTTGTTAGTGGAACCAGACAGTTTCCAATTATGGTACGAAGAGGGTCTAGATAAAGCGGACCGACTCTGGTTTGAAGATAGATTTCTGTTGATTGCCCAGTTGGAGGACATCCTGAAAATCAAACCTCTCTTGATCTTTTTATGTTTGCAACTGAAGGGAGTTCTCTCAGACAGGAGTTGGGAGGCAATCTGAGCTGGGAACTCACCCATTTCGAGGCTCTACTAGTTAGGAGAGGATACAACAGGGGTTGTATATCCCAGATTTATAGGGCTCTGCTGTTGGCTGAGCCCCAAGATGGCATGCGAGTTAGAGCCCAATGAGAAACAGACTCAGAATTAACAGTCGATGACCGGTTGTACAATATCAACTCCAAGCTACATAATTGCAATACCCCTGGCCAGCCTTGCTAAAATGTTCCCTGGGAACAACCCACTATGCTGGACAGGATGCAGGGAGGAGGGCACCCACTGGCATATGTAGTCATCCTGTCGACATATATAGGTTTATTGGAGGGAGGGTCTGTCGTGGTACAGGACTTGGCATTGATAGAACAATGACATTCTATTTGGCATAAGTAAGGAGGGCGAGTGTTCCAAAGGTTTAGATCACATGGTGCAAAATCTATTACTCACAGCTAGAGTGAACATTACTAGAGGTCGGAAGCACTCGGCCTCTCCCTCAAAACAAGAGTGGTTCAACACAGCAAGGAACCTATGCTTGATGGAATTCCTGACCCATTTGCTAAATAAAACAGGGAGGAACATCCAGATTGAGTGTTATCCGTTTGTGGTGTGATATATGTCTATTGAGGAGAGCACAGATGGAGAAACACAGACGATGGGGGTAGCGTGAGTAGTCTATTTATTTAGAAAGGGCTATTCAAAAGATGTTGACACCTTTGGAATAAACGGGAGTGGACAATGGGTGGTGGGAATATGAGGTCAAAGACCTATGCAGTTCGGTAGGGCGAGGGATGTGTGGGGGGGGCTTGTGACCAAACATGTTAGGATTTCATTATGTATTAGAACAAACACTTATTGATCCCAGTGATGTTGTGAATTGGGCTGTTTCTTGTTTAAGCAACTTGGTTGAAATACACATGAAAATATATTTGCAAAAAAAAATAAATGTTTATCTCTCTTGATCAGTGTTCCGTTGGGGATACAAATATGCACCAAGAGCTTCATTGAGTCCCTCATAAGAATGAGTCTGTTCAGGTGGCAAAGTGGGGGTCAGATCTTCGACTTCATCCCCCACGAGTTTGATTAGGAGTCACCTGGCAAATTTGTCAGAGGAGCTTTCGTGGTACGGCTCTAGGTAGTTCTCAAATCTTCTACCAGTGCTCCCATAGTGGACCAGAGGCGAGCTGATTCGTCATGTCGAGTGGGGTAGGACGGAATGCTGCGGCGCCAGCGGACTCTGCATTAGGGGCTTCCGTGTCAGATATAGCGAATACTGGCTGTGAGAAGGTGTTGATCTTAATGAGTTCGGAGTTTTTGTTGTTGCACCTCACTGATGATCTCATGGCACCTGCTATCTTTTAGCCAGCAGATGTGTTTTTGATATACTTTCTCTGTTGCATGTATCTATATATGTATTTACGTAACGGAAAAATAAAGAAAAAAAAAATATATGTATTTACGTATAGTCTTTTTTATTTTTTCCCAATTTGAACGCTGGATCTACCTTGATCCCATCTTCGTCACCATTATGTAGATTCGCCCTGTGGAAGAGCGACGTGTGAGTGCCTTGGCATGAAAGAAATACACAGAGACTAGAGTGAATGCGTAAATCTTTATTTTTCGTCCTCGCACGAACTGCCATGCATGTGCATGCACAGCGCTCCTCCTCCCATTGCCTCACGGCGCGTAGGATGTACAGCATCAGCACGGCCCCATCAGTTTAATCCTGATGATGCTGGACCCTCGGATATCACAATGGCCTACACTTTCAATCTCCAGACTGATCATTAGGGGTGGGATAACTTCTGGTATGTTAAAAACAGAAACTTCACACATGTCTAAAAGATCCAAATTCCATGGGCTTCCACTGCCAGCAATCTGGGAAAGATATATTGTTTATTGAAAGGAACACCACAATGACCCTCCCCCCGCTCATAATTTTCAAGAATTTGGTAATCAAAAGAAATGGCCAATCAATTTTTCTGACCCAGAGATTTGACATATTCTGATTCTAGGTCTCCTGGAAATAACTAATCTGACCACTTACCGGAAGCGGACATAATAATTCATGTTGCTAAAGTCAGGACTGCTTTGGATCCGTCCCAGTTTAAGGATATGGCCTGATGAGTCAGGCCCTGATCTTGACTGCTGGCCTCTTCATCTGGGGTATGTTTTCCTCTGCACTCTGGATCAATGTGTTTAACACAATGGAAGATTCACATTGTCCAACCACATTTTCCCATTTAATTGATACGAATGGTTCCCATCGTCTGTTGATTTTTCGTAACCATCTTATACAGAGTTGCCTTACCGCTTACCAGCTCAGTTAGCCAGACTCTGACCAATATGTTTCAGCGACTTGCAACTGCAGCGTATTCTGTCAATGCTACTTGTGATGAGCCACCCTTTAAGGACCACACTAATGCCATATGAAATGTTAAAGATTTAACTGGATTTACGTACTATGTCTCTGAGGAAATGAGCAGACGGCAGGGGGTAGGAAGGCTGCAGATCCTGTTGCTGGCAAGAAGGTAAGGCGAGATTCAAGCTGCTGCTCAAGTATATGACAATGTAGGAGACGCTGCGAGGTACAAGATGTAGGATCACTGGTGAGAAGACATTTGTATGAGGCACAAGTTATGAAGATGGCAAGAAGCTTCAAGATACGCTGCGGCTGAATTGGTGACACTCAGAGAGAAGCTCTGAGGTAGAGACAGTGAAGTGGTGAGACTCCAAGCGTGATGCTTAGAGACACAAGCCCCTAGAGTACTGCGAGATCCGGTCCAGTGCAAGGATTTCTGCCGCCCTAGGCAAAATGTTAATTTGCCACCCGCCTCGGTACTCTGCCAATATGCCCTGCTACTTCACAGGCATGCAGTGCACCTCACACCTTTTGTGAGTGACCTCCAGCCTTCCTGCATCCCTAATATGTTAAACTTTCTTTTGATAACAGTGTCTGGAATGCCATCGTAGCCACACAAAAAGAGTGCAGCTTTTTTATTTCACACATGGTTTGCCTTTATTAGGCTTAGGTGAATTACTGCTTACTAGTTGTGGTCTTGAAAGCAGTAGACAATAATATGAATTCGTGTTTTTTGTTTTAAAAAATGAGTTGCACATTGTATAACCGTAAAATGGAATTACTCTTTTTTTACCGAACAGCTTTCACACTCAGGCAGAATCAGAATTCACCATATTAAATACAATTGCAAGCGCTTTGAAGCACTTCACCTGTGTATGAGCGCTGCATAAATACACTATAAATAAAAATAGTAAAAAAGAACATTGGGCAAGCATGAAAATCCCATCCCACAAACCCAGACAGTACAGCATGGGCAGCTGGACTGCAAGCTCCCCCTCACAAATAGAACAGGTGGGGAAGGGGTAGATGTGGTTGAAGGCTTTGCTCAGGCGCGAAGAGGTCGAGCACAGGAGCACCACTTCCAGCTGCCTTAACTAGAAATAGAAACAGCATGAGCAACGGCAGTGCACGTTTCCTTCTCATCCAGATGGTAGGGCGTGTGAGTAACAGCATTGGCAGTAGCACTACAACTTCTCTCGAGAACACATAGCAGACACCGCATGAGCCGCAGCACTGCGCCAATTCCACATTAACACAATAAATAGGCGCAGAATTAGCAGGAGGGATGCATGCGTTCCTCACACCTAGAACATGTACATCTAGTGCTCGCTGGTAACCTTATAAAGTGGGCATGAAGGGTCTTCCTGATGGAGCACAAGTGAGAAAGTCCGCACCTACACAGGGGCGTTGAGGGGTTCTCCACCAAGGAATGTATGAACAGAATGTGTTGAAATGGTACATTTTACCCCACCGATTTCAGAAAAATTAGGTAAAAAAACAAATAATTTACAATCCGTTCTGTAGGAGGGCACATTCAATTTTCAGTTGGGCTGGTCCAGAAGGTATCATGTTTTTATCAGAATTGTATTTGAAGGTTCCTATCTCGGGGCTGTTTCTCTATTTTAACGTGCTTTTATTATTAGTTGTGGGCTTTGTACAAGGTCTTGTTGTGTGTAAGCGCCTTCTTTCGGCCTAAACTGCTTTTGTAAACCTGGTGGTGGCTAGGGCTCTGCACGTGCTAGGGCTCTGCACGTGCGCCAGTGCCGGGAGAACTACATCTCCCAGTGGTATTGTAGTCCACAGAAATACAAAATCTCAATTCAGGCACGACAAGCCGGTCTGTGCCTGTCAGTGTAAGCTAAGGGTAGATTCAGATCTCTGATCATCTCTCACTTTCATTTTAATATGTATACGCTTATTACGCTAATATGGGCCTTAAAGAAGTATTACAGGCCATAGAGCAAAGTTTGATGCTAATTGTCTCCAGCCTGCATGCAGTCGTAGCGCTCTTTTAACAACTAAGCAACATGTTGTAACAACGCCATTAGAGGCTCAGTCTATGGGACAGGGCTACACTCTTTCACAGGGGGGCGAGGTAACTCTTCCTCCTTCCACTCTGATCAGCCCCAACTCATATGCTAATGCATACAATCCTCAACAGGTGGAGAGAACAATACCTGAAATAGGGTGGGAGGATAAGGATGTGCACAATATCCTTATACATAGAAGCACGGACAACAATGGTATTACGCAGGGAGTAGATTTGATATATGAAGTTGTACCAAAGGCCTTAGTCCTATTGAGCACACATGGGGATGAGACATTAGAACCAGCAAACATTCCAGGAGGTAATTTAAAGTTTGTATTTCTCAATACGAAATCTCTTATTAAACATGCCCTGGAGGTGGCCACTTACATTGGGGAGATCAACATTGACGTATGTGCCCTAACTGAAACTTGGGGTCACAGTGCGGCTAGCGCGATGGTGAGTCTGGCAATTCCTGAAGGCTACAGTATTTTATGTCAGTATAGAGCAGACGGGATAGGTGGTTGTGTTGCAATAATCTTTAGGGAAGTTAAGATTACTGCATTTCAGGACACAGAACTACTACTAGTTAAAATTGACATTAAAGCCGAGACCACTATTAATGTACTTGTATTACATAGAGCTCCAGGCGCGGGGAAGGATTTTCCTACTCTGCTGAGCAATCTTCTACCCCCTCTCCTTAAAAAACCCCATTCCAAATTTATCATAATATGCCACTTTAACTTTTGGTTGGGATGTGAAGAAGACCCCTTAGCAGCAGCTCTGGAGGATCCTTTGTGTATGTTGGTCTTCCAACAACAGATCAGGAGGCCCACACATGACAAGGGATACACCTTGGATTGGGTGGCTTCCCATGAGCTAGACATTATGGAACATGATGTTTTCTCCTGCCCATGGTCAGAACATCATTGTATTCACTTCCAGATCCATAATCCCTCTATGATTAGGAAACTGGTCAATAGGAGGGCACCTACTGTGACTAGAAACTGAAAAGAAATGATGTTGGAGGCTCCAATGCCACTGCTTAAGTTCGCAGCTCACCAAATTTCACTCATAGATGATTTGCAAGATACAACCAATCTACTTTTACGTACATGCCAGGAAACATTGAACATTTTAGCCCCACCTAAGAAAAAATGTATCTCTGACCTGCATAATGGAAACAAATGGTTCAACATGGAACTCCAAAAGTTGAAATCAGCTAAATTGAAACTGTTTTATAAATGGATGAAACACCGGGACCTTCAAAACCTGATACGCCATAGAAGAGCTGCTAAGGATTAAAAGGCTGCTGTTCTACTGGAAAAAAGGGAATTGTTTAATGAGAGAATTTCTAAGGCCGTCTCCGAGAGTAAGGAATTGTTTAAGATCCATAGAGAACAAAAAACTCTCAAGGGGCCAGACAAGGAAATCATATGTAAAGACGACGACTGGTGCAATAAAATACAGGGTGCAATGGTAGGGAAATTAGTGAACATTGAAAGAGGAATTGGGGAGCAGAAGTTGCTGCATAATCAATCATTAGATGGTTTATCAGGGCTTACGCACTTCAACGCAGGTCTGCAGGAGATGTTTAATTTCGCTCTGATTTCTGAAACAGATCTGCGAAAGGTCATCTCGAAACTTAAGAACTCTAGATGTAGTGGTGATCACGGCACTTCAATAATTATTAAAAACCTGTCTGGCCCCAATTTTATCGACTATATGTAAATTTGTAAATAGCTCCTTTGCCAAAAATCTTGTTCCATATAGTATAAAAAAGGCGTGGATTTTACCTCTGCTAAAAAAACGGGTCTATGTCCGTTGACAGCTAACAACTATAGACCAATTTCTAATACTCCCTTCTTGTTAAAGATTCTAGATAGGGTTGCCTATACTCAGATCGCTGAATATATAAATCAATATAAGATTCTGAATAAATATCAGTCTGGATTCAGACAGCACCATGGTACGCAAACTGCTTTACACAGTTTGAAAGTGAAGCTATTAGAGATCATGGATAGGACCCAAGCTTCCTTGATTATGATCTTGGATCTTTCTGCAGCCTTTGAACTGGTGGATCATGCTATACCGACCCCAGGTTGAGGGACGTGGCTAATTTCTCCAGGCATGCAGCACTTTGGATATCCTCATTCCTGAGTAATAGGTAGTGTAGGGTGGTGGACGTAGACGCAGAGTCCAAACCCTTTACTCTAGTATATGGGGTACATCACGGTGCATGCGTCTCCCCTTCACTCTATAATCTCTTCATGATCCCATTCTTTGACACCTTGGAAAGTAATGATATTACTTTCACAAACTACGCAGATAACACGCAATGTGTCATCCCGCTTCCGAAAATACATGAGAAGGATGAGCGGAAAGTCAACCTAGTATATGATAAAATCCAAACTTGGATGCTCCAAAATGGGTTGGCCCTAAACAAAGATAAAACGGGAACTGATGGTGGTTGGTTCACCAAAAAAAATCAAAAAGTTAGGCTCAGCAAATAACAGTTTTTCTATTGCTGGCTGCATTATTGAAGTTCAGAGCAAAGTCAAAACTCTGGGCATTACTTTGGACCGAAACCTGAATATGAGGTCACAGATCAGTGGTTTAGTTTCAGCATGTAGTGCACAAGTTCATTATTCTGAATGATATACCACTTGTATCACACCCTTCTCCTGGAATCCCCCCGGTCAAATTGAACCAGGAATCAGGCTGGTTTGCAAAGGTAAATATTTATTTATGTATTTAAAATTTAATCACAATATGTTTGAATAGATCTACAACATTCACCAATGGAGTGACAGAACACTGAGTAATATCTTTAATACACTAGGAATAGATAATAAACAAAATAAATGCAGCACAGAAAATAATACTTTTGCGTTGGTTCAGATCAGATAGCACTGTGGTTAGCAGTTCCCCCTGCAACACCCCTCAAACGCCAATAGGCAATATAAAGAGATAGGAGGAGAGAGTAGGTATTCAGGAATAGCACAAATCAAACAGAATATCAGTCCTACTTTCCCCCAGCAAACACAAGAGAAAAACGGAATTGACTTTTCAGCTGTCAGACTGGCTTTCAGGATTGACTTTAGAATGGACAGGGCAAAAACACCAAATATGGTCGTCAAAATTGCTGAAATTGTTATACATTCTTAGGGAGCCGCATTGGATAGGCACACAAGCACAAGCAATGATTTGGTCAGCAGAAAACAATTGAAATCTTAAGGTCCAGGTCGGAAGCAGTTAAAAGCTATTTTACACGTGTAAACATTTCTCAAAAATGGAAATTCGTTGCAAACTTTTCAGTGCGCGATATTCGTGATAACTGGAGAATCTATGGATAGGTACAGATGTTAGCTACAAGTAGGATTTGAAATTTCACAAAAACTGAGTGAGTTATGGAGTTTTTAGTGGAGGTCGTTTTTGGAAAATAGGCGCGAGAATGAAAAACAGAAATGCACTTTTGAAAATGACAAATGAGTTTGCTTACACTAGGGGATGACTATGAAGAAGCGAATACCACACAGGGATAACAGTCACTGGATCAGGGTGACCACCTGATAAGGAAACTTGACTTCTTCAGATGAGAAAATGGGCAGCGCAAAGATAGTTCTAACAGGAGAAGATAAGGCAAAGATACTCCTAACAATACTGGTTCTGAATGACAGATAGGATGGTTTGGAAATAGGGACAAGACTATGCAAATATACCATGGGACACAGTTCTTCCTGTTTATACTCACTGGATAAGTTTTTAAATGGGACCGTCAGCTCTGGTCATGGAGTGGGTCTGGTCTAAGAAAGACAGCACTTCAGGCACAGGACTGGATCATCTAGGCCGGTCGCCGGATTGGCACAAGATCTGCTCTCCTAGTCTGTGGGTATTTGGATCAGCTGGATGGCGAGTTCCTCAGGCAAGTCTAGTGGTGGCAAGCCAGAGAATGTCTGGATACTGGTTCAAAAGGCCTTCTCACACGCGACAGAGCTTTACTGAGTGGAGAGAATAAATTTGAGCATTTGGACCTTGCTGGAAATCAATAGTCTATTACTGGCAAGAGATTGGCATTTAGATCTGGAAGAATATTTAAAGCTGGGTGTAGGAAGCTGGATCAGAGTGCTTCGCCGGAATCAGGAAGGTGGCTGGA
The DNA here is from genome assembly GCF_040938575.1 of Ambystoma mexicanum. NCBI lineage: Eukaryota > Metazoa > Chordata > Amphibia > Caudata > Ambystomatidae > Ambystoma > Ambystoma mexicanum. The sequence continues at coordinate 311,500,903 of NC_090935.1, forward strand.
TCAGGAAGTCCTTGTGTGCAGTCAGCTGTCTCTATTTATGCATAAAAAATGACATGACAAAGGGGGTGTATGGGCCGGCTTAGCTAGGCTGGCCCCTGTGCAAGGTGATTGGGTTAGAGTCTACTCTATGCCTTGATAGGAGGAGAGAAACAGAGTGTCATCTTTATGGTGTAATTTCATGATGCTGAGAATCCACCCCTAGCCACTGGAACACACATTCTAATTTTGGCAAAATACATATTTACACATGTGCAACCTCTATAAAAATCACATATACAGATTGCATATTTTATATAGCAGCTATTTCTCAAAACCCTGTAGCTATGGCATCATGTTTCCCCTTTCTACGGAATTTTGCCCTTTTCACTATGAACACACTTTTCAATTTTTATGCAAGTTTCCACTTATGTGCGTGTTTAACATGGGAATGAGTAAATAAAGTTTCACAATTCTAGCGGTAATACATTTTGCGTAAAATTACATATCTTGCCATTCCTTTCCAGAACATGTCACACGGTTTTGCCACCTCTTAAAACGTGCAGCCAAAATTTAGATTCACAACTATGTCTTTGGTATATTTTTCACCATTTTGACTAGCAAGTTATAAGTCTTTTAAAAAGTGTTCTTTGTTAATGTTTAGCAACAGATGGTCGCTTGGCTCCACCCCTTGGTCTCTCCCTGGAGTCCAGGAACACCCCCTCCTTGGGGACTGTTCCTGCCAAGAACCATTTATGATCGCCTTCACACCTCCAGTTTCCTGAGCTGTATCTTGTCATTGTTCCTTTTCCCTCTGTAGCTCAGATTCTGTCCTACCCTGCAATTAACGCCTCCCCGTGAGTTCCTGCTGAGGGAAGGCCTTCCTTCTGTGAGAAAAACCTGCTATTCCAGTTTTGCGGCTTCAGCCAGGTTTAATTTAATTGTTAAATTCTTTTGGCTTTTCCTTAGCACAACACAAACTTGTTGCCTCAAATAAGAGATAGAATTCTCATTCAAGATTTTGAGCCTATGGGATCAAAAACAACTACAATATGGGTTACTATCAGTAACAGGCCTCTTATATTGCAAACATTTGACTTTCAGTTTATAACATGTTAAAGTTTAATCAGGAAGGCCCCTGACAGGGGTCATCACAGATAGCCCTCTGCTGCACAGATTATTTTCACAGATCCACAGGCAGGTCGCTTTTGCTGTGGAGATCTCTTTATGCTCTTAGCCTTTGAGGACCTTGGAAGTTCACAGTGATTCCTTAAACTAAGTGAATTGTAGCACCCAGCGAGAATTTTGAATATTTGGAAGGTGTTCTGTACCAGCATTCTGAAGTTTCAGCAGCAAAGAAAAGGTGATTTAAAGCAATATTGGAGTTTCATTTAGCAAAGCACTGCTTTTTCCTTCTGCACTCCACTTTCAATTGTTGTGGAGCCCAGTGACACATTTCAGTAGTGAGGGCTCTGTTCCACCACTGACAACGTGCGTTGCAGATTGGGCAGCCATCTTTTTGTGCGTTGAAAAGCACGATGTTCAGGGGTTTTGGCACGCATGAGGGTTTTGCGGCCATTTTGCTGTTTCTGGCACCACCATAACAGAGTGATGCAGCATAGCAAAGCAAAAGTGGGTCAATACATCCCACAATATCAAACTGCTTACATCAATTCGGCGTTGTATCTCACAAAAGAACACCGAGACAATTGCTTGCGCTACTATCAGTTAAAATAAATCGATTATTGCTGCAGTCTGCTTATCGGAAGCCCTCAAGCAGAGCTTAACCGCCTTCAGGTGATACAAAACAGTGCTGCAAGGGTGGTCACTCGGCTGAAATGGAGTGACCATATTTTAGAGGCAAGGCCTGCATTGGCTGCCAATAAGGGCCAAAATGCAGTTTTGGCTATTACTGATCACACAAAAATGCTGATTGGAACTCATGCCTTCCCACCTGAGGGATCGGCTGGTGAGGAAACATAATGCGAGAGCTCTAAGATCTAATAATTTAAATGTATTAGCGACTCCTATGTGTAACTCTAATAAAGCTCTTATGGGTAAATTTGCCAATGCCGTCCCTAGAGCTTGGAATGCTCTTCCTGATTATCTTAGAGACATAAAGTCTACTGAAATATTCAAGAAGAAACTTAAAACATTTATTTTCTGTTAGATCTGCCCCCCAGCAACTATCTCTATCGACAAATGTTTCTTTGAAATTATTTGAATGTATTTTTCCCCATAGCATTGGGTGCTGTTCTTTTGTGTGTCTTTGCTGGCGCCCGTAAGCCTTTAGGTCGTTGGAGCATAATACAAATATATATACAATACAATACAATACAATACAAGACTGTCATAATATATGCTAGCTTTTGCCCCAGGTCATGTTGCCGGACCAAAAGAATATTAGGAGACTTGTTCTGTCACTATAATATATTCCACCTTTCCCTCTTCAACCTGCGATGCTGCTAGTGCCTAAAGAATATCATGAGGCCAGTCACAATATAGGCCAGCACGGGCCCCCTTATCATGCTGCTTGTGCTCAGAGAATATTAGGATGACAGTCCCAACAATATATGCCAGTGCTAGCTTGCTTACAATGCCATCTGTGCCCAAAGAGTATCCTGAGGCCAGTCACAATAATGCATGCTTGTTGTGCCCAAAAAATGTCATGAGGCCACCCACAACAAAGTATGCCTCTACTGACCTCCTTATAATGCTGCTTGCGACCAAAGAATATCATGAGGCCAGTCACAACATTGTATGCCAGTGCTGGACCCATTATACTGCTGCTTGTGCCCAAAGAATATTTGAGGTCTGTCATTACAGTTCACATTGAGTTGGTGGACAGAGTTTGTTTTGAAAAAGGTAAACAGAGTGTATTTGGTGGCTCCCTGATGGCAACTGACCTGTGCAAATGGTGTTGCTCTTAAGAGAGATGTGTTGACACATCAACACCACCAGCACAACAACCTCACCATTTTGGTAGGGAGCTCAGTTCAATCAATTTGCATGTTATTGTTGGGATGCATCTCCATAGTTACATGGAACTAACTTATGTTGTTAGAATGTTTGTGTTGAAAGCACTGTGAGCGCCCTCTCAGTTGCCTGTTAGAGATCGTGGAGCAGGGAGCTGGGGGTCACATTGACCAATCCTCGGAGCAATAAAACAAGAACATTGCTTACCTGGCATCTGGTGCATTTCATTTCACTGGCAACAAGCTTTCAACCACTTAGGTGACTCCCGGCCCGTCTCTGCCGCCTGCTGTGCCATTCTGCTGCTCTCTGTGGGGAAGATTGGGACGGCGTCTCTGCCCTTCATTCTGATTGCGGCCCGGCGCCTTACATGTACAGTCTGAGCACATCAAAGGATACCTCAGGGGTAACTTGCTCGCCTTGGAATCAAGATGTCACAGAGAACCACAGGTTCGATCCCCGGGCCCGCGCTTAGAAACCTCTGGGTATTAAGCGCTTTATAAATATGCTATCATATCATATAACGCCTGTGCTATGTGGCTGATGTGCCTTTGCACCGCTGTGGCTTATGCTACACATGCAACTACACTGTAGTGCTTGGCATGTGCACCGGAAGGGCACTGAACAGGAAGATGGAGGTCCTGCTCCCTCTGGTGTACTCTGCGGCCTGGAAGTGTCCGATGGGGGAGGCAGAGAGAAGGAGCGATTAAGTCAGTGCAACATCACTGAATGTGCGAGAGTCAAGTTGATAGAGGTTCCCTTCTCTGATTACGGGAGAAGCTCGGACTTCATGGGCACACTGGAGAGAGCCCTTGGCGCATACTGGAGGGAGAGGTATATTAATTTAACGAGTTGCCGGCTTCAAAAGCAAGAAGAAGGAAGTCTATGTAACACTCTGAAAAGATGAGTGAGCACGGGCGGTCTATCATGGATGTTTTTCTTCTCTTCCTTGTGGTTTGTGTTCTTCTAATTGGATCGTGTTCTTGGTTGCGTTAAAAGGCACTAAAGGGGCTCATAGTGGTGGTGCCTGGTTTCTTAATTTTTTATGTATGGCATCCATTAAATATTAAACGGAACCAGTGGAAAAAAGCTTTCTTACACTACATTGTCCCCTAGTTATGGTTAAAAAGCCAAACAGGGAGCTGAGGCTATGCATAAATGGGTGGTAATGGAGGGGCACCCCCTTCCTAACATGTCAGAAATGTTGGCAAAGCAAATTATTTTTCAAAGCTAGACATGGCATTCGCACACCAACAGATTTGAATTGGATGAAATGTCTGGGCATTTGATGGCTTTCATGCCGCCTGTAGGAATTATTCAATTCCGTAGAATGCCATTTGGTCTAGTATCAACCTCATTAGTGTTTCAGAAGATGATGAACATGTTCTTTAAAGGTATGGGAGGAGTGCACTGTTTCCAAGATTATGTGTTGGTATTTATTTATGTTTATTTATTTTACATTTTTAAAGCGCTCACACAGCCCACAGGCATCGAGGCGCTGTTACAGGAATTGTTTGCTTTTTGGATGCGTAATTGTTTTTTTTTGTCTTAGTTGCGTATTTATAACGCGCTTAAACACCCAGAGGTTTCTAAGCGTGGACCCGGGGATCGAACCTGTGTTGCTTCGTGTCGTCTTCCTTCCAAGGCGCGCACGTTGCCGCTGAGCTATCCTCCCGAGACAATATGTGGGAAGACTTTGGAGCAGCATGCGAAGACCCTAGGATGGGTACTATAGATATTTAAACGTAGAGGTATAACTCTAAGAGAAGAGAAATGTGAATTTAGGAAGAGTGCTGTGGAGTACCATGAGATCTCTGTGTTGGGATTAACACTCAAAGTCGATATGGTCAATGCTATACAGAAAGTTCTATCTCCAAAAGGTAAGGGGGAGTTAAGATCTTTTCTCGGAATTATTGAATTTTACCAAAAATGTGTACACAACCTTGCAGACAGGGTAGTGAGAATGAGGAGGCTGCATAAAAAAGGAGAGAAGTTTGTCTGTCTCACCTTTAGTAGAAGATGCAGATTTTTTACTGGAGGTCTTGGCTCTTTCTTTCTTGTAATCCTCAGAATCAGAATTGTCAGCCTCTTCTCTACTGAACTTAGATTTTCCTTTCTTTGGTTTACACTTGTCTCAAAGTCGATCCTGGAAGAGGTAAGGCCTATCCTGACCTGCCGCCAATAACCCGGATAATGTGGCCACCCATAGGACACTGGGGCGGTCAGGTAGGATGTGCCCCAAAAATGCGAGGGAAAAGCCATAATACATAAAAATCCTCTTAGAAGAGCCGTTGGAATTATGCTGAACTTTGGTGATGATTTAGGCACTTGGCAAGTAGCAAAAGCAGGATTAGGTAGAAATAAGGCTACAGCACTAACTCCAGAGCGGCAGAGAGGCACAGCAGGGAGCTCTAGAAACAACAGCAGTCTTGAGAAGCCCACCAGAACAATGTGGATTGGGATAAATACAGAAGACAATGCAGCAGGGAGATAGCCAATGCAAAACCATGGGAGGCACGGAGGACTGAAGAAGCGAAAGTAATATGGGAGAAGACCAAATGGGAGCCAGCAGAACCGAAGGTGGGGGAAATTGCAGCAGCGAAAACAGGAGGATACCGTAAGGACGGCAACTAGCGTCTTACCCAGCACAGGAGCGAAGAGTGTTGCAATGCACAGAACGCACTGATCTGCCAGAATATGAATGAATGCTGCGATGCGAGTGGCCATCATGGATGTTAACTACACCGCTGAAACAGCTATTCGAGGAACGTGACGGAAAGCTTGCGGTTCCTGTGTGAAACACGGTGCAATGAAGCGGCTGATTCCCCTTTTACCGCGATGCCACAGCGAACAACGGGTGGCTGTGACAGTCTGGGATGGAGAGTGTGAAAAGAAATTTTTGGGAATTAAAAGTGAGATTGACATGGCAAAACCGCTTGGACGGTTTGACATAAATAAAAGATGTGTTATCTCAGTTAATGCTAGTGATACAGGTGTTGGAGCAGTGTTGTATCAGAAGGGTGGTGATAGTAAGGAAAGTGTCATCACTCACGCCTCGTGGATGTTCCGAGATGCAGAAAGGAATTATTCTGTATAAGAGAAAGTGGGCATGGCATGCCACTGGGCTGTTGAAGAGTTCAAAACTTTGTGTGGGGAGCAGAGTTTATCACTAGTTTTGATCATAAACCATTGAAAGTAATATTTGAGAAGAAAGGCTTCGATAAAGTTTCCAGGAGAGTTTTTGGGTGGGTGGCTAGGATTCAGGACCACACATTCTCCATGAAGGTCATACCAGGAAGGGACAACATGTACTTGGCGGACCACCTGTCGAGAATGGGTGGTGTGGAAGAGGATGGTCAGGCGGGGATTACGGATATGGTTTATGTTATCCATGACGGGATAGTGTCCAGAGAGATGAGAAAGGCTGCGAGGCAGGAGCCTGTGATGAGTTGGGTTGTTAAATTTGTGAATCAAGGATGGTCAGAGAAAAGATTATTAATTGAAAAGGAGAAGGCATAATGGGAGGTTCATGTTGAAATAAGTGAAAAATGAGGAATATTGTACCGATGGGACCGTGCGGTTGTGCCAAGTCGGTGCAAAGGAAATTGGTTGACATTGCCCATGAAGGGCATAAAGGGGTCATGAAAACCAAAGCAGTGTTGAGAAGTGAATATTGGTGGGCAGGTTTGTTTTTTTCCCCCAAACTTTATTTCTTATTTTCAACAAGAAAGAAACATATCAAATACAAAGCAAATGTTACTAGGCCAGCAGGCTATCATCCGGGTAACAACATAAACCTGAATCAAAGAATACAATAAACAATAACCTCGAAATACATATTAACCCCAACACATTTAAAAACGTAGCCATGAGCAGTGGCCTGACATTCCCAAACATAACAGACAAGACAAAAAAAGAGAACATAACACAAGCACCCTCCCCCCAAAACGTATCCATTAGACGTGATGCAAACCCATTCTATTACACAATTCCGATTAAGATGGTTTACCCATAAAAATCATTGAAATTCACCCATTGTTCATCATAACGTGCTTCTTTGCATTGCTTGTAAAACATAGTCTTCTCATATTTAGATAGAACTTGCACATCTAAAATCCAATCCTCTACTGTTGGTTTCTTTCTTGTCTTCCAGACCTTTAATATCTGCTTAGTAGCTACTAGCAGAACTTTCGCAATCCAACACGATATTACCCAATCATATTTGCAACCATTCCTTGGTAATTGCAAAATGATTGCTAATGGATTCCGTGGATAGGTGATGCCCCAAACCTGGTCAATCCTATCAACCACATCTCTCCAGAAATGTGTCACTCTTTCACAACTCCACAACATATGAAGCAAACTACCCCTCTCTTTCCCACAACCCCAACAACTGTCACCATCCACCATTCCTAAAGCATACATACGGGCCGGGGTCCAATAGGTTCTACTCAATATTCTCTGATGAGAAGAACACAGTTGTAAATCTGCTTTAGCTTTAACTGAAAGGTGGGCAGGTTTTGACTGTGAAATTGAGAAGTGCGTAGGAGAGTATATGGAGTGCGAGAAGTTTGGGAAGGGGTAGTGGGGCACCCTCAACCTGTGTTGAAGATGGATGTTTTGGAGAGGGTGAGGATTGATTTGGCCATTGATGTGTTGGGTCCAGTTGATCTTGGTGTAGGACATGGAAAATTAAATCTGGTTATGATGGATTTGCTGTCCCGATGGCCGGAGTATAACATTGTGTGTGAAGCTACTGGTGATACGGTTGTGTAGTTTTTGCAGGATGTGTTTGAGGGAGGTTTGCCCAACTCCCTTCTGACAGACAATGGTAGGCAGTTTGTTGGGGGTTGTTTCGAGGAGAAGCTGGAGTTGTGTGGGAGAAAGCACAAAAAGACCCAGAGGTTTATCACCCAGAGGGGAATGGGGCAGTGGAAAGGATGAATAGATGCATAATGGAGGCCGCGTGAATGGCTGGTGTGTGTGGTAAGGATAAAAAGGTTGCAGTGAGAGAGAGGTTGTATGTGCTTTACATGGCGCCTCATGCTATAACCGGGGTGAGCCCATTTGAGCTTATATGAGGAAGGAAGGGAAATTCATGGATTGTGAAACCCTGGCTATCGAGATCTCTGGAATCAGATAGCATGGAGGAGGAGTTGAGGAGGAGTTGAGGAAAAGCCTTGATGAAATGAAGGATTTATGGGTGAGGCATGGGAATGACATTTTCTGACATCTTGGTTACACCGTGCATCTGGTCGGACCATTTTCTCATCCAAGCTAAGATCTCACCACCGTCTCCTCCTCCCAAACTTAATACGAACCCATATATTCAAAAAATGTCTCGCAATCTAAAGAATCTAACAGCACCAAACTGAACGACTGTCAACTAAACTTCAATCCATAGACAACTTTGATGATCCCACAAAATTGATGAACCATCTGTCATCCAACATCAAAGAAGTAGTTAACGACGTTGCCCCTCTGAAGATGAAGGCAATTAAGACTGAAACCACAAAGAACACGTGGTTCAATAATGAAATTCTTACAGCTAGACAAGAAAAAAGAGCTCTTGAAAGAGCTTGGAGGAAAGACCCCAACGATAACACCCTAACCAAATACAAAAAATCCATCATCAACTACAAAAAGCTCATTACTGAAGCAAAGGCCACACACTATACCGACAGAATAGTGAATGCTAAATCTAACACTGGGGAGCTATTTAAAATCTTTGCGGAGTTTCAAAATCAGCCTCCTCCCACAAACAATATTATCAAGGATGATAAGTGGTGTCAGGGCATTCATGATGCCTTTCTACTTAAGATTGATTCTCATAAAGAAAAAATCAGTAAAGCCCTTGGTAACGTAGCCATTACACAATCCACTGCTGATACCACTTCACCCAACACCTGTGAAAATACTATCCCTCCATTCTTTTTCACGCACTATACTGAAGAGGAAGTATTCAAAATCATTCAGGACCTCAAAGCCACATCTTGTCCAGCAGATGACTGCCCCACCAGTATTCTTAAGGAGTCTTTAGAGACCCTGGTCCCATGGATTACCAAACTGGTTAACCTCTCCTTTGATGAGGGTCTGGTGCCGGACCTGCTAAAGTCGGCATGGATCACTCCTCTACTGAAAAAAGAAGGCCTTGACCCAGCCAACAATGACAATTACAGACCCATAACTAATGTGCCCTATGTTCTCAAGATACTTGATAAACTGGCCTACTTACAGCTACAGGCCCATGTTGAAAAATACGATATCTTGGGTACCCGTCAGTCGGGATATAGAGCTCGTCATGGAACTGAGACAGCTATGCTTGATCTCAAATCTACACTTGCTAGTATAGCTGACGAAAACCAAGCTGCTCTGCTCATGCTATTGGACCTCTCCGCGGCCTTTGACCTAGTTGATCACAGCTTACTAGTGTCAAGGCTCGGAGAGGTCGCCAATTGCTCTGCAATCGCATCCAAATGGATCGCTTCCTTTCTGGGTCCCAGAATGGTAAGGGTTTGCGTGGGTGATAAACAATTTTCCCCCATCTCTCAGACTTGCCGAGTCCCTCAGGGCTCCTGTCTGTCGCCCCTGCTTTTCAACCTTTATATCCGGCCTCTTCTCGATCTTTTGAACAAACTGGGAGTGCAATATACAAATTACGCCGATGACACTTAGGTTGTTATCCAGTTGAGTGGCTCATACAGCAGTGATTCGGAAACCATTAACCGAATATATAAAGCCATACAAGATTGGACGGCTTGTAATTCTCTTGCCCTTAATGATAAAATGACTGAACTCCTTATTGTGGCCTCTAAAAACACCGGGGCAAAACTTGATCCTAACTACGCCTCTTTCCATATTGCCAATAACACCATCATAGTTCAAAAGAAAGTTAAGACCTTAGGTGTAGTTCTTAAAGATAAAGAACTCTCCATGAAATCCTACATTTCTAGCATAAAATCTAGTTGTGGTGCTATAAACAAGAGAATTAGATATATTCGACCATTCATATCGGAAGAGAACTGTGCTCTATTGTCCACTGCATTGATAAATTCAAGATTGGACTATTGTAACAGCCTCCTGGCGGGCACCACGGCCTCTAATATTCAATCCTTACAAGTGGCACAGAACAATGCCGTGCGTAACATTTTCAATCAGTCACGTCGCACACACATCTCTACTTTTAGGAAAAGACTCCACTGGCTACCCGTAAAACACTGCATAACGCATAAGATGCTTACTACGCCAAACTTATCTGTCATCCCGTATAGGCATCAAACCCAACCTGAGGAACCTTTGCTCTTCTTCGGCGGTCACTCTCAATTATCCCAAATTCAGGACAGCCAAATTTGGAGGCACTACACTGGATGCTCAAGGTCCCCTTTTGTGGAACACACTTCCAGCAGGTATACGGCAGATCCAGAGCTATACCACGTTCAAACGTGCCGTCAAGACTCACTTATTCAACTTGGAATAATTTCCGACTCACTTCTCCTTCTTCCTCTTTGCTTGTTTGTCCTCGTCTTGTTCTTGTTCTGTGTGCGCCCTGAGGCCCATGGGCATTTTGGCGCGTTACAAAAATTAAAATAAATAAATGAGGAGTGGACAGAGAGTGGAGGAAGTACATACAGGAAATTGGGTACGAATTAAGAAGGTTGTGGTCAGAAAAAAAGGGGAGTTACTATATTCAGGAGCTGTACAGGTGACTGATGTGTTGAAGGGAGCTGTGAGAGAGCGAGGAGGACAGATATGGAATTTGGGTAGGGCTGTGGTGATGAAAAGAAGAATTTAATAAATAAAAACATTTTAAAAATGAAGGGACGGAGGTGTATTGGGATGCCTCTCCATAGTTACATGGAACTAACGTATTACGGTTAGGATGTTTCTGCTCAAAGCACTGTGGGCGCTCTGTCAGTTGCCTGTTGGAGATGGTGGAGCAGGGAGCTAGGGGTCACAGTGACGGATCTTAGGAGCTATAAAACAAGAAAATGGCTTTCCTGGTGTCTGGTGCACTTCATTTCCGTTATGTTATGGTACTGGGATTTATACTGTGCTCGGCTTTTATTTGTATGGTCTCGGGGCAATCTGACAAGTCTGAAACAGAGGGTCTGGCTTAGGTCTATGGTGAGAAACGAGAACATGAAAGATAGATTTTCTGTTGTCCTGGTGCATGAAGATCGAAAATACTCTGAGCTCTGCATGTGCGTCCGTTTACAGGTGTTCTGTGCCAAGAGCACAGAAACTTATCTGAAGAGCAGCCCTGTGTGCCCATGGTGTAGGATGCATTGACCATGGCTGTTGTATAGATATGGTTTTAGAGATAAAGTGTTTGATGTTGGATGTCTGTTGGGAGTAGTATTCAATTGCCATGTGTCTGTGACTTGACGATATTCACTTTGTGTGATGAAATGTGGAATGTGTGCATGTCAGTGCGGGGAGCAGGCAGAAACTTAGATGGGCAGCTGGATTAAAGGCACAGACAATAAAGCCACATATGGCAGATCTTAAGAGTCTAATTACAAAACTTTACTAACAGATTCATTACGAGTTGGGCAGGGATTGTGGTGGCCAGTAAAATTACCACCAAATTACGGGAGCGCGCACTCACCATCAGTGGAAATGGTAATTAAGCCGGACGAATTACCTCCATAAATCAACTTCAGATGGTAATTCTGCCTGGAATCAGCAGAATTACGTTACCGCCGTCCAACTCCACGCTTTTACCGCCGGCAGATTTACCGCCAGGTGCAAATAGCATTATCGTAGGAACAGGAAACTTGTTAGTGGCCATCTTTACAAATCCAATCCACCCTGAATCTTCCATTTGCTGGTGTCATCCGAAGTCAACAGTTGTGTGAAGTATGTCACAGGAAAAGGGGAAAGGCAAGGTGACGGAGATGAGGGTGCGGAAGCAGAAATTCAGCGAGGGGGAACTGCAGGTCCTGGTGGAAATTCTTTATGGCACCAGACAGTGGAGAACCTCTGGTAAAACGAAAGGCTGCCATCTGGGCCAGCATTCGGAACAAGGTCGTGGAAGTGGGCATTGTCCCAAGAGACAGCGAGGACTGCCTCAAAAGATGGAACGACCTCAAGGCCAGGGTCAGCTGCCTCCTTGTCAACCAGAGGCGTGAGACCTCCACCACAGAGGAAGCACCGTCAAAGCACTCGTTCTGACCCCAGGGGAGGAAAACGACAGCAGCATCCTCCACATCGAAGGTATAGAAGGTGCTGGCAGTGCCAAAATGGGAGCAAGCAGCACAGGAGATTCTGGTGAGCCTTTACGTTCTGTGAAGAGCCAGGAATGAGAGTCGGGCACAAGGGGTTCATAGTTTTGGTCAACGACTTTTAGTAAAATATAAAGGGGTTGGGAAAGGCCTCTATCTCCCTGCTCTAGAGGTGTTTTGTTACCTAAAACCAAAACTGAGGATCTGTCAGTGCTCAGAATGTCCAGAATAAAGCATCCTGTGTCAAAAGTACTATTCAGGCCCTCACGTTCTAATAAAATAACTAAGGTGAAAGGGGATAATGTCTTTGACCTTTAGTGGTGGATGCATGTTAAAAAAGCAAATAAGTCCCTTTAACACAAACATTCCAAAAGGTTAGAGCTTCTAGTTCCCGAGGGTGGTTACCTTCCTCCGGATTTCTCGTCTTCCTTATTTGTCTTTAGGAATTTCAGTACCTTGAATCACTCTTGTTCAATAATACCACTAGAACAAAATTACTTGATTTCAGTCTTCGTCTTGTTAGGACACCCGTGTAGCCTTTTTCTGATGTACTTTTCTCAGGACTTCTTGGCTTGTCTTTCTCTTAGACACTGTTCATCTTCTTGACTATGCCTGGTTTACCTTCCACATACACATGCTCATAACATGTATCTACCTGGTACGCCCTGGTGTCCCCGCTTCCCTTAAGAGGACTCACCGGTTCTTCGTGACATTCTCTGGTTTTCCCGCTGTAAGCCTGCAATGTTTGTTTGGCTTCTTCTCCTTGTTCGCTGCATTGGCTTCTTGGCTTCCCTTGCGGCTCCCGCTGGACACTGTTCATCTTCTTGACTATGCCTGGTTTACCTTCCACATACACATGCTCATAACATGTATCTACCTGGTACGCCCTGGTGTCCCCGCTTCCCTTAAGAGGACTCACCGGTTCTTCGTGACATTCTCTGGTTTTCCCGCTGTAAGCCTGCAATGTTTGTTTGGCTTCTTCTCCTTGTTCGCTGCATTGGCTTCTTGGCTTCCCTTGCGGCTCCCGCTGGGCTTCTCGTGGCGTCTGCGTCTCTGCACGGTGGAGGCTTCCTGGTAACACCTGCGAACGCCCAGATGTCTTCCGATTGATTCTGGTACCCCTGAAGTGTGTTCTTGCTTGTGGACAGCTCTACTTGTTAACATATATGCCTATATACATAACTGTTATGCTCACCTGATTCCCACGGGGGCGTCGATCAGGACTGGCCTGCTGTTGCTTCCACCAGAGTAACACGTACAGCCGAGATGACAGACTGGACAGACCCACTTAGCTTCGTTTGTTTGGCTCGTACGAATATATTTCTGCAATGGAGAAAGGGAATTAACCTCCCGTAATCTGAGCGTTAAACCGCCTTCCCACTCCCCTTGTCTGCCCACAGAACACTCCTGAAGTCACCTCTTAATCTCACCTGAAGATTTGGAAAGATGAGCTCTCCATCCTGCGTTGAGCGCAGGGGCGCGTAGACGACCAGTTACTTCACTGGCGTGGAGGAATTGGTGAGTTCCAGTATTGACTCTAAAGTCCAATTGTTCGTAAGAGTTCAAAAGTCTGATCTTCACTCTGCCAGATTCTTTGCAGGTTGCAGATTTAAATCACTAGAAGAGTTCCAAGTGGCAATTGGTAAGATCCTGGTAAGTCTATTGTGGTTCTTCCCTTTGGGGCCGGGGTACAGCGATGATGCAGAATTAACTGCGCCGACCCGAAATTAGGTGAGTACCCCCCTGTGGTAAATCAGGTAAGTCTTTGGGGTTAGGTTGTATTGTCCTTGTTTTCCCCTTGGGGGCCGGGGTGCGGCGGAGATGCAGAATTGACTGCGCCGACCCGCGATGAGGTGAGTACCCCCCTGTGGTAATCAGGTAAGTCTTTGGGGGTAGGTTGTATTGTCCTTGTTTTTCCCCTTAGGGGCCGAGGTGCGGCGGTGATGCAGAATTGACTGCGCCGACCCGAGATGAGGTGACTACCCCCCTATGGTAATCAGGTAAGTCTTTGGGGGTGGTTTGTATTGCCCTTGCTCACCTATTTGTTCTTGTCTCCCCCAGGTGTTGAAGAATGGCCTGGAAATGCTGGGTTTGCGATGGAGTAAAGGAATGCAGCCCCGGATGGTGAGTGGAGCGCGGCGCTGCGAGGTGCGTGGCAATGCACCTGTGAAGGCTTCTCTCTTCCAGATCGACGATGTGCTGGATCAAGGATTCAGGTAAGGGGTTTGTTCTGACCTCTTCTCCTTTTCTTGTTCCAGGTGTTCCAGGGCTGAAGCGGGCGTGGCTGAAGACTGGAGCTGCTGAAGACACGGTGAGCGTTACGCTGCAGCAAGCAGAGTAACGCGAAGCACGTGTGGCTGACCGGGTGTGGCTTAAATAGCCTTGGAAGAAGTTCCAGGTAAGTATTCTTCCACAGCCCCACCCGAGAGGAAAGAAGTCCCTGAGGTAAAATAGTCCCTCTAAGCCTCATTTGGCTTGTGGCTTCGTGCAGCATGGTCTGCATCAGGTAGGTTTTCTGTAATGAGCCTGGCGCCCATGGCCAGGACTGACTTTGACTGTAGCCAAATAGCCCCTAACTGGGGTTTTTGGGCATGCTTCAAGTGGCATGATGCCTGCTTCCGGGGTTGCTGGGCCTGGTCTGGCTTTCCGGGGGCAGGCATCGTGACAATAACTAAGGTACTTATCGGTCCTCAGGAAGTCTTCAAATGAACAAGTTTGCTGTCCAAACAACTAATTCTAACCGACCTTACCAGTATTCTAACAAAATAAGGTTAGGCAAATGTCTCCCTTCTCCTGATTGTCTTTTCTTGCAATGTTTCTCATTTGCTTCACACTTTTTATTAGTAAGCTAACTTTAAATAGTCTCTTGTCACCTGCTGTATGAGTTTGTGTAACTTGTTCTTTGGGTTTTCCCTCCTTGTTAGGGATTTTCTTTAGGGAATCCCTGTGAACTTTCTGTCTTATCCTTTGCTCCACACTGATATTCCTTTGGTACTCCCGTAGCATATATTTGCGTAGATGGGATATGCCTTCTTAGTAGTTAATCTTCCCCCCTTTACTGGATTGGGTAGTATTGTATATATCTTCCCGTATGGGATTCACTTGTCGTCACTGTGATTCCCTTTCTCACAATATTAACGTTCTGTTTCATCAACGCTACTGTTTCGTCAATTTCACTGTTATAAGTTTCTATTATTACATAACGATTCCCCGGTGGCCTCTTGGGTCTCCCATTCTCCCCTTTACCTCGGAATTTGCAGGGAAACGTCTCAGGGACCTCATCTCACTTGGGTTCTCTTTGGGTGTTCCAGGTCTTTGCTTTCTCATTTTCTTTGGTGTCTCGCTCTTAGTCCTCTGCCTCTGTGTGGACATGTACCACTGCAGTTAAGGGGGCAGTTTTCTGATTGTTCAGTGTAGTGGTTTCAGCATCGTTGGATGGGCAACCTGCCCACCACGAAGTTGTTGTGCTCACACCACCCATTGGCCTTAGGCTCCCATCTCCTCTGCTTCTCTCTCCGTACCAACGCTGGACTTCCAGAATTTTAATTTCACTCAGAGCAATGCTGAATGTCGTGGGCTCTGCGGCTCTCCTTGGTTCCACCTCTCTCAGATGTGTTCCTGTCAGGGGGCTTCCCTGCTGACGTACGCGTCTCTCTGCTTCACCGCGACTTTCCTGTGTGTACTCGGCCTCTAGTAATCTTGTCTCAGTTAAATGAAGGTCTCCTTTTAAAGAGACAGATCTCCTTTTGTGTTTGTAAGAGGGTGTTTTAGTTCTGTCTTCAGCCAGGTCTCTGAATTTCATATTGTTCTTCACATCGGATAGTGCCATGTATGCCAAAGTGGGGAATGCGTTAGGGAGTTTCTTGCAGGAACGGGAGTCCTTATCCCCAAAAGGGGAGTCAGTGAAGTCCCACTTGCCCAGATCCCTAGGGAGGGTCTTGTGAAGCAGGCTCACCTCCCTATGCTCAAAGGGGGGGGGCTTCCCCCTGGTGAGAATGGACATATTTCCTTGATTCGTCGCACCACACTGATATTATATGTCCAGGTATTGGCACAATTTAGCAGCTGCTCCCGTTATTGGCCAGTTAATACCACTAGGGCAGTGCATGGCAAATGCCTACAAAAATGCCACAACTGTTAGCATTGCCATTACTTGCGTTAAGTATAAACTGCTGCTGTCCCACCTGCATTTCTATCCTTCAAACAGGGAAAGAAATGCTTTTTCCTTTATTCACATTTATCAGTGACAGGCCATTAGCAGCCCATTACTGTGAAATGCACTTGGAGCATGTAATTCATTAGTGTGGTGAGCATGCAGAATGTTGTAGACACCCGTCTAGATTATAATGACCACACTAGTTGGATTTTCTATAAGGGTGCTGAGGTTTTGATCCTCCTTATGCCTCTTCCTGCAAAATTAAAGGAATATGTCATTATCTTGGCCGATATTTAAATGAAAATGGTAATATGCTAATTTGGAGATGGGTGGAGTTAGGCAGTGTAATATTCGTTACATATGACACAGCACTCCAAATACTTTATTCAAGATGTCAGGATGGTTGGTGTGGTGTTAAGTGTCCTCTCAAACACTGTTTCTTCTTGGTTAAAAGTGGAACCAACATTTTCTGGTAGTTCAAATGAAAGACTACGATGCTCAAAGCAAATATTTCAGGGTCAAACAAAATGTGTCTGGGGTTCAACAAAAGTCTCAGAGTTTAGTCAAAAGTCTCTGTGTCTCAAACAAAAAGGAAAGGTCCCATTGAAAAAGAGGGGTTCACGTTGCTTGTGCTGAATTTGTGACTGGGGAGCGAAGTTGGTGCAATGTTTCAATTTTTATTTATCTAGCGTAGTTTACTTTAAGTGTTACTTTGTGTTTGAGTTCATACATTTAGATTTGCAAGTGCGCAGCAAGATAAAATGTAACAATCCCCAATTAAATATATGTTTATGGCATGCCATGATGTGCCTAGAGGCTGGGCAATGAGAAAGTTCATAATGCACATGCGAGGAGGGGGATTTGTCATGAAGAAAGCATGTAGTGATATACATACATGGGGAATCTACAAATCGATATGCAGTGTGCTCTTTTCGTAAATTGGTTTAACTCTGCAGTTAGGGTTTGCAAAGTGAATTCTGAGTAACTGGGAAAAACTGGTTTTGCAGGGTTTGGAGGCCGAACGGAAGGTAATGAGTAACCATTAAGCAGATGGTCAGCCAACAGGCCAGGCCTCGGTTTTTATGGCTTGGCAGTATCACAGAAGGAAGATACAATCTTTAAGTGCATGGGAGCTTGTTATTTATTGTTCAGGGTGGATACGGCCATTTGCTTTTTGACCAGCAATAAATCTGGGCTGAAGGGACGCCTGAGGCCAGAGTTGATCGATACTTCATGGGTTTCGATTGTTTCCTCATGATGACGGAGGCCATGAGTGTTGAATTGGTAGTCATTTAGATTAGAGTGTTACGAAGACACCAGCAAGTCGGGGTGGGTGAGATGCTTATCGCCAGTTCAAAGGGACACTGTTTATTCTTCCCCTGCCCATGTTTTTGAAGTACTCTTGCAAACCATGTCCAATTACGTCCAGGGTTAGGAGCTCTCAGGGAAGCTGGGAATTGTAATGAATTATGTGTATATGTGAATGTGTAACTGTGATGATGTTATGACCTACGATGGACAAACCCTAAAAGGGGGTGTGTTGTACACATGAGCTTTGTACAGGTTTTGACCAATCATATGTGTGGGGTGGTTTGTGATAAAATATATAAAATGTAAATAATGTGTCAACTTGTGTGGTTCAGGGAGACTCGGGTTAGTTTGACTCTATAGAATCATCTAGCTCCTCCCGGCTGATTGTACAATTGATTGATTGATTTATTTATAGAGCGCTTTACACCAAGACGATGTAAAGTGGAACAACATAATACAAGATAACAACAACAAAATAACAGTGGGAGCAATTACATCATGAATCATTTGACAAAACAGTGCAAAAAGCAATTAACTGAAGGGGGAAAAGGGGAGTGGGATTGGGTGTGGAGGGGGGAGGGAGTGGATTGGATGAGGCAAAATGGAAGGGATAGAGGGGAGGAGCAGGAGGGGGGAGAATTCAGATGAAGGGTGGAGGGGGAGAAGGGAGGGCAGAGGGGGAGTTTTCAAGGAGGAGAATAGAGGAGGAGGGATTTAAGGGAAGTGCGAAATGAGGTGAAGGTCGTGGTAGAGCAGATTGTGAGAGGGAGTGAGTTCCAGTGCAGAGGTGCAATGAGTTGGAAGGAGCGGAAATGGAAGGAAGCGCAGGGGGATGGAGGTACAGTGAGAAGGAAATGGTCAGCGGAACGAAGGGAACGAGAGGGAGTGTAGAAGGAGAGAAGGGAGGAGAGGTACGGAGGAGCAAGACCATGGAGGGATTTGAAGACAAGGCAGAGAAAGTGAAATTTTAGCTGTAAGTGGAATGGTAGCCAGCCCAGGTAAGAGAGTTTACCTGTACATAATGCTATAAACTTGCATTATGTACAAACATGCACTCACTTCTTAAGTGGTGGGCCTGCTTTAGGTTAAGGTGATTAGAGGCCCATATGCACATTTTCAACTCTTCCTCGGTCAGATCATTTGTTTCTTGTACTCGTCTCTTGAGAGACCTTCTTGCTGGGATCTCAGACCCTTTGTGCACTTGCACTGAAAGCCTTTTAAAAAGCATCAGCAGGAAGCATAGCAGTGTCTTACACAGGAAGCTAGCCACCAGACCTGCTTTATGGGATGGATCTGTTTCTGCTCCCCAACTCAAATGCCTTAGAGTACTGTCTGAAGCACCACCCACCTTGTTCTTGCCTACCTCAATTACGAGTCACCACAGTCTGGTGCCCAATGAGACCTCTTATTCATCTCTTCTCTTATCACCTCCTCGGAACTTCACCACAGGCTTGTACCTCAATCAAACCTTCTGTCACCACCCCCCTTTGCTCAGGGTGCAATTCCCTGTATTCCTTCTTGGTTGTCCTCCACCTCCAAACGTCACTCTTTTAGTATCTGCCTTAGCTATCATTCTAACCTTCTGCCTGACACAGTCTTCTGTCTCTCCTTCTCTCTTCCTAGTCTTCGAGGTTACAGAGTGTGATGGCAGTATATATTCGGCTCATGGTGGTACAGCTTTGGAGTCCTTCAACTGATGCCTGGATGCAATTTTGGCTGTGGATGTATTGAAAGAACACACACAAGAGTCAGTTCCCCTGTACTTGCTTCCTGAACCCAGAACAGCCAGGCTCTACAGACAGGAAGGCTGTGTGGAACCTTGAGCACTCATGAATAAGGGTGGCCTCTGAAAAGTGGTTCCTGTGAGAACAATACCCTGGCCTGGGCTGGCTGAAGGTTTTTGTGGCGTGCTAGGAGCTTGATGAGGATGACTGTTGTGGTGAGAGATGGTCAATATAAATTGCGCTCAGGCTGGGCTCTCCTGGGTGTTATCATCATAATCCATCCTTCTCTACCTGGGCTGCAGTCTGCTTATCCTATCTAGAGAGCAGCAGGATGATCTTGGGTCCAGCTGTTATGTACAGTCAGATTACTAGCTTACATTTGCAGATCTACATTGGGGATTAAGGCACATTTGATGGACTGGGTGCTACTTTACATGCATGTTTTATTTATTTGGGTGTTTGTGCTACAAAGTGCATGTGAGCCTTGTAGAAACCATTGATGTAGAAAATGAACATGAACCTTGTGGAAAGCAGAGGCGTTGCTAGGGGGGTCTGAGGGGGCTATAGCACCGGGTCTTTCGGTTGTAGCCCCGGATAGAAGCTGAGGGGTTACAACCAAAAAGGCTAGCTAGCCCCCAGTCCCGACAGTCCCAAAATTAGCATAGCACCGGATCTTTTCCAGACCTAGCAACACCCCTGGTGGAAAGCATCACATAGAATGTTTGGGTTTTATTTTCATAAATCCCCCCAATTGTGTTATCAACAAATGGCTTTATTCATCAAGGGTAGAGATGGAGCAACTAATTGTGCCCGTTTTTGGGCTACCCAGTCTCTCGGCAGAGTGTGTGAGGCAGTGGTCCTTGTTCTGGACTGGATGAGTTTCTCACATGTGACATTAAACGGTATGAGCTATATGTAGTATTTGCAAGTCATGCTGCAGGGCACAATTAAAATAATGGTATAGTTGATAACCAGAATCTTCAAAATATGGCCTATGTGAGGAGTCAGTAGTGCACCCTGTACTGCTTCTTTATGGTAATGATAGTCAGCAAGTGGCAGAATTCAAGGGAACGAGCGGGAACCTGATGACCCACAAAAAAAATTGGACAATCTTTTATATTTGTAAACTCCTTTCAGTGTTGTATTACCAAGGGGTACAACGTCCTTTTATCGCAGGATGTTTTTTTCGCTGTTTTTTTTACTGACAATATTTTAACGAAAACACCCACCAAATTTTTTAGGGGGGGTTAGAAAATTAAATATATGGGGTGTGGGTGTTTGGGAATAGATAAAACATTAAAGGGAATGGGGGGCTTAGGGGCGACACCCCCCCAAAAATAATTGAAATGACATGGAACCTACCAAGGAAGAGCCACCTCTCTCACAGAATGCACAAGGATCACTATAACTCTCTGGGGTGGTTTTACAGGTGTTTATTGAGGTTTTGATGGGCCCTATGGATGCCCTTCTGTCTTGCCTCATAATGAACTTCCTCTCTAGCCCAGATGTCTTTAAACCCCAGGTTAGTGTTACTGAATGTTGACCAGTATTGTCTAAATGCTGGCTTATACTAGAAATTATACTCTAAGGGCTGGCCATATAAACTCCCCAGGGACATCCTAACTGCCCCTACTGCATCCAGTTGTTGGTGATATACTTGAGTGTAGGATGATGCCTTGCACACATTGTGATTCAGGTCTGTCTAATATGCTCACTCACACCTCTCCCTTCTCTACTCTCTCCTCCAATATACTGCATCTTAATCCTCACATCACTCTTCTATCCCTTCAATTTGATACTCCTCCTGTCCTCCACCCTTTCATGAATCTCTCCTCCCTCGCAATAATACTCTGCACCCCTGCTACTCTCCTCCACACTACTACTTGCCTTGTCCACTCTACTAATTCCCTCCTCTACTCCCATATCTGCTCTACTCCTCCCCTCCTCCACTCTACTTCTGTCTTCCTTCACACTACTACTTTCTTACTCCACACTACTACTCCCCTCCTTCACCCTAGTGCTCCCCTCTGCCACACTACCGATCATTCCTTCACTCCACTACTACTTTCTCCTTTCAACTACTACTCCTACATACACACTACTACTTGTCTCACAAGATACTCAAACATCCTCCTTTTCACTCAGCACCATCCTGTTCACTGCCATTCCTTACTCCTCCACAAGCTGCCGCTTCTTCCTGCTCATCTCCTGGTCCTCCTCCATCTTCACCTCTGACCTCATCTGAAAACCCATACTTCCTGTCCCCTGTTCATATAACCTTGTCCCTTCCAGGATTGGGTAACTTTCCTTGGCTAACTTGGCCCGGTCTTCCCCTCACGTGGCAGGTATGTGCAGGAAATAGTTCTCAAAAAGAGGCTAAGCCCCACCCATTTTCTACATTCAGGTTCGCTGCATACTATTGATGGTGGCCGAATAGGGCTGATGTTCAGTGTTAGGCAGAATCACCTGCATGCCCTTCAGGAACACTACAGGTAATTAGGACTACAAGTGTAAGCACAATTTCACCTTTGGTACAAGCCTGTACTACACAGTAAAGTGGTAGCGATGGCTGAGCAGCCAGACTTATCTCAAGTGTTTAAGTGAGCAGTAGAACAAGTTACACAAAGGACCAACCAATACAGTGATTCAAGTAAACACTTACTCAAGGTTTCTTAGTAAAGGAATATACATTTATTACTCAATCATTTAAAAAACATTACACTAGCATAATCAGCTCAATATCACACACTAATACACCACAAGAATCCAACCGGTAAGTAACTAAACAAGTTTAGCTCAGAAATGAAGTGTGAGCAAAATGGCACTTCAGTTACTTAATAAATGAGGGAAAAGTCCAGGTTGTAAGAACAGACAGCCCGAATACATTCATAGGTAGGGCAAAGGGTTTCAGTTAAATACAACCAGCAATTCTTCTCAACAGGCCTGGGCCAAAGTCAATGGTTCAGAGTCTGTTGTATAGGATAGCACAGTTCTGGTATATAATCTTTGCCACAGATTTTTAAAGAATTTGGCTAGGCGAAAGGTTTGACGAATGTTTAGGGAAGGACAAGCATTCGTAGTTGAGGAAAGTTTCACACACTTTCTCGATGGCCGAAAAGATTTCCAGACCGCGTTTGCACTGTACCTTTTTAAATGAAGAAAGCTGTGGCTAAGGCAGTTGTTCCTGGCAGTTTGAGCAGATCTCGCTGTTCCTGTGCTTCAGTCGTGGGGACAAGAAGGAGGACGTCGGGAGGTTCCTGCACTGCCCAGGGAAGAGGCCAAAAGCTGTAGCAAGATGTCAGTTTTAAGATTTGAGTGCCTTAAAGTCCCCCTGATTCCTTCCCTCTAGCTATCCGGTTTTCAACAACACTCTGATGAAATTCGACCAGAATAGGACGGTGTCCAGGTGGCTTGCGAGTTTGTTGTTCCCACCAAACTCAAGGGAAGAAGTTAACCTTGAAGGGCTTCTCTGTCGTCGGAGTTTCAGGCAACTCGGAACTGCAGCAGGGCTTCACCGGTCGTCCAGGAGTTGCAGCAGTCCTCTTCCTTCCTCTCCTCTTCCGTTCTTTCGTTCCACTGGTCGACTCTGCTTTCCAAGTCCCAGAGACCCGCTTTTAAACAGTTTTCCCCCATTCATTCAGCCTGGCTGTCACTCACCCTGCAGGGTGGCTGTCCTTGCCGGGCAGTCAGCCAGCCAATCACACCAGAGTGCATTCAGATCTCCAAGTAGACTAAGCATGGGGAGTTTTGTGGCACTTCCCTCACATCCTGTCCAACCAAGACACTCTGGCACCAGAGAAGGGCTTCAGCACACAAGCCCACCAAAGGGCAGGAACAAAGGGACCAAACCTGGTTTGGTGGGCAGAGTTACACCCAAGAAGGACGTTTCTTAAAAGAAATGGTGAAAAAAGATGACTGAAGTCTGTTTTTACAGATAGGTCTGGGGTGCCATAGTGAAAAACATGGCTACCCCTGATTTTGAGCTACCATTGTTAGCAGACACAAAAAATCACGGTAGTTGTTCAAAACCACTGCCACCAGCCATTTAAAATAAGAAAAGGTAACATTTTACTGGTACAATAGTGTTTTGAATCAGGGGAAGCTAAGCAACCCCTCTAGCACTCTCTAGTAAGATAGGGTGTGCTGGGTTAGTAAATTTAAAGAGACTAGTAACGTCAATTTAACTTTACATGCCCTGGGAGACAGTAGTCAGTGCCATGGCAGGTATTTAAACCTTGGGGGAGTCTGAAAAAGCACCCCTGTGCCACTGCACTGAAGGTGCTGTGTGACACACAGAAAAAGATGATGCCACTGGAGTTGTTTTTAAACTCCATAACCAAAGAACATAAAAGTAAAACACATCCAGAATACGTGGAAGAGTGGGAAGAAAAGGCTCACACTCTTCCCAGGTAAAAAATAAAATCCTAGAAATCCAGCAAAGTTGCTGGGGGTCTCAAAAGGTATGGGAAATTACCACATTTGGAGAATTCTCCCTAACATTCATGTCGATGTGCCTGTATCCATATTTGGCGGGGTCTGTCAGTAGATGAGTCTGAGGAGAGTGTGGATGACTCACCCATAGGTCCTTGGTGTGTGAGGTCGTCTATGGGTCCTTGCTTGCATGCTCCAGTATTCCCTACTGGCCCCGCAAGGCTCCCCTGCTGGCCGCATACTCTTGCCGTTTTGTCTCTGTCTTGCCGCCGGGGCTCCCCAAGGTGGGCGGTACTAGAAGGCTTGCTTGTGACAGTTTCTCATCTTGCTCCATTCTCCTCTCGTGTGTGTTCTGTGAGGTTGATTGTGCCGTGATTAGATGGTTCCTAAAAGAAGAAGCCATATACTGGCAAACATCTAGTAGTTGAAGAAAGGCTAGAGCTATTAGTTATCTTCAAAGGTATTGCCACAAGGGCGGGTAGAAACTGGGGCTCTTTCTGCACTCGCCATCCCCGTCAGCGGTAAGACTGGCTCTAGATTTCTTCCAGGGGATCCTTTAACTCCATGTACCCAGAAGAGGGGCACCTATCCATTCTGACAAGACCAGGATGCTGGCTTTGTCAAAACCTGATGTTATCAAAATTCAAAACAAGTATGTTAGCCATTACATGAATATAACTTGCTTGTGCATCAAACAAACAGCTAAAAACGTTCAGTTCACATTTTCTTCAACAAATGTATCAATAACATACAAATGCGGAAATTACAATCCCCATAGGTTTAGAGTCTTTTGTAGTTAATAATGTTATTGGTCTTTCCACCATGTGACCTTAAATCACCAATAGTCACTGTCCAGCCCTATAAATCCTGTCCACCATGTTATGTAATCCTCTTTCTTTGCTCTTTCTTTGATGCTCGAACAGCCAGTTAAGTACCTTGACATTACTTCTCTGATTTTGATGTATATCGGATTGAAGTTCATATTGAAAGTGATAATTGACTGTTTTAATGCTAGCATATACAGCGCGCAGCGTTAGAAGAACGTGGCGGAACATATCCGCAGGATTGAGGGATAGTGTATCTTTATAACAGAGTGGACTGCGATGGGATGAACGGTTCCGGCGACCGCAATATTACAGATTTAATAAAGGGGGCACTGCAGGCACAGAAGTGCGAGGAGCGCAACATGACTTCTCAGAGTAGTCGCGCTCCTCATTAGCACTTCCGTGACCGATGCGTAGTGCGAAATCCCCAGGGAGACAGACAGAGCGTTCTGCTTACTATATTTGATTTTATATTTGATTTCTCAACGAGCGTGATTTTTCCCCCGGAGGCAAAACACAAGACTGTGTGAGGAATAAAGTTAGCGCGTGTAGCTCGAATCTCAGACACAATGCCACCTAGTGGCCAGAAAAAGCTAACCAATATAAAAGAAGTTAGCAAAGAAATGACAACCGTAAAGCGCTATTTGAAAAGTCATCTGCCCTAATAATACATATTTTGGATGGGTGCAGGCCCAAGATACTTGTTGGTTTTGTCAGACAGTGGCACATCTAATCCCATTCAAGTCCAACGATGTCCAGCTCCAGTGAGGAGGGGCAAACACAAGTGAGCCAAAAAGTATACAGCCAGGTATGGGGCAAATACTACACCACGCCCGGGACAGAGCCTGGGACACCGCTCACAACAGCTGGCAATCATGGAGGACTGGCTAAAGTTCTCCAAAGGTAGAGGGACAAGTGGACAAGGAATGGAAAAAGGGGGAAGAAAGAAAGCCTGCAAGACAGCAAGGCCAAAAAAGTCAATGTCCCCGCCCCCCGCACCTCCCCAGGCTCGCCACTGAAAGGAAAGGGCAAGAGGAAGGCAGGAAGCCAACAGAACAAAGAGCGCAAATGGCAACCCGCAACCGCGGACAGTTCAGAGGCATATGATATGGATGATTGGGGGAGTCAATCAGAGGAAGAAGTTGAGATTATATCCGCAGAAGAAGAGGAAACTAATAGAGCTTCTAAGAAAAAAGAAAGTAGAAGACAAGGAGGAAGAAACTGGGAACTAGTTTGACCCAGACGCCTTGATCCAGCCACGTTCTCAGAATGGGAAAATAGCAGCATACATAAAGAGAAGACTCAGAACCCCATTGGCAAAAGAAGCCCGAAACAAATTGAGGGCGGAGTGCCCAAGACCACATCTGCTGGAAGGCATAGCAGAGACACCATATATTGACGACCGAATGGTCACATTTATGGGGATATAAGGTAAGGACATTAACAAAGGTCTGGACAGGTCCTGGCGATCATGCCAGGACAAAATGTTGGATGTATTTGGGCCCCTAACGAAAATCATGGAGATAACGGACGAAGTGAAAAAATAAAATGAGACAATAGACCTAGATATACTGTCTGGATGGGCCCAGAGAGCGATGTGTTTACTGGGCAATGCTAATAGTGCTATCATGGCAGAGAGAAGGAGATCAATTTTGGTTAAGATCGATCCCAAGCTCAGTGAGCTGGCCATGTTGGAGGCGGCCACATCCATCAAAGGGAAACTCTTGGGAGACATGTTCATAAAAGAACTTACCAAATTTGAAAATTCATACGTGACAATTGATGAAGCCCAGGCTTCCTTAAAAAGAGTATTTGGCAGACAGGTTTTTGGCCAGGCTGGAAGAGACAGGGGTCGCTCTGCCAGCCGCTACACAAGCAACAGGTTCCATACTGACAGAGATCATTGGAAGCAAGATGAAAGGAAGCCTAACCCGTTATTTCCTTCGAGATGAAGGTGAAGAGGGAGAGGGTGGAGACATGCAGAAAATCAACATCAACCTAACTCAGGTGAGAATGAATGCGCAAAAGTCAGAAGCACTAAATCCCACAGTAGGGGGGAGAGTGGCAAAGTTTGTAGAAAAATGGCGAATGATCTCCACAGATGCTTGGGTTTTAGACACCATACAGGGTTT
This sequence comes from Ambystoma mexicanum, assembly GCF_040938575.1. Classification (NCBI taxonomy): domain Eukaryota; kingdom Metazoa; phylum Chordata; class Amphibia; order Caudata; family Ambystomatidae; genus Ambystoma; species Ambystoma mexicanum. Next base: position 311,527,654 of record NC_090935.1, read on the forward strand.
TCACATAGACTGGAAAAGCTGAACTGGGCACTGTATCCCTGAAAAGAGAGCTTGTACGTTTAACCTTGCACATTGAGGTCTGTACTATATCGCTCGAGGGTGAGGTGGGTATTGTATTCCTTAACCAGGGATAGATATTAAGGTTGGATAAGCGGGAGCTAAAAGATGCTCCTCGGTATCCAGCATTAACCAGTGACCTGGGCTACCACTGTGCAGCTAGGAGCTAGTACATAGTGTTATGCAAATCTCACTTCCACATAAGATGCAAACTTATAATTGTGTCCATTATTTATGATTCCTTATTCTTTAAATGTTGTATATTTGTGCCCTAATGTTAATTTATAGATTGTTCCAAACGCACAAAACAAGTTAAATTCACATTCAGCATCAACTAGCCTGGGGAGCCAAAGTAGCTCCTTGTAGCCATTGGCATCAAGTTAACCAGGGTCTTCGGATCTTCATGCAAGAGCTAAATAGCTCCCAGCTCCCCTCAATTTCAAACCATGCTTAACAGAGAGTTGCCTTGGCTAAGGTCAGGCTGTATTTTTGGAAATCCACTAGCCAAATGTCCCTCCTTGGCTATGGTCATCATGGGTTTTTCTCCTTCGTTGCTTCTGGCTTCTGGCCTCTGCCAAGGTATGAGATATGGGTCTCAGCAGTTTGTCTTCCTCCCCTTTTCTGTGTCTAGCTTTTACCAGTGTCTGAGCTACAGCACTCTGTAGGCTCCAATCCTTCGTTGTCAGCTTACTCCCTGTGAGATCCCCTAAGGTATGTCTCTGTTTCTGGGTCGGAACTCATTTTGGTTTGAATGTAGGGTGGGCCCTATATCCCCTCAATATCACATTCTTCTTTGTATTCACTCTGAATGAGGCACAGAGTCAAATTCGTTTCAATCTCTCTTTATTCTGTACTACCACAATTCTCTCTGTTTCTTCTCTTGCTCCTCCTTTTCCTCCCTTTTCCCCAGAGTCTCGCCAGCATCACTTTTATTAAGGAAGTTCTATTCAAGGTAGCCCCACAGTTTTCCCCCAATCTTCCCCCACTTATCACCAAGCTACTCCCTCAGAACATTTTATTTGCATTCTCTTGTGTTTGCAAAGCACCTTATTTCTAGTATCTCCTATCTTCATCTCCTCTCCCTCTTTCTGGCCATTGTGCATACTGTGAGGGGTCAGCAATGCGAGACTCAAGACTTTGTTTAGTATTCTCAAGGTTCAACATTTTATTTTAAACAAAAATAAAGAACAAACCCTAACTAAATTTACTCTACTAGGGGATTACCTACATAGTCTAGGATTTAAGGGAAACCCTCTTAGCATTCACAATACTAAACCTCACACTAAACAATATAAACATTTAAATAAAAATGAAAATAACATAAATGAACGTGACCAAACAACCAGTGTCTTGGATGACTTCTACATGTCCTGGGCAGATCTTGTTCCCCAAGAAGTGTCCCAAAGTCAATTCTTCCAAGGTAAAGAAAAGTCCTGAAAAAGTTCCAAAAAAACAAAAGGTTTACACAAATAAAAATCCATAGGTAGCAGTTCTTCTTTGCTGGATGAAAAGATTTCCAAGTTCCACAAAGAAAACAACAGTCCCAATGGGATTCCTGGATAGCCTCTTTCCATGAAGCGATGAACAAAGTTGAAGACAAAAGTACACTTCTGGTTAACAACTCTTCTGTTTGCAACTTCTGCGGCATCTACTTTATGCAGTTTTGTCAGGATGCTTCTGCTTAGGAATTGCTTTTTCTCCAGCAACTCCCTTGATGAAACTGTGAGCAGGCTCCCTTGCCCCACGGTTGACTTTTGGCTTCTGCTACAGTCAACTACTACTTTATAAGGTTAGGCAACTTCCACAAGATTTCTTCGACCTCTACAGGTTGACAAGGCGCTCTTCTCTTTCATGTGGTAAGGGAGGGCAGCCTCCTTGCCTTCCTTCTGCCTTGTAGCTACTAACCACAGTTATATTTGCTGTACAGTCCCCTTCCCCAGCTTCAATTACACTGTTTCTTCAGTGGTTATCCCGAGCCTTTGTCTCCCCTAATGTTGGAAATCTCTGAGGTAACACAGTTTCAACAACTCTTAAACAATAGTATTCTTAAATGGGCTGTATATTATATAATAGTGTTTGGTCTATTGGCATGGGCTGTACTTGTCCCCTGCTCAGCTTCTACTGCTTTTTTAACTTCTGCTTCATTGTTCGGTATGTTCCAAGAGATCATTTTTCCAATAAAAGGAATTAGGCACGTGCATTTTCGTTTTTACCTTTGAACTGCCACTTCAAAGTTACCCATTCCCACTTTCTGTCAGCTTTTCGCCTCTAAGTTACTCAGGGAAACAATATTTCACGCGCAACTTCTCAAGATGTGAAAACTGTGCTTGTAATGCTTTCGGAAAGTCAATTAAGATTCAGTAGCTTATGGGCAGCATTCTCTGTGTTAACAAGAGCAACGCGACCTCTCGGCATCGAGTTATATTTAACAAAGGTAATTGAAAAGGCTTTTACAACAAGTGCATGTTTCAGCTTTAATATTTTCATTGTGTGTTACATTTCCTGTGTTAATATGACTTCCTAACAAGTTTATCTCACTCAAATATGCATGCGAGTGATAAGAAAGCAGGCTACTGTTACCGGGAAGGTATTTTTGTTGATTTGGAGTACAGAGATTCACTTTCCTGACTCCACAATCACTGCGACTATGGGCTGCTTCTGCTTCCCAGCTTGGTTTCTTCAACTACTGCTGCTGGAGGCGGCAGGCACTCTTGGCATCCACAACCCTCTGCTGCATGGGTGTCTCCAATCCAGCCTCATCAAAGGAGAGACTTCCCCTCTCCAGTTCCCCTCGGCTTGCTACTGCACACAGGCCTTGGGTGGATGCACAACTTCAGCTCTGCATTTGCAGCAATTAGGCGTACCTGGAACGACTGCCTGTTTCTCCCAGTCTCTTCCAATGCTGCCACAGCCAAACAGGGTTTGTGTGCTCGGAGCCTGCAAGTGAAATCTGCCATTCCTCTACTCTGGCATCCCTTCTGTGGTCACACTTCCTTGTGAACTGCCAGCCTTGTGCACTGCTCCTCCTACTTCTGCTACTGCCGACCTTCCAGCTCCCACTCTAGCTTCTTTCTACTGCTCCTCTCTGCAGCAGCCTTTTATGCCCCTCAGGTGAGTTAATTGGTTTCAGGTACAAGCCCTTAGAACTAATGGCCTGACCCTGCCAAGAGATGTTAAGCTTATCTGTCTGACCTAAGCTCCTGTATGCCTTTTTTGTTTTCTTCTTCACAGTACCTCAGGAATTCTTGGACATGTAGTCCTTGGCTGCATCTTTAGAATGACAAAAACCCATTAAAAGGACAGGGTTATAGGGAAAGTTAAAAAGGGGTTCCCGCCCAGTCGTCCTGGTCCGATTTACCCCCCCATGTGATCCTCCCACAGTGCACCAACCCCAGGGCCAGGATCAGAGAGCACCTACCTTCCCCTTGCCACATGAGAAGGGTCCAAGACTAGTTTTCTGGGGAGAATCCCATCGGATTCTCCACAATACTCTCTGTAGTATCCATCTGGTTGTTCATCTTGCCACTCAAACTCACGTGTGTGCCTCTTCTAATGCTCGGCCCATTCCTCATTGACGAGCTGAGGTGGATATTTGCAGGTGGAGCACCCCTTCCCGGCACACGACTTGGAGCGCAATTCGGGCTTGGTCCCTTGTGTGGGAATGACAACCTGCACCTGTAGCACATGCGTTCTGCGCGATCTTGTTGGGGTGCGTATTGACGTTGTGTTCTGTACTTGCTGTATGGTCTTCCTATTGCTCTGTCGTATTTGGCTTGTATATTGGCAATCTTCTTGTTCTCTTTTAGTCTTTCAATCTCCATGGCTTGTACTTCAACCCTTTTTAAGATATGTGCTAACTCTTAGATTTCTTCGAGTGGACGTGTTTTTTTAATAGGTGCCTCTGAAGTATGGACGATGAGAAGTCCTCTATTATCATCAGGCCTATCGCTTCATCGTCCGAGAACTTGGTGAACTCACAGTGTGCTATCTTCTTTTGTAGTTTAATGATGAACTCTACCGATTCATGGGGCAGCATGAATGTATTTGTTGAAAGTATACCTTTCAAAATCTCTGTTCGGTTGCATCACAAGTTTCTTATTGAGGGCGGTGATGGCCTTTTCGTACATTGTTTTCTTGTGTGACGGTATTATCTTCAGTATTCCTTTGACCTCTTTCCCCATCAAGTTAGAAAATATGTCTATAAGCGCTGGTGATTCGCTGTTCCCTATTGCTTTCACAAGATCAGTGAACTCCTCCAGCCACTCTTCCCATTGGGGCCATCTATCTTGTGGCTGAAGTTGAAATGGTTAGAGTCTTCTGGGGAATGCAGCTCTAGGTAGTTTGGCTTACCTCCTCTCTCTAGTCTTACCTTTCAATAGTGGTGATCTCCTGTTGGTTTCCCTGTCTTCTCTTGTTTTTGCCAGTAAGCGCCCTTGGTACCAAGACAGAGAGCTCAGTGCTCCAGTCAAGTGGAGGGTGGTGTGACTTGTACTCAGTATTGACCTCTTTTGTGTCAGCGCGCCCATGGGTCGGCTTCCTTATGTTGGTACGTATTAGGCCCTCCCATGTCAGGAATGCATTGTGCCCACTGCAGTGAGTCTTTCTGTTGCTATTCACTGTGTTTCTCTTGAGGGTAACACTGGAGTCGTGTTCCTGGATGGAACTTTTCTTTTTTTGTATGGTGGGCTCCTCAGGCCAGTCGGGCCCATTGATAGTCTGTCTTGCCGTGTAGGCGGTCCTCCGTTAGGAGGTGAGGAGAGGGACCATAGCTATTCCGTCCTGTCATCTGCAGGAAGTGCAGTGCTGTTTTGTTGCCCGAGTGGTGCACTTTTCACTATTAATGGAGGCGCTCTCTCTCTCTTCTGTTATTGGTCAGCGGATTACTTTGTGGTTTGGGTTCGGCAGACTGCCATCTCGGATGCACTCACTGTCTCCCCTGGTATTATGCAGCATGCAGCCTTCTGGCACAGTGGACTGCTGTGATACTCCACTGCAGCGTACCTCTCACTGACACTGCAGACTGCTGTGTTATCCAGGTGCAGCGGACTGCCGTCTATGTTGCAGGGACTTCTGCTTCTTGCTTAAAAGTCGGACTGATGTGTTATCCAGTTTCGACAGACTGCCATCTATGTTGCAGGGACTTCTGCTTCTTTCCAATACGGCGGGCTGCCGTGGTATTCAGTTGCAGTGGATTTCCCACTATTCCATGAGTGGTGTTTGATGGACCGCAGGGACGGATCCTCCGCCTTGTTGCCAGTTGTTTTGGTTCGAATGTATCATGGACCCTATATCCCCTCAATCTCACTTTCTTCTTTGTATTCACTCTAAAGGAGACACAGAGCCAAATTCGTTTCAACCTCTCTTTATTCTTTCCTCCCACAATTCTCTTGCTCCTCCTCTTCCTCCTTTTCCCCACCAGTCTCGCCAGTATCCCTTTTATTAAAGAGGTTCTATAGTTAAGGTAGCCCGTCATTGTTAGGATACAACATGATCCAATCCTTCCTTGTCAGCTTACTCCCTGTGATATCCCCTAGAATATGGCTATGTTTCTATGTCGGAACTCTCCCCGGGCCAGCCTCTCCTCCCTGGGTCTGTCTTTCCTTTCTCCCCTTAAGGTAGTAGTCCAGTCTGTGACACTACTGCCTGAGCCATGTTTGTTAAACAGTCCCCTGAATATGTTGTCCCCTTTTTTCTAGTTGCCATCTTTCTGTGATTGGTTAATCCCCCTTTCTAATCTTTTCAGCACAGGTGTTTGTCTTGATTAAAAAGGATTTTCATTTGGGGCTGGTCAACACACTACTGTCAATAATGAAAAACTCAGTAGCCCGGGATTGGCTGAGGGCTTTAAGAACCAGCAGTGAACATGGTGTCAGGCTGTAGCGCCTGTTCGTGTACATGAATCTGTATTTTCCAGGTCACCTTCTGCTATGAGGAAAGAGGAGGATCTGTGCACTTCTCTTTGGATTCTGTTATTGTCATGGGGGTTTCGGGTACTTGGGAGTCCGGTGACTAAGGAGCCTTATCCAGGACCACCAGGATGCAGAGAAGGACTCCCAGGGAATCCCACAAATTCCGTCCTTCAGGTATCACTTGCCACTATTGGTAGACATCCTTCCTTGATCCCCAGAGCCCATTTTAGACCCAAATGAGGTTTATGCTGTGTGTCTATGTCACTGGGCAAAGCAGAGGCATTGTTAGGGGTGCTTAAGGGGCTATAGCTCCAGGTCATTTGGTTGTAGGCCCGGATAGAAGCTCAGCAGCTACAACCAAAAGGCTAGCTAGCCCTGAGTCCCGACATTATTGTAGCCCAAGACATTTTCCAGAACTAGCAAATCCCCTGCAAAGTATTGTTGGCCAGCACAGGCATTCCTGATAATTCCAATACCGTTGCTAACGGTATCAGACAAGTACTGCCAGCACAACTACCAAAGCAACAATACTGACTACCATTATAACCAAGAGCACCACTATTATCACTATTGCAGCAATCAGAAAACAACTATTAAATACTACTGTTAATGCTATTACCATTATTAGCACATAGAAATCCTTTTTGAACTCCGCTCAGCCAATCAGTATGTTTAGAGTGCAGTCAATAGCTACGGGTATTGACTACATTATGAATATTCTGTTTTTCGAAGCAGTCGGGGAAACAACAATGAAATGTCCAGGCAAGATTTTGATTCAATAAGACATTTTCTATCTGGGAGTGATTTTTGCTGCAACATGCTAATTAACACATGAAAGAAAAAGATAAAATCATTGGAAAATGTCTTTACTTTCTTAGAGAAATCATTAATTTTGCATGACACCTCATGCATGTCCATGTTTAACCTGTTCCAGTTCAATCAAGTTGCAATTAAAATGCTTAACTTGAAGACAAACATGTTATTTAAACACTATAAAATAAAATCTCATTTAATGTATTAACTTAGTTTGCCTATTTACTTTACTCACACTTTCAGCAAAACATCAAGATATGTATTAATACTACCACCATGTGCTAATATAATAGTCTTGTAGACCTAGGGAGGGGTTATTATCGTTTGGGATAATGACTCTTCCCATACTTTTGTCTCTCTGCTTCGCCTCTGGCCATAGCTTGTTGGTGGGTCATTATCCCGTGATAACGACCCCGTCTCACTCTATAAGGCTATATTATCACTTTCAGAATGTCTAACATTACTGTTAATTCTATTAATACCAAAGTCGAGCATCTGTTATTACTAAGCTTACATATATAACTACTACCACTACTACTGATGCTAAATCCAGGCCAACTGTGTCTACTACTACTATTATTACAATTAAAAGATCCACCATTGTTGTCGCTGTCACTACTTATTTATTTATTTTATTTATTCAAAATTTCAGTATTGCGCAAACCTAACCTGTGAGCAGTGGAGTGCATAACAGTACATCAGGAATACAAAGCAAAAGACAGAACAAACTACAGACTATCAAGGTTAAGGTGGAAAATCGAAAAGGTTTCCACTCTTTACAAAAATGGGACCGGGAGGGAGCAATCCGAAGAGCAATAGGTAAATAATTCCACAGGCACGGAGTGCCTGCCATGAAGTAAGCAATTTCATCACTTTGGGGATCCTGAGGAGAAAAATGTCTTTACTTTGGATAATTCATGAACCCTGTGATGATCCTCCAGATGTCCCGGGGGGTGGGGGGAGGCGGGTTTCCATGAGGATAGGGAGGTGTGGCCGCTAATCAATAGTTCCCCTAGGGGTGGTAACATGCAGGAGGACCTCATGGGGAGGAACTCCCCTCCTGGCAACAAAGACGTGAGTCTGGGACACAGCCCCTTTAACTCCTGACCCCACAGGGTAATAACACCCAAACCTTCTCTACCTATGATGATGTCTGAAACTATGTGTTATTGTAAACTGTCAGACAATCTCACTGTGATGAGTACAGTGACAAAGTAGATCCCGAGCACGTTGCAATCAAGTAGGAAGAGTGCTCGTCCAGCTATTGTCATTCGAACTGACATTACACTGGGGATGTCCCCACAATTAAGCCAAACAGCAAAGAAGGAGTTGGTTCTGTTCGAAATTCATAAGGAGAACCCAGCAAACGAGGACGCTGTCGAGAAGCACACAAGGTTTTAACTCGGCTTTGGGAGACTGCAGCGAGGCAGCTCTCCAGAGTAGCAGGACACCGAGGGAATGTCTTCCGAGTCGGCTGGGAGCCGGCACACTTAGTGGAGAAACTGAGAGGTGGTGAAGTGACCTGTCGTGGGTGGACCATGCGGTCTGAGAACTGCACTGAGACAGCCTACTCTGGCCTACCGCTGAGCTGCGTATGCAAATGTATGTGTAGCATGAGAAACTGTGGTGGTGGCGTGACCTGTAGCAGGTGCGCTGTCTGGTCCGAACCTTGTGCCAAGACCGCCAGAAGTACCTGACCGCGAGGACAAGCTGACCTAGGAAGAGAAGTAGAAGATGGAAGAATAAACCTGTGGCCCGTGGCGAAACCGGTGAAACATTCCCTGAGAGAAGGTAACAGGAATAAAAGTAAACACGGGATAGGGCTGGGAAAAATTGAGATGTTAAATCGAGAAGCAGAAAAAGTAGAAGAACAAGAGAAAGTAGTGAAACACACCTTGAGGCAAAGCCCTGGCCAATTATACAAGATTGTGGTACTGGAGAGTCAAGGACTACTCTGGGAGCCTTTTAATCATCCTAGTGGGGGCATGTTAAAGAAAGTAGAGAAAGTAGAGAGCAGAAGAAGCCCTTTCAAGGAACTACAAGAGTTGTTAAAGAAGTTGAAGATAAGATAGCCTGGAAGAGGCTTACAGAGAACAAGCTAGGAGAAGGGAGTCATTCTCCTATGAGATGAATCAGAGATGGTTCACCCAGAAAACTGGGCCTAGGACCCTTCTAATGTGGCCTGGGAAATGCAGATGCTTTATTATCCTGACCCTGGGGGTGGTGTTCTGCGAGAGAATCACATGGTGGAGCAGGTCAGGAAGAATGGGAAACAACCTTGTATAATTTTCTCCAAGGCCCCAAGCTTCTAATGGCCTATTGTAAAATAAAAACTGTTGGAAAAGCACATTTTGACATTGTGGACTTCAAGTCCCACAATTGCCAAAGTACTGGAACAAAGAAGAGGACTGCAGATGCACAAGACTACAAGTTGCAGCCTATTAGGTATAATGACCTACACCTGAGGGGGACAAGGAGGCATAAAAGGCCCCCTCAGGTGCAGGCCATTAAGAAGAGCAGTAGCAGAAGGTGGAGTAGTTTTGATACCTTCACGTGGCAGCAAAAGCAGAAATTAGATGAGAGCCAAGACACTCGGACCACTGTGGTGTGCAAAACGGATACCGGTCCTGAGAGAGTCCCTTATGCTCGAATCCTTGACTGCAGAGGTCACGCAGAGAAGAGCGCACCGTTTAACAGTTTTCGCCATTGTCAGACAAGCGCCAGTGGCAGGCGAGCACCACAGAGCTGTGGGAACCAGGAGAGATCTGCTGTTGACAGACGTGTACCGCGGGAAGCTGCAAAGGAGAGCTTGCCGGGCCGAGCGGGAAAACAGGAGCAGAGGACCTGGAGGCAGCGAGGTGAAAGGACGCGCACGCCAATACGTTGAGTTCACTATTAGATGTGACCCCGGATTGCTCCGTAACCGCCCGCTGGACAAGTCCAGGGGTCTTAAGCTCAGAAATAATATAAACAAAGTAAAAGTGAATAAGAGGAAAGCTTTTGAATACTGAACTAATGTAAAGCAGGCTAATTCGTCTGTTGCAAACCAAGCTGATTTAAAAAGGAGCAGATAGCAGAACAAGAACCTAATTATCAGACCAGAAGGATGTGATTATAACATTGTGGGTCATATTAAAAGCCAACAATAAGAGAGGGCAATAAACCAAGAAGAAAATACAAATCACTATTGCCAAAGCTAAAAGAAAAACATACCAAGGCAATGTATAAAGTACCAGAATTGCCCAAGCCAAAAGAAGCCAAAGGAGGATTTCAGTGCTTGTAAAGACTATTGCCCATCTGAAAAGGAAGTCATAAGAGGAAAAGGCTTAAACCCACATTGTCAAAGCCAAAGAAGTCTGAAAGAGATACAGAATCTTTGTCAGCATTTAATTAGTGCTGAAGTGGAGAAACGAGAGTGACAGGAGGGCTCCCCATCTGATAGAAGCTGTTCAGGAGAAGTGGAGCCTAGCCTGTATTGAGTATGGCGATCACAAATGAGTAACAAACAGCACCAGCATTGTTAACCTTTTATTAGAGTTTCCTTTAGTTTATTTTAGGCTGGGAAATCCTTGTCAGGGAAGGGATAGTGATGCGTTTTTCCAACCTTTTGAGTTAATAAAATGGCATATTTTGAAAAACCTTCAAAAAGTTGTCTTCTTCGCATTTCTGACCGCTGCCATCTAGCCCCACCTGGATATTGTGGAACTTTGTTTCTTTTGGTTATGAACCTTGGAACGTTTTGAGAACAATGAACTTTGAGAGTCTCATACCCAGGAGAAGGGAGTTATTCTCCTGGATTGTAGAAATAACTCTTTTTCTTAGATTAGGATTTGTGTTTAAGTGGCAGGGATAGAATAGGAGTTTGGACTAGGTCGGTGAACATTTGATTTGGACTACACAGACTTCCTAACAGCCTGAGTTTTAGTTTGTTTGAAATAGGTATAGGTAGGTTTGATTATCACATAACTAAACATTTATAGCAATCACTATGCCCCGAGATATAGTAAGTCACTCAGCAGGACTGGAATGTTGCTGAAGCACAATAGCCGTATATGCAAGACATGCACATTTAAATTGAATACCTGCTTCCAAGGGAAGCCAATCCAACGTATATAATCAGATTTGGGGAAATGTAATCACATTTCCTTTGCCAAGGGTCAGCAAAACAGCAGAATGAAAGACTGATCAAAAGGGTCTCATTTGAAAATGTGCTGCCTTGGCATTTTCTATCAATGTGATATTTCATAGAGCGTTTTGGAATCCAACCAAAAGCCTAGGGATGAAGCAGTAGGCGCTACAGAGGGCATAATAACCTCATCAGCTAGATGGGCTGTCCATGTTTGAATGTTTGCTTCCAGACTCGTTGGAGCAAAAAGAATAAATTCAGTTTTACAAGAAATACATTGTCACGACCCTCAACCCTGATCCCCACTGGCAAGCCCATTGGCCAGGTGGAATCAGTGCTGGGATCACTAATAAGGCCTGGCATCCACTTCTCAGGACCTATTGGGGCCAGTCCTGGCGCCTTTGGCACCAGGCTCATCAGTAAGGAAAGACATCTGCTTGAGGAACTACTTTATTTAGGCTTTCAGCCAACATGGAGGAATCCACATAGCTTGATTCCTAGAACCAAGCCATGCGGTCTGGTGTTTTGGGTGTGGTGGCCTAGGGACTACTTTACCTGGACTACTTTACAGTGGCTATTTGAACCACACCCGAACAAGACAACACGCTTCGCGTTACTTTGCTTCTAGCATTGTGAAGCTCACCGTGTCCAGCTTTCTCACAAGCATGGTGAATTCCGGGCCTGCAGAAAAACCAAGAACATCGTTGGCAGCAGAATCTTACCTGCATTCATCATCCTTCACTGCTCGCAGCTCCTGGGCAGCTCTGTTGGTGGAGTTCACCGCCCCAATCGAAGAACCTGAGAAAAGGAGAAAGACATCATTAAAGGAGGTAGTGGAGACATTACAACCACGAAGCGCTTAAAGACTTACCTGGTTGGTTGCTTTTCGGCCGGCATAGCTCCGGAACTCCATCTGCGCTGGGAACTCACTGCGACCTACGAAAAGAGAAAAGCACAGGTCAGTGAGGACAAGACATCGCTGCGCAAAGCGCCTCTTTACCGCATCACAGCACTATAGTGCGCCATCATCTCCCGGTGAGAACCAGCATATCCAGTTCTCCAAGCGGACACTCCGCGCTCCTAGGAAGATAAAAAAAAGAGACATTTAGAACAGAGAAAAGGCATGCAAGAATTACGATGCCATCAATCGCAATAAGACCTACCTGAAAGACACTACAAGGGCAGCAGTCAGTGAAGTAACTGGACCGCCCGCGCCCACAAAAGACAACGCGCCTCTGCCCAGAGAGCAGGACGAAGAGCCCACTGATTCCGACAAGCAGGTGAGAAGAGAACCTGGAGGGGGAGGGGGACTTACCTTGGTCGCCCAGTCCTAATATAGTCTTCATTTCCAGGTGGAATCCCATCGACACCGAGACCACACCAGGGAATCATTGGGAAGGGCACCAACGACCAACTGGCTGGGTGGCGTCCCCGTGGATACCAGGTGAGCGTAACATACATTTGAGGTTAGCCAATATAATCCACGTATCATTATTAGATAAACAAACCTTTTGTTTGCAGATGTCATCGGCTGACTACTCACAAAGACACAGCTGTGTGTTATGAGCACACTAGAGGATAGTTGTGTTATATTTGGAGGACATTTCTACCTAGCTTTAACACAGGAATTAACAGAGTGTAAGCTAGAATTGTGTCTTAAAGACTCACATGAGACTGTGGCTGAAAAGGGTTGATTTGACTGGCTAAGAACACATTGCAAACCTAAAGTCAAATGTGATCGAAACAATTTTAATACTGTACAAATAAAACTTCTGAACACTAAGAATGGAAAGCAGGACATCATGGTTTATGGTATCAAATGCCACCGATAGATCGTGTAATACCAGGGTAGCACCAGTAAACAAGCATTGCTAGCAGCAGTTATATTCAGTATGTTATCTAATGAAATAAGTAAAAGTGTTTTGGTACTATGAAACTGACGAAAACCAGACTGCCCTTTTTGTAGAATACACTCTTCCTTATTTCACTTTTGCTTTCGATCCCAAAGCGCTTTATGGGTGTTGCATTCCAGGACTCATTTAATACTACACTCACACCAGCAACAGGAGACAGCGCCCTATGCTCTTATCTTGTCTCCACCCTCACAGTCATGGCATGACACATCTGTACCATGCCACATACAGTTTAGATTTTGTGCTCTCATTTCACTTCAGCCTCACACTAAGGTAAGACTTATTCTGCACTCGGCGCATCATAATTAAACTGTTTCTTTTTAATTGGTATATGCAGTGTGTGAACATATGTGAATAGCTGGACCGTTCAAATGTGGCACAGTCTCTACGTTGATGACACCCAAGTTGTGCAAGATGCTGTGAAAATGAATGTACCATTCACCATCGACTTGTCTGTAGTCACTGTGCCTGATCAGTGCACTGTGGTGTCGGAATTATGGCAGATGGAACTGATGATGTTAATAAAAGATACAGGTGCAACTGTTTTCAAGCCAGTGTGACAGAGTCGTACAGATGGCCCTGTTAGGGGAGTTGCAGTGGGTGGAGTGGTGGAGTTGAGAACGAGCCCAGTCACTGGCTTCCCGGAGTGCCGCAATACATGCAGGGCTGTTGGTACTGCTGTCTTTGTCTCTGTACCGAGAAACCTCTGTTCTGACCAGGTTTTGTTTTTTGTCATTTCAGAACATTCCAAGAAGCCATCTGGATCAGATCAGCTAGAGAATCCAGTATTAGACCTAGGAGATACAGCGACCAGCAGCCCTTACACGCTCTAGAAGGAATAACGGACAACGAAAGAAAAACATCTCCCAGAATGTACCTTAGCTCAACAACCAATACCCAGCGCAGACCAGTTTTGCTTTAACAAACATATTACTGTTTTGAAGCCTCCCAACTTATTAAATAACTCAGAAAGGAACCACAGAACAACTCGGTACTACAGTGTTAAACAAAAATGTAACACAGGTTATCCAGACCGAGACCCTAACATGTGTAGATTGGATGTAACTGACACAGAGCTCTTGCAGACCAAGGAGGTACTGACACTTGCAAAGTGTACTCAAGTTGAAACACCAATGCAAATACAGACGCGTGACAAATGATACAAAGTAGCCGACGCCCTAGGCTTGCAGGGAAAGAGCACTCAAGAGCGAAATGCGGAGTATGAAACCGAGCATGACACCGAGCGCGGTTATCACGGGCCAGAATTGGAAACTGAGTCTGTGCGAACAGGCCTGTAAGTCGGCACACAAGCATTCATGAGCACTTCTGAGATATACACTGATGACTCACATCTTAACGTTACATCAACACGTGCAGATATTCGAGAAAAAAACAAACAAATAGAGCACGGCTTACAAGAGAAAAAGGGAGAAGTGCCTAATAGTGCTAATACAGAAACTGTGAATGTGGATAAAGGGAGTGAACAACTTGAACCAATTGTATACAATGAAAGTGATGTGGGCATTGCAAAGCTTTCAAAATTAAAGGAAGTAATTCTGAAAAAAACGTGAAGCATCAGAAGATTTCGGCTGAACAGGAAAACAGGATTCTTGCAAGCTTAAGGGAAGACGCAGCACAAATGAGAGAGCAAATATGTGAGCAGTCCTTGAGGTGCGCATTTGAGGAAAGACACCTAAACAGAAATGTAAACAAATACATATCTACGCCAGCTTCTGTAACCTGTAATGGAAAACAACATTTCTTTCCCACGAGCACACTGCAAACGGACCCAAAAGACATAGAGAGTGACAACAAAGTTGAGACTGGCAATCTGGTGGAAACTGCACTGGCTGACAGACTGAACGATGAAAACTGCAGCCAGGTTCACGATGACATCTCTCAAGTGACTTATCGTGAATCATCCACTCTACAGTGCTCGCCAACTGACTCGCCATTAAGTAATCAGTCGGATAACAGTGAACATGTCCAACGAAATATGCGTCTGTCCAGTGAGGCGGCAACGCAAATCCATAATAATGTCATAGCCACACTCACTATCTCACTAGCTCCTTTCTTAAAGCTGTATGAAGATATCCACAGCAGTCTAAAAGACCACGACACCCTGCTCGCTATGGTTCATGGCAAATCTCTGCATTTAGAGTTGTTTACAACAATGATCCAGGACCGATTGGATGTAGAAGGAGAGACCTACCTGTGGTGGCCGGCAAGACTTTGTGTGATATGGCACAAAAAACCTGGAATGCCTTGTTGGAAGCCATGAAGTGGATGAGGAAAAATAAAATAAATGCGACCTCAACAATAGACAACAAGACCCAAGGCATTCTAATTTACTATTCTGTGGAACTAACAGATACCTCACTCCAAAACGGAAAGAGTCGCCAAGAAAGAGTGAATATAAGCAAGGAGCAAAGAGGGCAGTCTAGTGGCAGCCCAAAAGAACTCTCAAGAGACATAGGGCATCATTACAAGTGTGCCAGTCCGGAAACAACAGTACTGTTGTTATCGGACCGGTACACTGCGGGTCTGCCCGGCAGGTCGGGCCCTGCCGGGTACAGTGGCCACAGTAAGCAGACCTACACGGAAGCACTGGCACCATTATTAATGGTGCCAGTGCTTCTGTGTTCCCCATTTGCATTGAGTCCTTTCAGACTCAATGGGAATGGGGATGAACATTTACCAGTGCCTGACTTCCCGGAATGCCAGGGTCGTAATCCCCCGATAATTCCGGCAAGCCAAGTGCCAGTAAATATTGCAAATCCGGCGGCAACCTGCGGTTTTACCGGCACGGCTACCGTCGGACTTCTAATAAGGCCCATAGTCTTGCTATCGACTTGTAAGACTCAGGAGGTGCACATAGCTAAAGTGGAGGCACACAAGAGCAACCAAAAACAACTATTAATGATTACAGCACTTGAGACAGCCTTGCTAAATGCATCTTCAATGTCGGTGCAAATTGAGTACAATACTACATTCGACCTGAGGATGCAAACGACCAACCAAAATGATAAAGAAGACCTCTTCTTCACTTAAAACAGGAAACCAAAAATCAGCCCACATGAGGCTTTGATGAAGCAAGATTAAACTATAGTGGATGAATATGATCCTTTGGAGGACCTGTCATAACAGTTAGAAGAGAATGAAGATCCAAATCAAGTGGAGAAGATAGTATAATAACTAGTAGCGAGAAGGAGAAATCGCTGAGTACAGTTCTAAGATTTCTAAATAAAAGACCCAGTTCCAATCACAGGGCTCATGAAGTCATCCGGGATAAGGATATAGACGGAAGTAACTCTTCTGACTTCATGACCTTAGCACAGAAGAGGAAAAAGCTCAGTGACATGATGGAGGTCCATTCTGGTTGATAAAAAGATCTATCCGTATCCCTGAATACCAGAGGTTTTAACCCTGTAAGACCTCGCAACTCAAGGAAAAAAGTTACACACAAACGGACACCACATGAAGAACCATTGCGGCATGAAAAGAGAGACACCAATAAAGTAGTATTAGAAAACATATTGACAACAAAAAACGAGGTTAAATTGAACAGAGAGAATGTAATGAAACTCCTACATTGTGTATCCACTCTGAGAACAGTGAGCTCAAATGATATTGCGATAGTCGAATACGTGAAAGAGTTCAGAGTTGATTGGGTAGTACTACATATGAAATCTCATCTGACAAAAGATCTATTATTAACAGCAAAATCCTCAATTCTATTGTTTGGATTTGAGAAACAAGACCTTACCCGACATAGGGATCACGATAGCTTACGAAGGTGAGAAAAAGAATTAGTTCACCATCAACAAAGCTGTGTGAAAGAACAAGAACAACAATTACTGCTAACCACGAAGATAAACATTTGACTGTAACCTTCGAAACCAGAGCGACATGTAGCAAGCCACCCGGGGATAAAACATCCAGAAACATGAACAAATACTCAAGAGATTGGAATTGGCTCACAGGCGCCCTCGCAAACAAACATCACGATTAGCTGCACCTCATTTCATGGAACACCCGAGGGTTCAAACACCTATTTGGGAACCATGCACTAATTTTTTGTTACTTACCTGTAACTGTATTTCTCCATCATTCGTATCTTTCATAGATTCACATGCTTGAATATTCCCTGTCGTCAGACTGGGAATCCTCTGTGATTCAAATAATCATTAAAAAAAAAAGAAAACAAAAAAAAAAAAATATATATATATATATATATATATATATATATTTTCATTATTTCCACATCATACAATGTAGATTGCCCCTTATAGCCTATGAGCCATTCACTTGTGTAGTCCCTCCACCTCACTTTGGTCCTTATGGCCCTAACCAATGAGGTGGCAGGGTTTAAGCTCCGCCCACGGCAGCCATGTTCAGATTTTGAGCCGTAGAAGACTACAGAAAGGATGGCTGCAGGAAGAGGGAGCAGGCTCTCAGGGGAGGCAGGCGGGCGCCTCTGAATCTATGAAAGACACCAATGCTGGAGAAATACAGTTACAGGTAAGTAAATAAAACTTCTCCAGCATTGGATCTTTCATAGATTCAGATGCTTGAATAGAATACCAAGCAGTTAGGCCATGCCCATATCATATGTACATTCTGCACATCCTTCTACTCGCCTTACTATACAACAAGTAACAGGTTACATTACCAGGGAAGGCGGGAAGAGAAGGCTGCTCCTACCTTACGCAAAGAGATGGCGAAGAACTGCTTGTCCCACTGCCAACTCTTTGCTGGTATCTTCTGCCAGGCAGTAATGGCACTCCAGCGTGAAAAGCAACCAAAGCTGCCCTCCCACTGGTGGAGTGAGCTGAAGGCGGTCTGGCAAGTGGATCGTCTTTTGACTGATGGCAGTGGCTGATACATTGGGAAACCCAACGTGCCAGACTTTGCTTTGAAATGTGCTGTCCTTTAGTCCGGCCATTGAATGCGATGAATAGTCTAGTTGAGGAGCGGATGTAGAACTTTAGGACCCTTGCAACATCGAGTGAATGTAAGGACCTCTCTGCATCGGAAGAGTGATTCATGAAAAAGGTAGGAAGTACGATGCTCTTGGTGAGCGTCATTTCTGACAGTACCCTGGGTAAAATTTTTGTGTGTGTCCTTAGTATGACACAATCTCTAAGGAACAAGGTGAAAGGAGGCTCTGAAGACAGGGCTTGTAGCTACTAAGAAAGCTGCTTTCCAGGATTAAAATGTTAAGTGACACTTGTGAATTGGTTTGTATGGTGGCTCCATGAGCGCTGCTACAACCGTGTTCAGGCTCCATGTAGGAACTGATATAGGAGTTGGCGGGAAAGTACGCATCAATCCTTTTAAGAATATTTTGATAGCCGGTTTGGCGAGTAAATTTATTTTTTCAATTTTATTTTTTACATTTATATAGCGCACAGACAGCCCAAGGGCATTGTGGCGCTGTTACTTGCAGTAGACTTAGTTACATTACGCATACATTAGTGCATTGGAGAGCAGAGATGTAATGCATGTTATGCATAAAAACGTACACAGTTCATAGTATCCCCGGTTGGGGATGGACGTCGTGTCAGGGGGTAAGGTGATCAGGCGAATAGGGTGCTTTTCATGGTTTTACGGAAGGCGGTGAGTGATGGTTCAGCTCGCAGGGCAGTGGGGAGGGCATTCCAGTGCAGGGCGGCTAAGTAGGGGAAGCTGGCGAAACCTGCTGTTGCTCTTTTTACCATGGGTACGGTGAGCAGGTTAGGATAGGGGGTCCTAATTGGTCTTGAGGAAGAGGCACGGTGGATTATTTGCGATAGGTAAGCTGGTGCAGCGAGGTTAATGCATTTGTGGGTGAGGGTCAGGGCTTTGAAGATGATCCTCTCCTTTATGGGGAGCCAGTGGGAGGCTCTTCTGGCAGCAAAGATGTGTTCTCTTTTGGAAATGCCTTGTGCTGCGTGGACCAAAGACTGTTGACTTGGGTTAGTCGTGTATGCCGATATGGCAGACAAATGCACCTTGATGGATGAAAGGAAAACCCTTGCTTTCGCTAGGTGCAACAGGTACGGTAGTATTTGCTCGATGGAAGCAGAGAGCGGGTTCACTGAAGATGTTTCACACCACTTGGTAAAACTGGTCCATTTCCGAATGTAGGTTGTTTGTGTAGCCGGAGCCCTAGAGGCCTTAATTACATCCCAGCATTATGCAGGAAGATTCAGATCGAATAATTTTCGCTGCTCAGGAACCATGCATGCAGTGACAGTTTCGCTGGGTCGTGGTGGAGCACCTCCCGACCTTGTTGCTTTAAGAGGCTCTGATGGACTTCGAGGTGAATCAGAGGGCATTGAGACAGGTGATGCAGGTTTGGATATCAAACCTGGTGAGCCCAATCCGGTGCTATCAGGATCATCGAGCAGGCCTGTTCTTTCAGTCTGCATAGCATTCTCACTATGAGTTGGATAGGAGGGAAGGCATAAAGGAATGAGCCCGTCCAGTCCATGGAGAAGGCGTCTCCCATCGAGAGGTGTTCCGGATATCTGGAGGCGAACCTGTGGCATTTTTTGTTGGCATTGGTGGCAAAAAGGTCAATCTGTGGACATCCCCACATGTGGAAAATCCACTGGGTTTCTGCTTCGTCCAGCTCCCATTCGTGGGATGCTGAAAAATCTCTGCTTAACTTGTCTCCCAAGACATTGTCCACTCCTGGTAGGTGTTCCGCCTTGATTGCAAAAAGCCCAGGTCCATAGCTTTTGAGCCTCTTGCGATAGCAACTCCGATCTTGTTCCCCCTTGTTTGTTCGTGTAGTGCATCGAGGTTGTGCTGTCTGTTTGAACGGTCACTGCCTGTCCTGCCAGTACCGGCAGGAAGGCTTTCAGCGCCCATCGAATTGCCCTGAGCTCTAACACATTCATGTGCAGCTGAGATTCTAGGGTGGACCAAGTGCCTTTGGTTTGTAGATCTGATAAGTGCGCTCCCCAACCTGATAGTGAGGCATCCGCCCTGAGGAGAAGTGTTGATGTTGAAGCCTGGAAAGGCATTCCCTGTAGCAGGTTCTGAGGTAAGCCCCACCATCCGAGCGCTTTGTGAAAGGCTGCCGGTAGTTGTATGGCATCTTCCCATGTGCCGATTGCCTGCTTCCATTGGTGGTCCAGGGTCTCTTGGATTGGCCTCATGTGCAGCCTGCAATTTGGTATAAGGAATATGCACGAGGACATCATGCCCAGAAGAGATTTGAGGGCATGGCCCGTGATCGCCCCGTTGCTTTGAAACCATGAAGACCGATGAGTTTTCAGTGTGGAGAGTAAGCTGGGAGATGGCCAGCTTTTCCAGGAGTTTACCCAGGAAAGGAGTGATAGAGATTGGGCGATAGTTTGCCGGACAGGTAGGATCGGCAGAAAGCTTTTTAATGAGGGGTGCACAAGGGAGTGGTTGAGGAGAGAGGGGAAAGATCCAGTGGTGAAACAGTGATTACAGAAATCGGCCAAGGCTGGTGCAAGGGTGTCAATGTGGTCCTTAATGGTTCTGGAGGAGCAGGGGAGCACCTGTTTGGATGAGACGTTCCTAGATCACACTTGTCTAGAAACCTCATCAGGTGTTGTCAGAGAAAAAGAGAAAGGAGGAGGAGAGGCGGCCAGAGGGGGGGCACAAGTGGTAGAGGTAGAGGGAGAGGAAGAGGAGAGCAAGGACAGGATGTCCTGAGTTTTAGTGGTGAAGTGAGAAGCCAGAGCCGTGCAGTGGGCCTGGGAGGGAACAGGAGAGGTGGAGACTGCATTAGGATTGGCCAACTCCTTGCAGATTTTAAAAAGTTTGGCCATGTTGTTAGAGGCCACAGGGATGCGGGCTTGGATGTTTGCCTCTCTTCTTGGACAGGACAGAGAGTCTGTATTGTTTTTGGAGCAGGTGGCAGGCCAGTTTGTCAGAGGATGCACCCGAAACCCCCCACCTCCACTCAGCCACCCTGCACTTGTGTTTCAGGGCATAAAACATGTATGCAATCTTTTTGTGTAGTTATAACATGGATTTCTGGGTAGACTGAACTGATGGCATCTTTTCTGATTGTTTGCACAGGGTCTGTAAAGACTGCTGATGTAATTTTCTCAAGGGATAACAGCCCCTACCTCCACAGGCCTTTCTTTTCCATAACAGATTAACAAAGGAGGCAGATACACAAGTTGGGGACTGGTCATCACATTAAGAGGCCCCAGTGGTATCAGTTCAGACTGGTTCCTTCTAGGTGGCCATATGTGAGAACACATCTTGGTAGTTTGTGCTTCTTGTCCCACCCACCCCACTTTCTAAAGGTGCACTACTGGCTTGCATTGTGCAATTGCCCAGATACTTCACCAACTCTATAACCTTCATGGTCTTAATATACATGGCTCCACTAAAGGAAGCATGGTTGAGGATAGAATCATATTATCACTTGTGGGAGATGGCCAGGAGACTTCCTGAAGTCCCCTCACCTCTTTGAATGGGGTGGCTCAGTTAGGCTGAGAAGAGCTCTATTACCATTGGCTTATACATTTTGAGTTTGATAATATGTGCAAACCATGCTGCTACTTGGTTTCCCTGCTTTCACCCCTCCAGAATAGACAGGGATCTGTTAGTTTCATGGACATTTGAACTGAGCACTTCATGTACTTCTAGGATACTGGCCATCCCATAGGCTGTTGGACAGAAATATAGGGACTATTATTAGCATTCGTGGAGGGAGCAGTAGGGTTAGAGCATCACTGGGTGGTCAACAGCTGGACACGTGTGCTTTCTGTTTACTTTCCTAATAAACCTAGCTTTCTGCAATATATCAGGACTACCTGTCTCCATTCTTAGATCTGTGAGTGACTGGGACATGAGTAAGCAAGCAAGAGTGAGGAAGAATTTGGAAGAGGAGAGTGTCTGATGGCTCGTTAACCCCCACACTGACAAAGACCCTAAGAGCGACCAGGCGATCATAGATAATTCCAGTGAGAAAGGTCAGTTTCACAGAGAGGCGTAAGGGGATAAATGATCAGTGTGCGACTTCCCCCAACCCTAGTGGAAGGAAAGCGATTGATCAGAGGTGCATCCGGTTCAGAAAGTAGACGAAGATCCAAATAGCTAGTGCAAGGTCGCACCTCCCTCTCAGTAGTTGGAAGAAAGGGGAGGAGATGCCTTGTTGACTGCAAGTCCCACATCCTAATAAGCCAAGTGTCATGGTTTTCATCATACCCACCTTTTCAGAACATAACCTCCCACCCCAGAGATGGTCGAAAATCACACTTGGAGCTGTGTCAGATTTTGCAACAGAGAACAGTACTATACCTGATGCAATATTCTGCAGAGAGTTGGCTCTCTGTACTTAGTGTAAGAGGAACCACTATCTGTGAGAACCTGACATGTTTACTATTGGTCTGCAAAATTGTCATGGGCCTACCCCAGAACATCTGGCAACCAATTCTTATTACCCTTGGATAAGTGGTGGACATCATTTCCCTGCAGTTTTATCAATAAAACTACAAGCATTTACAATGGCAATACAGTGCCTCGTTGTACTCATAAAGAGACATACTCAATCTTATTTAGCAATTATGTGTCTTTATCCCCTTGTAGAGATAATATATGAACATTAAAAATGTGTATGGTCAAACAATACATAGTCCCCAATATTAGCAATAATGTAGTTAAATGTAGTCCTACCATCTTACTCTTCTCTTATTCATGTCTATGAATCTAAAGCATATAACCAACCAACAATGTGCATAGCCATCTAAAATATGCCACAGTAAAAGACTATACTGGCAGTAGCGTTTCCAGGATTAGCGAGCCAGTGGACAGGTGATGTTATACCAACCACTGTAAACCCAGTGCATGAAAAGGGTTAACACATATCTATAAACAGTCCCTGGCTTTTAAAGGCAATTACCTAAAAAATAATCTAAAACCATGGATTAAGAATGAAGATTAAAACAGTTGAAATTCACCTGTGGTTTCCTGTTGTCCATCTGCTAGTGCATATGTGGGTCCACTTATCCTGGATGGGACACTACAAGGAGAAGCAAAGGTTTCTAAAAGCACTTTCCCGAGTTTTGCCACACACCAAACACAGTGTTTTTACACACAAAAGAGAAAGCAATAGTACATAACCTAATAAGGAAATATGCCATGGACAAGACTATAGAATAGAACAATATGTGAACAATTGTAAAAATAAAAAAAGGCTAAATTCAGCCTCTGAAATATAGAAGCAAGCTAAAAAATATAATTTGCAATAATTGACAGTGCTAATATTTAGGTCTTGAAAGCAGATTTGCTCTGTTGTGGTAAATGTATTGGAATAGATGGTTGTTCCTCGCGAGTCCTATTCAGCCCTGCAACCCCTCATTCAATTTGCTCACCAGGAAACTCGGGAAGCTCGGTGTGTCAGCTCCGTTTTATAGCTTGCTTTATAGGTTGTAATCCATTTTATCTAAACCCCAGATATCTCCTTGCAAGATAATCCTGACCTGGCCTCGTCAGCTTCTAGTTCTCGTCTTTTGAAACAGCTGTTTGGTCCCTTTTCCATAGACGTTATATTGATGCCATCTGGGTATCCTCCCCTTATTTGTAATCTGGGCCTCCTCGCAAAACTGAGCTAGCCCACAACAAAGTTCAGGCCACTCAGAATCAAAACGAAATCCTCTGACTGCTCCTTTTCCCATGAACATATCATCTTGGTGATGTCAGGGTCTAATCTTGGGTTCCTCCAATGACAACTCACACAGCAACCATAGCCAACTAGCTGCCTGCTTCATAGGATTGAACAACATTATTTATTTATTTACGTATTTATTTGCAATTGGTTTTTCAAAATGATAAAGTATCACAATTAAATTTGGCATGCATCTTGATAATGAGGAAATTCCATTGCTTTACAAAATGCATTGTGTTCACGATTTAAGGTCATGTACTGCATGGCATAAAAAACAATGTTTTTATTGATGATTATGCCACAGTTAAATTCTGTTTGCGATTACTCTGTCATATTAAAAGAAAACCT
This sequence comes from Ambystoma mexicanum, assembly GCF_040938575.1. NCBI lineage: Eukaryota > Metazoa > Chordata > Amphibia > Caudata > Ambystomatidae > Ambystoma > Ambystoma mexicanum. The sequence continues at coordinate 311,551,462 of NC_090935.1, forward strand.
TTACTTCATGAAAGCGGCTGCCTCTGTGCGCAAACTGCATTGCTAACAGGTAAAATGAAGTACAGTTTCAAAAGAATGATTTAAATAAACACTTAATGTCTTGCATGTGGAAAACAGGACTAGTAAAGCATTCCACATTTGTGCACAGTTTAGTGTTGATTCTATGAACACTTCGCTCTGAAAAGAAATTACAGATAAAACCACTCACCACTTTGAGTGCTTTGTTTGACAATTAGACAGAGCAATGTCAAAATAACTTTCTGGGTCAGTGCGGGCTTGAAGAAGCCTGTCTAAGTGTTACGTCAAAAGAAGCGAAATTAAATATTACTTCACAGGTAAAGGCCTGAATTAAATATAGCTTTTCAATAGCACACGTATACATATGTGTGTGTTTCTGGGTGCAACATATTAAACTCATTTGTAAGTAGATTACCTAAGATCAGACCAAAAGCATGCCTTAGCTTGTAAGCTTTTCAGACTCTGCTTTCATAAAATATGCAACACATCTGTTACTTCAGAACAAAAGGGAAAGGATTAGGAACGTTCTTTAACAAATAATGGACCAAGCTCCCAAACCAGTGTATCCAAGCACAGGCGTGTTTAGTTGCAAGAATGAGACTTTGGCTTTTAGCTCTGGCTTTTGTACATAGGGCCCAATCTATCAACTACCACTTCCTTAACTCTCACCCCCAGCTGTTCTCAGAGGGTTAAGCTATAGAGAGTGGCAACGATGGGTGCTTAGGGAGATGCCCCAGTCAGCAATCTTGGGCAGGGCTGTTCACCTTCTGAATGGACATCGAGGTCTGGGTGTGGCAACTATCGTGTGAGATACTTGCACTCCCCTTAAGCACCTCCATGAATTGCTGGGTGCTTGGTGACCCTGGGTGGACTTGCTGGTACCAGTTAGAAGGGATGGAAACCCTCGCCCTTAAACCCACTCCTGCATCCTTTCTGATGCCACACCCACTCATGTTAGCGCATCCAGTGGGGCTGCCACATCATTGCGGTAAGTGCTGGATGCTTGGGGATGTGGGGCTTGGAACCCTAACATTCTGTACTTCCCTAGCTAGGCATAAATGCAATAGAGCTGAAGCCATTTCTCAAAGATGGAGGCAATGGGTCATCAGCACACTGTGACACAAGCCCATGTAACACGTTCTGCAACATGTGGAAACCTGGATCTGCAGTAATTGACTGTAGTTATACGGTGCATTGCATGGTACCAAGCCTGGAAAGGAAAGAGGACATACACAAAAGGATGGCTCAGATGAGTTCAGACACATTATGCAAACCGGTGAAGGAGAACACAAGGAGAACAGTGGGAGATAAAATGGTGATTGAAATACACCTGCTGAGAGAACTACTGAAAGAAACCACAACACGTGTGTTATAATTTTATGGTTTAACTCGTTCCTAAATTATACAGTGCAATCACCACAAAAAGAATAGTACAAGTATAAAGATACAAAATCACTGACCTGATATACAAATGGTGAATTGAAGAGAGGAGTGATTCACCTGATGCTCTTTCTCTGTACCAATAATATTAGCACAGAGTGAAAACACCAGTGATACCCTCGTGGGGATTAAAACCCTTGTGGATTGAGAATGTTGGTGTCTGTGCAAGGCTTTCCTCTGATGTGGGAGTTCGGGAGCTTCGAAGATTGCATCTAAGAGATGTGTGCTGAACGTCTTCTTCAGTCTCTGGAGAGGATAAAAAGTGTGGGGACAGTTAGCCCTGAATCGGAACACAAAGGAAGGTTCCAGAAGATAGAGAAGTGTTCTTACCCCTTAGCCTAGTAGTTTAGAGTTGGAGAGAGGAGGCGGAGTCCCGTCTGCTGCAGAGGAGAAATCGCCTTGATGGAAATACAACAGGATAAATTTGCAAGGAAGGAAAATTGGAAAGGTAAGTGGGATATAATTAGACGTACCGGGACCCAGGAACAAAAGTAGTATTTAAGTTCCGGAAGAGTGCTGCGCGAGGAGACTGCAAGGGCAGCTGGGAGGTGTGGTCCGTATCTTTTAGGTAAACGCGTTGGCCTAAGGTAAGTAAATAAAGAGGTAGGCAATTTCTTAAGAATTGTAATCCTAGTACGTGGGGAACCAATGGGAATGAATGCCTACTTGGAGCGGGTTGATCCCGGAAGACTTCCTGAATTGTCGTCCTGGATAGTGGGCGGCCGCTAAACGCGGGGAAGAGGATAGCGTTCCTAACGGAAAGAAAAAGGTGAAAGTGAAGTTGAGATTATTCAGAAAGCGTGTTCTAACGAGTGTCTAGCAAGCGAAACACACGAAGCGTGGCTTCTGGAAACAGTAGCAACGCGATACCGCATCAGATCCAAGGCCGGAAGTACCTTTCCTGCCCGAAGGGGAGGAGCGTGATCTGCTGCCTTTAAAGTAAGTAGAGGGACACCCTGCTGTACAGAGGCCATATTAGGAGAATGGATCAGAATGCTTGAAACATGACGCCAACGGCGCCATAACGACCAGTCCCGGAGGCCCCGCCGAGCATTCATAACAACGTACCTTTACCAAAAATGTACCATTAAGAGAAGGACTGAAGTCTTTCAGCCATGTACAGGATGCATTATCCAGAATAGCATTAAGGTCATGACCCTGGCCAGAAGGGGAAGGATGCAGGCATTTGATAGCCACGAAGGGGTATCTAGGAGGAAAAAATAATCAAACAATGACCATAATGTATATTGAGGGCAACATCCTCATTAAGAGAAGGAAAATAGCTGTCATTGGATACAAGTTAACATCTACGACAGAAGTAAGACAGAAGTATGTGATAGTGCAGGTTGAACATAATTTCTGATGAAAATGTGGACAAACATGATGGTGCCCAATGACCGCGAGAAAAGACACATCCACATTGATATTTAAGACGAAGCAGAGGTTTCTGGTAAAGTATTGGAGGGATGATGTCTCATGACAGGGACACTAGTAACCTGAAGCGCAGGCTTCTTCTTGCTCAGGGATCTGCAATCTGTAGCTCTCCGTATGTTTTGGACTACAACTCCCGTGATCCATCACCATGCAATATGCTGGCCAAGGCTGATATTAGTTCAGTGGTCGAAGTGTACGAAAAGAAGTAGTGGAACTATGTTCCCTACTGGCATGCACCGCTCCCCACAAACCCCATCGCCAAGTCCCATCCCATGCACAATACAAATCCCAAAACACATGTGACTGCTGTTTAAGGGAACGTCCACTGCAGTGCACTGAAAGTGCAAGTTTCAACTTCTTCCTAAACTTTTATTTTTAAACGAAACCGTTCCGGAACGGTTTCTTTTTAAAATAAAAGTATGAGAACGATGAAAACGAATTCAAAGTAGCAAAGGAGCCCCGCTCCTGACCGCTCCCGCCTGTTGGTTGCCACGTGAGACTCCCGGATCCCTACACGCACGCACACACGCACACCAAAGAGACACTGGACGCGTGTTGCTGGTACGGGTTCCCAGCGGTAACTGCCTCTCTGGGACCTCCTTTATTCAAACACGCATGCGCGAGCCGGAACGAAGCTTGAGCATTCTCACAACTATTGCGTACTATGCAACATCCCTCCTTCTTTCCAAACTATGAACAAACATAAACATTAACCATAACAGAACACAACCTGAGTGCACGGGAACAGTTCTCGACCTCCTAGGAGACCGGGTCCATGATAAAGTCTTGGAACCTCGATGGGCGTTAGTGCCGCTCCCTGCTCGGGTATCTTCTGCCCTCCTCTCGAGGTGGTCTCAGTGTCCCCGGAACGTCTGGGGGCCGTTCATCTTCCGGTGGTGCTGCCGGACAGGGCCCTGGGGGGGGGTGCGCCTCTTCCGGTGCCCTCAGTGGTGCTTCTGGCGGGCCGGCCTCGATCCTCTTGAAGTAGGATATGTTCCTCGTGATCGTTCCTCTCTCGCTGGCTGCCGTGACCATGGACCCCTTTACATGGGTCACTCCTAGTGGTTGGGCCTCATACGTGAGGGATAGCTTCCCTTCCTGACGCCTGTTTCGGACCAGTACAGTGTCCCCTACTCCAATATTCTTTTCCTGTAGATTCCAGCATACACTTTCCCACTCATTCTTGACCCTTCATTTGAGACGGATGCGGTTGTTGTCGATCACCCCTGGATGGCGCCCCTCTACCTCTGGCAGCAGTCCTCTGGGGCAGCGGTTAAATAGTGCCTCGTCTGGCGTGGCCCCGGTGGACTGATGGGGGGTCGTCCGATACTCCCGGAGGAATTCAAAGAGATTCTGACGCAGTTCCCCTCCTCCATCCAACTAGATTCTGAAGATCTTGTTGAGCGTGCTCATGAACTGCTCAGCTTCTCCGTTTGCCCTTGGCCAGAGCGGGGTGACCCTCTGGTGTTTGATACCCCTCTCCTCTAAATATCTGGTGAACTGTTGTCCCTGGAACGGCGAACATCTTCTCCAGTGCCAAGATGGTGTGGTCACTGGCCGTAGACTCTACCAGTTCCACCTCTGGGTACCGCGACCATTGGTCCACGACTGCCAGAAAGTACATGCCTCGACCTGTGGAGCCAAAGTCAGCATGCACTGTGCCCCCCGGCTGCTCACTCCTTTCCATGGCTCTGATCGGTGGTCCTCTCTCCCCCGGACTGGCCGCCTGACTGGGAATGCAGGCCCGCACAAACTCGTCCACCCTTTGCTCCAGGTCCGGGAACCAGACTTTCAGTCTTAAGCGCGCCTTAGTCTTGGCGGATCCTTGATGTCCCTTGTGCGCCAGATGTAGCACCTTGGTCACTAAGGCTCGCGGGATGACAATCTGACGGCCTAGTAGCAGAAGGCCATTCTCCGTCACAGAGTGCTCATTGCCCGCCTTCCACAGTGCTTGGAGGTCCTTTTGAGCTCCGGCCTCTCGCCTGGTATTGTTGGTGAGGACTTTTCTCCACTTCCCGTTGCCCATCACACCCTTGATGACCAGAAATATCTCGTCTTCCTCAGATGCATCAGCAATTTCCTGGCGTGACAAGGCCACCGTCAGAGCCGCCTCCACGACATTGTGTACCATGTCAATACAGTCCACCACCTCAATAGTGTCACGTGTGCACCCGGCCCCATAATGCTTGGACAAGTAATCTGCTGGGTTATGGGTGCACGGGCAATATTGCAATTTGACGCCACACTCTATCAGCGACAGCATCCACCGTTCGATGCGTTGAGGTGGTTTGGAGGAGGCGCCCGCTATGATCGGAATGAGTGGCTTGTAATCGGTGATGACAACAACAGGCTTTCCTAGGATATACAGCCTAAAGTGCTTGCAGCCCCACAAAATGGCCAGGGCCTCCCGCTCATTCTGCGAGTACCTTTTCTCGGTCTCCGTGAGCGCCTTGCTGGCGTACGCTATCAGGCGCATGAGTCCATGTGAGTCTGCTTGCATCAGAACTGCACCCAGCCCCACCGGGCTTGCATCCACGACTATATCTGACTCCCTGTCCAGGCTAAAGTATGCCATAGTCTCCTGGCCTGACAGTGCATTCTTGATTTCGATGAATGCCCTTTGTTCTTTGGATGTCCATGCCCATGCAACGTTGTTTCTTGTCAATGCTCGTAAGGGCTCTGATAGCGACGCCAGATCGCGAATAAATCTCCCGCAGTAATTCACCATGCCAAGAAAACTTCTTATCTCAGCCGGTGATTCTGGGGGGGCCGCCTCGCGTATGTCCCGCACCTTCTCTGGGTCAGGCGAGATGCCTCCTGCATTGAATACAAACCCGAAGAACTCGATGTGGTCCTTGAAGAACTCGCACTTCTTCCTGTGTAGTGTGAGCCCTAGACTCTTGAGTCTTTCCAATGCTCGTTCCAGCCTTTTCAGGTGTTCAGATTCCGACTGGGTAAAAACCAGGATGTCATCTGACATATTAATGACACCTTTTAGTCCCGCCAGGGCTCCACAGATGACGTTCTGGAAGACTTCCGCCGCTGACGAGACACCAAAACGGAGTCTTTTAAATTGATACAGCCCTTCGTGGGTGGTAAATGTTGTTATGTAACGTGACTCCGGCTGGAGTTCCAGCTGGTGATACCCAGATCTTAAATTGAGCTTGGAAAATACTTTCACCCCCTGCAGCTCACCCACTATGTCGTCCAGCGTGGGCGTGAGGGGACATTCCCTCTTTATGGCGGCATTCAGCAGTCTCATGTCCACACAGATGCGGACAGCCTCTGGTTGTTTGGGCTTGGGTGCCACCACTATGGGGGGAGACCCATGGTGTTGGACCCTCCACCCTCTCGATAATGTCCAAGTCAATGAGTGATTGGAGCTCCTTCTCCACCTGCGCCCTAAAATGGAATGGAATTCTTCGGTGCTTGAGAGCTGTCGGCCTCACAGACCCATCGATGTGAAATCTTATAGGGTCACCTTTCAACTTGCCCACACCCTGAAAGACGCTTTCAAACCGATTCAGCAGGCGGTCAATGTCTGTGTGGTACACCGCCAAGGTAAAGTGTACGATGTCTAGGGCCTCAGAGGTGGCGCAGCTCAACAGGGAATGCGGGCTTACATGAGTCACAAAAAACCTGGCCTTGCTCTTGTTCAGCCCGTGTGAGACTGGGGCCATGAAGACTCCCTGAATTGGCAGCGGCGTGTCCCCCCCAAAAGAGTATATTTGGGCCTTGGACTCTTCCAACTTGGGAGGACCTGGGAGGGCCTCATAGTGTTCATCTGCCAGGACGCAGACCGACGCTCCCGTGTCGATCAAGACAGAAGTCGGCACATCACCAATGTTCACTGTGCATGTCCGTTGCCTGCTTTGCTTCGCTCCTGTGGCAATGTTTGAGAATGAAGAAAACCTTCTCTTCATCTTCCTCCTCCTCAGCATTGTCCATATCTTGCACACCCTGCTCGATCACCGACACACTTCTGAAACATCTGGGGTTTCCCCCGCTTGACCTTGCTGGCCCTTTAGATGCTGCCACTGAGGTTGTAGCCCTGCACACACTCGCATAGTGTCCCGGCGTGCCACACCTTCCACAGACTCTAGTCTTGGCAGGGAACTCCCCAGCGTGTGGCAGGTCGTACCCGCAGTACGGACAGGACTGCAGGATCATGGGCGATGAGGGATTGTCCCCTTTTTTTAGACCCCAGCGCGTCTTCCCTTGGGCTGAACGACCAATGGCGAAGGCATCCTCACTCTTCTCTGGATGCACTGCTGCGTCCATCTTCACACCTCTGGTCTCTGCCAGTTCATACACGTGCCCCGTGCCCAGGATTTGCGTGAGCGTCAGGCCTGGCTCCCTGAGCACCTGCCGCCGCAGTTTCCCCGAGCTGCACCCTTGTATCAACTGATTCTGCACCATCTCCTCCTCATTCACCCACCTGTAGGTGCTTGCATGGTGCCTCAGCCTTGCACAGAACTGATCCAAGGACTCCTCTCCTTGCTGCTTCTCCGTACACATCACAAATCTGTCAAAGTCGACATTCGCCATGGGGAGGAAGTGTTTCTGGAGGGCCTGTTTCACCGCATCATAGGTGACCACCTGAAGGTTCAGCGAGTCAAATATCCTGTGGACCTCTGTGCCAGCCGAGTACACCATCGTGGCCACCTTCGCATCATCATCAGTCTCACCAGAGGCCCTGAAAAACATTTCTAGTTTCTTCACCCACAGCAGCCATTTCGGCCCCAGTTTGGGCGGTGGGCCTGATGTGTCGAATTCAGGCATGGGTGCCAGGGTGCTGTTGAGCCTGCGTGGTACTGACATAGGGGCCCCATCCTCTCCATCCTGCTCACCATGGTGGTGACTGGGGTGAGGGTGTGAAAGCAGGGACTGCCCAAATGTGTCTCTCACTAACCTTCCACTTGCTGGGGAATAAATCCAGGGTCTGGTTGATCAGCTTGATGATGGGGCCTGTAATTGCTGCAGGTGGTGTCTTCAGCACACTTGGTGTGCCATCAGCCTCTACAACAGGCAGTAGCCATGGCCCTTAGTCCACAAAGGGCCATGGAGTGTCCAAAATGTTTTTCTTTTTTTTTTTAAGCCAGATCACAGATGGCGCACAAGCACCCGTGTGGGCCACAACTGCCGTGATCCGCATGTTCAAAAATGGCCGCCGGCTGACTGCGTCGGGTCCGTGACTGCGTGGGGAGACAAACATTTTCTCCGACTGGGAATGCTGCCAGAGCAATGTCGTGTTCCCCCATCACGGTACCTCATTGCCAGTGTCAGATGCCTCATGAGACCCCCGGGCCCTCACACGCACGCACACAGGCACACCGCAGAGAGACACTGGACGCATGTTGCTGGTACGGGGTCCCAGCGGCAACTGCCTCTCTGGGACCTCCTTTATTCAAAGGCGCATGTGCGAGCTGGAACGAGGCTTGCGCATGCCCACAACTATTGCGTACTACGCAACACCGCCCACATCGACCACTGTATTAGTTGCAGTGGAAAACATATAGAGAGCCTAAGGTTGCAGACCCTGGTTCTATTTCCACATCTACGACACTAGACACCACTTCCTGTGCCATGGGACATGCAGTAAATTAGGGGAGGAAAACAACCTTTTCGATCAGCAGAGTACAAAGAGCATGACAAACCTTGTACCATTTTTCAGTTTGGTTAAAGAAGGCAAAATAATGGAAGGGCCCAAATCTGGAGTTGGCCCCTCAATGTCGCAGGCATGCTTGCATGCTGCTCAGTGTCTTTTGCTTCACTTGGTCCTAAGGAGTCTTGGGTGGTACAAAAAGTGGCATATTCTTCTAGTTTGATGCCATGCCAGTGGAATATGACACCCTTATTCTACTGATTTGTCACTGGAGGACCTGTTTCTACTGTACGAACGTTATCTTACAAATGTGTTGCCATAGTAGGATATGTGTATGTGCTTGTGGCTTCCTATTTGGTAGTCATTCACAAAACATATCAATACGCTTTACACTTGCTCTGAAGTAACAGACTTCTTTCGGTAACAGTGCCTACTATGAGAAACCTGAAGGCGTCTCCCTAACTAGTCCCCGGGCATCTGTCATCCAGGTGGTCAGGACACGGCCATCGCTATTGGTTCCAGTTCCTGGGGGTGGACCAGTGAGGGAGGATCACATGGATGGGGGGGCCTCGGGGAGTCGAAGTGGGGGCAGCGATGGGTGAGACGCTGTATCACCCTTTTTCCAACACCTTTTCCCCATCCTACCACTTAGGACATTCAGAAATACTGCCCCCCCCCTTTTTCAACACAAACACTTTTGCACACCACGAAAGACAACAGACTAACACCAGAGCCGTTTAACTGGCATGTCGCAATACACAAGGGTCAGGCAAAGTCAGGCAACTGACCAGAATCACACATACCTGACGGCCCTTTCACTTCCCCATAAGGATAAAAAGTGGAGCACTAGAGGACAATACGAGCAAGGCAGACCACACAACGAGAGAGCTATCCAAGCATGGCTGTTCAAGAGGAGGAGAAAAGCGCAGAGAATTGAAGGAGAGAAGTGACCTTGACCTTTCCGATCCAGACCTGCGAAGATTCTGTAGAACGAAACGTAAGACTGCGAACAATAGCCAGCGTGTGTTGCAGTAGATGTCAACGGTACACAGAGCATGCCTACGCTGATAAGTAGGACAGAGGGAGACGCCTGCTACCGTAGTACCGTCCTTGTATCCAGATACAAGTAAAGCCAAGCTGTTCATCACAGCCAGTGAGTTGAGGGGAGAACCGATAAGAAACCGAACTGTGTTGAATGAAAGAGGCAAAATGGCAAATTAAGAAAAGTACAACAAACTGTGAACATTGTGGGAAAAACAGCTGCAAAAGCATCCCGCATCACGTGGGTGCTCTAGGCCCTAGGAGAGCCGCAAGGAAAAGGTCAAAGTGGTCATACAGGGGTCTAGTAAAAGCCCCTGTACAGTGGAAAGTCTTTGACCTACATGCAATAGGAAAGCTAAAGGTGGCGAGTCCCGCACATTGATATCAAGAGAAAGAATTGTGTGAAAGGAAAGTATTGTCAAGGGTGAACCCGACAGAGGGATGCCGATAGAACAGGGCCAAACATGAAGTCCCAATGAACATTGTGTTGATGAAAGTGAACCTCGGCAGAGGGGTATCCACAGTGAACTGTTTAAAAAGACATTAAAACTTGTGAATGCCACAGGGGAGATTGTTCTGAAAGCCATTGTGAACCCGACGGAGCGAGGCAAACATTTGAGAATGGTCTGAGCCTGGAAGAGTGGGATCCAGGGGTGAGAAGCCATCACTCCAACGACACGAGAATGCAACCAGGAAATCGTTTTGAATACAAGCCAGAGTGAACCCGATGGGAGGGAGACTGATATTCGAGAGGGGTCTGAGTCCGGAAGAGGGGGACCCATGGGTGAAAAATCATCACCTCAAGTGCAATCCGAAAGGAATTTTTTGTTTGTTTTTTGGAACCTATCCGGCCATCAGAAGCAATAATGTTAAACACTGAAGGTCCTTATATTGCTAAGAACTGTCTGTGGATCTGAGTCCGGAAAAAGGGGATCCAGCGGTGAAAAGTCATCACCCAACGTGCATTTGGAACAGAACTTCTTTTTGTTTGTTATTTTTGAAACCCATCAGGTCCTCAGATTCAAGAGACTTTTTGCAGAAAAGAGACTTCACCACCGAAGGTCCTGATACATGAAGCAGAAAATGTTGTCTTGTGCTGAGAAAACTCGAGAGTGTGCTGTGCTCAGGAGTCCCACCTTTCCCCGTGCTCAAAACGTGAGGAAGAGGAGAACACCGGCTACCACATCATGACTTTTTTATTTATGAACACTTCTTTCTTTCTTGCGAACACTATCCTACACTATTTTTGTATTTAGTGTAAGGATTCGCAATAGGTTTTTCTTAGTATAGCCCCTTTTATTTGACACAACGCCACTAGGACTGCCTGATTATTGTTTGATGGCCGCAGCTTGTTACCATCTTAGATTTAGGTTTGGATTAGGCACTTTTCCAACCTACCTATACAGTTTAATAAACACCCTTGAACTGTTATCACTTGTGTCTATCTATTCTTGATACCATGCCTTCCTTACACTACCCCAGCCTAACCTGCTTTTAATTCATGAAAGGGGTAACTTATTCTTCCACGGTGAATCATAGCTAGTACTATATGGTACATTCCCTCCTTAACCGCTGGCTAAGTCAGTGCTATGCCTTTGGACTGCGTAGGCACATCATGGCTCCCACTCAGACAGAAGCCTCACACCTGCCACCCACGGGCTATAATATGTGCTATCACAGCCGGTATAATCAAGCCATTTAAGGGAGCAAATTAATGAAAATAGTACAACTAACTGGTTCCTCTGGGTAGGTACCTAACATCTGCATTGAGTGGGTTGTCTAGCTACCCTCCCACACATGCCTTTTTCGAGCTATCTGTAAATTCAGACCCACTACACAGGATCTGCCTGGCCCTCTCCTTGAAATGAATGAAGTAGCCCCCACAGAAGCTGATCCTGTCATGTAGACTGCAGTGGTCATGGCCTTTCCCAACTACTGCAACTCCTTATTGTTACATTAGGCAGGGTGCTTTGCCTACAGGCCATGGGTGTTCAATGCGGCAGTGCCAAATCACTTCTGAACATGTCTGAGGATGAGCCGATGGTGAAGAGGTCCATGCTGCTACACCTGGTTGACGGTGATATTCACAAATGTTTATTATCACTGCTGAAAACCAGTGTGACGGATAGCTACAAAGGTGTCATCACTGACCGAACAGCACAGATCAATCCAGACAAAATGTGTTCACTTGCGGTGTTTCTCTCATGAAGCTGGTGAGTCCATGGACAGCTTTCATGCCTGAATACATCAATATGCTTGCTAGATAAGTGGTGCAAAATGCTGTGTGCAGACATGAGATTGTTTGTCCTTCTTGTATTTCTAGTTTTTTGAAGGTACAAGGTTTTTCTACAACAAAACACTTACACAAAGAAACACATGTCAATAGGGCTAACCTGAGTCAGGTGCAGTATACAAGTGGCCGAGGTAGGGGTCAATTTACTTGCAGCGGGGTGTGAAATATATGAAACGGGTACCTAGGACTAGAGAGGGTGTCATATTACATTATTCTGGAGGGAATGAACAAATAAATGGTAGTATGTACAGTAGAGTTAATTGTAGGGTAGTCGGGCGGGGGCGGAGTGTGGAGTACGTGGATGGTGCTTCCTTTGGGTTAATTTAAAGGAGTGTATAGTAGCAGTGTTGTTTTAATATGAAGAGGAAGGGGGTTCATATAATATAGGCTGGGGAGATAGAGGAAGCAGAAGTGAGATGAAGTGCACAGTGGTCGAGGAATGGAGAGATTGGGGAGTGTAGAGAGCAGAGGGTATAGTGAGTAGAGTAGAACAGTGTTAGATAAAAGGGGCCAAGGGAGGGCAAATTCATGCACGGATTTTAAACCAAGCAGTGATGTCCAAAGAGGGGCTGGTTTTTCATGAAAAGCCTTCTGGCATGGGGTCGTTGTTTGGACGTGGGAGGGGAGAGAAGAGCAGAGAAAATTGTAAAGGGTCTGCATGGCAAAGTTAAGAACTTGGCCTCTCCCACAACCCTTTCTTTCTACTCACAAAGTTGAAAACTTGTACAGTAGTCCCAGGCTCTGTCTGAGAGTTTTGGTACAGTTATACTTCAGATGGATATATTTTCTTGAATCTTGGCTGTAGTCAAATTAGACGCACTGAAGTGGTGGAGATTACGGTCTTTATAAAAAAAAAAAAGGACTTTACGATTGCAATCATTAGGTGAGTGAGATTGTAAATCAGATTAAGGAAGGAGAGGAGGGTGGAGCAGGAAGATGGATTACTTCGCTTTTGGGGGAGTTATGCATGATACTATGACATCCAAATCACACAAATTACGTAAGCATCTCTTGAAGGAACCGAGCATTTCACTCCAGAAAACCCTTGAGATGAAGAGGAATCACTTTTCTGAGATGGGGCAAGCAAGGAGACCTCTGCTTCTTGAAGAAACTCATGTTATCACGAAAAGGCAGATGGGGAGCAGGTGCAAGTGGATCTAGGTCACTTGGCCTAAGCCCCGCCCACCTGGTGCCTTCCTGCCTGCCACTCTTTTTCACCACTTAGCAAGCCCCACCCACCTGGTGCCTAACTTCTTCCCGCTCTTTTTCACCACTTAGCAAGCCATGCCCACCTGGTGCCTTCCTGCTTGCCGCTCTGTTTCCCTACTTAAGGAACCCTCCAGCTTCTTTTCCTTTGTAGATGGGGAGCAGGTGCAAGTGGATCTAGGTCACCTGGCCTAAGCCCCGCCCACCTGGTACCTTCCTGCCTGTTGCTCTTTTTTACCACTTAGCAAGCCCCGCCCACCTGGTGCCTTCCTTCACCATCACTGTCTTGTGGCCAATGCTGGATTTGACTTTTATGGACTTCATTCATTCACGGTGTGTCTCTCTTTCTCAACTCTCATGCTGGACTTCCTTTGCATCTTGTACTCATGGTGGCCCTGAATCAAGCTATTCCCATCTTCATCTTGTATCCTGGATTGCAACATTATGTGTTACTACTGACTTCAGCAATTGTATTCGCTCTCCACTCTTGCTTCTTCACTCTTTTTGACTGCTTACTCTCTTTTCTCTCCTCCTTTCCCTTTCTTCCTTTTCCTAACTCCTCCCCTTACTTTCTTCTATGCACTTACTCTATCAGAATTGTCCCTGGACCTAATATGATAGCAACCTCGTCTATTTCCTCCACCCTCCCATTACTGTTTTTTTCCTCCCCACGACCTCTCCAGCACTATCTGAAATGTCGTCAGGCCTATTATGATAGTCGCTTGTTTTGTTCCTCCCCTCCCTTTCTGCACCCCTCTCCCTCACCTTTTGTTTTTCTCCGGCTCTACCAGAAATGTCGTCAGGCCTAGTACGGTAGTCGCCTGTCTGTTTCCATTTCCTTCCCACTCTCCCCCTCCCTTCCTTATCCTTCCTGCGCCGTGATTTCATACGAATGCTGCAGAATTAAAATAATTCCACGTCAGAGATTTTTTTTTTTACCTGAATGTTCTGAGACATGCTGTTGATGTGCCGTGATGTGTAAGAGCTGTACCTCAAGAGGGTTTCATACAGCTTCAGTACTCTGGCTCTCAATGATCTTCTAGAACAATTCCAGGCCTGTTTCCAAGGCTCCAAATGCCTCTGAGGCAAAATCGTGAAATTAAAATGTTGTCTCCGGCATTTGCATCTGGGATTCAGCCCTGTTCTTATTTTTTTTGAACTGTGTTGGGATTCAACCCTGTTATTACTTACATCAGGATTAAATGACTTGGAACCAGAGTGCGCGCCTGACCTTCTTTTTCTACTTAATGTTACAGGAGACCCGGGCTTCAGAGGCAGCAGCACCGGGGCTATTATGCCCCCACTTTGGAGAGCCATATTCATGGTTTTCCCCCCTCCCCCAATTGTGGGTAAGATTTGTGTTTGGAGGGGAGTTGGTTCCTGGTCTCCTGAATGAAACACTTGTGCCATCACTACAATAACCAGAATCCTTTGAGACTGAAATTGAAAAAAGTAATTAGCAACACCTGAAAAGGAACACAGCTAACACAGCCTCCCTGATGAGAGTTTAAGACTTGAAAGTACTTGGAGGAGTAGAACTAACTATTGTGCTTTGGAACTGTAGCAGTTGGGATTTAACCCTGGTAATTTTTGAACATTGTTGGGACTATTTGCATCTGGGATTCAGCCCTGTTATTATTTTTTGAACTGTGTTGGGATTCAACCCTGTTATTACTTACATCAGGATTAAATTACTTGGAACCAGAGTGCGCGCCTGACCTTCTTTTTCTACTTAGAAGGAAATATACCTTTAAACAACACACAGCTAGAGAACAGTTACGTGTTATTACAAAGCTTTCTAGTTTGAGTGTACATTCAGCACTTACTGAAATAGAGAGACCTTGTTCACACCCAAAGAGAACAAAGCAGGGGAAGAGATCTTAGCATTTGTTGCAACCTTTTTCACGCCATACCCTCACAATCAAACAGTTGATGCTAAAGAAAAATTGGCCTTTGATCAAATAAACAAAGACGACTCCTCCAAAAATTGTTTTGCAATGAAACGAGACAAAATGTAAAGTATAAGCTGGTGCACTGCACACCAATTTTAACACATTTCAGAGGTCAGCACCTTAACATCATGTTTCTAAATACTTGGTGGCAATGTAGTGCATACCCATATACTGGAAAACAAACTGTGTTAATTAACGGTGCATAGTGCAATTACAGGAATTTTCAAATTGTCAGACTACAAATTTCATTTATGCTATTGTAGCCCTGGTGTGTCTTGCCCTGGCCCACTGGTGTTAGCTAGTGCCAGTAGGCCAGGGTGAAACCTCTTACCCCCCTCACCAAAGGAAAGCTGAAGAAAGAGAGGCTCTAGGCAACCTGTGAATTAGAATCAGATATTAGACCTTTCCGATACAAAGGAGGGTTCTTACCAAATACCTCTTTATAATCTCTTCAGATTGTCACCAGACACTAGGGTGTATTTTTTGAGCCGCCAATGGGGGTTAAACTGCCCATCTTTTTCTCTACCCTCAATGCTTTCCCTTATCAGGATATGCTCTGCCAACTCACCCTCCCTAGACAGGGTCATGGAAGGATTCTTAAAGTGAACTGACGGCAAAGAGCCCTCCCACCTACCCAATGCCGCCCACCAGAGAAGAGGGGCCAGATGATGAGTGGCCTCTGGCCGCCATCCACAATTAACCTCTCACACCATGGCACCTAACTCCTTCTAACCTGCTCCCAACACCTTATCCCAACTCATGGTCATGATTTGTGTGCGCTTAGGCTCTACAATATACTTTGAGAATGGCAAATTGCAAACTAGGACCTTCCGAAAAGCCACTGAAGTAAATTCAGCATTATTCGCAAGCAGCTGCCATAGACATTCCACAATCAACAACATACTGATAGGAGAGTCCTATCGATCTAGGAGAAACTGTAGCAATTATGTTATTTTTTAACAGGAATGTAACTTGCTCACTGAGAGATTCTGTGATGGGGTATTCAAGAGCATGTGTCAATCAAGCTCATGAAAAGATCAAAAATATGGATCGGTCAAGTATGGTGAATACTAGTGTTAAATCTAGGCCTGAGCCCAGGTCCAACATTAATATCATCCCCAAATACTCTAAAGACACTCCAATTCTACACAAGATTGTACAGAGACACCTGCATTTTTTACAGATGGACAATTATTTGTAGCAATATATTGACAATAAGCCTAGGTTTATTTATACCAGAGCACCAACAATCAAGACTAAACTTAGTCCATCATACTTGGAGACAATTAGTGATCAGGAAGGGAGTTGGAGTGACTGGTTGAGAACAATGAAGGGCTTCCACAAATGTGGAAACTGCAGCATGTGCAGATTTGAACATCCCTATTGTTACAGGTTTGTATTCCATGATGGTATTAAAATGTATATCAAGGATTTTATTAATTAAAATATTTTTGTAATACTTATTTGATGTTTATGCGATTGGTTGCATTTGCCAAAAGATATACATAGGAAGTACTATACGACAATTGAGAGTGTGCATTTGTGAACACATGTGAAGCCTGAATAACCCAGATCCAAAATTACCTTTGGCCAGTCACTGGCATGAAAGTCACTAAATGGACGAGAAGCGTAAGGTGAAATGTATTGGTCTACAGAAAGGCAGATGTGGCAAAAGAGGTGGGGACCAGAGATTGTTGCTAAGACCTCTGGAATCCAGACTGATTTGTAAATTACGGAGCACAATTGTTGGCTTCAACATGGAATACAAAATTAATGTGTTTTTGTAATCGATGGACTTAAGTACATAAACATAGGCTCCAACATGATACTTTAATGGGATATATAATTTGTATAATAACTATTGTTTCCTGTCATTTGCCATTCTGTCAATGGAACGCCTATGTGGTCAAATTGTTCTTTCTGCAAACCTATTGATGAGAATTTTATGTTGTATTGAAAGACTTTTAGATTACTCAGATCTGTTTAATATAGAATACATCTTTGACAAAATCTGTTAGCGAATTAAGGTATTGGAACTAACTGTAAATGTGGGAAGACCAAAATGAAGCTTGGTTAAACAGATCAAGGGTTAAGTATACATTACTGAAAGGAGTATACATTGTATAGCATTTTAATTGAATTTGGAGGTTATACAATCATTCATTTATGACAACACATATATTGAGATGGCACGGATCAGAAAATATGTAAGTTACAATTGGCTTTATAGGAATGTGTTTTTTTTTATTTAAAAGTCGGAAATTTTAACCACAGGTCATCAGGATTCTTAAGGTTGATTCCGGAGCAAGTGAAGCACCCAGGCTGCAAATCCAGTTGAGCGGGGGCGGAGGGGAGGGTTTAAAGTTGAGATGAGCGCTAAGATAAATTGGAAGCGCCTTTTATATCAGCCGCCCTAAAATGGGGTTACAATGGTGCTATAATTAGCTGACAACTTACTGCAACGCGCGCACACTGATATATTATTTTTTTACAATTAGAAGTATACATGATGTCACTCCAGTGTATTTAAATAGGAACAAAATGGCAACCGCGAATGGATCAAATGCGGCACGCCGATTGCAGCAGGACGATTCCAAAGAGGACATTGTTAACATTTGGTAAATCAATCTAATTTATAAGCAACTCATGCACATATGAGGAGCCATATACTCTATAAGACTATAGATGTATTTTTAAAGTGAGTTCATTGTGAACTATGGGAAATCTAGTGTAAACAATTAATTTGAATTTGACTTCTAGCTTGAATGAACACTTCATGACTACAGAACCTAAAGTAATACACCTGATATACTCGAGGGGCAGTAAATTATTGGTGAGTAATAAGTAAACATTTTGAATCTATGAATTTGAGCATGTTGATTTAAATGACAGGACCAGTAAAAAACGAACTATCTAATTTCAGAGGATTAAGTCAGCAGTCGGGCCATTCTTTGGCCACAATATCATATCAATAAGAATAAGGGAGTTCTATGGTGAGTGCCATTTTAAATAGTTTCAATTACACAATAGTAAAAGGCACGTATTATGCACCTATTAGTAAAAGAGTGATAGGAAGGGGGAAGTGCAATCAGGGCAGCGAGGCTCTGGGTAAGTGCAAGGAGGCAGGGGACTGTAGAGGTTACAGTTATAACCCCTAAGTGCGCGTCAGGCCCAGAGACAGTGCAGGGGAGACTGATCATGGAGGAGCTTGGTACCCAGTTAGACTCTGAGGTTATCGAAGCAACCAGTTGGCGCAGCAGGCAGGTAGGCCATCAGGGGAGGGAGAGAAAGAAAGGAGGGGAGAAAAGGATGGTCCTGAGCTGCTTCGGGGAACTTCAGGTGGTCTGGCTCAAGTTTGAGAGGCGCAGGAAGGCCATTCCAGAGGGAGGCACCTGCAGAATCTGCCTGGAGAAGCGTCTGACCCTCAGAGAGTTGGAGGAAGCTGAGTAAAGGGCTCTAGAAGGAAGGTATTTTGGAAGAGAGAGTTGGGTGTAGTGCGGCCTCAGCCCCAAAAGCCTTGTGGACGATGCAGAGGGTCTTGGACTTGATCCTTGCAGCCACCGGGAGCCAGCGGAGAGATTTCAGGGCTGGAGAGATACGGTCGCTTGACTTGAGGTCAAGGATAGGTCTCGCAGTCCTGTTCTGGATTGGTTGCAGAGGGCGGAGAGTTGAGGAAGGCAGATTGAAAAAGAGGGTTTTTATTTTTTTATTTAATTTATTTGTATAGCGCAATACAAAAAGACTAAGCGCACGGGGCGTAGAGACAGAAACAAACGACAGAAAAAACAAAGAAGATGAAGCAGCAAGTCATAGAGGCAGAGGCATATCAACAAAACAGAAAAGCTTTCAATCCACGTTTGAAGGCAGGAAGCGATGAACATGCACGCAGATCAGGTGGCAGTGCATTCCACAGCTTGGGGGCTGCATGGGGAAAGGACCCCTCTGCTACACAAGAGGGTTTGGATCATGGAATGGCCAAAAGGGAGGTATTGTTCGAGCACAATGTCCTGCAGGCAGGCATCCAGGAAATACCTTTAGCCAGATATTCGGGTCCTTGACCATAAAGACACCAATGGGTGATACAATGTCTGCAAAACAGTATGCGATTGCTCACAGGAAGCCAGTGTAGAGCTCGCCTGGCGGAGGAGACATGATCTGATCTGAGCAGTCCTTCCACAATACTAACCGCATTATTTTGAATGACCTGTAACCAGGAGAGTTCCCCTTTGGCAGTGCCTAGCAGGAGGCTGGCGCAGTAATCCAACTTGGAGCCTATAATAGCATGTGCAATGAAGGCACAGTTAGAAGTATTCAGAAAGGGCTGAAGCTGTGCCAGTAGTTTCAGATGGTACGATGTAGAGAAAACCAGACCGTTTACCTGGCCTTCATGGACAGCTGTTGATCCAGGGTAACTCCCAGAGTCTTAACCTTGGACTGTGTTTTAATTGAACAGCCTGCAATGTCAAACTGAAAGTACTCTTTGCTCAACTTCCGCAGTTGAGGTGCAGTACCTACAGCCATAAGCTTGGTCTTAGAATCATTAAGTGTGAGCTTGTTGGCTAACATCCAGGTTTGAATGCGACCATAGGTAATATTCAGGGACTCAGAGTCCAGAGCATACTCTCCTGAGAGCAGCACATGACACTGGGTATGATCTGCATAATTTGCATAGATGATCCCAGCTCCATCCAACTGATCGGATAAATGATGCAAGAAGATATTAAACAAGGTTGGCGACACACAGGAGCCCTGTGGTACACCGCAAGGAACCATGAACTCCTCTGCCATTGATTCCTGAAAGAAAACTCAGGCCTTCCGCCCCGATAGAAATGATTGTACCCAGACAGCAATTGAGGCAGAGAAGTGTGCTGTGCTACATAGTCTGTCCATTGGGATGGACTGATCCACACGATCAAATGCTGTGCACAGATCTAGTAGCACCAGCATTGCTGAGTTCCACTTATTGATGATATTAAAAAAGTTGGTTTTTAAATCAAGAAGAGATGATTCTGTAATGTTGGCACGTCTGAATCCAGATTGATTTGTCTTCGATTTGTAGCTGTGCTACTACACCCAACATTTTCAGCAAATACAGTACATTTGTGATTGGCCGGTAATTACCTGCACATACTTGCATCCAGCGGGGGAGATTAATTAAAGGGGAAATCCAAGCTTGTTTGATGTTTGCAGGGACAGAGCATTCCCTAAAGGAGGCATTTATGAATTTGGTAATCAAACGGGCAAGCTGAGAGCCGTACTCTTTGACTGTATGAGTGGGACACACATAACCATTGCAGTCTGCAGGATTTAACTTCCTCAAAATACAGTAAAATACTGCTCCCTAATTGGTTGGAATGCAAATGTGTAACAGTCAGCATTAATACTCTGGGGTGAAGGGTTCACAATGACACTTCTTCCCAGGTCTGTTTTGGTGGAAATGCCTTTTTGAATATTCTCTAGCTTGCCAGTCATGGCGTTTTGAATAGATAAACAGCTAGATTCTTTGATGACCTGTGAAGGGAGCGTGCAGTGGTCCTCTAGTTCTTTAAGTATTTTAAATAACTCCCTGGTGTTGGAGGTTGCCCCAGCAATTCTTAGATTATAGGAGCATTTTTTGGAATGTGATATAGCTTTTCTGTGTGCTTTAGCCGTGATGGAATAGGTGATTTTATCTTCATCAGAACTCGTTTCCCTTGTTTCAGGGCCTTGATTCTAGTTGTTTTTAAGGTATGGATGTCAGGGGAGTACGTTGTTTTCGTTATGCTGAGATTTAGACAGCCGTGTTTTCACTGGGCCAGACAGTTAACGGCCCTTTCAAGGGTACTACGGTAGGCCCCCGCCAGCTCCTCAGCTGTGTTCAAAATAGGTAAGTTGCTGATTATAGCTGAGATAAAAGGAGCCATTGCAACTGGAGTCAATTTACATATTGTTTCTATATGACACCAGGACCTCTGCAGGTACACTTTTCAGATAGCTGGGCAAAGACAGGCTCTGCTCTAGAATGTGGTAATCGAACCAGGGACAGGGGTTACACCCCAAATGGATTATAGAGCACATGTACAAAATTCATACAGGAAATGTGCAGGCCCCTTGGGTCAGCCACTTTGTGGCGAATGGCCAGTCTGAGGTTGAACGCAGATGGCTGATCCTCAACATGATTAAACAAAATCTCAACACATATCCTACAATATGCCGACTACAAAAATTAGAGCAACAATGGATAACTAGGCTGAACAGTCATGTGACCGGGTGCAATGAGAGCACTCAATGCTGCTAATGTTACAAAATGTGTAATGTGTTGGGATCCCATCATTCCTCCTTAGTCCACCTTCTGGAATTGGGTAGCTCAAGATAGCAGGATTGTATACAGACAATGAAGTCATTACTATGTTGTCATCAAAGACAGGGCACTGCTTTACTACCATTATTTAATTGATTGACAGGTAATGATAACTCAATGTGATTGGGTTGTTCATCTCTCATAAAATGAGAGATGCCACTACTATTCGTGTGACAAACACTGTGTATGTGGACTAATACTGAGAACATATTTTGGTGGCAGAGTGGAGAGTGCATGTTATGGGCGTGAAACAGACTTTCTACAGTTGAGTGATGTTTTTGCACATCAGACTCCATAGTGCAGCCTGCAACATGCGAATACTGCAAACATTGCCGGCATACTGGCGGTAGAGCCGCCAGGATACCGACAAATTTTACAGTTTCTGGCACCCGGTCCGGCGGCATTGCTACCGGATTATGGGTGCCGGTGTGACAGTGTAAATCCCGATTCATGGATTTGTTGTCATTACCAACACTGGCAATACCGGTGTCAGTAATTATGGCTTTGTTTGCCAGTAGGGCGCCTGCCTTAACTCCAGGTGTTTGCTGGAGATAACTCAGGTGCCCCACCGGCAAATTCGTAGTCGGCTGATCCGGTAAAGTGCTGGTATCCATGAATACCGGCACTTTTTTTATTAGACCAGCCGACTTAGACTCAGGCCCTTTGACTACTACGGTAGACTTTTGCTTGTCTCTTGTGCTCTATTATTCTGAACATAATTGCAATACATGGTGGAGAGATTACTCCTTCAAAAATGGTGGTGAGTGGTGTGCCAAGCTAGTCTTCATCCCACATTACGTTGCTTCACTTTATCATGACCCGAGGTCACCGCCTGCCACCATCGCGCAAGTGGACACACACAAGTAGGAATTCTGAATTCCCTTTAGAATCCTTTTGTTAAAGGTACCCATGATCTAATATGAATTAATCCTGCATATAGCTGTGAACCGTTTTCTAAATATGTTTGATTTCTTTTGACAGGACAATATTGAGCATTCGGAATGTATAGATCGCGTCTATTATTTGAAATTGACTTCTCCATGAAAACAATGTTGCCCTACTGAGAGGAGCAGGCTTCCTATGAATGAGAAATGGTAGGCTTTATGATAAACAATACATAAGCGTAAATGCATTTAGGAGACAGATTCACAGTAACATAATGAAATTACGATATATGTTTTGAGGAGCCACTATTTGAATAATATAAAAGGGTAGTGGGGACACTTTAGCATCTGCTGTCCCAATTTCCGACATTACTCAATAGACACATTGAATTCCTGGGTAATTTTGTGTATAACAGTGACACCTTGGCCACATCAATGTTCTGGTGTAGATGCATGGCGGGTACAACGTGGTGCTTACGATCACCATGATGACATTTTGGGAGGATATACTACTCCTGATCAACAGGTTTCCTTAAATTTGAAAGGAGGAACTTTAAAAACTGCACTTTACATATGACCGTAACCCTGAACTAAAGAATGCTTTAATGAATGACATTGTACTGTTTGTGATGATTGTTTAATAATTTTATATAGTATGTGGTTGTAGTGTATATTTATTAAATTGTATAATGTGACTTT
The DNA here is from genome assembly GCF_040938575.1 of Ambystoma mexicanum. Taxonomy (NCBI): domain Eukaryota; kingdom Metazoa; phylum Chordata; class Amphibia; order Caudata; family Ambystomatidae; genus Ambystoma; species Ambystoma mexicanum. The sequence goes on from NC_090935.1 coordinate 311,574,374, forward strand.
GTTTTTGATACTGTGGTGTGAAAGCTTATTGCTAAAGCACACCTAATAAATACAATTATTTAAAAAACGACTCGAATAATGAACCTGACCTGTGTAATCTATGATCCTGAAAAAGGCTAGACGATTAAAGGGCGTCTAGTATCTGAAACTTAATCTGATCACACTTAGATTGCTTTGTCTCGTCAAGTACTCATTTAAGACAAAAATAACGTGTCCTATTTCCTGTATTGATAGTAAATGGGCGTGTGATTCTATATGAATGTGGCAGTTTTGAAATCGCCACTTGGGATTCATATTTGTGTTTTTAAAGCAAACATATTAGGTATATTTTTTTGTAAAATGTGTTGATCAATTTTGTGTGATTTGTTTGTAAGTTTTGTTGTTGTACAACGTCTTGGTCTTGACCTTTGAGGGGTTCGTCTTATGAAATGTGATAAATGTGTTATGATGTATACTGTTTCGCTGAATTCTGTATTATCTAGGGTGCACAATTTGCTGGTAGGAAGAGATTATTTATATATATTTTCTATTGAAATTGAGATTTTGAATCATATCTCTCAGGTCTCTGAAAGTTATATTACGAGCTTAGTGTATATATTCTGGGGTGTTTTGTCTTGATGGGTGCCCTCTAAGAACGTATTTTGTAGTGTAGTGGTTTCATGCCCCCAACTTGCACGCTGGCGTAATCATTCAGAGACCTGTTCCAGGTGGGATGATAGGCATCAAATGGTCTTCCAGTCTGCAGGGCCGCACTGGGGCATACAACTGTCTCAGCACCAATTAAAATGTAGCCCACAGTTGCAAATGGAAATTCATTCGTTTTGTGATAGACTGTAGTGCCCAAGGGGGAGTTTTTTGATAAAATTTGATATGCAAGTTGTGCATTTTAAAGATTATTTATTCCCTAACACCGGTCAAAACTACTAGTCGCATGGTGAATTAACTCATCAAACTGGCCCAAAATTAATCAGTAAAGGGGCCCACTTTGACTATAAAAACTGGACCACACTTGCATTTCGTATTTTCAGTTCGGGCATTGGCCTATTGCCCTGTGCACCAGTCCAAGCATGCCAGTCTAATGCCAAAATGTCGTTCTTTGACACAAAGCAAACCACTTAAATTGTAGTATATGCAAGTCCAGGACATTATGGAACTGTGCCCACACGCCTGATCAGAAACACACCATCTATGTTGTCATCTGTGCCAGCAAAGCATGCACACCCACAAAACAGAGCTGAGCCTGCCTGGTTGCAGCATTATAGGACATTCGCCATTTCTATTTGCACACATGTGGACATCTTTTCAAAGTCCACGCTAACCATAACACACTCACTCTTCAAAGTCAAGCCCCCCTGCAAGGATTAGAAATTGATGTTTCAATTGCGAGGAAATGCAGAGCAGAAACGAGTCAAGAGATATAAGAGGCTGCGGATACATGTGTGTCTGATCACAGAGAGAGCTCTCCACAAAGTCATGGCAACATGGAAGGTTGAGCAAGCAACATCAATGAAGATTATAGGAAATCACCCCTGCCTGAAACAAGGTTAGAGGAAGAACATTTTGAAAATCAACCAACACTTCACCCCAGAAGTGAAGGCAACATTTGCTGCTTCTCTATCAAGCAATCAGGGATGAACTATGGCGCTCAGAAGAAGGACTTCCATTAATGGGCGCCCGAATTGTGATCCTGACTGCTCTCACACGCCCGACATCAAGGAAGAGTTAAGTGAAAAAGTATGGTTTTCAGTTGGGTGAGGAAACTGTGCAGACTTGCAGAATATGTACCAATTAAAAAGAGGGTGTGGGCTGATTTTTTTTTCTATCATATCTTTTGGTATAAAGTGATGAATACTCAAGATATCCAGATGTGGAGACAGTGAGATCCCCATTGACAGGAAATAATAGTGAGCCATGGCATCCAAAAATATCTCAAGACAGTGACTTAAGTGTGGAGCATGAACAACGCATGCGTGTGCTGTGCAATTGGTGCAGGGCCTCCATCTAGCACACAAAGAAGCAAGGGAGGCAGAAAGGGCAGGCACAGGGGTGGAAGCAGGGAGCGGGACAGGACACACTGCCAGGCAATGTGAGTGGAGGGAAGAGGGGGGAGCGTGGACAGGAGGCATACTTGAAGGAAAGGGAGTGTGAGTGGGAAAAGGAGAGGCTGCGAGAAATGAAGGAGAGCAGGTGCCTGTTAAGTGGAAGTGAGGGGAGTTGCTCGGTGGTGGGGGCAATAGGTTGGAGCGGCAGGGGGTTGGGGGTGAAGTAGGGAACTCCATTCCTGAGAGTAGAGGACATACTAGCTGATCGGGGCATGGGTGAGGGAGAAGAAAGACAGATCAGCAGATTGGGTGAAGGGAGGACATTCCAAGTGGGACATCAGTGTGGCATAAGAGCCCCTTTGAGTCAAAGGTGGCGAGGAAAGGACTGGTTCGGCAAAGAAAGCCACACTAAAGACATGGAGCCCTGTAGACAGACAATGAAATGCCTTTCCAAAGTTCGGAATTCTGTGCATACCTTGAAGGACTAGTTATGCAGCACCTCATTACAAGCACCCCAGCTAAAGTAAGTATCAGAGATGCAAATGAAGGAGAACAGAACTTAGAATTAGAACTCCTCCCAATTTCTATGAAATTATCATCTCATACGACACATTATGAGTGGATGTGCTCTCATTACAGGACTAACTGGAAGAGGCATAAAATAAACCATGCCTGGTACCAACTCACAGGCACCAACCGTCCACTCCGGTGGACCAGTAATGGTCAGGGGACAACTGAACAACTCGCAAGCTTCATTCACTCTTCAAAGAAAGATGATTTCGTCTTCCTCCAAGCCTGTGTTCCTAATACAAGCTCTATCCAAAAAGAAAATCAAAAGAGGTGCTTGTCAGCATGTCCAAATGGCTCACAGAAATGCAGTCCTCTGTCCTGAACCCTTTTGTAACCTACTTTCTTGCCCTACTTCTGAAAAAGAAAACATAAAACAACTGAGACATACATTAGGCCATTGCCTGAATAAAGGGAAGCTGCTGGATTCTGACCCCCATCCGGGTGTCTCTTTAGCATAGGCCCTTGCCTATGTGAACAGTGCCAAGTGTGCAGTTTGTGTACTTCTGAAGTATCATCCCTGGGCTCCAGCAAGATCTTTCTGTCCCTCTCTCAAATAAGTCTTTCTCCCTACCTTGAGGTTTCTTCCATCTTTCCCTACTCTGGGGCTCTGTTCTTTCTCTCTCCCCACTTTGGAATATCTTTATTCTCGCTCCACACCAAGGCTTGTCTCATTCTCTCTCCCCACTCTGGGGTTCCTCTATACTTTCCATACTCTGGGGCTTTTCCAATTTCTCTTTTCCCACTTTGGGGCTTCTTGGTATTCTCCCCACTCTTAGGCGTATCTCACTCGCCCCACTCTGAAGCTTCTCTGTGTTCTCCCCCTTCATGGGGATTTTCTCACACCTTCACCCCACTCTCAGGATTCCTGGAGTTCTCCTCTGTCCGGGGCTTACCTCACTCATTCTCCCCCTCTGGGCATCCCAGCACTCTCTCCCTCTGGGGACTTTCTCCCTCTCTCCCCACTCTGGGGCTTCTGTTGTCTTTCCCCACTCCATGGCTTTTCTATGTCTCTCTTGCCTTACCGTCCGACCCCAAGCCCATTGGAGCCACTGCTTACCTGGTTGTGACGGCCAGTGAGGCTGGTGAGGTATGTGCAGTGCTCCTCTCTCCACTGTGCCGCTGATGCGACTCGTCTGCTCTGGTCCACATCGGCTCACCTTCTGGTATGGCCTCTTTGTGTCAGGACCAGTGAGCAGTTTCTTTGCAGGCCCTTTCTTCTGCCCTCCAATACGCTCTGCTCTTACTCGTTTTGCGATGCAGTCCATCACCCATCTGAAAGGCCCCACTGCACTGGCCAGGTGTGCACCGCCGTCTGCGATGGCTGGTCTGACTTTTGGTATCTCCTGCCGGCCACACACCCTATTTGCGCTGCAGCCTCCTTGAACCCTGCAGACTTCTCGTATCTTCTGAATTGATTGGTACTTTTGATGGCGTGCTTTCAGGAGGTTGTTGTTTCAGCTTTCTGTGGATTGAATATAACATGGGTCAAATGCCATGCCAGCCATTAGAGGGGTCATCGGGTTAGCATAAGCTTTAGTTCCTATATACTCCATAAAGGTGTTAGTGTCTGGGGGAGAGGGATGTTGCCGTAAGAGGGTGTGACTTCCAGAGTGATCCCACTTAACCTGTGCCCTAGGGGGTGTTAAGTGTAGTGGGCTGACCTTCCTAGTACCAAAGGGGCTGGCTACCTCTTAGGGAGAGGTGATGAATGTCTTGGACTCGTTACAATCTACAAGGGAAGACAAGCATGCCATTTGAAACAATGCCTTGACCAGCACTAAAGTCAGGCCTTGCACAAGCGGGTGGGCCAAGTGATTCAAGACCTACCAAAAGGAGGCCTCTGTTCCCCACAAAAAGGGCCTATCTGGCCACCCCAGAAAAGAGGCATCTAGGAGCTGGAGGTTTTCTACCCTCCTCGAGGGCTATGTCAACCACAGGGCCATAATGAACATGATAGGAGCTGCACCCTCAGATGCCCTTCCATCAATACCCTTTTTCTGAGACTTTGTTTGCTCTGGGTGAACAGAAACTGAAGTAGATATGATGGAATGGAAGGCGGCACAGGAAAAGGCCACTGGTTTTCATTGATTCAAAGCCTCTCAATCTTTTTCGCTTTCAGTTTGTCTCCCTAAGTGTAAGAGTGTATGCCCCCACACACAGGCCCATTGCTTCTGATGAAACACACACAGTAGAGAATAAAAGAGTATGCCACGTCACAGGCGAGGCGAGCTTCTGATTAGAGATCAAGTGTGTTTGGGATTCTCAGTTCTCCCATTCGCAAAGTCAGTGCTGTACAACAAGTGATAATAGCAGATTGCGCTCACTAACACAAGGAACACAACTCTGACAAGAGAGGACGGGTACCTGCCCCACTACTGCCAGAGAAATTAAAGAAAGAAAGGAAGACACGGGTGTCACAACTGAAGAAACAAATCTAAGTAAATGAATGCATCCAGAATCTGGGGAAAAACGGAGTTCTTATAGCTGGGTAGAGGAATCCAGTAGAGGTTATAGCATGGTCAATGAATTCACTATCTGTAGCACCAATCCCACCATTTTCACCACATATGAGACCAAACACCCAGAAATGGCAATTATGGATGTTTAGATTCACCAGCGTTCTGAGGGACTCAAAGAGATGGAACCAGCTGCCAAACAATCCTGTTAATGCACATTGCACGTATGACAGGGTCAGTAGACTGACTCGGGTAAGTAGGGATTGGGATGCCTTGCAACCTAGAATGGGAGGCCTATCCACGTGGAAACCAGAGCCATTCTTACCCCAGAAAGGGTTGGTGGCCGCTGGGAGGGCCCCAGTCTCTGTCCCTTCCGTTTGTCCCCGTACAATTGATTGCAGTACCACTCTTTATCACCCCATGTCTCTGCCTGAAAACGCTGGCCAGTCATTGTCTTACCTTTCGAGAGAACTACCTGTACAAGCATTCCTAGCACAACAGCAGTGGCAGAGCAGCCCACCAGAGCCTCCAGGGGAATGCCTCTCGCCAGCACTTCCCAAACAGCAAGTGAAGGAGAAAGAACCACTACGCAGCGCAGCACCATCAATCACAACGAGCGTCAGCACGGACCACTGCAGACCGGCCTCAGACAAGGTTTACTTACCTGTAAATCAGCCGTGGAGCAATGCTCACGAGTACTCACACATTTTTCAGAGAGGTACACCATTGTCAAAGACTGGTGGACCTGTGCAAGGAAAATGGGTGGGGCCTAGCCCCCTTTTAATGCATTTGCCTATTTGTGACATCTTTTGGGCAGGGAAGGCAATGGCCGATCGGGCTGGAGATACACCAATGGGAGAAGGGGAGGATAAAAACAGTGACAGGAAAAAGGAATGTGTGGGTAGTTCGGTGAGGTCAGAAGAGGAGGAGACGGCAGACCAAGAGACCAGAAGGAGGAAGAACAGAATAATAGACCAACAGTTGTTCAGTATCCTGTAAGGTTCAATTCTCAATGCATTTCGGTAGAAATCAACACTTTTTCAAGAGAACAGGATCTGAACTTGCCAAATTATCTAGTAAAGAAGTAAGAACACTTAATTAGTATTTAATAATAATATCGTAAAAAGGATTTTAATTGTATGTATAGCAAAACAAACGAAAAACGAACCTCACCTAATTCAAGAAATCTTCTAGAAATATATCTGCAACTACTAAGGGATTTACCTCCTCTAGGGCTCTTCAATCCATCATAGTACCTTTATGATTCACCCTCTTCACTAAAAACATCAACTTGTGTAATCTGTACAAGATAATAATATGGAAAAAGTATACAAATGTATCCCATTGACCGCTGTACTGGTTCTCTAAATGTTATCCAATAAACAAAAAAGAAAAAAATCGTACCTGATCTGCTATTGCCTGTAAGTTAGAAGGAATAGTCATAGGCTGCTTTGTACCGCAATGTTCTTCGGAGAAAACATCAAAAGGGTTAATGTGTCTGTAAATGAATACAATTGCCTGTTCAAACACTATGTCCTTAAGCAGTTAGGTATAAATCATCTGTATGTGCCCTTTCTCCGGTGAAGCATACGTTGGTAATGATACGTGTCCATCCCCTCATGTCCAACTGTTTAGTAACTAAACTCCTTCTCAATATCTCGTCTTCTAAATATGGAACAAGGAAGCGCACGAGAGTCATGTGTCCTTAGATGAAAAGTCTAGACGTTTAAGTATAACTGAGTGCTCTACATGTAAAACTAAGGCAAATGTTAGAAAAATTACCATTTGTTATCCAATAATACGAAAAATCGAATATACTTCAACATTCGAACTCCCCCATTTTCTAAGGCTTTATCTTAAAGTTTAAGAACTTGCCTTCAACATAATTGAGTACCTTCCCGATAGCCATATGTTGACAATGAATTAGGCGTTGATGAATTCAATTGCTTGATATTTAATGATACTGTGTCAATTTGAGATAACAAACAGGCATTAGGAAGTAAAAAAATACTTAAATTCAAGAAAATTCTTTCATCGCTACAATTAATTCATATTGCATATTCAAGTTACTAATTCAATAAGTTTTTAGATGTCAAAAGATATTGTGCATCGAAAACATTCTTTACAAGAAGCAACTCAAGTCCCAATCCTGATGCAAACAATAATGATAATCTTTCTATCCAATACAATTCTCATTCGCGATAATGATTTATGAAAATGACCTTCTCTTTTAGGGACATGCACCACCTCTAGAATATCAAATTGCATTTGGCTAACAGTATGCTGATGATGATTATAGTGGATAGCTACTTTTAATTGTTGGTACGTACATTAGATTTGTGTTCAGACTATCTAACTTTACACTTTCTTGTGGTGAGTCTACATAGTATACACTACGCAGGCATTTCAGTGCACAGATCAAATTACTTGAATTGCAAATTACCTAAGACCTTAAGTATATAGTTTTACCAGTGTAAGGATGTTGGATCTTACCACCTTTTATCAAACTCTTACAGTGTTGACAGTATAAACAAGGAAGGTTCCCTCTCTTTTTACTATACAATGGGCCTCGTTACGAGTTGGCAATGGTGTCCGTGTTGCACTGCTGCAGGAATCAACGGTTGATTCCGAGTCAGCGGGCACGTGCATACCGGCATGACCGTAACAGCTGCACTGGCATGCCGGTAAGGCCCTCCAAACCCCCGATAGCGACATCATCCATGCCGGAGGCACGGGCACTGGCATCCTAGATGCCGTAAAGAATGGTACCGTTGATACCGACATCATAAATACCAGCACCGGAAGGGGCGGTACCGGAAGCAACGTCACCGCAACAGAAAGGGAAATATGCCGGCAGCCATCATGAAAAACACAATCCATTGCCATCCTCTGCCTACAAGACCTGGATTTGCAAACTGTGTACCCTGCAGCAAGAAGATGTCTAAGACTATCCGTAAAGGCACACCTCGACTGCGTAAGCCCCGTTTTAGCAATGATGAGCTAAACATGCATTCCGACACCCTGGTCAAGCATGCGGATGTTGTGTTCCGTCCAGACCTATGCCGTGCCGCCCAAATAAGGAAGAAAAACATCTGGGAGGAGGTGGCCCAGAAGGTCTCCGCGGTGGGGACAACCCCACCCAGTGTGAAAGACTGCAGAAAACGGTGGGACGATGTGCGGCTGCGTGTTCGAAACATCTTGTCAGCAACCCGCAGCCAGGCCCAGGCAACAGGTGGTGGAGCAACATCACCCATAAAACTTGCACGGTGGTAGGAAACCTGCATCTCTGTAATGGAGATGAGGCCATAGAGGGAGTCGGGCATTCAGAGATGGGAGTCCCATCATTGGACAATGACAGTGAGTGACCCTTAGTTTAATACACAAGTCACCACACACACCTAATAGCCCAAGTATAATGTTGGAGTCCAATTGGCAAGTAGATGAGAGCAAAAACATGGCCCATCACCTCCCACCTAAACTCAGCACTAACTCAAACCCTACATCTCTGCCATGAAAACACACTACAAACCCCACTGACACAAACGACATGAGTCCACAATTGCAAACACAAGCAACATATGCATGCACACACAAATATACATCACTGTCGAGAGGCAGACCTCACCACTGTGCCATCTCAATGCATGTTGCACACATCTCCGCTACAGATTGCACACTTGAGACACAACCAAACAGCACATGGCACACAGCCCCTGAGGCATGGCTACAGCAAGCAAGCCACGACACACCTGTAGGCCACCAAACAGACGCCATGGACATCATGGCTGCACCAGAAGGATGCCCAAACAATACTCCCTCCCCAACTCCTGTAAGCACTATGGCCGCCCCTCCAACATGCACACGACAATGCACATGACTTGAAATGTACTAACATCGATGTATGTAGGATGTAAGTTCACCCATGACTGATGCCCTGTCTCTCCATCCCCCACAGGCAGGGAATCAGACAGCGATGTAGAACACACCGCAACTACCAAAAAACACCTGCACGCATGAGCAGAGGGGACTATGATGCTACCAGGCCGTCGACGTCAAGGGTTTGCCCAAGGAAAACCACTGCTCCCAAACCACAGCCCACCAGTCAACAGGGCACAAAGGCCGGAGACCAAGAGGAGCAGCTAGCCCGGCGCATAGTCAGGAGCCCCAGCCCGGACACATTGGTGCCATCAAGGCACGCCTTCCAAAAGGCACACCGGCCTCAAAGGTCACAGCCAGGAAAACTCTGGTCCCCAGCAGACACTGTATGTGGAGGAGGATGCATCACCAGAGGCCAGTGATGTTGAGGGGCGCAGTCAACAGCCACGAGTGACATGTGTGAAGCGGCACAATCTGCTCAACATAGCGCGGAGGAGGCCGAGGAATAGAATGAGGCGGACACCGCAGGCCTTTGCATGTCTGAGGAAATGCCACACACCCCAACCATGTTATCTACACCAGTGTTTTCCTCGGAACCTGGCTCTGATGGATGAAGCTCTACGGAGGACATGCCTGTGGTAGCACGCATCCCCGCAACCACGCAGACACCACCACCACCTCCCACGCAACCACCAGCTGCGGAATCCATCTGGGACTTGGAAGGGCGGTTAACCCGCATGGAGGAGCGCCAGCAAGACATGCAGGCTATCGTCAGACAATACATAGTGGAAGGGGAAGCCACATGCCTGGCCATGCAAGATAACACAAGGCAATAAGCTGGGCCATCTACTGTGTGGCCCGGCATGTGCGTGAGGGCATGTCAGCAATGACAGAGGCGATCACCCAGTTGGTGGCCACCATGGCCCAACATCACACTGCAGAGCCCGGCCCACAACCCCCCCCCCGAACAGCTCAACACCGGCGAGTTCCACACAGACGAGCCCGATGCGCAGGTCAATGCGCAGTCTGTGCCGGCCAGACGGACAACCCCCTTCATCCAAAAGGGGGCGTCAGTAGCCTGACACAGTTGAACTTCAAATGGGTGCAGGGTGTGGGCGGCGTGGGTGTGTGGGGATGTTGGGGGAGGGGGTGGGGTCGTGGTTGTGTGGGTATGTTGGGAGAGGGGGGTGGGGGCATGGGTGTGTGGGAATATTGGGGAGGAGGGTGTGGGTGTGTGGGGATGTTGGGGGAGTGGGTGGGGATGTGGGTGTGTGGGGATGTTGGGGGAGGGGTGCAGGGAGCGTGGGTATGTGGGGATGTTGGGGGAGGGGGGTGGACGGCATGGGTGTGTGGGGATGCTGGTGGGAGTGGGGTGGGGATAGTTTGTTGCACATTGAGGGGTTCCTGTTCACTGTACAACAACCCTCATTGCCCTGTTGTTGGATTTACCCAGCAGCCAGGTATGTTGTGCAGCGCATCGTGCCATGTAGTGGGGAAGCGTGGAGTTGCGCAGCACCATGGCATCACGTGTGGATCCCGGGAATCTTGCACAGCAATGCGTGATTAATTGACTTGCATCGCACACCATCTGGACATTCAGGGAATGGTAGAGCTTCCTGTTGCAGTACACTACCTCCTCGGCATGTCGGACTACCAGCTCCACATGGCTGCAGTCGATGGCACCAATTACGTTAGGCATGCCTGCAAGTGCATAGAATGCTATTTGGTATCATTCACCTCCTCCACAGTCCGTGGTAAATATATGTGGTCCCTTTCATGTTTCAGGAGGGCATCTAGCACCTGGTTGAGCACACAGGTGAAACATGATGTGAGTTGACATGTAGCTGCCCCACAGTGTGCTGGTAGGTGCCTGAGGCAAGGAAGTGCAGCACAGACATTACCTTCAGCAAAGGTGGGATGCCTATCCCGATGTTGAAGAGGCTTACCAGGTCGTCATGGATGAGGTCCACTATTGTGCATATGGTGTCCCTGTCCAGGTGGTACAGGGTGTGGATCTGTGCAGGGGTTAGGTTAAATGGACTGGCCGTTAGGCGAGGTATTGGTGGCTGCCTGCAGGTTACAACTGCCTGTCCTAGTGGTATGTGCTGGCCCTGTCTCACCTTCCTTCTCCTCCTGCGCCTCCACTGCATTCCCTGGTTCAATGCCTGCTGGAGTAGTAGTAGTGCAGACATGTCCTCCAGCCCCAGTATTGCAAGTGCTAATGGTAGCATTTTGTCTTTGGAAGGGCTGTGGTGTGTGGGTGTACTTCTTTTGTGCTGTGCCAGACCCCATTGCCTCCACCTGTGCTGATTGTGTGCACCTGTGGCAGGTTTCAACACAGCAGATTGCTTTTAACAGCTGCCCTGCGATGCCGGTGTTAACGGCATCATGGTACCCGTTCTTACCGGCATCTGGATGCCGGTAAGTGCATGTCGGTGAACCTCGTAATGTGCACTTACTTACGGCATGCCAGTGTTACTGGCACGGCTGCCGCGTGCCCGCGCCCATTCCGAGTAGATGCTACTAGGTCACAACGGATCCCTGCACATGCCGCTAGCACCGGCATCGCGGGTCGTAATGCACCGATCCGGTAAACAATGCCGGTATTCCCTTGCTGGTATCGTTATTACTGGACCGCCAACCTTGTAATGAGGCCCAATGTGTCTTTATCAAAGAGTTATGATTCTTGTGCGTAAAAACAGGACATTTTGGAATCGGCTTTTCTGTTAGATCATCAAGTCTAAAAAGACACCAATGTTTTTTTATTTACACTTGCTAAGCATGTATCGTAAACATCAGTCTCATGTAATGAGTATACACATATTACATGACATTACTTAGGATACATATCTCTTGTGATATAATGTTGGCGGAAAAACATAATAGACATTAAACAAGAGATACAAGAACCCGTAGTGCCCCGATCATGTCAGATATACACTAGTGTTGGTACGTGAGAGGAACCCACGTAATTCACACCATATATCGCTGGGTCTGGATGCAGCCGGCTGTAATCTTTGCACTCATTGGACCATTTTAATTCCCTCAGCCAATCTTTCCTCAAGTGCGGGCGGCTATCTCTTCATTTTTTGTAAGGATGCATCTTTTTGACTAGTATACAGCTCATATTTAAGAATTATCTTTTACATCTGTCTGTGACCGAAACCAAATATCAAAAAGGGCAGTAATGGAGGTTGCTCTAATTGTATTCCCAGCACATCATACATTGTGGTATAAACATGACCCCAGATTTCCAACAGCCTGTGGCAATCCCACAGCATGTGTAGGTAGCCTGCATCCTCCCTCTTGCACCGTGGACAACGGCTATAGTGGTCAGGGTACATTTTCCCAAGTGCACCTGGCATGTAATGCAGCATATGTACGATTTTAAACTGGATTAATTGAAATCATGAATTCAATGATATCTGTTTGGTAAGAGCGCACATCTTATACCGCATGGTAGGCAAGATTTACATGTCCAGTTCACTGACCCATTTGTCGGCTAATTTAGACTCCGCAACTGAGGCTTTATCTATAATCTTGTCGTATAAGTGTCTTTCAACATTCGTAAGAGTTGGAGATAAAGGCTACCAGCTCGTTTTCAGGAGGTACACCCAAACAGCACCCACACCACTGAGCCGCTGCAGTTCTTAATCTATAGAATTGCAATATTTCTATGGCTGCGCCTCTATGTTCCTACCTCCATGCCTGCAGCTAATTGACCCTCAGGAATAGGTCCCCCAAAGTGTTATAACCTAACTTCTCCCAATGCGTACTGAATGTAATATCCCAGGTAGGTTAAAAGCCTGGAAACTTCCACAAAGGAAGCTATCTACAATATGTCTGTTTCACGACAGTTTTTCAGAATATAGAGTGCCATGCAAGCAAGATAGTCTGTAACGTGTCATATGGGCAGTCGTCTTCGCAGAGGCGTTGCTAGGGGTGCTTAGGGGTCTTTTGGTTGTAGCCCCGGATAGAAGATCAGGGGCTACAACTAAAAAAGTTAGCTAGCCCCGAGTACCGACAGTCCCAACATTAGCATAGCCCCGGATCTTTTCCAGACCTAGCAACACCCCTGCGTCTTCGTATGTCGATTGCAGTATGAGGCCCCTCATGTCAGCCACATCAGCAGCTGTACGCTCCAACTTAATATGAGGCGGGACATCCACCTGTTCGTATCAATAAAATGTGAACTGTGCCTGGGCTGCCACCCAATATACTTCATAATTTGGGAAAGAGAATCCCCCTTTCCTATACAGGAGCGCAATATCATCCCATTTCCTCCTAACCGCACATGCATGCCATAGGAATTGGGATAATGTTTCATGGAGGTTCACGCGGCAAGAGAGGGGCATTCACAAACAAGTATAACAGCTTGGGGCGTATTACCATTTTGACCAGAGCTAGTCTGCCCGCTAGTGACAATGGAATCTGGGACCATCTATCGACTCTTGACATCACATATGTCTCCTGTTTATACAAATTATCAACCAATATAGAATTCTTCTCCCTAGAGACCAACACTCCCAAGTACTTTAATCCTCTAGGAGACCGTTTAAGTGGATGACTAATAAGCTGCCTGACTGTGTTGGCTATTAAGGGGAATATTTCGGATTTAGTATAGTTTACAGTGAATCCAGAGTATTTCCCAAAATATGTTATATCCTCCATAATGGGTGTTAAGAAGGATTTCTGAACTCTGTTCAGGAGGAGCAGAGGTTCAGAAGGCCAGCCTAGTTTCTTGGAACAGGGTAACATCTGGACAAGCTAGACCAATCAAGGTAGCTATGGCAGGCTGTCAAGACTAAGTCTCAGGAGGGGTGAGGGTGACTGAAAGACCTCAATGAGCATACAAAGCAAGGACACTTACAAATTACTCCAGACAGGTGTTATATTAAAAATATAGACACATTTATTACAAGGCCTTTGTAACATAGACGATAGAAAAGAATCACAGTAACACTAAGTAAACCAATACATCACACTCAATACAATACATATACAAGACCAATGGGGTCTAAAGGGTTAAATGCACGAAATATGATGACAACCTTGAGGGGAAGAAAACAGGCAATGCAGGCAATCTTTAGACCCAGTTGCACATCAATAACACACCTAACTAAGAGGCAGTCCAAGCCCTACGAAGAGAGGAGCCGTGTGCTCAATAGTACATGCATGCGCCTGTGTCAATGGGCAGGATAGGGTCTCTTCAAGGGTCTCTAGCAGCTCTGGAAGGTGGATGAGGCGATGCAGAACAAGTTCCCACTATTCAAGGAGGACCTCCACTTGAGGGCAGAGTTAGTTTGAGAGTGTGGGATGGAGTCGCTATTTTGCAATAGCTGTGGAAAGGAAAGGGGTCCTCATGGGCCACTCGTGCGTAAAAATGGGCTCCTGCGCTAGGGGCCACCGGTTGGGGTAAGGACTACTCACAGGTCCCAGACGCAGGTAGACCCAAACTTCGCCAGTACAGTCCACTTCGCTGGCAGGTTTGAATGCGGCAAAAAGGACGTCTCGGCACCTTGTAGTTGCCAAGATACAGCGATGATTCCCAAATGGAACAGTGGCAATTTCTCCGCTCCGGGTGGAGGAATCGGCCCAGTTTCAGTGCAGCAGGCTTCAGGGGCAAGAGGGTCACCAATGCAGCGAACTTGCACAGGTCGTTGCCGCAGCTGGGCAACACGGTAACCGCGTTTACTCCGGTCCTGGCGCACTCGTCTCACTTCTGACCTGGGAATACCAAGTGTACGAAATTCGGTGTGAGAGTGCCCTGTACACAGAGCTAGCAGTATACCAAGTTTCGAGGACCTCCTTGAAATGGCAGCGGTGACAGAGCAAAGGTCCTGCGTAAGCTGGTCAGCCCACTGGTTGGCCCAGGGACACTTCCGAGAAGGCTTAGTTGCAGGGTTTGATGAAGATGCCGAGAATAGTTGGTCCCACTATTCCAATGGGACGAAGCATCTTCGCAGACCTTCTAGGACGACCAGGTGCAGAGGGGTCCCACGATACGACAGCGGGCTCAGGGTGCCAAACCTTCGAGCGGGTCGACTCGGCTTCGTGTTGTAGGATACTTGGCTCCCATCCTTTGTTCGGTGTTAACTCAGGAGATTGACATGGTAGTAGTGTTTTCAGCCTCCTCTTATACAAAGTTCCCTTCGCGCCAAAACAGACACGGCCCAATGGGAGATCTGCTCACAAACACACACTCCATACGTGGACCAATCACGGACCACGGTGGTCCCGGGCATTCAGGGCATTCCAGACTCTCTGGCACCCAGGATGTGAATTGGGAACAGACTTGGCTTGGGATCAGACATCCCAGCCCACATCCTGGAGGCACGCACACAAGGCATGCCACGGGAAAGTGCATGACCAAATAAGGACTGACCCGGGTCGACTCAACCTGTGGAAGGTGAAGGGGCAAGATGGCAAAAGGACAGGACAAAGAACCTCGTGGCATGGCCATTTTGGAGCTAGGCCACCTATTTGTGCCAAACACGGTTAACGTGGCTAACCTGGCAGGAAAGGGTTAAAAATAATGCGAAAAGATAGATGCCACTAGTCGTGTCCATGACACATTTGCACAGTTCATAAAAAGTCCAGCGAGAGGTTCTAGGGCCTTTGGAAACGACTAGAGACCCAAGTGTGCTGTATGGTAAAATACATTGCACACTTGTTACATGTTGCACAAAAGCTGCAACATGAGGAAAGGACTAAGGGAAACAAAGCCTCCCAGTACTGACTGTCTTAAGGGCATGTCAGTTTCCCCATAAAAAGTGAGCGAAAGCCCAGATGAGTGCAGCTGAAGGCTGTGCTTCTCTGGCAAAGTCAGTCAATTGTTTCTAAACAGCAGCAAAAGGTTTGGGGGTTGACACATGGAGGGAAAATTACATACAATTATGAAATCTTTCCTAATCCTGGGCTCTAGGCTTACACTGGGTTCCCAGACTTATTGTATTGTTGTATTGTACTTGTCATTTGTATAGTGCCTTTTACCATTCGTCTCGGGAGGATAGCTCAGCAGCAAAGTGCTCACTTGGAAGCAAGACGACACGGAGCCACACAGGTTTGATCCCTGGGTCTGCGCTTAGTAACCTCTGGGTATTAGGCGCGTTATAAATAACCTATCATATCATATCATAAATCATTATTATAGTCTCAATGTGCTGTTAGTGGAAACGCCCAGGGAGGACTGAAGTCCAGAGTGTAGGAGGTCATGGAATGCGATTAGGATGCATGTGTGCTTTTGGGCAAAAAAGGCTTAGCAGGGCTGTCCAGGCTCCAGTAGAGAAGAAACATACATTAACACGTCATCAGCATATAGCAAGATGATTTCAGGGGGACCCACTATACAGATACCCTATCTCTTATGTTGTTCTCTCATTAAGTTTGCCATAGGTTCAATAGCAAGAGCAAAAGGTATGGGTGACAGCGAGCAGCCTTGACATGTGATGCGCCTTGAAACACCATTACTGTACAGGCGCATCATAAATACCCAATAAAGAAATACATAAACAAATAAATAAATAAAATGTACCCCTATTCAATACAAATGGGTCTGAGGTTACTGAGTTCACCCGGACTCTGGCTGTCGGGCCGGAGTACAGGAGCCATATATATTTAATCATGGGCTCTCCCAGACTGCATTGCTCCAAAACCACAAATGGGTACTCCCAGGATACCATAACAAAGGTCTTGTGCGCATCAAGCACCACGGTTACTGCTGTTGCCTCTGGAGATATTCACGCCATAACATTTAACAGTCTGCGGATATTTAAAGCTGTGGATCTACCAGGGATAAATCCTGCTTGGCCACAGTGTATCAGATAGGGCATTAAAGGAAGCAGACAGCAATAATTGTAGCTTATATTTTCATATCGAGTTCATTAATGATAGCGGGCGGTACGACCCACATTCATTGTCAGGTTTCCCTGGCTTAAGTAATACAATAATCACTGCCTCTCTTAACGACTCCGGGAGTGTCCCCCTTTCCAGAGACTCCATCCAGACCTTCAATAAATAAAGTACAAGCAGTGCACCAAACTCTATATAGACTTCTGTCGTGAGCCCATCAGGCCCCGGGGCTTTATTTCTCGGGAGTTCTTTAATAACCTGCATGATTTCATCACTCGTGAGAGGAGTGTTCATTTGTGCTCTGGTGTTATCTGATCATCCAGATAATGGGGCCCCCTCCAGCAATGTATGGATATCTGCTGCCTCATGTACTGGCCCTGCTTCATACAGGACTGAGTCTAAATCCCAGAATACCTTGTTAATATCTTGTCCAGTATACTTTGTCATCCCTTCATCATCCAATATGGAGGTCACCTGCAGTGGGCCTTTCTCCGTTTTGATCAACCTAGCGAATATCTTGCCTGGGCGCACTCCTTTCCCATATTTCTTAGCCGCTATCGGTTTAGTAAAGTATTGCAATTCCCTATTAGCATGCTCCTTAAATTGATTCTGAGCAGTCTTTATTTCTGCTAGTATGGCTCTACTCTGTTTTGCTGCATATTTACTCTCAAGGTCCTGTAATGTGCGCTCACTCTGCGCTGCAGGTCCCGCTTAATTGCCTTAAGTATGTCAAATTCCTGAGACATGGACATCCCTCTAAAATAAACCTTAAACGTTTGCATAGCAAACCATATGGGAAACCATATGTTGTCGCTATTTGCACAAAATGTGCAAATATCATCCCCTAGGTCCGCCTTGAATATCAGGTCTTCCAGCGCTGCTAATTTAAAGATCCATGAAGCTTGGTTCTGCCCTCTTCCCCCCATTGAAATTGCAGGACTATAGGCGAGTGGTCTGAATATGTGCATGGTAGTGTATCAGTCCCAGTCACTTTGCCCATCAAGCACCCTGAAACCAGAAACAGATCAGTTCTAGAAGATATATCATGTACTGTAGAGTAATAGGTATAGGTACTCGCCCCGAGGTGCAACTGTCTCCAAGCATCACACATTTCCAACCTAACAATATGGCATGTGATGCTACGGGCTGCCTTAGACGGTGGTCCGGGTACTGTCCGCGTTCTGTCAAAATGCTGATCGAGTACTGTATTTATGTCGCCCCCTCCCATATAATAGGAGTCAATAGGTATAGTTCCAATAGATCTCCCATGGCTTTATAGAACACGGGGCCATCTAAATTAGAGCTGTATCTGTTTACAAGCAGCACTTCTACATTTGGTAGATAACAGTGTATTATTACATATCGCCCTGCTGGGTCTCCATGGGAATGCAGTAATTGGAATTTGATGTTTTTATGTTATATAGTGAGTACCCCCTTGGACTGTGTAGAATAGGTTGTGTAGATCCTGTTTTAGCCCCATTCCTTAGCGAAACTAGAGAAAAAGAACATTAGGCGAGTGCCTGTTGATGTAGGCCGCCACTTTCCTGCATTCAGAATAATTGCCAAAGCCCCGTACATCCCAGCTTAATATCTTAACAGTTGATATTTGCTTAGTTCATGGATATCATGACAAGAGTATATACCATCCGTCTTGTACCCATAACAGTAATGTAGATCACATAACATAGTATTGTGCCATTACCAAGATATTTTCCCTTTGCATAAAACAACCCTCCAAGGAGAGAGCAGCCTCTCAGGCCGATATGCAGCAGGGGGGAACAGCCCTCTACTGCGCTGCGCTCCATCACATCGCCAGGCTGTCACTTCGGACCAGTCTCCTCTTCCGGGCCTCCAGCTGCAGTTATGGGCATTTTATGATAAGGAAGTCTCACCGGGGCTCAGGTGCTCCGTAAATCTTGTCCCATAAGTGCTGTCTTGCATGTGATCTGTGCACAGCAGCCAACGGCTCTCCTCTGCCTCAGATCACTTGAGCTGGCAGTAGCATGGGCCGCAGAAGCCGGCCCCAACTATGTCCTCTATTACATGGGCCCACTCAGGATCTTTCGCTTCGTGCCACAGCAGCACAGCACCGCTAGCATTCAGATCCTGGAGTCTGGTACTGGTTAGACACCACACGGACAGGGCAATGCCGCCAGGATCGGGTGGCTCGCACGGAGGCCTAGCTAGCAACAGCCATTTTCTAGGCTGCTCAGCAGCCCCCCTGGAGCCTCCAATGTTTTCAATCATACATATATTTTTTTCCCCCAAAAAACTTTTATTTAAATTAACATGTGAATACAGAAACAAGCAAATCGACAGTTACTGTGCAATGTGACCACTTTCAGGACTAAACCATGGGGGACAAAAGGTACAGACAGATTTTTAATGCACCTGAGACCGGTTGCCCCCCCTACTCCAAACTCCAGCTGCACTCTCCACTCTTCCAGGTGCAAGGTCACAGAGTGGAAGAGTGTTGTAGCAACGGGGTCTTGGCTGCCATTGCAGGGTAACTCTCTGTAAAGTCAATAAAGGGGGACCACACTGAGACATAGTTGGCGTACCACCCCTCGCACAGTGCTGTGAGGTTGTCTGCCACCAGAATGTCCCAGACCCTTACCCACCACATTTGAATCACCAGCCCCTCAATTGACTTCCACGTATGGGCGATGACCAGCTAGGCCGCCAGCAAGGTGGCCATTGGACCAGTAAGGGGGCTCACTCCACCCCCGTACTCCCAGTATCAGCACCCACGGGTTCATGGGGAGGGACAACTCTGTAATCCCTTTTATTCTAGCCAGCACCTCCTTCCAGTAAAGGCCCACCTGGGACATGACCACACCATGAGGAAGAAGGAGCCCCCTGCCTCACAACCCCGCCAGCATGTACCCGGGTAGTCACTGTTCCATACATATAATTTTATAACTTTGTCTTGAATAAGTAAATAGACTTAAGTTCGGGGAACTTTCGGTTGTAAGAGGGTTTTCATCAGTGTGGCTCTCACTTTTCTTTAAGCCTCTGTGTCACAAAATCCTCAAGTGAAGATGATGATTCGTCTTCCTTTTGTGAAGACTTGCCCTTTTCCTTCTTTGTCTTGGCCTTATCTCGAAGCCGCTCCTTGAAAAGGTAGTGCCTATCCTCTCCAGCCGCCACAGCGACTTCCAGTTAGCCAAAAAGGAGTTTGCTGTGGCGATCTGGGAGGTAGTGTCCTGGGGGTGAGGGAAAAAGCACTGATGCACAAAAAACCCTCACAGAATGGAAACGTGACTGGAGCAGGATCCACAATTGTACCAGACAGCCCAGGAGGACAGTGAGGCGAACATGCATATAAAGAGTAGAGGCTCTTGATAGGTACGTGACAGCAAGAGAGTTATAGTGTATCTCCAAGGCAAACAGTGTGGGTCCAAGCAACTCGCAGCCAAAGGAGATGGCTATGCAGGAGCAGGAGGAATTCAGGAGGAATGAATCCTAAGTAAGAGTAGGCATCGAGAATGCCGCTGAGACCAAGTGGACCCCTAAGTAAGGAGCGTGCACAGTGTATGCAGCGTGGAGGGGCAGGTAATCTCACAGGGTAAGGGAGAATGGAAAAGCGGGACTCGGAAGGAAACAGTCCGCCGCAGCAGGGAAGAAAAAGGGAAAGGGGCTCGGCGAAGGCGGCTGCGTGTGGAAAGGGTGAAAGCCGAGGAGTGGCAATGCACAGAGGGAAACCACAGAAACGCTACGAGGTAGCGAGGGGGAAGCAAGAAAGGCAGGAATAAGGCAGCGAAATGACTTAGTGTCTTAACCTGGGGCCGTAGTAGCAAGGGTTGCAACGCACCTGATCTCAGAAGCACACAGACTATAAGCCTTCCCCTTCTTACCGGCGGCGTCCATCTTGGGGAAGACTAGACAGCCGCTGACAGATACGTGATGGCACGGTCTTGCGTGGCTTGTTCTGGTATGAATAAAAGCCCTGGGACCGCGGCGCCAGTGCTGCCACAGCGACCACATCGGAGTTTTGACACTGTGAGAACCAACTTTTTATAATCCGTTCCTCTGAATTTATCTTTGAGGCTTTCATTCTGCAGATTTAAGTAGTCTTCCCACTTAACTATTCTTTTGATGCATAAGAGTTGACTGCACAGTATTCAAGCTTACGAGTTGACTGTAAGCCATTACCAATGATGTTAGAGAGGTTTATTTCTGGCCCAGGCATACTTATCTTTTTATTCTTTTACCCTCTGAAATTTCTCCTTCGTTTTATGTTGAAGTCTTGTCACTTTATCTCATGTTGTCTTTTCTTCATCTCACAGTTTATTATTTTGCAAGCTGTGGTCACTGGTCTGTGCTTTCCACTTCTAATTGCCACACTTTGTACATTTGTTGATTAAACTAATCAATCTTGTAGGTTCTCTTGCTTTGCGTTCAACTCTTATTTAAATTAACCAAAGTTACTTTCCAGCACTGCAGTGCAGTACATTATCTGCTTGAATAGTTTGCCTGCTCTTTCTCCTGCAGTACGGGATGGCAGCCTTACAACTGTGGTATTATGAAGATTCTCTGGCGAGCTGTTTCCAGCACTGTATTTCTTGTGTTTTTAGACACATCATCGAACGCAGGTATTAGATATTTCACTGTTGTTTTATTAGTCTCTGCGTTTAATTTTCGTGTTTCAAACTTGCTTCACATGAGTCGAGGTGGACCTTACCTCCCTTAATCATCATAGTCCCAGTTATGGCGAAAATTATTTGCTTTGTCTCTCCATCCTCATTGGTCAAGATACCAATCCCATTTTTTCTGTGAGTAGTGAAAGTGTCACAGATCTCTTGCCACAAGGCTCACACTGCTCAGTATAGAAAAGGACGTTGGTTTTGCCTTTTTTGGCAAGGGTTGCAAATTCAGCAAACAGTAACTAGGGATTATTTGTAATGCTGTTATTTTTTAGTGCTTTGGATTCCAGCAGGATACGCGATCCCAAAAGTTGCAATTCCACAGCTGCTGAGGTGTTGCGTGTGGCCAGGTTTCCCCTCTGGCCTCAGTTAGCCCCCCTGTCACAGAGCCCACACACAGATGTGCTCACAGTCCGGGCTCCACTGTCGCTCTGATGCGGCTGTGGAACGCCCCGTTTATTTAAGGCACACGCGGTGGAGTTACAACACTACGCCGCATGTGTGTGCACTTAACGCAGCAGTTGCCACACTCCTCCTTTTTCATATCAAACAACAAAAGAGGTAAACTACAAACACTGCAAAACATTGCACGGCACCGACAACTGATCACCACTTTAATCACATTCCTCCCAGTCCCACAAGCCACTTTACAGTCCATGGAGTGGGCCCACCAGCTCAGGGGTCCAAGACATAGGGCCTCATTACGAGTTGGCAGGTCAAAAAATCAAATTACTGGCATGCCGGTGAAGCCGTGTCCGTGCTGCACTGCTACCGGAATCAACGGTTGATTCCAAGTCAGCAGGCACGCCCATACCGGCATGCCGGTAATGGCTGCACCGGCATGCCAGTAAGGCCCTCCAAACCCCTGATAGCGGCATCATCCATGCTGCAGACACGGGCACCGGCAGCCTAGATGCCGTACAGAACGGTACCATTGATACCGGTACTGTACATACCAGCACCGGAAGTGCCGTATCGGAAGCAACGTCATCGAGCCGGAACAAGAAATGCTCCAGCGGCCATTTTTAAAAGTGTTAGCAAGTACATGGCCAAGGCTACCCGAAAAGGCACTGTGCAACTGCAAAAGCCACGTTTTTTCGGATGAGGAACTGAACACGCTGGCCGACACTCTGGTCGAGCATGCATATGTCGTGTTCTGCCCAGACCTGCGCTGTGCGGCACAAATAAGAAAAAAGAACATCTGGGAGGAGGTGGCGCAGAAGGTCTATGCGGTGGGGACAACCCCACGCACGGCAAAGACTGCAGGAAACTTTAGGATGATCGGCGGCTGCGTGTCTGCAACATCCTCTCAGCAAACCGCAGCCAGGCCCAGGCAACAGGTGCTGGAGCATCAGCCCCCATTAAACTAGCACGTTGGGAGGAAACCTGCAGCTCCGTTATAGACATGGAGGCCATCGCGGGTGTTGGCCATTCCGAGATGGGAGTTCCATCATCGGCGGATGAAGTTGAGTGACCCTTAGCGTAATACAATAGTCACCACATACACCCAAAACCCTAAGTACAATAGTGGAGTCCAAATGGCAAGTAGATGAGAGCAAATACATGGACCATCACCTCCCACCTAAAGTCAGCCCCTACAAAACCACAACATACCTGCCATGAAAACACACAACCAACCCCACTGACACAAACCACATGAGTCCCCAATTGCAAACAGAAGCACCATCTGCATGCACACACACATATACATCACCGTAAAGATACGGGCCTGACCACTGTGCCATCCCATTGCATGGTGCACACATCTCCACTACCGATTGCACACGTGACCCACACCCAAACAGCACATGGCACACCCCCTGAGGCATGGCTACAGCACTCAGGCCACCATACACCTGTATCTCACCGAACAGACACCATGCCCATCATGGCTGCACCAGAAGGATGCCCAGACACTGCACCCCCCCAACTCCTGTAAGCACCATGTCCACTCCCCCAACATGTACACGACAATGCAAAGGACTCTAAATGTGCTAGCATCGATGTATATAGGATGTACGTTCACCCATGACTGATGCCGTGCCTCTTTGTCCCCCACAGACACGGATCAGAACACATCGCAATACCTAAAAAGCCAAGAGTACGCCTGAGCAGAGGGGCCGATGATGCCTCCAGGCCATCGACATCAAGGGCTGGCCAGAGGCATACCACCGCTCCCAAGCCACAGCCCTCCAGCCAACAGGGTGCACAGGCTGGAGAACCAGACGAGCAGCTAGCTCCAACACCTAGCCAGGAGCCCCAGCAACAACACACTGGTGCCATCAAGGTACCCATGCCAAAAGAGACACCTGCCACCAAGGTGACATCAAGAAAAACTCCTGCACCCCAGCATGCACCTCAGGTGGATGAGGAGGGATCACCAGTGGGCAGTGATGTCGAGGGGACACAGTCGATGGCCACAAGTGACCTCAGTGAGGCAGCGCATCCGCACAACATAACCTGGAGGAGGAGGAACTGGAGGAGGTGGACACCGCAGGCTTTTGCATGTCTGAATAAATGCCACACACCCCTACCATGCTATCTACACCAGTGTTCTCCTCCGAATATAGCTCTGATGGACGCAGCTCTACGGAGGACATGCCTGTGGTAGCACCCATCCCCGGAACCACGAAGACACCACCACCACCTCCCATGAAACCACCAGCTGTGCAATCCATCCGGGACTTGGAAGGGTGGTTGACCCACATGGAGGAGCGGCAGCAGGCCATGCATGATTTGGTCAAACAATACGTTGCGGATAGGGAAGCCACACACCTGGCCATGTAAGACAACACCAGGACAATAAGGCGTGCTGTCTATCGTGTGGACTGGCGCGTGCGTGATGCCACCATGGCCCAACACCGTAATGCACAGGCCGACCCACAACCCCCACCATCGACCAGCTCAACCCCGGCGAGTTCTACACTGACAAGCCCGGTGCGGAGGTCGCTGTGCAGTATGCGCCGGCCAGAGGAAAAACCCCCTCCACCTAAAAGGGGGCGTCAGTAGCCTGACACAGCTGAACTTGAAATGGGTGCAGGGGGTGGGGGTGTGGGTGTGTGTGGATGTTGGGGGACGGGGGTGCCGGTGTGTGTTAATGTTGGGGGAGCGGGTGTGATTTGTGGGAATGTTGGGGGTCGGGCGTGGGTGTGGGGATGTTGGGGGGAGTGGGGTGGGGGTCGTGGGGGTCATGGGTGTGGGGGATGTTGGGGGTAAGGAGGTGGGGGTGTGTGGGGATGTTGGGGGGAGTGGGGTGGGGTCATGGGTGTGTGGGAATGTTGGGGGTAAGGAGGTGGTGGTGTGCGGGTATGTTGGGGGGTAGTTTGTTGTATATTGAGGGATAGAGGTCCACGTTGGTTCCTGTTCACTGTACATAGTTTTCAATCATTTAATACACTTGGTGTGCATAAGAAAAACACATGACTGGACATTGCTTCTTGAGTGTGGGTCAATTTATTTCTGAACAGTGCCCAGTGCTCAGTGTCCCCCATTCCGAGTGCTTTGTGTCACCCAGTCCATCAAATGAATTGTGCAATCAAAGTTTGCCGTACAACACGTACTTCATTCACATTGTGGCGTGGTCGATATGTATCTTCTTCACCATCATCCTCCTTATCTTCTGGTGGAATCTGGTCCGTGTCAGGGGGCAGGGGTACGTTGCGCCAGATGCACATGTTGTGCAGCATGGCACATGCCAACACTATCTTGCCCACCTTCTCAGGCCTGTAAATGAGTGCCCCACCCGACCTGCTGAGGAAGCGAAAACAGGCCTTCAACAGGCCAAAAGTTTGCTCAATCGTGATACGAGTGCATGCATGTGCACGGTTGTAGTCCTCTTTGTGCCTGTTGACTGGTTGCCTGATGGGGGTCAGGAGTCACAGCTTCAGGGGATACCCGGCATCACCTGCACA
This sequence comes from Ambystoma mexicanum, assembly GCF_040938575.1. Taxonomy (NCBI): domain Eukaryota; kingdom Metazoa; phylum Chordata; class Amphibia; order Caudata; family Ambystomatidae; genus Ambystoma; species Ambystoma mexicanum. The sequence goes on from NC_090935.1 coordinate 311,599,726, forward strand.
GGAGCAATGGAAAGTGTACTTGTGAACATTGTTGTCATCCCTTGTGTGCAATGCCTGTACAGTGTTCATGGTCACATTACACAGATTCATCATGACTGCACTTGACATTACCTCATAGTGAGACCCAGGTAAGTGTACTTAGGGGTGATCCATGCTTGTGGGGTATGTGTGCCGTTCACGTCTAAGGGACCTTTTAATCAGGTACAACACTCACACAAACGAGTTGATAATGACCATGATTTGCTGACATCTGATGGGTGTGTTGCATTTGAAATTTGTATTATACATGTGGAATGCATCAGGACTTGTTTGCCTGATGTGCTTCATGATACACTGTGGTTTGCTAATCATGTTCACGACTACTTGATGTCACCATGTACTTCTCCATCACTGCCTTCCCCCATATGACCAAGGCCCAATGGCAATGGTGGTATGGTCTGTGAGTGACGGCAAATATTTCTGTGAGGGGCTGTGTGTGTACTGGAATGGTGGAACAGAGGTACTGTGGATGGGTCCTGTGCCACTCGCTCATATGTTAGTGGTGGTAACTGATCAGTGATTACATAAGTTTCCTTGCTTGCACCATTGCAATTGTAAGTGTCCCTTGAGATGCCTGGGCCGGTTTACTGGTCTGCGGTGTCCCTGTGGAGTGGGTGCAGTGACAGAGATTTCCATGTTTGGTAGTTGGATTTGCCACAGGCATGGCTGCATGTTCCGTATTGGACTTTGCTCCGCTCATGTATTTCAGGCATTATGCCTACAGGATGGTGCATTGTGGTACCCGTGGTTCATGTCCGATGTTGTTCAAGGTGCATGTGCTGGGGTGGGCGCTGTGTATGTTGATTACATTTACGCACAGCTGTGTAGGCATGCCACATCTGTATCCATTGGCTCTATCGAACATTCTGTTGAGGTTATTGGGGTCACAGTTTTGCCACCCAGGTTGCTGTGTCCCCCCACCCAAGGCAACATCCCTCAAACCCCAGCCAGCAGACAGGTTACCTATGCTTGTGGTCCACCCCATGCAACACCCCTCATTGCCCTGTTGTTGAACTTACCCAGCAGCCAGGTACGTTGTGCAGTGCATCGTGTCATGTAGCGGGGAAGCGTGGAGTTGCGCAGCACAATGGCATCATGTGTGGATCCCAGGAATCTTGCACAGCAATGCGTGATTGTCTTGTATCACACACCATCTGGACATTCAGGGAATGGTAGAGCTTCCTGTTGCGGTACACTACCTCCTCGGCATGCCGGACTACCAGCTCCACATGGATGCAGTCGATGGCACCAATTATGTTTGGCATGCCTGCTAGTGCATAGTATGCTATTTTGGTAGCATTCACCTCCTTCACAGTCCGTGGTAAACATATGTGTACCCTTCCATGTTTCAGGAGGGCATCTAGCACCTGGTTGAGCACACGAGAGAAACATGGTTGCGAGATGCCATGCAGCTGCCCCACTGTGTGCCGGTAGGTGCCTGCGGCAAGGAAGTGCAGCACAGACACTACCTTCAGTAAAGGGGGATCCCTGTCCGGCTGTTGATGAAGCTTACCAGGTTGTAATGGATGAGGTCCACTATTGTGCCTATGGTGTCCCTGTCCAGGCGGTACAGGGTGTGGATCTGTGCAGGGGTTAGGTCAAATGGACTGGCCCTTAGGCGAGGTATTGGTGGCTGCCTGCGGGGTACAACTGCCTATCCTGGTGGTATGTGATGGCCCTGTCTCACCCTCCTTCTCCTCATGCGCCTCCACTGTATTCCCTGGTTCAATGCCTGCTGGAGTAGTAGCAGTGCAGGCATGTCCTCCAGCCCCAGTATTGCAACTGCTAATGTTAGCATTTTGGGAATGGAAGGGGTGTGGTATGTGGGTGTGCTCCTTTTTTGCTGTGCCAAACTCCATTGCCTCCTCCTGTGCTGATTGTTTGCACCTGTGGCAAATTTCAACACAGCAGATTGCTATTAACGGCTCCCCTGCAACGCCAGTGTTAATGGCATCATGGTACTCGTTCTCCCCGGCATCTGGATGCCGGTAAGTGCATGTCTGTGAACCTCGTAATGTGCACTTACTTACGGCATGCCGGTGTTACTGGCACGGCTGCCGCGTGCCCGCGCCCTTTCCGGGTAGGTGCTACCCAGTCACAGCGGGTCCCTGCAGATGCCGGTAGCACCGGCATCGAGGGTCGTAATGCACCGGTCCAGTAAACAATGCTGGTGTTCCATTACGGTACCGTTATTACTGGACCGGCAACCTTGCAATGAGGCCCATAGTCGTTGAGATGGGCAGGCTTCCCCCTCCCGACCGTTTGGGGATACTGTCATGATTCATGCCCCTGGTCATCATGGCCAAACCAGCCTTTCGGCTGGGGCCAGGTTACAGGCTTCCATGGTGGCCGAAAGGGACCACCATCCATCACCATCTGTGACTCTCTTGGAGCCAGTCCTGGCGCCTTTAGCACCAGGCTCATAATGTTATGTAAAGGACAACATTTGGATTGGGACTTCAGTTAACATGGAGGCACTCACATAGCTCAGTTCCACATAACTGAGCTATGCGGTCTAGTATTTCGGGTGTGGCCGGGCCTGGGACTACTTTACCTGGAACTACTTTACTTGGGCTATATAAGCCACACCCAAACAGCAGCACATGCTTCGCGTTATTCTGCAGTTAGCAGCGTAATGCTCACCGTGTCCATTTCTGATCTCCAGTGTTTCGTGCATCCTGCCACGTGCTGAATCCTGTATCTGGAAGAAGAACACCATTATTCAGCGCTTACCATTAAGTAGCAGCCTGGCTTTGGTCTTGAATCTTCCATCTTCAAACTACCACCAGCTGCTCACCTGAATACACGCAATCCAGGGATTCTTCATCACGACGCTACATCCATCTTCAGAACTCTGCAGCCACCTGAAATAGATGAGACATTATTAGTGAGCACTCGCTCACGGCAACGCAAGGACAACGAAAACCACTTACCAGGTGCAGTCTCTCTTTGATCTCGGAACATCACAGTGGCCCGGAACATCATAACGACCTTCCGCAAAGGAAGCGGCACAGGCACAGCTTAGCAAAAAGAAAAGGCAAGAAGGCGCTGCGCACCGCGCTTTCACTTACCTTGCTGGGATTCTCATCCTATACAGCACGGTAACGCCGCAACTCTCCAACTCATCTGAGGGAAAGAAACTAGAGACATTAATAACAACAAAAAGACTGTATAACAGTAGTACCTACCTCATCAACCAAATCGGAGTCACAGCAGGCCTGGACCCGAACACAGGACAACGCACCAGTGAAAAAAACTAGGTCGCAGAACGCCCACACCTCCAACGCGCCCCTGTACAGAGACACAGGACAGAGAGCACACCATACCTAATATTAAGGTGGGGAGAGAGACTAGACTTAAGGGAGGAATTTGAGGCTGAGGGAGGTGGGAATCAATCCAAGAGAGACGTTAGCCTTACATCCAGTTCTCCTGTATTGCAGGTTCACTCCATGTTCAACACATTATCAAGGGATCGGGTCCGAGAGTGCTAATCTTTCAGCCAGGGCTAAGTGGTGTCCCTGTGGATATCAGGTGAGCATAACAGATACCTCCTGCCCGCCTCCCGGATCGGGCCCTCCTCACCTGTGTCCCCCCGACCAAGGGAACTCAGCCGATGGGCCAGGCCACTGCCCTAATCGGGTACATCACCACAGTCTCTTCTTAAAATTGCCTCCGGCCTGGTCTCCCCAACCATCTTGAAGAAACTGGCATTGCGGGTAACAGTGGCAGTTCGGTCCGAAGCAGTCACCATCGAGCCGCACACTGCCACCACGTCCATTGGACCAGGCTCATAAGTTAATGACAGCTTGCCTTGAGGGTGCTGGTTCTTCACAAGCACTTAATCTCCCAGAGCTGACTGCTGGGGCCGGAGTCCTCTCCTCATGTTCTCTCCCTCCGTCCTGAGTCTCCTCTCACGTTCCACCTGAGCATCGTCAATGATAGCTGGTTCCCGCTGCCGTACTTCAGGGATCAGACCCCTCAGACATCGCCGAAACATTGCCTCTGCTGGTGCCACTACAGTGGATGCATGCAGGGTTGCCCTGTATTCCCTCAGGAATTGATACAAGGCCTGTTGCAGATAGTGACCTTGGCCATGGGCGATGCAGAACACTTTGTTTAGCGTTCTCATAAACCTTTCTGCTTCGCCATTTGCAGGGCCAAACCGGTGTGATCTTCCAATGTTGTATCCCATACTCCCCCCATCAGCTGGGCAAAACTGTCCCCCTGGAAAGGTGGTCCATTGTCGGAACACAGGGTCTGAGGCAGACCATGGGTGGCAAAGATCGTCTCTAGTGCCACAGCCACCTTGTCAAACGAGACAGAGTCGATGAACTCGACCTCAGGATACTGCAACCATTCGTCACCTACTAACAGGAAGTGAGTGTCACGGCCTGTGAACCCGAAGTCAGCATGGACATTGGCCCAGGGCCTCAACCCTGGGGGCATGGTCTCGATCAGGGGCTCCTTTTCTGGGGCCGCCGCCTGGCACCACACACAGGCTGATACAAACTCCTCCACCCGTCTATCAAGGTCTGGGAAACATACCTCTGTCGTAGACAGGCGTTGGTTTTAGCAATGCCCCGATGGCCCTGGTGCGTCAACTCGATGACTTGGGTGACCTTGCACATCTGTATTACTATGCGGTCATCCCAGAGTAAGAGTCCTGACTCTATAAAAGCCAGTGTATCCTTGACCCCCCCCCAGTTGTTCCAATGCTGATCTTGCCTCCTGGGTCCTCTGGGCCAGCGTGTCCACCACCAACCTCCTTGACCCTTGCTGAAGGACTGCCTTTAGGATGGTGAAGAACTCGTCCTCAGCCGCTGCCTGTTCCAGCTCCTGGAGCTCCTGGCAGGGCACCAAGTTTGGGGTTGCCACCTCTACACCAGCCTCACATGTTCGTCTGCTTCGTCTGCACTGATGTTTCCATGTCCTTCTGGCTTGCATCTGGAGTGCCTGGACAGGTAGTCTGCAGCGTTGTTGGTGCCCGGCCGGTATACCAACGAGACCCCATATTCGAGTAGCACCAGCATCCACCTCTCGATGCGGGCTGGAGGCTTGGAAGACGAGCCAGCCATGATGGTTAGCAGGGGCTGTGGTCAGTTACCATGTTACCGGCCGTCCCAGCACATACAAGCAAAAATGACGACATCCCCACAGGACTGGCAGGGCCTCTCTCTCAATTTGGGAGTATCGCTGCTCTGTTTACGAGAGTGCCTTGCTCGCTTATGCAATTGGCCGGACCTCCCCATTTGCATCCGTCTGGGTAAGGACTGCACCCAGACCAAATGAGCTGGTGTCAACCACAATCTCTGAGGACAAGGATGGAATAAAGAACGCCATGGTATCCTCTGCCGTAAGCGCTCCTTTCACATCCTCGAACGCGGACTGCTCGAGAGGACCCCAATGCCATGCTGCCTCTTTCTTGGTTAGGGTCCTCAAGGGCTCTGACCTGGATGCTAAGTTCCTAATGAACCGGCCACAGTACGTGACCATCCCCAAGAAACCTCGGACCTCAGACACAATGTCTTTGACCTTGCGGGGATCAGGTGATATGCCCCACTCTTTGAACACAAATCCAAAGAATTTGATAGTTTTTTTGAGGAACTCGCACTTGTCCTTATGCAGATTTAGTCTGAGTGCCTGCAGACATTCCAGGGTCTTCACTAGCCTCTCGAGGTGCTCCGCCTCCGTCTTCACAAACACCAGGATGTCATCACTGATGTTGAGGACTCCATCCAAGTCAGCCAAGGCCCCATGAATGATATTCTGGAATACCTCTGCCGCAGATGACACTCCGAAGCTCAGGTGTTTGTATCGATAGAATCGATAGAAGCCTCGGTGTGTGGTAAAGGTGGTTATGTACCGTGAATTTGGATGCAACACCACTTGATGGTACCCTGCCCGAAGGTTGTTTCGAGAAGAAACGCGCCCCTTGCAATTCTTCAATGATGTCATCAATCGTGGGGGTGATGTGTCTTTCACGCTTAATGGCCTTATTTGGGAGCCTCATGTCCACACAAATTCACACAGAGTCAGGTTGCTTGGGCTTCCTTGCAATAACAACTGGAGATACCCACAGGGTCGGGCCATCCACTTTCTCGATTATATCTAGCGCCACCAAGCTGTCCAGCTCTTTGTCAACGAGATCCTGCAGATGAAATGGGACTCAGCGATGTTTGAGTGCAATCGGTTGTATCGATTCGTCAATGTGCAGCCTCACTGGGTCACCAGCCATGCGGCCAATTCCCTCGAAAAGCTGGCTGTATTTCGCTGGCAGCTCCTGCACATCCTCCACATACAGAGTATGCAAAACTCATAGTGCCAAGTGCTTCCGCACAACTCAGGAGGGTATTGCTGCTGACGCTTGTTAGATAAAATAGGGCCTTGATGGATGACCCTCCATGCTCGACATTGGCCACAAATGCCCCAGCCAACGGGATCGGCTGCTCGCCGCCAAAGGTAAATATGCGCGCCCTCAGCTTCTGTAATTTGGGCAGCGCCACCATGGCGTTGTAGTGCACCCTGGCCATCACATTAACTGACGCCCACGTGATCACCGGCACCGTTGATTCATTGACTTTCACAAGGCACCGTGGCTGTCTTCTGATGGTGGCCCGCAGCGCCCTGATGCTCGAGATGAAAAAGATGTTCTCCTCCTCTTCTTCCTCTTCTACCTCGTGAGGTGCACCATCCTCCCCTTGGTCTATCTGGGAGACATTGGGCGGGCACTGTGGTCTAAAGAATCCTGCCCGCACTGGCCCTCTTGGTACCACCACTGGCAACGGAGCCCTGCACATGCAGGCCTAATGGTCAAAAACCCCACAACGCCCACAGGCCTTCCCCTGCGCTGGGCATTCTGCGGGTTGCGGGATGTCATACCCACACTTTGTGCATGATTTAAGGGCCCTAGCGCCCATGTCCCGCTGGCCCCCACTTGGACATCGGGCTCCTCTTCCGCTGTGACCGCAGACCACAGCACATACCTCCTCCATCTTCCCTGGATGCACAGCCGCATCCATCCTTGAAGCACGCGCCTCCGACACCTCATGACTGTGGCCGAGCTCCAATATGCAAGGCAGCGTGATTCTGGGTTCCCGCAGCACCTGTCTGCGCAGTTTGCCAGAAGAACAGCATCTGTATGAGTTGGTTTCTAATCATTGTTTGGCCATTTTCCCAGGCACATGACAGGGACATCCGGCGCAGCCGTCCATAGAAATTGTCCAGAGACTCATTATCCTTCTGTCTGGCGCAGCACATCACAAAGCACTCATAATCCGAGTTTGCAAGCAGCATGAAACGCTTGCACAGTGTGTTTTTGGCTGCATGAACGACGCATCAATGGGTGTCAGGGACTGAAAGACTTCATGCACCGCCGGTCCCGCTGAGTAGAGAAGTGTGGCCACTTTGCTATCCTCATCAGTCTCTCCTGTGGCCCGGAATCACATGTCGAGCCTATCAATCCAGAGCCTCCATCTTGGTCCAAAGCTTGACGGGGACCCCCGTGATATCAAACTCGGGCATTGGTGTGAGCGCCCCCTGCTGTCATGGTGTGCGCACAGCTACCGGGCCAGCTGGTCCTGGTGCTAGCGTTGGGACTCCTGCCCCGGCATCCTGGTTATCCATGACAGTGAGCGCACAGGCACCCCACCAGAGCACTGGGGCCGCAACTCACCGATGTCCTCCTCCAGGCAAACTGCGCCAAAATGTTGAGTGTGATGATGTTGGCCAGACACACCCCTTGCATTCGCTTCTGATGATTCCTCTCCACCACCACATAACAACCAAATGCTCTGCCTGGTGTCCAGTCCAAACTGTCCAAAAATTGGTCATGTAGCCACTTGCTACTATATCGCCATATGGCCAAAAAACACAGTAGCCCCTTCCACCAATGTCCAAACAGCCAGGAAGAATGTAATAGATCTCCTGGTCCAAGGATTGGATTTCCCAGGGCCCAGGGGACAAGGCCTTCCCCAGCTCCTCACCTCATACTCGATGCTTTAGAAGTGAAGAAAACACTCCAAAATGAAGGATGTGCAGCACAATGCTGTCCCCCGCACAGGGGTTCCAAATATTCCACGTGGGGGGCGCATGAGCACTCCTGGTAGGAGCCACAACCCTCTCCACCACGTGTTCAAGATGGCGGCCGACTGCGTGGATTCCGCGGACTCTGCAGCATGAAAACGGGAGAAAATGCCTCTGCGTTTATCACCACCCGGGTCTGCGCATCGGATCGCTCCCCTGACTCGTCGCCACTGTTGCGTGTGGCCAGGTTTCCCCTATGGCCCCGTTAGCTCCCTCGGTCACAGAGCACACACACAGACGTGCTCACAGTCTGTGCTCCACGGTCGCTCTGACGCGGCCGTGGAATGCCCCGTTTATTTAAGGCACACGCTGCAGAGTTACGTCACTCCGGCACATGTGTGTGCCCTTAAAGGGGCAGTCACCACATGAGGGTCACTAAATCGCCCTCTGTGCTGCTGGTTCCATGCAGCATATTTTCACTTTTTAATCACAGAGATTCTGTTATCACAGTCTTAAGAGATTTTCCTTGGAATCTTTGAGTGTTCTTAGTTGTAAATTGCATTTCGCTGGCAGTTGTTTCTGTTTTGCTTTGAAGTATCAGAATTGTCAGACAAAGGAATGTCTGATGGGTGTTTTTAGTTACTGATGATGTGCTTTCTAAGCCAATGCTTAGCATAATTGATTTTGCTATCACTGATTTGGGCAGGGGGCTCCTCCAAAATCAATGGTTCATTGTCATAGAGCAATCACAAATCTCATACTATTGCCAACGTCTTCTATACATTAAACAGCCCTGCACAAACCAACGACACCAGCCCCTTCAAAAGAAGCTTGGACCCCTCTACCATATGTTCGCTGGAGAGAAGAGAGTAAAGATACATTCATGTGCACTCTATATTCTTTTACGTGCATCACGTGTCAGCCTAGTGGTCCGGAGACCACAAACGCTGAATTCCATGATATGCTGGAGTCTGCCACTGACATTGAGCCACTGAGCGAGCTTCTCAAAGAAAACCCAGAATGGAAGTGAGGTGGGCCCCCAAGCACAAGCAAATCAAACAGGCATTATCAAGTGAAACAACCATGCCTATTTTGACCCCAGATGCAACACAAAATTGGTGGTAGATGCAACTTGATGTAGGTTCAGAACGGTTCTAACTCAGAAGGAAGCAAATGGTGTTGTCACCCAATTTCCTATCCATGGGCGTGAGTCTGTCCATCACGCCCACCGAACATGGGTACATGCAGAAAGAAAAGGATGCAATAGCTGTACTCTCGGGGTGCCAGCACTTTCATCTATACCTATTTGAACACGACTTTACAGTTATCAATGACCATAAATCATTGGTACCTGTATTCCAGGGATCTGCTCTTCACCTGCCACTGAGAATAGTAAAATGGGACGTACTGCTGCAAGAGCTCCAATACAAGGAAGAACATCATCCTGTCACCCACAACCTTACCTCTCCCATCACCTGATATGGGCACCCCCAAAGGAAGTTACAGAAGCCAATCACACAGAGGAATAGATAAGAATGTTAGTATAGTTTGTGCGAGTCGTTGCCTTGTCCTAGGAGGACATCCGTGCAGCTACTCAAGCTGGCGAGTGCCTTCAGGTCACCATCCAAGTTCTTCAAAGCAGATTGTGGAAGAATGTGCTGGATGAGAACCATCATAGAAACCAAAAGTCCATTCAGAAGGATTACCCCTCGCTGACCCAAGGCCATTGGAGAAGTCGAGAGGTTCATGAGGACAATGAAAAACACTTTGGAAATCTCAGTACATCATAAAGCTGACCTCAAATAAGCCAGCTACCAGTTTTTGCGGGTGTACTGAAGCACTGAAAACGCATCAAAATGCTGCTCACTGGAGGTCATGCTGTTTGCTCAGAGGAGATGGGTATCATTCTGGGTCATTCTCAGTGGCATCTCCGCAACCACAGTCCAAAGAAGTTGAAGAGAGATGGAGACCAAGCAATTGATGCATGAACGAGCAGTGAGGTGATAAACCATTGCCCATTCAATTAGGTGACCCAGTCCTGATGAAGGCTCTATATCCTAGAGGAATGTTTACAACCCCATTTGAAAAGTGACTTGTCAGAGTGGTAGGCTGCAATGGAACCATGGTGACTGAGACACAACCTTCTGTGCAGGTGACCAGAAGCACGTCATGGTTCAAAACACTTTCCACATAACCAAATGTCGATACTGAAGAAGATGCCCACGGGGGCCTCCAGCCAATGACAACCTGACTCTTCTATCATCTCCAGTGGTGAGTTTTGACAACCCAGCAGACAAGTCTTTCTAGGAGGTGTGATGATTCACAAGTAGCCCCTTCCCTTGGGGCTAGGGAGGTGCAGCTGCTACCCAATAGTCTGCCTAGGGGTGGTTTAATGCAAGAGGACCTCATGGGGAGGGACTCCCCCACTGGGGACAAAGGCAATCAGCGGGAGTACAGCCCATTGGATGTTGTCACTCCCCAATATTACCTAGCACTTCCCATTGTACAGAACCACTTTATTGTAAGTCAACCCATGTACTGTTTCCATACCAGTGATAATCCTAAAATCAAAAGGTCACAATCCTGTGATCTTCTTCATGCCTCCTATGACGAAGAAGATCACAGGAGGCATGAAGGTCATTGATTGTGCTTGTACTGGTACGAGGTGGCCCAGAGAGGCATAAGGAGTAATTTGTTAACAGAGACAAAGGACTTTTACAATCCACATGGGAGGAACTCAACACAATGTATAAAAATAAACAAAGGACTATAAAATGTGTCAAGACCAGCTGTGTCAAGCATGGCCGTGTCAAACCCCTGCCGGGCCTGGCAGCAGGTGTGAAGGTGAACAAGCGCGTCAGATCCAGGTGCTGCCGAATGACCGGAGGGAAGAGGACGCCAGTGAAGTGCTGTGGGAGTACTCTACGGTTCCACAGGAGTGAACCCGGGCAGCAGACCAAGCAAGGGAAAAGAGCCATGGAACAGATGAAAGAAGTATTGCACGGCTGAAGGAGCTGTGGCAGGGAACCAGCAGAGCCGGAGAGAAGACCTGTGGTCCCAGGAAGTCCAGGTGACATACCACAATCCCACACAATGTAACAGGAGAAACGGGGGATCCGCAAGGGACATAAGGGTAGAAGGGAGGCTAGTTTACAAAGCTCTCTCTCGCCTCAGTATAACCAGCGAACGGTCTGGGACAGCAGATACTAAGAGCATAAGAGGGAATCTTCCTCATCACAGTGGAAAAGAGAAAAACACTGACCACTAGAGAAGGGTCTGGGACCCGAAAGCAGATACTGAGAGCATTAGAGGAAAACTTCCTTGAGTCAGTGGGAAAGAGAGAACCACTGACCACAGGAGAAGGGTCTGGGACCCCAACAAGATTTTGAACTTTGCTAACAACAAACCAGAGTGACAAAGTGTACATCAAGCTGAAAGCAGTGCGAATGAACTGTGCCAAACTATACCAGGAGATGGGAATCATTCTCCAGGTACCAAACTAGGAGTTGTGATAAAGACGCTAGGAGAAGGGAGCCATTCCCGCAGGCCTTGTTGTGGAATGTGCCAAGCAATTCAAGCAATACCAGGAGAAAAGAGTAATTCTTCTGCTCCCAAATTGGGAGTTGTGCTGGAGATGCCAGGGAAGGGATTAATTACCCCTGGTTTTATTGGAAACGATATCGAGCTACACCACGAGAAGGGAGGCATTCTCCTGGAGGCAAACGTGTATAAGGGCTGTGTGAAAGTCAGGGGACGAGAGGGATTTCCCCAGGCATTTTTACTGCAAGCGAACATTCTTTTGGATGCTATCCAGGCAACAGGAGAAGGGACCCATTCTCCTGCAGGAGGAACTTTGTTATTTTATCCTTTAGTTATAACGTGAGGGAAAGAAGTAGGTTGTGACACAGGATGATGGAGTGTATTGTGACTGACATTCTGACTGACCCTTTAGCATTCGCTTTGGGCAAGGGAATCCCCTCATACAGATAGGGATAGATAGGTTTCGGGTACTGAAAATAAAACTCTATAACCACCACCACCACGTCACCTTTGTGTCAGCTTCCTTCTTCGACACCCTTAGAGAGGGCAAAAGGGGAAGATACCCTTAGCCCCCACATTGAGACTGTATGTGCCTGATGACAGACACAAGGGAGAAATACAAGGGTATGCTGCACGCACGGGGAAGCTTCTGAATAAAGAACAGACACATTTTACAACAGGTGGCAATTTCATGCAGGGAAATGTTAGAGGCAGTTTTAAAAATTCTTCAGTGACGCTTACTTGCCGGGTAAGCAGTGACCCTTTAGAACACAAAACATGGACACAAGGTGTTGGTTAATGAGTCTCCACATGGACAACCATTTCACGTCCTGCGTCCCTCTTTTTGTTTCCTCTGAGTGATCACGTGTTATCCACAGTGCCTCTAAAAGGGATGTCACAATACAAGATCCCATCATTACCATAACCCGCTAACATACATCCAAACTACCAAGTAACATCAAACATGACATAGTTCATTGTATACTTATTGCGACTGTCAGTGATACACAATGTACTCATATAATCGTTTGGGCCTTGCTGGGGTCATCTCCTTTGGGTAATGTGGCTCAAGACTGGGTACCTCTTGGTCCTTCGTTTCATGGTCTGTATCTGGCTCTGGACAACTCATGCTTGTATCTTCGTCCTCTAAGCTCTCAGTATTCTCTTGAAGAAACTCATATTTCTGGTGACAGATTGTCATCTATGTATAATAGGAGACAAAGCTAGTATACAGGTGCTAGAGTAAGAAGCTATAACTAGGGAAGGGAGGAACCAGTCATTATTAAAAGATCAACATCATTTTTAATAATAGGTCATAAAAGTTAAAACATAAAATTAAATTCAATGGTCCACAATGCAATTTTCACATCCAGTATAAAACAAGGAATACGTAACATGTTCTAAATGCAAACTAAAACAAGTTCACAGAAAAACACATACACTTGGTACATATAAAACAAATAGTGTACCAGATTCATTTGGGATTAGTGTATCATAAGTTCATGTCTCTGTTTTTAATCCGGAGAACTGTCTCAACATGTTTCTGTTCTTTAAACATAAGTATAGAACATTCATCAGGAGGAGGTAATTATTACGAGAAAACCTCATTCCTATTGGATCATAGATTAGATTAACGTCTGTCTCTTAGGACCTGTAGGGTTAAAAACACATGAAACAAAGGGTCAGCTGGTAGGTAGCTAAACACTTTGATAAGTTCAATTAAATGAACTAGAGTACCAAATAACAAGGAAGAATTACCTTATCTGGTGCAGGTGGGGGCTCTCTACTTTGAAAGATGAGTAGGTGTAGGAGGTAGATTCAGTCCTACAAAATATATAATATAGATTAAGCATCATAGTGTGCTTATGAATCGAAGCCATATATGTGCTCTCAACACAAATTAAGAATCAGTAGACTATCCTTCCGTGGATAGAAATGTTAGAAGCCATAAATGCCCTGGGTCTAATTTAAAGAAGAAACGTTAACCTGTGTGAACAGGTAGCGCAGTAGATCAACTAAATGGAGGATTGAATCATTACGGGAAAAAACAGTGGTTATAAATCCCGTGACATGCTGGAGCCTTAGTGAGGATCTATAGATGGAACATTCGGCATGGGCCTAGTTATTAGATCCGTGGGGGTATGAATGGTAGGTAGAACGTGAATGGTACCATAGTCACTAACACCATCTGAAAGCAGGAGGTAGGAAAATAAAGACAGACTCTGTGCTGTTAACGTGCAGTGAGTAGTCATTAAAAAGTAGAAAAGTAGAGTGATGTCGGCGACATACAAAGGTCGATGAATATGTGGTAGGAGAGTTAACGCAATAAATTCCCATATCTGTGGCCATTAGTATTTCAAGTAAACTATAGATAATGATAGTGGGTGTGATGGTAAAGTGCGGCATAAGTAGCGTACCTGTAGTCGTGAACATTGGATGTCCGGCTGTCAGGTAAGTAACCGCAAAGGATAGAAGACTATCGGGTATGATTCCTATTAACAACGCTGTAGCAAAACAGGAGATCACAATATTGGTAAGTGAAGCATTGAAAAGTAGAATCAGCGAGTGGAAAAGCGTTGCTCATGCATACGTCTGTGGGGCTTACCTATTGTTGTGGAACTGAGTTTACGGAGCCTGGTGCTGGTACAGATAGCTCTGTGGAGACGACTGGCTGCACGAGGGAGTCGAAGGCATCGGTGTAGTCAAGGAGACAGGAGTAGTCCTAGCCCAGTGTCAGTTACCTAGAGGCATGGTGAGGGAGAGAGCGTAAATAAGGCGGCCATGTTTAGATGGACTGAAAATGATCTGCACTTGATTGAGCTAATAAGGAAGTGAAGAATAAAGATATAGAAATGCAGTGTGGGCAGAGAACTCCGGACTATAACTAGCGATTACAGAGATCATCTAGAACTCATCACGAACTACTATTTAAATAGTGTGATGATGCTAGTGATCGGTATTGAGTACCGGTTAAGCTTATAAGGTAAGTAGTAACTAAATATGGGAGAAAGTGGGGAGTACGGGCGGGTATAGTATTTACTACTGCACTAAATTAAAGTGGAATAATTAGCGAGTAATAGTCACCTAGCCTCAAACAGCTGCTAGGCAGGAATGGAAGAGCGATGTAATTGCTCTTGATAATAGAAAATGAGACATAGGTAAGAGTCTATGAGGATATACAAAGCTGGCGAACCATATTGGAAAGGTGTATTGAGATATAAAAAGGGTGGATAACTTACAGACATGGTCCATGTAGCTTAGGGTGGATATACAGTCATGAAAAATAGATCCTGCTGTGGGCTCATTAGTTGGGTATAGATTCAAGGGGGTGGAGCAGTAAAGCCCTATACTTTAAAGGCTAGATATTATGCCATTCAACGGATTCATTCAGACCTATGACATCACTGTGTAGTGTATAGATAATTTTTTGTTCCATTTTAAGAAGTTTCTTTTCCCGATTTTCATGATTAACCCCTTTCAGGGACATCAGCACAGTCCATGTAAAATCTTCGTGGTTATGCTTCTGGCGGGTGAAGTGCTTGACTAGAGGTGCATTCTCAGTTTTGTTTCTTATGCAGCTTCGGTGCTCCATAATTCGAGTCTTCACTTTATGAATAGTTTTTCCCACATAGTACAGTCCACATTTGCATGTAATTAAATAAACAACAAACTCTGTATTACAATTGGTGAGATTCTTTTGGATCCAGCGTTTTGAAAGACCAATATCAACTTCTTTACTTTTGGAGGTTAGTTTACAGACCCCACAGGAACCACAAGGGTAGTGTCCAGTGGCGTCAGGAAGACCCCACAGAGTGGTCAATTTGGGGTCAGGTGTGTTTAGGCATTTCAGTTTGCTATTACTAACTCTGTTGCCTACAGTGGTACTTCTTTTATAAGCAAATATTGGCATAGGCATAGATTGAGTGGCCGTGGTAAAGATTTTCCAGTGTTTTTGATGATATTGGTGATTTTAAAACTCTGGTCCGTAAAAGAGTTCACACAAACAATACGATCATCTCTTGTTTTTGTTGGTTTTGGTTCTAATAAGGCTTCTCGGTTATTATTAAAGGCCCTTTTGGCAGATTTTTTCACTAGTTTTTTGGGGTAGCCTCTTTGTCTTAGTTTTTTACTCAGGGTGGCAGCTTCTGCTTCATATGTGTCTTTATCTGAGCTATTCCTTTTGAGGTGTAAAAATTGGCCGGAAGGAAGATTGTCCCGCAGATGTTTAATATGGTGACTGGAGTAATCTAATAAGGAGTTCTTGTCTGTAGGTTTATGGAATGGTTTGATTTTTAGAACACCGTTTTGAGGAAAGATGGTCAGGTCTAGGAAATTGGTGGATTCATTACTAGCCGTCATAGTGAACTGTAGATGGGGGTTAAGAGTGTTCAGCCAGGTGAAGAAGTTCATGGCATCAGTATGGGTACCCTCCCTTAGCACCAAAATGTCGTCGATGTATCGGCTCCATTTTCTGATATTCTTGGTGAAAGGATTGTTGCTATTGTAGATATGTGATTTTTCAAATGTTTCTACATAGAGGTTTGCTACGCTAGGAGCCATTGTGGCCCCCATAGCGGTTCCTTGTATTTGTTGGAAAATGTTCCCATTGAACTCAAAGTAGTTCCGTTTGAGTGCCAGCTCGACACACCAAAGGATGAAGGAGGTAGGAACAGGGTCATGATCTTCGCGTGTGAGAAGTATTTCCTCTATGGTGTCAAGTGAGACTTGTTGGGGTATGTTGGTGTAGAGTGAGATGTTGAATCCCAGTAACAGGCAGGTTGACGGGTCAAATTACAGGTTCTCGTAGTTGTTGCTAATATCCCTAGAATCTTTGAGATAGGATTGCATCTTCTGTACATAGATTTTTAGATAGTGGTCGGCAAATGTAGAGAGTGGTTCTAATACCGAGTTAATTCCTGCCACTATTGGTCGTCCTGGAGGGTTGCTAAGGGTCTTGTGTACTTTAGGTAAAGTATAAAACGTAGGGATACTGGGTTTCTTATTGTGCAGAAAGTCAGCTTCTTGCTTAGAGATCCATTTGCGATCTTTTGCCTTAGAAATCTTATCTGAAATCAGTTGTTGGAGTTCTTTGGTAGGATCCTCTATGAGTGGGCGATAATAGTGAGCATTGCTCAGTTGTTTGTCGCATTCTTTAATGTAGTCAGTGCGATTGAGGATCACTATCCCTCCGCCTTTATCGGCCCTTTTGATGATAATCGATGGGTTTGTTCATAGAGAGTCGAGGGCTCTTTGCTCCGTTTTTGATAGATTCTGAAAAAGTCTTTGTTGATTTGACATAGTCATCTTTTACATATGGAAATGCTTTGTCCAGAGCAAACCGTGCTATATCTTTTTTCATGCGTTGAATACGTTCATTGGTATTGACTGTTTTAAATTCTTTCATTTCTTTTTCAATCTCTTCTAGTCTTTTTTTATAGTTTTCCAGTGGTATGAGGTTTTTTTTATATTTTCTTCGATTTTTAATAGCTCTATTTCAATTTTGGTAGATGCTTCTTTGGCTGTGTTTATGATCAGGATAAGCCAGTCACGACCACAGCGATTAGCTATGTAACTCCATTGTACTCTGAAATTTTCATTGTCGAGGAACAATCTTGGTTCGTTAAGGACGGTAAGTCCTTGTGGTAATGCCTTGTTCTTAAGATATTCAAGCATAATTGCCCCATGAAGTTCTGTTCGTGCAAGTCGTTTAAGTTGTATAAATTCGTTCCATTCATCTTTGTCTAGCGTGATGTCTCCAATATTGTCTTTATTCAGGATTGAGATGGCTTTCATAAGGGCGGCTGCGTAATCATCACTGTAAGCTAATGTTCTATCCTTGGCCATTATTGTAGAACAGTCTATAGTTCTGTTGTGAGAGAGCACAGATAGAAGCCCACCTTTAAAGGTTTCCTGTGAGTAATAGCCACTGTGAACTTTATTATCAAGAGAGGAATCCTGGTAGAGCACTGACTTGAGTGGTTAACAGTGTCTACTCTGTCTATACCCGGGTGGATAGTAGTCAATGTATAATAGGAGACAAAGCTAGTATACAGGTGCTAGAGTAAGAAGCTATAACTAGGGAAGGGAGAGACCAGTCATTATTAAAAGATCAACACTATTTTTAATAGGTCATAAAAGTTAAAACATATAATTAAATTCAATGGTCCACAATACAATTTTCACATCCAATATAAAACAAGGAATACGTAACAGGCTCTAAATGCAAACCAAAACAAGTTCACAGAAAAAACACACACACTTGGTACATATAAAACAAATAGTAGTGTACCAGATTCATTTGGGATTAGTGTATCATAAGTTCATGTCTCTGTTTTTAATCTAGAGAACTGCCTTGACATGTTTCTGTTCTTTAAACATAAGTATAGAACATTCATCAGGAGAAGGTAATTATTACGAGAAAACCTAATTCCTATTGGATCATAGATTGGATTAACGTCTGTCTTTTAGCACCTCTAGGGTTAAAAACACATGAAACAAAGGGTCAGCTGGTAGGTAGCTAAATACTTTGATAAGTTCAATTAAATGAACTAGAGTACCAAATAACAAGGAAGAATTACCTTATCTGGTGCAGGTGGGGGCTCTCTACTTCGAAAGATGAGTAGGTGTAGGAGGTAGATTCAGTCCTACAAAATATGTAATATAGAATAAGCATCATCTACCCGCTGTCACCATTGAGCCTTTGATTTCCACTACCTTCCATGGACGAGGCTTGTAGCTCAAACTCATGTTGCCTTATGGTTTCCTGGTATTTCAAGACAGATTCTCCTAATTACAGACCAGTCTAATCTAGATCTCTTTGGGAGTTTTCCTTATCATTGTTTGCTTGCCTTTTATTCTATATGTCATCATTATTAATGGTTAGGCTTCTTTAGGAGGAATGACAGAGAATACTCCTGCGGGGACACCATCCTATAAGAGCTTTTGCTGGAGCTCCCCCGACCCCTCTGTGAAAGAGCATGGGTGGACAGATAGGCCCTCAAAAATGGATACAAAGCTTGGTTCCAGACTTTGTCTTGGGTATGTGTGTTGCAAAACACCTTATTCAGTGCACGCATGAAACGTTCTTCATCGCCATTAGCTCTTGGCCATACTGGAGTTTTTTTCTAATGATGGAACCCCATACTTTCAAAGTGCTTCTGGCACTCTCTTCTGTCTTATGGCAGGTCATTATCTGATTTGATTTGCTCTGAAAAGTCATGTGTGGCAAACATTTTCTCTAATGTGGAAATCACTGCACCACCAGTTGTGGAAGGAAAGAATTTGATTTCTGGATGTCCATACCAGTGGCCATTTACCGATATGAAATGGTTTTCTGTGCTTGTGGAGCCAAAATCAACACTTACGGATTCTCATGGTTTGCAGATTCTCTCCAGGGATAGTATAGGTGGCTGCGTTTCTGAGACAGCAACATTTGGTTTCACAGTCTTGTTTTCAATTACACTGCACCTTGGTGACCTTCTTTATTTAGTTATTTTGCATTTATTAAGCGCTCTAAACCTGAGGGCATCAAGGCCCTAGTTACAGACAGCAGTCTTAATAAGGTGCTTATAGAAGATTGGGTACATGAGAACAGATCAGACAGTTGTGCCCTCTGTGGAAATGAGGAGAGTCTTAAGGTGTTTCTTGAAGGTCCAGTAAGAATGTTCAGATCGCAATGACAGAGGTAAGGAGTTCTAATTCTTGGTGGCAATGACCAGGAAATTGCCCCCCCCCCCAATCTCTTTCTCCGGAATCTTGGGATGGTAAATTGGTGAGAGTAGGGGGAGCAGGTGGGTCTCGATGATTGAGCTTTGGTGAATTTTTGCGAAAGGTATCTCAGGGGTAGAATTAGAGAGGGATTTTGTGAGTTATGGTCAGGGTCTTGAAGATAATGCGCTCACAAATAGGTAACCAGTGAGCATTTCCTCTTGCAGTTGAGATGTGTTTCCTCTCTGGTATATTTAGTGCTGCCTGAGAGCGTTATTTTGAATAATTTGTAGCTTATTGATGTTGCTCACAGAAGTCCCCGCAAATAGGCCATTGCAGTAGTTCTTTTATGCATTCAATTCCCTGGCACTTCTCAGATCAGGAGTCTTTCCTGAAGCGCTTTCGTTTTTCAGCCCGTTTCAAGATGGTGCCTTGACTTTCATACTACGCAATGATGTCATCACGCGTGCGTGGTTCAGGATGTTTGTCTTCTGGAAATTAGTAGAGTGCAGTTGGAAAGTCTCGCCGCTTGGCAAATGATTTTGATTGCAGTACGCTAGTTGCCTTGTATTCTACCTGTTCTCTCTCTCCTTCCTTGTTTGTGTATTCCTGGGCTCCCGATTCCTGTGCGCTTCACCTAAGTTGCGACTTGGCTTCCCTCTGTGTACGGCGATGCCGCTCCTTCTGTCCCTAGGTTCCCGAGCTTCTCCTGTTGTTTTCCTTATCATGGCTTATCGCGGTTCCTTCGCTCCTTCCTGTTGGCTCCTCCTCCTGGGCATGGTACGGCAGGAGATTACCTATGTGTTTCCTTGGAGAGCCAGCTGGTTTGCTTCTGTTCATCAGTCTGCTGGATTCAGAAGTGTTCATAGCTGCACCTTCATTGTTGGGCCATAAACACGTTCTGTATTCTGGAGCCTTTTTCTGAGTCTTGTGAACACACACGCTCTTGGATTACTATACTTACCTGGACATCTTCTCTGCACCTTGTTTTTTTTTTCCCCCATCAAGGTTTTGTTTCCCTGGGACCTGGCTCTCGGGGTGGCCATGGTGCTTACCTGTTCGTCTGTAATCAGGTTGCACAGTGGCTACCTGGAAGGACAGGCCTTAACTCTTCTCAGCAATGGAGACCAGAACCTTACGGTTTTGTTGGACTTGCGCTGACACACTTGTTGGTTTTGCACTGAGACGGCGAGCCGCCTCTTGTTACTCACCGTGGTGTTGCTTTCTTCTCATCCTTAGATCTGAACTCTAAGCCATGCCCCCTCTCTACAAGTGACGAACTGCTGTGCTTGTTTAAAACACCCGATGTATGCGGACCCACACGTGCAACCAGGAAGTGCCAGCAAGTGGCTGTTTGGCTGTTAGGGTGGGAGGGCCGGAGAGCCGGAGAGCGGGAGAACGCATACAAAGGTCCTCGGCTTAATTTACTATTTTTGCCGTCAGATTACTGGGAAATTGGTACACAATACGACGGTAAGAGCAGTAACCTTGTGCTAATATAGCTCATTATATAGCCTATCCATCTGGCCATTGATTTAGTGGGTTGGCTCTATAGTGGTGTGCCGACTTGATAGTTATATGCTATAACAAAGCCTTAACGTATTATGTTGGTTTTGCAATGAATAGTAGGCTGTCTCTTTGAATGTCTAGCTAAACAGTGACTGCTAGTATTGATAGTAAAGTCCTCATCTTTTCTCTTTCGATCTTGATACACTGCACCATTCTATTCCGCCTACTGCCTTCCCAAAATTTACTGCAATCTCAATGCCGACTAACAGTGTGTGTGATTTCTGAAGGTGATTACCTCTTGGTGGTGCTAACGACACTGTCTTATTGGAGAGGAAGAAACAGTGTATAAACTTACCCTGTTGCTATGGCAAGTGGCCTAAGAAGCGGGAAGTGCACTAGTATGGCGACCTCCCAGTGTGTGTCTGACAATGTTACCGGTAGCCCTATTTATGATTCTGAAGATTTGCTAACAAGTGTAGATAACCGCATAACAGATGCAGAGTCCATTGATCAAATTCTCCAAACCGGTAATGGCTCAGCAATGAATCAGGATACGATTGGTACCATAGCAAATGTAGGTATGGATTTGGATAAAATAAATCAGTCCCCATCTTTATCAAATTAATTTCCTTCTTCAATTGTTGATTTCAATATTAATGCTATGGCTGACCTTGATTCTCGTATTAGACTATCTATTGGCTTACTAACCCCACTGATACCTAAGGTAAGGGACATTAGTGAATCTGATTATGGGAATGGCTTTTTAAACCCACCCAATGCAACTCAGCCTGATTATGATGTAAATAAAACATTGAAGAGTGCTGAACCTGTTAATTGCTTTTCACATGACTTAGAGGTAGGATCGCTTTACGCTGAAAGATCAGGAACAATATACCTTTCCAATAGTTAGGATTTTGGATTTACTCGATAAAGGACATGATATTACCCATCTTGAAATACGTGAAATAAAACATACCATGACTGATATTATGTCTACGCTAAATAGATTAGAAGGCTTTATAAGTGCACGTGAAGGGGCACAATATGGGTTAAATATTGTAGAAGTTGTAAAATCAAAAATTACTCATGAGCAAGCTACCCAATAATGAGGTATGTATCACTGATCTGTGCGAACATGGGACTACACCATGGAAAGCGATGGATACTTTGCTAAATGAGATTGGGACGAGCAACTCTACTCTATCCGATCTTAGGGAAGACGTATGCCATTCTACGGCAAATTACTTGACCCCAAAGAGGGAGGTTCTTGCAGATAGCTCTACAGTACTAACATACATTATCGAACAACAATTGAATGGGGAACTGTCTGAGGATTATGTCATGAACTATTCAGGATACACCTCAAAACGATATTAAAAAAAACAACAACGTGATTTAAAACGTGCAGAAAAAAAAGGAGATCTGCCAATGAAAAAAAGAAAAAAAATCAAAAAAAGAGATTTCGGCTGCTTCTGACAGTGGTGGGGAGGATGCGATTGACATTGGCCAACTCTCTAAGGAAAGTCTGGTGCATCTTGGAACAAAAGGCGATGGGAGACCAGCTTCAAAGGATGGTAAATTAAAGCTAATAAATCGCAGTGATGATTATGTAGCTATGGCGGAGATACATGTGGTGTGTATCAACACACAAGCTAAGTGCAAACCTAAAAAGGATCCCATTACTCAGAATGAATCGGAAGGGGATGTAGTGAAAATCCCAAAAATCCTACCAAATTATTTCCAGAGTGATGGGAGGAAATATACCTCTAACAGGTCCCTACTGACTTCTAATTCAATGGCTGATACAATCAAGTTAGGTGATCCTTGCTCTATTTTGATAACACTGAAAAGGGCTTACCATTGCTATACTCTGAAACATGCAGTCTCCCAATAAGAACTGATCCAAATATACATGAGACTAATGGTCCGGCTCCATCTGCTCAAATCTCAGGGAAATTGGGAATGCAAAACTCAAATTATGTCACACAAAATTTAACATATGAAGTAGGTGAGCATAGGACTGAGATACCAGCTCCAAATATGGGACATAATGTGACGCAATCAAAGAATTACGACGAGAGTGTCTAGAGAAGGCACTAAAAGGTGGTACTCTATCGCTGGAAATTGTTAACCAGCTATTAAACCCAGTAACAATAGGGACTGTGATATCTGAGCAGCAAAGAGCTGCTCAACCTCTAGTTAAATGCCACAACGAAGCGTTAGCCAATCTACAGAACATTTTAAATCTGGAAGAGATAACTACTAGTGCCAATAATTCAGAAATGCATTCTCAAGGCACCAGAAGGATGGAGGATTCTAATAATATTGCTTGCGTCCAATACGATCAGGTAAATAAAATTCAGAAGAAAGGTATTAATATGATGGGTTTGGAGGGCCAAAGGGAAACTTTAGGGAACTTGAGAATTAATCGCAGGTACTTACTTGATCTCCTGTATTCAATTCCTCCTTTAAGAATTCTGTCTTCTGATGACTTTGATAAGATTTCGCTTGCTCCAATGAATAATTATCGTATGACGTACCATTGATTTTCTGAACAAGTATTGAAGCTAATATGGTCTTATAGAAAGGAACTAGCTGACATGGGATTTTCATTATTCACCTTTAATGACACATATATAGCTGAGGAGTTTCTATATTCTAATCAGACTACTCAGTTCCCAGGAAATTTGGACAAGGAGGAAGTGACCGCTAATGTAAAGAATGAAAAATTATGTATTTCCCAATTATTGTCAATTGCACGTAACAATAAAGAAATGGCATGGATTGAAAAATGACTGAAAATAATTTTTGCGGCGAACCCTAATTTATCCGCCTGATAAATCAATGTGAAGTCCATACTTACTATATACTCATGGAATTCATGTGGTTTTTGTAATATTCCAATATGGTTAACAACTTGATGAGAATGATCGTCCACCCATTATTCTCTTCCATGAAATGATGAAATTAGATCCATTGATTATTCCTGACTATTGTACCTATTGCTCATTTGTTACTAAAGGTGCTGAGGGAAGGCCGCCTGGAGGCCTGCAATTTGGAGGCTTGCAATTTCTATTAATAACGCCATGGATTGCAATCTAATGCTGGTGCATTCATCTGTTCATGTGTTGGCTGTTCTTGTGACTATGAATAAGAGAGGTGCAAAACCTATTTTAGTTATTAGCTTGTACTGGAATCCCTTGAAATACATTTCTGAGTTATTTGATTACATTGATTTATGCTTGGACCATGCCTTTATTGTTAATCCCAACTCTGAAGTCATAGTGGATGGGGATTTTAATTCACTATGCCTGGAAAGTTATGCTTGCCCTAACCTCTTTAAGAACACTATAATGACTAGTACCAAAAGGGGTGCTGAACTATGTGCTTATTTTAATGATTGGGATATTGTCTTTTGTAAAATGTAGCATACTATCCCCAACTCATACTTGGAAAAGAGCTAATGCTAGATCTATGATTGACTTGTTTTGTATTTCCAATTCATTGCTACCGATCATAGTGATTGCTAAGATTGGGGAAATAATGTATTGCGATCATGCACCCATCCACATTTTGATGTTTATCGATCTAAATACATTGAATATAGACCATCGTTTGTATGAAATTGAGAATAAAAGGGGTAATACATCCTTAAAATGGAACCCACTGCTTTGCAAGCGGCTAGCTGAACGAGTATCTGCAAATCTTAAACGTAGTATTGATTTTAGCACCCCAGAACTATATCTGGTGTACTATCTTGATTGGATTGTCACTGTTTTAACTACCAATGCTCTTGACTATTTCCGGTCTAAGCAAAAACCATTGATTACTGATTATAAGCATGTCTTTAATTTTAAAATCAAACATATTAAATGACAAAAAAATAGAGACAAAAGAAAGCGTGGCATAGAGCATCTAAATATTGCTCAACATATGTACCTAAAAAAACAAATTATTCAATCATATAAGTGCAAAATTAAAGGCGCACACATTGAGCAATATAACAAACAAAACTGCGAAATTATCAAATCAATCTGCAGTTATAATACTT
Organism: Ambystoma mexicanum; assembly: GCF_040938575.1. Taxonomy (NCBI): domain Eukaryota; kingdom Metazoa; phylum Chordata; class Amphibia; order Caudata; family Ambystomatidae; genus Ambystoma; species Ambystoma mexicanum. Next base: position 311,624,594 of record NC_090935.1, read on the forward strand.
GTGCTATTTGGACTGCAATCAAGAATGGCAAACCACTTGAACAACAATCTAATGATATAATTCGGGCGGAAATATAGATAGCTTATATTAAGAGTAAATATTCATTACCCATACGTTTTGCTGAAATACACGACTTTGACATACAGTATCCTCCGTCAAAGCAATTTGTTTGGACCGTTTCTGATATCATGTGGACTATTAATAAATTATCAAATTCTCGTGCAGAAGGACCAGATGGTATTCCATCTTGCGTCTATAAGGCCGATTCTATATTTTGGGGCATGATACTAAACATCAAGTTTGCAAATATTATAACCGTGGGCATTATTCCCGAGTCTTGGGTCATCTCTATTCTGATCCCAATTTATAAAAAGGGGGATCCTAGTATGCTGGAGAACTACACAGCAATTTCCTTAATGGATGCCGCAGCTAAAGTTTTCTCAATTCTAGTTATTGCAGAGCTAGATAACCATCTGGACACTTATAAAATCTATTCTAAATCTCAAGTTGGTTTTAAACGGAGGATGAGTACTACTTTAAATGCGACAATAATGGCGCATTTATTAGATGGCATAGAAAAGAAAGAACTTAGTACATTATTGCGTCGATTGATATGTCTTCAGCTTTCGACACAGTGGAACATAATGTTTTATGGACAAAGATGCATAAAATAGGTATCCCATAACATCTTATCTATTGGATTATACAATTTCACTCAAATACATCCTACAAAATTAGGAACACACAAGGTGGGGCAATCACAGAGTCTGTTCAAGCATTCTTAGGGCTTAAGCAAGGGTGCAATTTTGCAGAATTATTGTTTAATGTCTATCTGATATAGATGAAATTTGTAAAGCATCTCAAACTTTTGCGGCGAGGCTATGTTCATTAAGGTTGCATTGGCTGGCCTTTGCCGACGATATTGTATTTAACTTGACACCAATTGGCCTGCAATCAAAACTAAATCCGTTTTCTGAATTTGCCTATCGGCATAATCTTAAACCGAATCCTTCAAAAACAAACATTATGATATTCAAAGCTGGCAAAAAAATGTGCCTGGAATATTGATGGTGAAACTGTACATCAATTGCAAGAAATTACATATCTAGGATATCGTTTAAGTAATGTGACAACAATAAATCGTGGGTTGAGTATTCGCAGCTGAAAGCAAGAACTTTAAGAAGCCAAATTAAATGTATCTTTGCAAAATATTGTACATTTTCTGTGATGCCACTTTTAGAATTTCTTACCTTAAAGGTGCAATCCGTACTTTTATATGCCCTAGATATTTGTGTGTGTAACTTGCAAAAACAACTTGACTCAATGCAGGGTAGTCTTATGAAAGCCGCCTTACATATATCTTCTACAATCCCAAATTGTACTATTCGGCATGAGATGGGTTTGATTTCTTTATCAACTGATGGATATGGCGTGCACTCTCAAACTACAGCAAAATATTAAATTCACCTGGTAATTCATTATACCAAGACTTATTTGAATTTACGAAAGGTTGGACCTTTAGTTCCTTTATATTTTATAATCTGAAAATGCTTAACATTTTGGGTGATTTGGGAGTGGATCAAGATGATCTGTATATTCGTCCGGGTAATGTGAAACGTAAACTCTTTGAATTGGATTGATGTAAAACCATACTGAAATAAGTGCATTGAGTAGTTACAAAGAGTATGCTAAATTTCCACGTAAACGAGATGGCTGCTGTGCATACCTTGCAATATTTCTGTGTAATAATGTGAGAATGTATTATCTCAGATTTAGATTAAATCAGTTCCATACCATGGAAAGAACTAAGTATTGGAGAAATTCTCGAGAGAATAATGTTGTGCCAAAATGTCAATTTCCAAACTGTGTAGAGTCTAATGAAACCTTAAAACATCTGATTTTAGAATGTTCACATTTTAGAGATGTTAGAACTAAACTCCTGAAGAGATTTGTAAATGTTAATTACGATGACTGCATGGAGTCACTATGGAACTAGTTGATGCAAGTGCAAGACAAAGCCCTAATCTTTGCCTTAGTTGCATTTTTAAGAATAATTGAAAAGGAGATTTTAGCACTTTAATCATTTTTTTATGGTGCAGATGCGATTGATTATTGTTTGGTATGTTTTGTATATTATGTATTTTATATTTTGCATATTCACTGTATTTGATATATGTAATTTTATGACATATGTCTATTTTTTGTAAAGGTTTGTTATAACCATAAACAAAAAAAACAAAAAAAGGAGACTGAAGCAAAGAGGTAAGGACTGAATCTGACAACTTGCTACGCACAAAGAAAAAGAAAGAGAAGAAGAAAGCCATGGAGCAGGTGAGGAACTTGTGGCTGCTGTCCAGAACCTATAAACCAAAAATGCGGTGTTAAGTCAAGCTCTGGCACAAGGAAATCCACCAATGGATCAATCCCAGTACCAAGGTCCGGCCATTGAGAAATACAACGAAGAACCAAAGAAGTTCAGGGAGTTCATGGATGCATGTACAGTGGCTTTCACTTTTAGGCAGGCTGCCTTCCCCACTGATCGTTCCCGTGTTGGTTTTGTGATCACCCATTTGGATGGGAGTGACTTGTCCTGGGCGACTCCTCTAGTGGTTTCTGGTAACCCACTACTGGACAACTTCAAAGGGTTCATAGAGGCCTTTTCACGAGTATTTGATCACCCGGAACTCACTTATACCAAACAAGACTCCCTCTTGGACTTACCTCAGGGTACCTTGGATGTACTAACCTACGTGACAAAATTCAAACAACTTGTCTAGCAGACTGATTGGCCAGAAGAGGCCTGTGTAACCCTGTTTAGGAGAGGTCTATCTGATGAACTGAAGGATGAGCTCGCCCGGATGCAACATCCTGCTTCGTTTGAGGATCTAGTCAAGCTGGTTCTCCAGATTGACTCTCGACTACAGGAACTAAGACTAGAAAGACGGTGGGCAAGGAGCTTGCCTCCTCAAACTCTTCCACCACTGTCCACTCTGGCACCTAAATCCAAGGAAGAACCCATGCAGATAGGGACTGCACGAGGACCCTTGACCAACGAAGAGAGACAAAGATGAAGAGACAACCATTTATGTATGTACTTTTCATCCAGTAAACATCTGGTCAGAGTTTGTCCATTGGCTCCCCCTCGCAGGTCGGGAAACGACAGCTCCCGCTCGTAGTTGGGACCTACGTTCGGGAGTCCTTGTCTTGTCCCCAGACCTGCAATCCAGAACGGGCTCCAGGAATGGAACTTTTGGTTCTTCGAATCTGTTTGTCCTTGCCTGGACAGGATGGGATATCCACATTGGCCATGGTGGACTCTGGGGATGCTGGTCTGTTCATGGTTTAGGATTGGGCAAACCAGATAAAAATCCCTGCTGAAAGTAAAGACACAGCGGTACCAGTCGAAGGTGTCTACGCCCCCCTGTAGTTGTTACGCTCACCTGGTCTCTGCGGAGGCATTGGGGCACAGTCGCAGCCCTCCCAGGGATGAGACACCTCTTGTCTGTTCCTCCCTCTGCATCTGTGTGGGGAACTGCGGTGATGAGCAGTGCGGTTCCTGGGTGACTATAAGGGGGGTCGTATGAGTATGCAGTATGTGGTCCCTGACACCTTCTCCAGACCTCTTCTCTGTGGATGTGGCTTCCCTGGGGTTGCAATACTCTTGAGGCTCACCTGCTGAATGATGATGATGAGTTCTCCATCCTGCTGCTTTGAGGGAGGGGCGCTTGTTGAAGGGAACCGAGTTCCTTCACTGCTCCCTTGTCGTGGATGTCCAGGCCAGCTACGACTAGTCCACTTCTCTTGTAGGTAAGTGTTTCCCTTGTTTCCACTTGCCCGCTTGTCTTCTGACTGTTGCAATTGTATTTGTAAAGTCTGTTCTCTGTCCTTTGAAGGTAATGTCTCTTTTCTCTGCTTTCTCCCCTTGCAGGTGGTGTAGCGGTGCTGGCGGTAGCTGCGGTAGAAGAAGTTGAGCCGGCGGTACGCAGGAGCGGGGCTGACATGGTCCGACAGCTGGTAAGTAGCATTTAATGTGCCTTAGGGTGGGCGTTGGGTTTTAAATGCAATGCGACCCTGGGTTGGGTGTTTTCAGGGGGTTTTAACCTTGTCTTGTCTTCTTTTCTCATTTCAGGACTTTGGCTTTGTGGGAGAGAGAGCACAGGTGCTGCGGCGTCGGTTTGGGATCTGCCAAGAAGATGGAGCATTGCCGTGAGATGCGCGGATGCTGTTGTTGCAGGATCACGAGGTAAGTAGCTGGTCCACGCTGGTGGTGAGCGTCACGATGCACGGAGGTGCCAAGTAACGCAAAGCGTTTGCTTGAGAGATCGGTGGGCTTATATAGTCTTGTTCCCAGCCACCCCCAGTAGCTCTGGCCTGCCTGCTGCCATGCCCTGCCACACCGGATGAGTCGGCACCTGAAGACCAGGCCTAGGGAGCCAGGCCCGATGTGTCAGCACATGGGGATGTTGTCTGGAATAAAGTCTTTCAGCACCTGGAAAGTTCTTGTAAAATAAAAGCACTCAAGCAAAGCACTCCTGCACTGAAGTAAAATAAAAGCATTCCTGCACTGGAATAAAGTGTTCCTGCTCACATCTCTATATGTGCCTGGCACAGGTGCCAGGACTGAGTCCAGCCAGGGCCCCTGTGTTTATGAGTTCCAAAGGGACATAAGTGAATCAAGTGACCCATTGCCACGTCACTAGATTGTGTGGTTTTTGTGTTAATGGGCCTGTGACCATGACAATTGTCCAGTGGGCCCATCCTAAACTACACCATTCTACTATATATGGCTATTCAACCACAAAAGTAAGTGCTCCGTTTTGATTTAATCCGAACTGCACATTACCCTGTTATCCTGGGTATATCTAGGGTATCCAAACATAATCTGCCAGAACACTCTTTCTGGGTTCTGAGCAATGTATGTAATCCTGTGTGCCCACAGCCCAAGGGAACCCAAGAGACGCGTCATTTAACTCACCCACATCTGTGTCTTCAATAGCCACAGTGCTACCTGTTAAGTACGAACAGTACCAGGAGTTGTTCAGTTTGGATGAACAGAAGATCTTGCCACCACATAGAGAGGGTGACTGCGTCATAGATCTCCTTCCAGGTTCCTTTTAGCAGGATGTTTCTGCTCTCGCCAGTGAAGAAATGAGCTTTACATCAATACCTTGATGAACATTTACAGAACAGACTTATTACATCACCTCAATCATCATTACGGTGCCTTCCTGCTTGCCGCTCTTTTCCCTACTTAAGGAGCCCTCCAGCCTATTTTTCTTTGCAGCTGGGAAGCAGGTGTAAGTGGATCTAGGTCACCTGGCCTAAGCCCTGCCCACCTGGTACCTTCCTGGTTGCCGCTCTTTTTCACCACTTACCAAGCCCCACCCACCTGGTGCCTTCCTGCTTGCTGCTCTTTTCCCTACTTAAGGAGCCCTCCAGCCTCTTTTGCTTTGCAGATGAGGAGCAGGTGTACGTGGATCTAGGTCACCTGGCCTAAGCACCACCCACCTTCTTGGTCCTGCCTCTTCCTTCTGTTCTTAACTCTTAGATCAAGGGTGTCTCTCGCCCAGGCGTCCAAAGCGAAGGGCAGTCAAACAAAAGGGCAATTACTGTTTGGACCAGGAGGATCCAGGGTCCGACCCCCTGCTAAGACAGCAGCTAAGCATGCATCAACATGTGTTTACACCCTCTGTCCCCACAGGCCATCCCCACCCTCCCTGGTCCCCCTGTGTTGTTCCCTTGTGCCCCCCCTTCCCGCACACAGGAGTCTGTCCTGATACATTCTGGTTTCCTCATCACAGTCTTGTGGCCAATGCTGGATTTTACTTTTATGGACTTCATTGATTCACGGTGGGTCACCCTTTCTCAACTCTCATGGTGGACTTCCTTTGCATCTTGTACTCATGGTGGCCCTGAATCATGCTGTTCCCATCTTCATCTTGTATCCTGGCTTGCAACATTAAGTGTTACTACTGGCTTCTGCAATTGTATATACTCTCCCCTCTTGCTTCTCCACTCTTTTTGACTGCCTACTCGCTGTTCTCTTCCCCCTCTCCCTTTTCCTATTTCCTCCCCTTACTTTCTTCTATGTCCTTAATCTATCAGAATTGTCCCTGGACCTAATATGATAGCAACCTCGTCCGTCTCCTCCCCCCTCCAGGTAATCTTCTTCCCCCTCCCTCCAGCACTATATGAAACGATGTCAGGTCTAGTACGATAGTCACTTGTTTTGTTCCTCCCCTCTCTTTCTGCACCCCTCTCCCTCATCTTTTGTTTTTCTCCGGCTCTACCAGAAATGTCGTCAGGCCTAGTATGGTAGTTGCCTGCCTGTTTCAATTTCCTTCCCACTATCCCCCGCCCTTCCTTATCTATGTCTTAGCTCTTGCACTATCTGAAATGTCGTCAGGCCGAGTACGATAGTTAATTTCACATCCTTTCTGTTCATGGCCTGTAAGAATGTCATTGTATTTTCCCTTGTTCCCTCCCTTGCCTTGAAGCACTTTGAAACACATTGTGTATAGGCGCTATATAAATAAACTATCATATCTGGAGGCGCATCATTGTTCTTTGTTCCTAGGAAGGATTCGACTAATTGAGACCATGCCTTGATTATCGTGTCCTGAATAAGATCACGTAAAAAAGACAAATACCCCCTACCACTCATTCCAGATATCCTGGAGGCGGATTGCAATGCCAAAATCTTTACCAAACTGGATCCTGCGGTGCCTACCATTTGATTCGGATCAAAAAAGGGGATGAGTGGAAGACTGCTTTTCGAAACACCTTTTGGTTACTATCAATATCGGGTAATGCCCTTTGGCCTAGCCAATGCCCCTGCGGTCTTTCAGAGAATCATGGACCACACCTTTGCAGATTTGTTAATGCATTCAGTTGTGGTTTATTTGGACGTCATCCTAGTGTTCTCCGAGACCCCAGAAGAACATGAACAACACGTTCGCCAGGTATTGGAGAGGCTAAAAACTCAACGGTTAAAGGTGAAGCTGGAGAAGTGCCAATTTGATGTGTCTTCTGTGCCTTATTTGGGATACATTCTGTCTGGGGATGGAGTGTCCATGTATAACCGTAAGGTTGCATCTGTCCTACAGATGCCTCCTCCTCGTTCTATCAAGGACCTTCAGAGGTTTCTTGGCATGGCCAACTTCTATCGGAAATTCATCCAAAACTTCGAGAACTGTTTTCCCTTTGACTTCTCTACTGAAGAAGAATTCCATCTGGTCTGCCACTGCCCAAAGGGCCTTCGAGGATTTGAAACACCTGTTTACATCAGCACCCTTGTTTAAAGCAACCAGATTACCAGCGTGCCTTTATACTAGAGAGTCAGATGCTTCTGACTCAGCTGTTGGCGCTGTCCTTAATCAAGAGTTCAAGGACCACGAAAAACACCCAATAGCCTTTTTCTCCAAAACACTTTCCGTGGCAGAACGCAAGTATTCGGTCCTGGAGAAGGAGTTACTCGCCATCAAATTGGCTTGCTCCGAGTGGAGACACCTTCTTCTCGGTGCCCAAGCACCCACCAAGGTACGGATCGATCACCAAATCTGATGGCCCTACAGAACTATGAAAGCCAGAACAGCAGACAGGCCCGGTGGCCACATTTGTTCTCGCATTATGCTCTGACAATGACATACATACTTGGAACCAAGAACGTCATAGCGGACCTGTTGTCCCGGAACGGTTGTACCAGTGTGGAAAGAGAGCCACACAGTAAGATGTTACCCACCACCACCTCTGTGTGCTCTGTAGAAACCTGGTTGCAGCAACTACAAAGGAATACCATCAGTGAACCTCCCGTGGAAGAATTCAAGAATGTGCTTACTCTCCGAGACAGCTTGTACTACCATCAGTCTGCATACATGCCGAGTACTACCTTTCACCCCAGGATCCTAGAACTGGGTCATAATTCATTGGTAGCAGGTCACTGAGGCCACAAGGCTACCTTGGTATTGATACAACGATACGTCTGGTGGCCTGCCCAGTCCAAAGACGTGAAAGAGTTTGTTAGAACTTGTGTGATCTGTGCCCAAAACAAGATGCTCAGTCAGTTGCCTATTGGTCAGCTTTGTGCTCCTTCATTGGCTGATCGTCCCTGGCAAATGGTATCGACCGACTTCATTGTCGATCTCCCAGAATCCCATGGTTGTACTGTGATTATGGTACCATAGACATGTACACCAAGCTGGCACATTTCTCCGGACTAAAAAAGATTCCAAAGGCAGAAAGTGTGCTGTGTTTCTAAGATACATTTTTCGTTTGCACAGACTTCTGGAATCGATTATATCCGATCGGGGTGTACAATACACCTCAAGATTTTGGGTTGCCATGTGCAAGAAACTTGGTATTTCTAGAGCTATGTCATCTGGCAACCATCCTGAAACCAGTGGCCAAACAGAGCGATTAAACCAGACTCTTGAGCAATACATGAGGTGCTTTAGTAACCTTTCCCAGGACAACTGGTTCTTGTTGCTACCCGTAGCTGAGTTTTCTAATAACAATGCGGTTCACTCCACTCTTGGCAAGTCATAATTCTTTTGCTCTTATGGACACCATCCCACCTAGTTCCCAAGGATCGCTCCTGTTGTCACCCCGATTCCTTCTGTGGAACAATATTTGGAACACCTCTGTACAGCACAAGAGACTCTTCAAGCCTTAAAAGATTCTCAAAATAGTGCTAAACGATTTGCTGACCGTACAAGGAAAGATATGAGTGGGTACCAAGAAGGAGACCTGGTATGGCTTTAATCCTTAATATCTGCCCAGAAGGCTCAAACCCGAAAGGTTTTCTCCAAAATACTTTGGTCCCTTCATGGTCCCAAAAAGAATCAATCCAGTAGCTTACAGGTTGAAGCTACCCCTCACTTGGAGTCAAATACACCCTGTGTTCTACGTTTCCTTATTGAAGACCTTTGAGGGAAGACTTCGGAAAGACTTCGTCCCTCCTCGTGAAGACAATTCTGTGGAATAATATGAAGTGAACAAGGTTTATGATTCCAGTTATCATCATGGAACCTTACAGTATCTTATACTGGAAAGGGTATTCCGGCTCTGAACGATCTTAAGAACCCTTGAGTAATGTACACACCTCTCGCCTGGTTCACAGGTTTCATCAGCAGAACCCTTGGCGACCCGGGGGAACCAGGTACAGAAGGGGGCATAATGTTATGCATTCAATTCCCTGGCGCTTATCAGATCAGGAGTCTTTCCTGAAGTGCTTTTGTTTTGCATCTAAAATGGTGCATAGACGTTCATACCACGCAACGACGTCATCGCGTGTGCGTGGTTCGGGACGTTTGTCATCCGGAAATAAGTAGAGTGGAAAGGAAGTTGAAAGGAAAGGCTTGCAGCGTTGCAATTGATTTTTTTTTATTACGTTTTATTAGAATCCGTGGGTTAACATACAACATATCATAATTCTCCCTTATAATCGGTGGCAACAGTCAAAAAAAGAAAAGAGAAGAAAAAAAAAACAGTTCAACACAGTTTTTCCATTTTGTATTGTAGCATGAAAGGAAAGGAGAAGAGTTAGAAAGTTAGAGAAGTAAGATAAAGAAGACGTCTACCCTCCCCTTCTACCTCCTCCCACCCTTCTCAAGGAAGGCTTCTGTCACTCAAGGCAGAGCTAGGATTCATTACCTTTTCCCTCTGTTACGCTCACCTGGTTCCCACAGGGGCGTAGATCGAACCCGGACAGCTGCGGCCTCCACCAACGTGAAGCGTAGGGCAAAGATGACCGTCTGGACGGACCCCCTTAGTCTTGTAAGCTTGACTTGTAGAGGTATTTGCCTGTAGATGGAGAAAGGGATTGAGCCCGTGGGTGTGAATGCAGACCCCCTCCCCTGCTCCCGCTCTCCCCACTTGCCACCTCCGATATTCCCAATCAGTGTCCTCACCTTATGTTTTTGATTGGTGAGCTCTCCATCCTGCGTGGCATTCAGGGGCGCATAGATACCAGTTGCTTCACTGGTTTTAGGTGCTGGAGTTCTGGACGATTATTGACTCCGGAGTTTGCCAAGATTAAAGAGTTCAAAATGTCCAATGTTCACTCTTGCACTCCCCTGTTTATTTGCGGTGACAAATCCTGTCTGGAGGTTGCTGGCGGCGTTCAGGTAAGAGTCTGTATCACCCAAACTATCCTGTAAAGTTGCGTGAGTTTAGCTCATTGTCTTTTCCTTCTTTCCTAGATGCGGCGTAAGAAGATGCAGCGTATTGGATAAAGCCTCCGGTGATAATCAGGTGAGTCTCGTAATAAAAGGGATTGTCTTTTTAGTCTCTTTAGGCTCACCTTGCTATTTTCTTGTCTTTTCCCCAGATGTTGAAGATCCCCGAAGAAAATGACAGAGGCAGCGCCGAGTCGGAGATGCTGTGGGCTGGTGAAAATGGAGCGGCACTGCAGCTGGAATACGACACGTGCCGAAAGAATGTTCCTTCAGGCTCGGAGTGATGCAAGATCCAAAATCAGGTAAGGAATAGATTAAATCCGTAATCTAACCTCTTCTCCTATTTTCCTTTCTCTCCTAGGAGCTCCATGTTCGAGACGGACGTGGCAGAAGACTGGATGCAGGTTTGCAGGCACGGTGAGCGTTACGCTGCTAAATGCAGAATAACGCGAAGCGTGTGTTGTAGATCGGGCGTGGTTTAAATAGCTTCAAAAGTAGTCCCAGGTAAGAAGTCCCTAGAACCACACCTGAGTGAAAAGTAGTCCTTGTGGAAAAATAGTCCCTTCCAGGTCTCACGTTGGCCCGGATGCATGTGCAGCATGATCTGCCTGAGGTAAGTGATGACTATGAGCCTGTCGCCTTAGGCGCCAGGACTGATTCCAACTATGAGCCTGGCGCCTAAGGTGCCAGGACTGAACCCAGATAGCCCCTAGCCGGGGCTTCTGAGGTTTAAACAAATGTCTGGATGCCTGCTTCTGGGGCGGATGGGCTTGGTCCAGCTGCCCAGGGGCAGGCATCATGACACCATCTGTGGCCAGCTGGTGTTGAGTTCCCGACATACTTCTCACTTCCCAACTCTCAGCCACTTCACTTGGCTGCATGGCTGTGCACAGCAGCTGGGGTCTCTTGGTGGTAAAGCTTATTACAGGGTTGCTCATTGCTGCAGGCAGTTGTCAGTGTTTGGTGTCATGAAGGTATGCTTATGGGGGGGGGGTTTCTGAGGTTGTGAAATGTGTTCTCCAGTACTCTAGGAAGGGGAGCCATTGCATATCAATATGCCCATGTGTTGCCGGGAGGCTCTCCATTTCATAGATCTCCTTAGCCTTGTGCAGCCAGTCTTTCTTAGTGGGTAGAGAGGGCCCCTTCCATCTAATGGTTATACAAACTCGAGCTGCTAAAAGGGGGGAGGACCCGATAGCTCTCTTCTACTTTTTCCACACCGAACAGAACCAGGTGTGGGGTGAAATCCCTATTGATGCCTTCTTTTGTGTGGATCCAGCCTAGGATCTCATTCCAATATGTCTGTGCCTTAGGGCACTCCCACCACTGATGCCAGTATGTGCTGATTTGTGTGCACCCTCTCTAGCAGTAAGGGCTGGGGCCAGCATACATTTTGGCTAAGCAGTGAGGCGTGAGGTGACATTAAGTGAGGATTTTGCAGTTGTGCATTTTATATTGAACAGCTATTGACGATTTCCAGACTGCTCGATATATTGCCTCCCATCCTTCCTGATTGTTCTCCCATCCTAATGTTTTCTCCCATTGACTTCGATTACGGGGGGTCGGCAGATGACCTCTTTCAAGTAGAGCTTGGTACATTCTCGCATTCAGGCCTTTGGTCTCTGACTGTGTGTTTAATATATTTCTGACGGGGGTGAAGGGGCGTTGCAGCTGTGCTCTCCATCTTGGGTCTGTGAGGACCCCTTTAGTTGCAAATAGGGGAGCGGTTTTATTTTGAGGCCCTGCTGCGCTTCTTCTAGTTTGTCGCTGGTTAAGAAGGTCCCCTCTCTCGACATCTGGCCCACTCTAACCAGCCCCTGTTCATACTGTGGTTGGAAGCAAATCGGGTCTATAAGAAGGTCTCTGATGGGGGACCCAGATGCAGCTGAGGGGCAATGGCAAGGAAGTTATTCCTGACAAACTCGGGTTTCCTTTTCCCCAGAGCAACCATAACACACCCAGGACTGGGTGTTGGAGTTCTTTGCGCGGGATATCTTTTTTGGGTGCCCAGAGCCATTCCCCCAGGGCGACCTGAGCAAAGAGCCCTTTTTCTAAATGGACCCACTGTTTGTGTGTTGCTTCTTGAATGTGGTCTATGAGAACTCAAAGTTGTGCTGCTCTAAAGTATTCCTGAAAGTCAGGGTATGCTAAGCCGCCCATCTCTTTGGGCAGGATTAATGTGCAATATGCTATACGCGGCTTCTTTTTTTCCCATAGGGATGCTAGCAGAGTTCTTTTGACTTCTGTTAGGACAGTGACTGGCAGGATTGTTGGAAGGGATTGAAACATTAAAGGCAGACGCGGCAGGACATTCATCTTTATTGCAGTGAACCTGCCTGCCCAGGAGAGACCTAGTTTCACCCAGTTCTCTGTGTCGTGTTGAATGTGCGATCAAAGCAGTTTGTAGTTTGCCTGGTACAAATCGTTTAGCTGCTTTGTTATGGTTATGCCCCAATATTTAAAACTATTATGCATTACCTTTAGGCCCCAGTTTGATGGTTTCGAATCCGGGTGCATATCTCTGTCTCTCAAAGGCAGGGCCACTGTCTTACTCCGATTGATACGGAACCCAGAGAGGGCACCGTATTCTTCCATTCTGGTCAGGAGTGCTGGGATGGATTGAGATGGGTGAGTTAAGTAAACCAGGACATCGTCTGCGAAAAGGGCCAGTTTGTATTCCTTGCCAAATTTCTGAAGGCCGATTATTAAGTTTTATTTTAGTTTAATCTGTGCTAGGGGTTCCATCACCAGGATGAAAATCAGCGGCGAAAGGGGGCAGCCCTGTTTGGTTCATCTAATTAATGTAAATGGGGGGATGCTATCCCATTACCCACAACTCTTGCAGTTGTATTCTTGTAGAGCGCTTGTGCCCCCTGAATCCAGCTAGGTCCGAGGCCTGCCTTTTCAAGGATCTGGTTCATAAAGCACCACTCCACTTGGTCAAATGCTTTTTCTGCGTCGACCGAGATGAAGGAAGGTTCTGCATCACAAGTGTCAACTGAAGCCATTAAATTGAGTGTTTTGCGGACATTATCTGAGCCTTGTCTACCTTTCACGTATCCCACCTGGTCACTATGAATTAAAAGTGGGAGGACTCTGCTTAATCTGTTGGTACTCTTGTTCAGGGGAGAATTGCCTAGCATTTCGGTGCTGAACTGCCCCAGGGCAGGACAAAGACTGATATGTTTGGGATACTTCTTCTCTGTGAAAGATAGTGAGCTAAAGACTCTGGGTAAGTCTCTCGTAACCAGGACTAATGTCTGGCAGAGGGACGCCCAGGACCCACCTTGTTAATTTGCATATTTAAGTAACTTTGGGTCTCACCCTAAATTACTAGGGGAATCCAGACGTGGACCCCTTGCTCACTACTCTTAGAGAGGCACAGATCCACCCTACTGATGAGGTCCAACCAGACCGAGACACGTGTCTGGGGTTTCTGTTGGTACTCTTGTTCAGAGGAGAATTGCCTAGCATTTCGGTGCTGAACTGCCCCAGGGCAGGACAAAGACTGATATGTTTGGGTTACTTCTTCTCTGTGAAAGACAGTGAGCTAAAGACTCTGGGTAAGTCTCTCGTAACCAGGACTAATGTCTGGCAGAGGGACTCCCAGGACCCCCCTTGTTAATTGGCATATATCTTGGCATCCACGTTTGGTAGCGACACAGGCCTATACGCGCCACACTCTAGTTTATCTTTACCCTCCTTAGGGATCACAATTATTCTGGCCTCAGTGAATGAAGGTGAGGCTTGACCCATAGACATAATGTCGTTGAATAGTAGGGTTCAAAATGGGGTGAGGGCGCCTTTAAATCTCTTGTATAAAGCTGGAGTAAAGGCGTCCTGGCCCGGGGTCGAGCCTGCTTTCAAACTGGAAATGGCCTGATCAATCTCCTCATTCGCTATCGGGGCGTTGAGCTCCTCAAGGTCTGTGGGCTGTATTGGGGGAAAGGAAACATTGGCCATGAAGTTCGCCCAGCTCTCCGAGGAGGGGTTGCAGTCAGAGGTATATAGCTGTTCATAAAAGTGGGCAAAATGGGTTGTTACGTCTTTAGGGTCGGTTAGGATGGCTCCAGTTGGGGAATTTCTTTTATTTACTGCCCTTTCAGCTCCTTGTTTTCTGAGCTACGTGGCCAGCAGTGTAACGGCTTTAGCACCCTTCTCGTAGTACCTCTGTTTAATAAACCTGAGGTGGGCTAATGCCTTCCCCTGCCAGATTTCCTTTCATTCCTGCCTAAATTCTCTTGTTTCTATTAAGGTTTCTTTAGTGTTTGCCTTATTTTTTCCCAGGGCTGACTCTTTTTTGCAGATTAGTTTCTTTAATTGGGTTTCTCTAAGCTGCCGGGTTCTCTTGACTGATGCCCTGTGGGCCATTATAAGGCCTCTTATTGTGGCCTTTGCCGCTTCCCATATTGTGTTGCGAGGGAGGTCTCCTGTGTCATTTCTTTCAAAGAACTCCCTTATTTCGGTGTCCAGGGTTTCTCTGAAGAGCCTGTCTCTAAAGAGCGTGTCATTACATAGCCAGCGCCTGTCTGTTTGTGTTTTGGGACACAGGTCGAGACCTACGACAATCATATCATGATCTGACCACCCTATTGGTTCTATATTAGCGCTGCTCAGATGGTGCTCAAGGTCCCCTTCCAGAAAGAAATGATCTATTCGGGTAAAAGTGTTGTGCGGGGGTGAGTAGAACATGTATGATTTTTACTGGGGGTTGAGGGTTCTTCAGGTGTCTATCAACAAGTGTTCTTTTATTAGGTTTCGGGACAGTCCCGTGTCCTGTGAGGTGGGGGTGCTCCTTCCCTGTAGGATTTCCAATCCAGTGCTGGATGCATGATCAGGTTGAAATCACCTCTGCAGATCAGGGAACCTGCCCTTTCATTATCTAACTGTGTGAGGAGGTCAGCGCAGAACACTAGTTGTTGGGTGTTGGGGGCGTATGCCGAGCATAGTATGACCTTTTTTGTTCTAATGGTTCCATGTATAACTATGACTCTTCCTCCTGGATCCCTGTGTCTGAGTCACGCATAGCCCTAACTGGCTGTGGTATAGGGTGCCTAGCATCCCCCTTTTGTCGGGTCTTGAGGCCCAGAGTGCCCCTCCAACCTGCTTTCCACATAGTGAGAATTCCTCATTGTGTCTGTATTAAGTTTCTTGGACAAACAGTAAGTCTACCCCTCAATAAAATGGATCATTTCTGCGGCGAGTTGAGTCCCTTGACATTTAGAGACCCTATCCGTATTGTATCAACTGCCATTGGAGCGCTGTTGTGTGTATGCTGCGTACATCATGTTTGAGTAGGTGCGTGGTCGTGCGCTTAATCTTTGTATGGCTGTATGCCTGTGGTGAGCAGCTGTCGCTGTGAGGTGTGTGCATGGGCACTTGGGAGTTGAGACCAATGCTTGTTTGCTAACAAAGTTGCTTTTGTGAATAATGTTCTCCTCGGGTCTCGCCGCTCCCGTTGTAATCATGTTAATTGGGTCTCGAGATGTTCCCCCCTTTTAAGAAAAAGAACAGATGAGAAATAGAGAAAGAAACAGTGTCTTTAACATTAACTGTGGAGACGCCCTAGTGCAAGGCATAGGGCCACTCAATGGGTGTCTCCCTTTGAACCTAAACTTTGTAACTTTCAAGTTCCTTAATCATAGTAGGGGTCTGTATGCCCTTTGGCCCCTCTGATCGCTGACCAGCCCGTCAGATTGTGTCTGTCGGAGTCCATGGTAGGAAGGGTCGTTGGGTTGAGGTACTACCCAGTCCTCCTTTCCTGTGGTGTAACAAGCTCAACAAGGTCTCGCCGTTTCTAATCTCTGCATCTACCTCTTCGGGACTCCGTCAGTCTAAAACACTTCTTAAATTTGCTTGTTCTTTTTAAGAGAGATTCAGTCTTTTGTACTTCCTTGTCCCCTTTGATCGCCCCTTTCCTCGGGTCAGAGCCAAGCGGTCAACGTGTCGGCTCTGAAGAGGATGGCATTTCTTCTTCTCCCTCTGCTGTGCCGTCTCTTTCTTTTAGTCCCTTCAGTACTTGTGCTGCCTCCTCCCCAGAAACCCCTCTGTATTATTCCTTAGCGTAATCGAAAGTGAGTGAAAAGGGGTTGCCCCATGTGCATCTTGTATCATGCTCACGCAACCAGGCAGTTAGAGGGTGGCAGGTTCGTCATTGGGTGAGAGTAGCGCTGGACAAGTCCTGATATATCTTCAACCAGGAGTCCTCAAACTATGATCTACCACTCTCTTGCTCGCCTCACAATTTCAGCTTTTTGCATATAGTAGTGGGATTTTGCTAATATTGATCTTGGACCCCGTGGGGGGCCTCCTGCTCCGTGAACTCTATCGAATTGAAGCTCGGGGTCCAGTGGCGAAGAGAAGAGGGGGTTCACCAGTTCTTTCACCTTTCTTTCTAGGCTCGTCGGGGTCTCGTTTGGGGCCTATTTCAGTGCTCCTTTCCTGGGTATTGCAGTAGGTATAGATGAAAGTTTATGACATTTGATCTGTGAGCTAGAAGGAGAGAGGGCAAGTTTGCAGCTCTGTGCAGCAGGGTGTGAGATCTGCCTAGAATTAGGTAGAGCACCTGCAGGTGCAGCATTTTTACTAGCTAGGGATGGGGCAAGAGTAGTTTTAGGTAGTTTGTTCACCTAATCAAGTTTGGTCAAAGCGCTAGGGTTGTCATGGATATGACAATTGGTATGAGAGATTTTGTTAGAGCAGTGTGGCAAGATTGTTCTGTTAAGTCTAAGGAAGACTTTCGGTGCTGGCGGGGGAATGTGCAAGGGCATATGTTCGATATTCACTAGGCTGAGGGAGCAGGTGGTTTTGAGATGCATGTGCACTATAAGGCTTGTTGATTGGCTTATGGGAAGTGAAGGTCGCAGGGCCCATGGTAGTCTTGATCAGAGGCAGCAATGAGAGGATCGTAGGAGGCACACGGCCAGATGCCACTTCGCGTGGTGTGGTCTAACGGCTGATATTTGAGTAAGCTTGAAAGCATGTATGGTAGTGCCTAGGCAAGGCATCCATATGCGGCAATGGGCATGAGTGGGGGAACAGGCAGCAGGGGGTGTTGCTTGTGATAGTAACGTTTCAGAATTGCTGCAGCATGGTGTGCGGCAGAACGAATAGTCCAAGCCTGGCATCCGGCCCACCTTACTGCATGAGGTAATTAGCGTGAGGATCGGCGGGCCTAGTAGTTGAAACATATAAGGTGCTATGGACAGCAGGCATAGCAAGGCAGGGTGGTAGGAAGGTGGATGGCGGAATTTCATCATTCTGAGGCAGTTTAGATGGCACAGCGATGTTAACTATAGATCCAGTAGGGCAGTATGTAAGTACATGGTGTAGGGATCTTCTTGATGACTTTCATGGCTAGACAGGGTGGCAAGTGGCCTTAAACACAGGCCTTTAATGAGGGCCAGCATCACCTGCCGGCTCCCGTGGGGAAGTGACTTTTCGTTTAACACCAACCAATGGTCAGCGGGCCTACTTCTGGCATCAAAACAGCATTATTTGTAGCAGCGTGCATGGTGGCCATATTAGCAGAGCCATCCTTGCTGTACTGCATTAGCCCAACTGGGCTTACCTCGAAAGGATTACCTTGATGGGCTAACTGAAATACAGTATTGGTGATGCTGGTACCACAATTGTTGTGTGTCTAAGGAGCAAACATTTCGAAAATCCATTCCTAATGTGCATCAATTGCTGTAATATCGATTTGGCTGACTGTTTTCAGTGTTCTAATGACAGCAGCATAGTTTTCCAATCACCTGACTTTATGGCATTGAAAATGATTTTAAATCATTGTTCTTGGGCAGAATATTCTGTTAGTTTCCATCACGGATACTGAGAGCTGCCAGTAATGTGAGGCGGACAACTGCTTGTAGATTTATCAAAGTAGGCCATTTTTATTAAAGAAATGATATAAAGAAAAAACCTTGCTTGCCCTACTCTACAGAGTAATTCTCTAACTAGTCTAAAAGCCAAGGCAACATTCTCTAGCATGGGATAACTGGACCTCATACAAAACAACAAACACAGTATATTAAACAATATTAACACATGTCTGAATGGCCTTCTCCTGTCCTGGGTAAGGTCTTTTCCCCAGGATTCTAAAGTCAACTCAACATGTTCAGCAAAAGAAAAGACATTTTTTGAACCAGCTCTTGATAGCTCCAAGTCTTAGAAAAGGTTCATCAAACAAAAATCCACTGGAAACAAGTCTTTGTTCTTGGATAAAAGATCCACCTCCAACTTCCAGAATAAAACTGCACCAATGGCAATCCTTGTTACGATAAATGATCTCTTCTTCCAGATAATTTGCCACAGTTCAAAAGAAGGGGCAATATCATCACTGTCTGCTACACACAGCTCTTAATCAAGTTAGGACTTTGTTATTTACAATACACTGGTATATTTGTCAGGATGTTTTCTTTGCGCTGCTGCTTTCACTTCAACAACCACATTTCTACTGTTCGTACAATGAGAACAGTCACCTTTGTCCTACAGTACGTTACTGGTTCAGACCACTTCTATGTTACATCTGCTGACAACTTAATATAGCACCACAGTGTAAGTACTTCTACTACAGCTCAGCACTTTGAATTGTCAGGCAGACTGAGACAAGACTCTTCGACCTCTTCAGGTTAGCAATGCACTCTTCAATTTAATGACTTTCTCAAAAAGGGGCCGCCTCTTTGCCTCTCCTGTCTGTCTGCAACAATAACAACCTGGTTCTGCCCATAAGACTAATTTCTCTCTTACTTCTGCAGTCTTTGGCACCACGGGTTGTGTATACTTTTGAATATTCTTCATGTACTACTGGCACACTTGTATCTTAGGCCACTTGAGTGTTAACAACTTCACAGTGCAGTTGGATGGCTCACTAACTCTTGGAAAGGCCGGTTTCACTATTGAATGGGGGTGCCTCTTGGCTTGAGTAATGTTTGTTCTTCTCATGAACAATTTAGACTCTTTACTTCGTAGAAATGAACATAATGTCACTCCTGGATACAGTATAGGATTCAGTCTTTTAGTTGAAAACACAATTAGGAACAGGCAACCTCTCTTTAAAGTAGATTTCAAGGTTTAAAGATTAATAGAGAACTGTATTACTGTGCAACAGCAAAGGATAAAGTTCTGATTTCCTTTGGGAATGACAATTAGGTGCACACACCTCTTTTCTTTTCATATAACTTTTTATTGACATTTTCTTTAAAGAAGAAAACAAATCCCCCACCTCCCCCCTCCGTTGCCCCCAAGTTCGAGCATGAATCTGCAATAATACACATACAATTTAGAGACCAATTCCCTCTCTCTGCCACCCCCTTTGTATTTGTATTTGTTTATTATTTATATTGCGCACCTAACCCTGAGGTAAGTGGGCGCTGGAAAGACTTAGCATGTTACAGAAATACATACATAGGATATCACAATTGGGTCGACCAAGGTTACAGGTAGGTCTGGTACAATAAATAAAGTTAGGTAGAGACATGACAGTAATAACATAAAATCACAGATAATGAGGGCCTGATTAAGAGGCCGGCTAGGCACATTTTGGTAGTAATACCTGTTAATCCTAAGATGTTAGATTTCTCTGAGAGATAACTCTTTACTCTGGTTCTTAACATCCAGAAGGAGGGTCCCATTCTGATGATGGGAGGTAGAGAATTCCAATATTTAGCATCTTGGACTGGGAAGCTGGCGCCTCCTGCGGTTTTTAGGTTGAACCTTGGAACTGTGAGGAGCTGAGAGTGGGCAGATCTGGTGGGGCAGGGTGGTTGGTATTTGGAAAACTTGTCAGACAGGTAACTAGGAGCAGGGTTTGACAGGCATTTGTGGGTTATTGTCAGGGCACAAAGTGCTATTCTGTCTCGCACAGACAACCAGTTCAATTTTTGTCTCAAGCTCGAGATGTGACTGGATCTAGGAATGCTTAATGCAGATCTTAGTACTGTAGGACCTGGAGTCTGTTGAGATTGAGTTCTGAGGATCCTAGGAACAGCGTGTTACAGTAGTCCATTTTAGAGAGCGCTAGGGCTCTTGCTAACGTCATGCAGCTGGTGGGAGATAGGTAGGATTTGCATGCGTTAATCAATTTATTGGTGTAGGCTGTTGATGATGCAATGGAACTGACTTGTTTCTTTAAGGATAAGGATGAGTCCAGATATACTCCTAGTGTTTTTATTTCCTTAGCGACTTTAATCGGGTTCCCGTCTATGTCAAAAGGATGCGTATTGTGGGTTGAGTTTGATTAGACGGGCCTGCGTACCGACAATCAAGAGCTCAGTTTTTTCATCATTGAGGCAGAGGCTGTGGGCCGCCATCTATGCCTGAATTTCGAGATATATGTCATGGATTAGCTTGGAGTCTTCTTCGCAGCACCCTGAGAGCGTGATGAGAACCTGAGTGTCATCTGCATAGTTCGTGTAGACGATACCCAGTTTATCAAGTCGGTCGAAGAGGAGCTTCGTGAAAATGTTATAAATGCTTGGAGAGACGCAGGAGCCTCGGGTCACCCCACAGTGGGTGGGGATCAGGTCTGCTGAGGCTGAGAAAACTCTGGTAATAAGGTTAGTCAGAAAGGATTTAACCCAATTGGATGCGTTGATAGAAAAAGCTGCAGCTGTGGTCAGGTGTTCCGTAAGGATCTGGTGATCAACCAGATCAACTGCAGCTGAGAGGTCTAGCAGGAGTAGGATGGCTAGTTTACCTTTGTCTTTGGCCTCATCCATCTGTATTTTCAGGTCCAGAAGGCAGTCTCAGTCCCATGTCTGGCCCGAAAACCAGATTGGCGAAGGCCAATTAAGTTATTATCTTCCAGATGTTTCTCGATTTGCAGATATGCAACTCTGTCCAGAATTTTTAGAAGCAAGGGGACAGTTGTTATAGGCCTGAAGTTGGTAGGTATGTTAGGGTCTACAGAAGCTTTTTTAGGAGGGGCACGACCCATGCCTCCTTGAGGTTGTTAGGGACCTGGCTGGTATTAAAGGAGGTGTTTATTAGTGTGGCAATGAAGGGGGAGAGTTCTTTGGCGGCTTCCTTGATGATGGGTGCCAGGCAGATGCCTCCTTGACATCTTGAAGGTTTTAGGCCTCTAATGATGTCCTCTACTTCTTTGGCGGTGACTGAGGAGAATGCAAATGGTGAGCATTGAGGGGCTTGTTGCTTGGGTGAGTTCTTAGAGGAAGTGCTACTCGAGAGGCTGTTCTTTTTTGCTTCTATTTTCATTTGGAGTGAGGCTATTTTGTCGGCTAGGGCTTTTTGTATTTTAGCACACCAGGCTGCGTCCTTTTTGCAGACCTCTGATGGTGGGGCTGGGGACTCCAGTTCTCTTCAGGATGCTGAATAGCTCCTTAGACCTTGATTTAGCATTGAGAATTCTATTGTTGTAGGTTTCTTTTTTGGTGGCGAGGATAGAGGCTTTGTAAGTGGCTGCAGCTCTTTTGTACAGTGCTTTATTGTCAGAGGTAGGTGAATTGCGCCAGTTGGATTCTGCCAGTCTTTTTTTGTTTCTCACGATTTTTAGTTCTTGGGTGAACCAATTGTTAACGTGAGCAATCGGTTTGGCCTTTTTTAGTTTCAGAGGTGCAATCTTGCTCAGTGCTGTCTCAAGGGTGTCGTTGTAGAGGTCGACCAGGTTGGTGGCATCTAAATTATTGTAAATGGAGTTGTCCAAGATGTTAATGATTAGTGGGCGTAGCTTGGGCAAAGTTATGTTCCGGGAGTTCCTATTTAGAGCTGGAGGGGCAATGAGGAGGGTAGGGGTGTGATTCCCTGGATATCAAAGGATTTATAGTGATGGTCTGTCCAAGCAATGGGTTTATTCTGGAGTATTTGGATGGAACAATTGAGATCAGCTAGCCAATCAAGGGTCCGACCCTTGCCATGTGTTGGCTCTGTGATGCAATCTTTGAATCCGAGCTGGGAGATAGAATTTTCGAGGGAAAGGGCATTGGGTCATTAAGGTCCTGGAACCCAAGGTTCATGTCTCTGAGTAGTATGACTTGGGAGCCTGGTTTTACATTAGCTGTTAGGAGGCCTGTAATGTCTTCCTAGCCCCACCAAATGTTCCATCAATATAGTCTCCCGTGACTTCCGTATCAAATGTCTTAAAGCCATATATAACGCCAGTTATATTAGTCCCAAATGTTTCATTCGTCTCGGGCACCAAGCACCTCTTGCTCCTTTCTGCAGGTAATTCAAAACCAGCGCCCAATTCACCACAAAGCCCTGCAGCGAGTATGACACCCATTCTAGGGTCACAAAATTCCACACCTTGCCCACCCACTCTATTTCCAATGGAGGATCTTTTCGATTTCCACTTTTGTGCCAGAGTCAATGCCCCGGCCATCATCAGTATCACATAAACGTTCCATTCCGCTTTAGTGAGGGTATCCCTCAGGCCGGGTCCTGTAGCCAGAAGCGCAAGACCTTTATTACCTCCACACCCTATGTCCAATGCTGACTCTAATGCTTCTAAAAGGACACCTCAATATCCCTGGATCCGCGGGCATTCCCACCAAATATGACTCCATGTTCCCTCATTGCCACATTCTCTCCAGCACGTCTTAGAGGCTGACCTGTGGAATTTATTTATCTTAACCGGAGTTAGGTGCCATTAAATCATTAATTTCAGCCAAATGTCTTGAATTTGGAGGGACCTTGTAAGCTTGGGATACACAACCTCCCAATTTCTCCCAATCCTCCTCTTCTATTGGATGGCCTATCAACCTTTCCCAACTCTGCATGTAGCTTCTTGTCCCCAGAACCTCCCCCTGCTTTACCAACGTATAAATTGCCCCAACCAGATGTTAGTTTCCTGATTTCATTGCTAAGTATCTTTCAAAGGGAGACCGAGTTCGGGTTGCCCCGTCCCTCATCGGGACCTGCATTACCCAATGTCGTATTTGATTATATCTAAACCTTTCCCCCTCTTCATGGCCAAAGTCCTCTTTACATTGGATAAAGATTTTTATCTCAGAACCTTCAAACATATCCCTCATTTTTTGGCATCCACCTTCCTGCCACTTCCGGAATTCGTTGCTCCTTTCCCCTGGAAGAAACTGCTGGCGGTTAAAAATAGGGATGAAGGGGGACATGAAAGTAGTGATTCGTGCTCTCTTTATTTGTTCATCCCAAGAGACTCCCACCACCTCTGTCACCCGACTGCAATACATATTCTTGGGTCCATCTATTTTAGATTTCCACAACTCCTCTGCTATATTCTCCCCCACCAACGCTCTGCCCATGTACCCCCATACCTTATCCCAATCTTCCCTCAACCAATCCTTGATCACCCGAACTTGTGAGGCCAAAAAATGGACTTTAAAATCCAGCTCCCCTATCCCCCTCTACTCCTAGGCAACCTTATAACTTGTCTTACCACTCACGTTTTTTTATTCCAGAGAAACCTCCCAGTATATGTCTGGTGAGTGCGAAAAAATGAAGGGGGAACCTGAATCGGTAGAGAAGTGAAATAATATAATAGTTGTGGAAGGGTCAACATTTTTAACTCTACCCATCCATGTTATTGTCAACGGGCCCCAATCCACCAGTTTGGAATTTAAGCTTTCCAGAAGGGGTGGATAATTGGCAGCATATAACTAATCAATTGTTTTTGTGAGGTACACCCCCAAATATTCTATGGCTCCCTGAACCCATCTATACGGGAGTTCCTCCTTAAGTGCAATTTCGGTGGCAATGGGGTCGTCAAGTTTAATACTTCCGATTTATGAATATTGATTTTTAGACCAGCAACCGCACCAAATCTACTCAATTCCCCTCCCAATGCCTTCCTAGAACTTTCCGGTGATTGTAATGTTACCAACATATCATCTGCATAGGCGGCTATTTTATACACACCCCCTCCAAACGTGATCCCTTCAATTGCTCTATTTGCTCTAACTGCCTCCAAAAAGGGTTCCAAATGAATTGCGTACAACAATGGTGAGAGGCGGACACAGTTGTTTCGTGCCCCTCTGAATATTAATGGGACTTGATACCTGACCATTTATTGCTAGGCGTAACAAAGGAGCGTGATAATTAGCTTTAATCTTAGACATAACAAGCCCATTTTCTTAATTGTTATAAACAAAAGAAATTCCATTCTACCCTGTCAAAATCCTTTTCGGCACCCAGAGCAAGAAGTAGTGAGGGAGTATATTTCTTATTTGCTATTTCGATAAGATGAGTTTTCCTTCTAATTTTGTCACTTGTTTGTCTCCCTTTAATGAAACCCGAATGATCTACACGGGTAGATCTACCCGAGGAAGTATCTGATCCAGGGCGGTTTGCTAAAATCTTTGTATAGATCTTAGCATCCACGCTAATTAGAACGATTGGGTCTATACAACGCATGTGCAGATGGGTACCTCCCTGCTTTCGGAAGCAAACCCACTTTTGCTTCTTCCATAGTCAGGGTGATTTTCCCCAATGTCCCTAAGACATTAAAGAAGGGAGTCAAATAGGGTATTAAAATGCCCTTAACATTTCTATAAAACCCTGAAGTGAATCCATCAGGCCCTGGAGATTTATTAAGAGGGAGGGAAGATATGGCTCGTCTTATTTCCTCGCTAGTTACTTCTTGCTCCAGTACATCTCTCTCCTCCTCTGAAATAGTAGCTAACCTCACACTCTCTTCTGATGCCTGTTGCAAACTATATAAACGGGAGTAAAATCTGCAAAATTCCTGAGAAATATCCTCTGTTTGCATATATATGGCCGCCCGCCCTCCTCTGCAATCTTCAAGATCGTTTTAGCTTTTTCATCTCATCTCAACATTCTCGCTAGTAGCCTTATTTGCCTTTATATATACTTCTGTTTCAGGAAGATAAGGCGCGTTCTGCAGCTCTTGCCTGTATCATTTGCAGCTGACCCCCGATTGCCCTATATTCTCTCCTCGTTTCCCCACTCGCCCGACACCCACTCGGGCCATAACCTGTTTTAACCTTGCTTCAAGATCCTGTTCCAACCTTCTTAATTCCCTTTCCCTCTGTGCTTTGATAGCTATAGTCCTTCCCCCTTATGGTAGCCTTAAAGGCATCCCAGCCTATCTGCGGTGAGGTATCCTTCTCCTTATTCTCCCCAAAATAGGTCACAATCCCTTCCCTAATCTCCTCTCTCAAAATCTCGTCTTTTAAACAGTCCAGATGGTTACCTCCATTTCCACATTCATGGGCCCCCCCTTCCTTCTTATCGTCAGCGTTATCGGAGCATGGTCTGACAGCCTCATAGCTCCCACTGTCATATCCGTCACCCGCCCCAACAAAACATTAGATGTCCAAATATAGTCTATCCTTGACGAGGAGCAATAAACATGGGAAAAGAATATATTTTATGGCCTTTATGTTTATTGTATGTATTGTCTAGACAGCGCCCTAAGTCCTGCGGGCGAGTTAGAGCTATACAAAAATTTAATAGAATAGAATAACCCTCCCCTTCACCTTCTCTCTGCCTCCATACATCTACTAACCCCAGACTCTCCATCTTCCCAACCAATTACTTAGAAGGCTACCGCTGCGTATTTGGAATTTTCCCACTCCTATCCTTTCCTGGATTCCAGGCGATGTTAAAGTCACCGGTAAGGACCACCAGGCTCTTTGCAAACTTCTCTAGCTTTGACATTGATATCTGGAGAAAACGATCCTGTTCAGTGTTGGGGGCACAGACCTTGGTTATTGTGCACCCTTCCCCTCTCCCTGTAACATTTACAGTTAAATACCTCCCAGTTGCATCCCTTTCCATCCCTACCACTGTGAAGTTGCGGTTGTCTCTTAACGCTACCACTACCCCGCCTTTTTTGCTCTTATCATTGGCTTGATACATTTGTCGGAAGCCCCTCAATTTTATCACAGAGTTGCACATGAGTTTCTTGTAGTGGGATTAGATCAGGCCCTTCTCTCCAAAGAAATCTCTCTAATTTCTACCTCTTCAATGGGGAATTTAAACAATTATTATTCAAAGAAATAATCACCAAACTTGTATACCTATCCTTTGCCATCTAATTGGGTTCTGCTCATACCCCGCTTTCCTTGGTCATGCTCGGAATTCTTCCTCTCCTCTCCCCCTTACCCTCCTCAGCCCCACCCCCCCCGTCCCCAACCCGAGCCCTTCCAGCACCAGGAATGCTCAACCAGCCTCTAGTCCCCCTCAAATCTCTCCAATAATTGAGCATTTTCCCAGACCCGGCACATATCAAAACGGGCAACCCCCTGCCCATTCCTAGAGGACCCCCAGACCACCCCTTCCCCCAGGGCTAATAACCTGATTTCAGATTACACCCTCCCCAGGCCTAATCTTGATCCAGTCCTCTCCCCTTTTGCCATTGTGTGTTGCTCCCATCTTACATACAACCCTCTTCAGGACTTTTTAGCTGGTGTTGGCACCCCCCTTTAGGTCCCTTAATAGACCATTACCAGATCTGAGGCCTGCTTCAGAACCCCGTTGCCAGCTCTCATGCACCTTGATCCTCATCAATGCCCAGTATTCTTGCTCCTTCTTGATATGAGCCAATCCTTCTCTGTTTGCCTTGCCATTCGAAAATTAGCCCAAATGGAAGCTTCCATCTATATCTTATGTCTTTTTCTCAGAGGACCTTAAGGACCGGAGTCATCTGCATGCTCTTAATAAGTGTGATATTAGCCAAATTCTAAAACAAGACGATATCCGCCCGTTATATGTAATCTGAGCTCCTTTCCTTGCTGCTAGAAAAATATGCTCCTTTCTGGAATAATTATGAACTGCCACCAGGGCATCCCTCAGTCTGGCCCCTGATTCTGATCTCCGAGGATCAACCAAGTGCACTCTATTCAAGCAAATTTCTGCCGGATTCTCTGGGTCCAGGAGGTCTGCAAAAATGTTGGCAACCACAGCCCTACGATCTTTGTCCAATACCTCCTCAGGCAAAGCCTTTATACGGATATTCAATCTTCTGGACCTGTTTTCAAGATCCTCTGCCTGAATTTCTATGTTACTCTTACGCTCACCTGGTATCCACGAAGGGCGCCACACGATACTAGATGGAGATCTAAGCGCTATCCTGGACGCCTCTCTGCTTGGTTATGTGCCAGACGTTGGGTAGCGCCTATAACAGGCGAATGGAAGGTTAAGATACTGGTTCTGTGATGGGTGGACTCCCACCTCCCTCTGGTCCAAATCCCCTCCCTTGGGGTTATTGCTCACCGCAGGTTTTTGTGCATTGAAATCTCCGTCCTGCATCTCTGTGAAGGGGCGCGTGATTGGTGCAGGCGTTCCGTGGAGCTAGTTGCTTCACTGGTCCATGTACCCTTATGTAGGGTCCAGACCGGCTGTGACTCCGACTCTGCTGGCTGTCTTCCTGGTGTGTTATAATGTCTTTTCTGTCTTTATTCTGTCTGTTTCTTTCCCTCCGTTTTCTCTGTCTTCTCGGCGTCTTGCTCCATTACGCTGTTCCCCAACAATGTCTCTTTTTGTTTTCACAGAGATGGCTGCGATCTCGGATTTGCAGCGCCAATGGCGAAGACCACAGTGAGTTATTGATGTGCGCAGCGCTGCGTTGTTTATTGGTGTTAATTGCTAACCTGTGTTCTCTTCCCTTCTTTGCACAGGTTGAGGTGATGTTCCGGAGTGATGCGCGATCGAAGTGCTGCTTGCCCAGGTAAGTGCTTTGTTAATGCTGACCTTGTTCCTTCTCCCTTGCAGGTTGTGGTGAAACCCGGAGATGGGCGAGGTAAGAGAAGCACAGGGTGCTGCCAGGACTCGCTGCTTGCCCAGGTAAGAATTGTTATTAATGCTGTCCTTGTTTCTTTACCTTTGCAGGTTGCGGTGAACCCCAGAGATGTGCGAGGTAAGCGAAGCGCAGGATAGATTCAAGACCGGTTACTTCACAGGTAAGTGTTCTTGCTCGCTAATGCTGTTCTTGTTCTTCCAGGTTATTAATGGAATCCAGATCTAGGGCTTCAGTATCGGGCGCCGGAGAAGCAGATGAGCAGGAGCTGGACACGGTGAGCGGAACGCTGCAGGAGTGCAGGCTAACGCGATGCGTGTTCTGCTGTTTGTGTGTGGTTTAAATAGCCCAGGTAAAGTAGTTCCAGGCCAAGTAGTTCTTGGCCCAGACACACCCAAAACACTAGACCACATGGCTTGGTTCTAAAGAACTGAGCTGTGTAATAGGCCTCCATGTTGGAGTAAGGTCCAAAACTGGTATTGTTTTCTGGCTCCTTGTATGTTTCTGATGGAGTTTTAAGGCCATTGGGGCCAGTGTGAAGGGCTTTAGCCCCACTGCTGCTAGGGGGCTGCCATACCTGAGGGGGTCAGGGGCATGGATCATGACAGTTGTGTTGCGGTTGCCAGCTGCTCCAGAAGCATATCTGATTTCCTAGAGTCATCTGCTAGATCTTGTATAGCCCTCTCATTAATGTCGACTCTCTCTTCCATTTTGTTAACGTCCCTCTTTATGTCTTGCAAAGCTTCTGCCAGGTCCTCCCTCATCTTGTACATCTGTCTTTGGACCGTGTCTGCAATTTTATCCCCAAAGTCATTGAAGTAATGTTTCAAAACTGCTGTGGTTACAGATTGATCTAGACCTTCTTGCTGTGGAGTTTCTCCCTTCGCAATTTGTTCCCGGCTACCTTCTGATTCCTGCGGGGTGGCCAGCTCCCGCCCCCACATCTTCTGCACGCTAGAATCATGTAGCTTTAGGATGTGGGGTTGCTTCTTTGCCCTTCGTTTTGGACATTGCACTCTTTTCTGGCACCCCCGCCCCTCAGCAATAGTGATATTTTATGCAAGAGTGCCCCAAATTCCAACTGTTGTCAGGGAAGCCCCTTATGCAGGAGCTTTCTAAAATGTCATTAGCTTTATAGGCCAGTGGGATATTAAAATCTTGCAGGTGTTCAATTTCTTGATCCTCAATCCCTTTCCTGTAACGTTATAGATATTGTTATTAGAATCCCAGCAGGAGGTCAAAGTACTGCTTCCGACAATATCTCAGACCCCTATAGATAAAATAATGCAGGGGTAAAATCCGTGTTTGATATCCCCAAGCTAACTGACCAGGCAGGTGTCTTCAGTGCATAAAAATGTTTCCCTTCTCAATCACCAGCCTGCGCTAGCTGCTATTGCCCGGAGCACTGTGAGGACGTGCCCTGTGCTCTCCCCTCAATCCGCTCCACTCAGGCCGACATCGCTCCAAAAGGTCGGTGCGACCAGAGCCCTCCTTCTCCAGTATTTCCCCAGTGCTGCAGCCGACCTCCACACTGGCCCTCAGCTGTGCAAGTCTCATATTGGTGGCCTTTCCTTGCGCCGATCCCAATCCTGGTTAGCGCTCCATTAAAGCATCCTACTCTCCTTGGCACGCCCTCTTGCCAAACTTGGGCCTCCAAGGATGTCGACCCGATCCAAAGCCCGCCCTCTACGCTTGCTGCTCAACGCTCCTGCTAGGGCATCACCTTCCGGGCTTTATATTCGTATTCCTGCAGAGTCCGATTCAACTGCTTTCCTCAAATACAAACTTGTGGAGCTAAGTAGGCTATTACCTGCTCCAAAAGACCTCTAGCTTGCCGCTTCTCCTGAGGAGGGTGAAACTGTCCTTTAAATGATTTTTTATGAGCTTGGGGGACAAAAGAGCATTGCTCATGGTGCTCTCCGGATGGTAGCCATCTTGAATCCACACACCTCTTTTTGATGTAGTTTTCAGACTTTATTGCTTGTAACTCGGGTATTGTCAAGATCAGATATTAGGTAATGATTTAGAGAGTCTTCCTTCTTCTTAATTAGGGACATATGCGACCACTCTGTTATACAGCAACAGTCTTTAAATAGTTCAACAATGGATTAAAATGACTTTAGCTCTCACGTGACTGTGAGGTCTTTCACGAAATATGCAAGTGCTACATTTCCGTTGTAAATAATACTTTTAATATAATTAACAGCTTCTGCTCGCATAAAGTCATAGGCAGTCAATAATGAGTTGGATAAGGTTACCAGCAAGACTCGCTGAAAGTGTTAGAACGATGTGCTTCACTCACTGGCTTCTTAGATACTGCTTTGTGGGTTTCACTGCTTTCCCGACTTCCACTACCATTTCTACTGCTTCTGGCTTGCTGGGGACCCACACCCTTCTCCTCCACGGGTGTCTCCGATTCGGCCACTTGATTTGGGAGTTCCTTTATCTCCCGAAATCCTTGCTTGCCTCTTACTTCTGGCCTTAGTATCCTGCACGTTCACAGCTCTGCAATCACAGCAATCAGGCTCACATGGGGAAAACTTAGTTTCATGCACGTCTTCTGCTGCAAAGCCTCTGCACATCAGATTTTGGGAGAACAGAACTCTCTCAGAACTTGCAGGTGAAATCTACTGTCACCACGTTCCGGCGTCCCTTTTGTGCTCCCACATCTTCGTGATTTGCCAGCCTTGTGCTTCTTCTCTGCTTCCACTGCTACAGCCTGCCTTCCAGCTCTCGTTCTAGCTCCTTCTACACCTCCTGAGGGGTCTTTTGTGTCTCCCAGGTTCAGTAATACTCTTCAGGTGTGGGCTGTTAGCCTTAATTGCCTGACAACTGCAATGGCTACTAGGCTTAATTGCCTGGCTGATACATCTGCATGCTTCTTCAGCCGTCTTCTTCATCTCAGTACTTCTAGGATTCTGGGACTTGTAGTCCCATTCAGTTTGAGTTCTTTTTAAGGGTAGATTTAATTTCTCTGAACTCATTAAGAGACTTTGTTGTTATAGAGGAAGGTAATTTATTAAAGACAACATTTCCCGATTCCTGTACATTATATCCTTGGGAGTTGTGAGAAACCTGAAGGTGTCTCAGCCGCTAATCCCCAGAGATCTGTCATCCAGGTGGCCATAACACGGCCATCGCTATTGGATCCAGTTCGTGGGGATGGATCAGTTGGGGAGAATCACCTGGATGAGGGGTCTTTGAGTTTTCCCCATCCTACCCTGTAGGACATTTAGAAGCTCTACCCCTCCTTTACGACACATTCTTACACCGTAACAGACAATGGACTAACACAAGAGCCGTTTACCTGACATGTCCCAACACACAGGTCAGGCAGAGGGAGGCAGTTGACAATAACCACGCACACCTGATGGCCCTTTACCTACCCCACAGGGTAAAAGGCGGAGCACAACAGCACACTACATGCAATGCCAAACACACACGGACACTGCTATGCTGGACCGGCAGTTCAAATGGAGGAGAAAGGCGGCGAGTCCTGGAAGGACGACAAAGAGGGACCTGCCCTTGCTCTTTTCAACTCAGACCTGCAAAGCCTCCCAAAGGGAAATCATAAAACTGGGAGTCACAGCTGGCGTGTGGAGGAACAGATGTGAACGGTGCACGGGAGCCTCCAGAGTTCGTAACACAGGTGGAGGGGCACGCTGGCTACCGTGGTACCGTCCTTGATTCCAGAAGCAAGAAAAGTCAACAGGTTGAACACAGCCGGTGAGTCAAGGAAGCTGATAGCAAACAGAACTGTGTTGAGCCCAAGGTTGCGAGTGGCAACTTTATATGAACGGAGGGAACTTGAGAAGATAGAATTTGTGTGTGTGTTTCAACTTTTGGGAAAAGCCCAGACAAGGGCCAGCTGCAGAGTGGTCAGTTGCTGCAGGAGTGCACATTCAAAAGGACTCTTGCTATCCCTTTTTGTTTTGTGAGAACACTGCAAGTACCAGAAGGCCCTAGAAAAGGGCAGCTTGAGATGTCAGAGTGGTCCTACAAGGGTCATGGCAAATCCCTTGTACAATCGAAAGTCACTGACCAGTTGTAAGAGAAAGCTAGGGGAAGTGAACCCCGCTTTCTGATAAGATTGTGAACTGTGGAATAAGGCAAGTGTAAATACGACAGAGGGATGCCGAAAGAAAGCTGGGAGAAGGGACCCCACGTTTTCTGATGAAAATAAGCAAATCATGAACTGTGTTAGAAAATCATGAACTGCGGTAAAGAAGGCCGTAGTGAACACGACAGAGGGAGGCCCATTTTGGAAAGAGTATCAGGGCCCGGCAGAGTTAGATCCTAGGGGCGAAGAGCAATCTCCTAAGGTGCAAGAACACCAAAGGAACTTTTGCTTGTTTGTTTACTTTGATCCAGCAGGCCTTCTAAAGGCAGGAGACTGAGGAAAGAGACTTGACCCTTGAAGGTTCTGGTATCGTGAAATAGACTTGTGAACCTCATGCTGAAGAGGCCCAGGAGTGTGCTGTGCTCAGGAGTCCCGCCTTGTCCCTTGCTAAAAATGTGGGGAAGGGAGACCCCCTCATACCATCCTGACTTATCATTTTGTGAACACTTCTTTCTTTTTATGTGAATATTATCCCACACTCTTTCTGTAACTTAGTATTAAGGATTGGCAATAGTTTTTTTAGTATAGGCCCTTTTTATTTCACAAGACACTACTAGGACTGCCTTATTATTATTTTATGGTCGTACCTTGTTCCTATCTTAGTTTTAGGTTTAGTTTAGGCGGTTTTCTCACCCCTGCATACAGTTTAATAAACACCCTTGAACTGTGATCACTTGTGTCTGTCTTTACTGTTATTATCATTAGTTCTTTACAGGGTAAGGAGGGTGCTTGATTTGGGATACCCAAAAAGATCTTTCCTTTGGTAAGGCGTGTTCCATTGTTATAAGACTTGTGTCCACATTTCTAGTTTTGTTTAGGAGTCAGGTACATTACAATGACAATAAGCCATTAGTCTTCCTATCAGAGGAAAAATACCATGCCTTATCCCACGGAATCTCCTCAACACCCTGGGTCTTGTCTCCTCCCAGGTGACCCTCCCGCAGTACACCACCCCCAAGGTTGGGATCAGGAAGCATCTGCCTTCCCCAGGCCACCTGGGAGGAGACTTTAGGCAGGGTTTCAGTGAGGGAATCGTATGATTCTTCACACTTTTCACTTCCTGGTAAATATGTGAGGGTCACATTGTACACAAGTCGCAACATCCATTTTTCTATGCGGGCTGGGAAATGCAGTAAAGCACCCATCATGATGGGTTCTAAAGGTTTATGATTCGTCAATACCGATATGGGTTTACCGTAAATGTATATGTGGTAGTGACAAGACCTCCACAAAACAGCCAGAGCTTCCCTCTCTATTGTTCAGTAACAGGGCCCGGCTGGCAAATGTAACAGGACGAACATCTCCTGATGTATCCTTCTGGGCCTGCAAACTCGCCAGGACCAAAAGGACTAGCATCAACCATTATCTTGGTGGACTGTGCTGGATCAAATAATGCCTTTGTGAAACTCCAAGTGAGAGTCATTTTAATCTCTTGAAAAGCCGATTCTTCCAAGTTTGTTCATTGCCACAGATGGTCCCTCTTTGTGAGATGGTGTCGGGGTTCCAAGAGTGTCACCAGGTCTTTTATAACTCTCCCACAGTATGCTACCACCCGGAGGAAGCTTCTTCTTTGGAAGGATTTTTAGGTGCTGGAGCTTCGTGGATATTACCTCTTTGGGTCAGCTGAAATTCTCGCTGCTTAGAATATATAACCAAAAAACTCAATTTTCATGCATAAAAGCTTATTCCATATTGGAGGGAGAGCCCTTGACTTCACAGTCTGTTCAGTACCATTTCTAACCTTTCCAAATGCTCTGCTTCTGAGGCAGCATACACCAGAATATCATCAATGATATTGAGTACTATGGGAAAGCCTGCTAGCATCCCTATGACCACCTGTTAAAATACCTCAGGGGCTCATGTCATTCCAAAGCTGAGTCGTTTGCACCTATCTAATTGTTGATGCATGGAGAAGTTTATTATTCAGCTACTACATCATCTATGGTTGTGTAATGCGCTTTTTTTTTTTCTTTTTTACGTGTTTTATTGGTTAAATATAACCTGATAACACAATATAAAATCATGAATCAAATAGATATAACAATAAAATAGACAATCTGTATACTAATTTCCTTGCAATCTCTTGCTATATATAATATACAGTAAAATTCATTCCAAAATTTTCCCCAGCATAAATTAATTACCACAATTGCTCATGATGTACAAAATGCAAGTCATAGCCCAACTTTGATAGCCTTTTTCATAAAATTTGACTAATAAAGCACAATCTCTCAATAGATGATGAGGGGTCACTAGTTTCATTTTGCAAATCTAATGAATGACAGCGCAGGGACTTGACCTAATCTAAGGCACATTATAAAGCGCCTTACTTTCCTACTCTGTATATTTTTAATATATGCACACGCAATATCTATGGGAAAACTTTGCAGGATATAACTAGTGAATGAGGATTTTTCAGCAAGTTTCGCACATCTGTAATTGTGATCCCAAGCAGCCGCCTTTTCCTTTATCCTTTTGCATTTTACAGAAAGGCTGTCTTCTACACAAGGAAGGTAGCCTATTTCATCTATGAAAGACTGTATTTCCTTCACCCATACCTTTAATGCTAAGCAAGGTCAATCAAAACCGATTAAATCTTTATAAATAGATTTACCATTGAGACAATCTTCAAGTACTTTAAAATAAAAGATACACATAAACATTTTTTTCTGTTT
Organism: Ambystoma mexicanum; assembly: GCF_040938575.1. NCBI lineage: Eukaryota > Metazoa > Chordata > Amphibia > Caudata > Ambystomatidae > Ambystoma > Ambystoma mexicanum. The sequence continues at coordinate 311,659,253 of NC_090935.1, forward strand.
ACCCAGCATAGTTATGCCTAGTTCATAACAAATGGTCTCTACTGGGCCCAAATTAGACAGCTCCACAGCTTTCCTCCAGAGATTTCCTTCAAGAACACTTAGCCATGTTACCTCATTTGATGTAAAAATGTCAAGGCCCTATAAAATGCTAGGCACAATACAAGTTTTATAAAGTAGCAATAAGCCTTCAATAGAATGACCGGACCCTTTTTGAATAAAAGCCTTAATAGCATCAAACCACACTGAGGCCTTTTTTATTATAGAGTTAGAACGTGCATCATCACCCAATTTATTGATTATTAAAATACCCAGATACATATAGGTAGCCAATTCTTCAAGGTGGGCTGTACCAATTGTATCTTGTGATGCTCTTCATATAGTTCCTAAAAATCATAACTTTTTTTTAACATAAATTAATTAAAAGGCCATTGTTAGCAACAAAGTTGTCCAAAACAGCTACGCTTCGTTGGAGACCAATGGCAGTTTGATCTAATATTAAAATGTTGTTCGCATAAGACAACTAGGCAATCGGTTGTTGGCCAACATTTGGAAGGTTATTTCCACAGTTAAAAAAAGCATTGTCCAAATCTGCAATATAGATATCAAACAGTGTAGGGGCCAAAGAACAGCCATTTTTTAGGCTGTAATTCATCTGAATTTCCTGACTCAGCATACATTCTTGGTTAAATCTAATTTGAATTCTAGTGTCTGTATATAAAGCTTTCACAAAATACAATATTTGTGAATGTCACCCTCCTTGCCTATTTCTTTCCAAAGCAACTTGCGATCAACATTATCAAAAGCGTTTGAAAAATCAATAAAGCACACATATAGGCTTCTCAAAATGGAGGTCCGAGTCAATCTAATAAAATACATCAATGTCCAGAGATTTTAAAGAGTGCTAGCTATAACCTTTTCTAAAACCAGTCTTTTGAGCAGTCTTTCTTTAAGCAGCCAATCATTTATAATACCCAAAAGTAATTGAGCAAAGATTTGTGAGTTGAAATCGATCGTAGCCTGTAATCGGTAATGTGACGGAATATCGCAAGATCCTTTTTTGTAGATTGGTATTAGTGTTGCATATTTCCAACTTAATGTAATTCGACCAGACTCAGTAATCTCCTGAAAAATAATATACAGAATTCGGGCCCAAGTTTTGGGATTTTTCTTAAAAAGAGCGTTAGGTGATCCATCCGGGCCAGGTGCTCTCCATGGTTTCAACCCAATAACAACCAATTCAATATATCATCCTCTGTGAAGGCAAAATATCTTTTTTCCAATACATCCTAATAGTTAACTTCAATAGCAGATGGATTCTCCCTATAGTACATTCCAAGGGTATAATTTTTCCATGTATTATTAGGAATGGGATTTAATTCACTTTTACCCAAATTTGCATTGGTATGTATGTTTATTATAGATATACCAAAATCTACGCATGTCCTTACTTCTTAAGGCATTTCTCATAATTTGCCAATGTACTGAGGCAATGGAGCCATTGTGTGATTGTCAAATTTTTTAATCACATTCTTAATTTATTTATGGCCTTCACTTGCTCATGAGATTCAATAATCTCTTTTTTTTGTTTGGTTAATTGTAACACATGATTGCTTTTTCTTTTCAGCAACAATATAATCATAATCACTTTTCTTTCCCTTTGCCTTCGGAAAGGACTTCTTTTGGAGTTTTCCAAATTTCTCATAAAGAGAATGCATTAGTTTATAAACATTTTCTACATTGAGTAACCTCCTCCGAGCATCATTCCCAAGAGATTTACCTATACATTAATTAAAACCCAATACATTTCTTTCAGACCATTTAATTCTATTTCCACCATTATTGAGATGATAATTACCAGTTAATTGTCTAAAAGTATTTTGGTCAATATTACCCAGGGAGAATTCTACCACCACATGGTCACTTAGATAACTCAAAATCAAACAAATTTTTCACCTTTTCGTAGCCCTTTTCAGTTGTCAAAACAAAATCAATCCAGGACCTACTACTCCCATTTGACCAGGTGTAGAACAGGCTGCCTTTGCTTACATCTATCAACTGCAGCAAGTGCCACAAACAAATAAAGGTAGACCAGCTATTAATTCTGGCTTCCATCTCTTCGGCCTCAAAGCTGATAGCTCGTATGCCGTTGCCATTCATCCTGATTGGGCCTTCATATAAAGTACGACCATAAATCTCAGAAAAAAGCGGTTGCTGGAAATTTAAATCCCTCACAATAGAAGTCCAATGTGAGAAATAACCATTTTCATTCTTACATTTTCAGGGGATTATAAACGTTAATAAATGATGTATTATCAACCTTTCCCATCATGGACAAATTAACTGCTATTGCCTGGACATTCTAATTTTTTACCCATATGGTAAATTCAGAAGCTTCAAAATGTACTGCGACACCAATAATTAAGCCACCATATGGTCTGCCTTTCATATTTTGTTGCGCCAAATTTTGCAAGATAAAAAAACCCATCCAGAAAGAATGGTTTCAATAACCAAGTTTCTTGAAGAAAGAAAATATCATAATTTACCAAGTAATGCAATCCCTTCGGATTATAGCCAAATTATCTGAATCCTCTGGTGTTGCATGATCTAGTATTCAGACATTCTGCACTCATATCATTAGGTCACGCTACATCAAACTCCGAATGATCTGAGGCAGCATTCTGGTTATTTGTTCTATTACTATCTTTGGAGTCCAAGTTTTGCATATCCTAGTGACTACGGGCCTCATTACGACCCAGGCGGTAAGTTACCGCCTGGGTCGTACCTTTACCACCATGGCGTAAACTACGTTTACGCCATGGTGGTTGGCGGATTTACCGCCCCATTCCGAGGTGAGTGGGGCGGTAAGTCCCCATTAACCCATTTACCCTTCCCCATTCCCATTTTTGCCCCATAGGGCATAATGGGAGTGGGGAAGGCGTTAATTACGCCACCGTAAATTACGGTGGCGTAATTAACAACAAGGTCCCTTAGCGCCATGGATTTTAACACCTGCTAAAAGCAGGTGTTAAAACCTCCATGGCGCTAAGGGACCTCGGAATCAGGCGGTAAGGGTCGGCGCTGTTTACGCCGCCGTAAATCCCTTACCGCCTGGGTCCTAATGAGGCCCTATATCTTTTATAGTATCTCTCGTAATGGAGTCACCAACGCTACTTGCTCCTGGTTTCTTCACTATGAGAGCCTTCTTTTCCGATTCATACTCTTTCACAAATTCATATCCCATGTTCAGGAATTTCTACCAATGAGAGATCCTGGGAGGAAATCACTTTTAATTTCTGGACTTGATGGATCAGTTCCAATACATTAGATCTATTCATTAAAGGACTTGCATTAGTGACATATAAATCTACTATCTTTATATTTTTTGACAGTATCATGTTTGGGTTGGTGAATAATATTTCCAAATCATTAAGGGAGTCATCTATGGCAATGGTATGAGTATCCTGCTTACCCCTCAAAAACTTCACTACACTTGAGGGATTTAAACCAGGATCAGCCACCACTCTCTCCATCTGACTAGCTACGCTTTCCGGCATGGATGACTTATCATTGTTATCACAATGGGGTAAATGTTCATTATTATTATTTATTTTTCATTGATCTGCAATCGCATTTTTATTTGATATTTGTCTCTGAGACCTTCTCTGCACAATTTCAAATCCCCTTTCCGTTTCAACACATTTCATATCTTCTGTAGAAGAGGATCCTAATGATTGAGATGCCACAGAAACCTGACAAACCACATTTTTAGTCAACTTCCCTTTTTTATTTACTTGGTTTTTCCTTTTTGGGTTCTTTTATTAGTGGGAGTTTTTTTAATTATTTATACCAGATGTGGTTGCTTCTTGACTAGTGTTAATCACTTATACAATATTAACCGATTTAATATTTTTACAAAAAGTCCTCCTTAACTCAAGGTTCCTTTATTTCCCTATTATCTTCAGAAGGCCCAACCAGCACACCAATATTTGTAATCAAGTTCTCCTTAATTGTACGGGACTCTTTCTCTCTCCGCTTTTCAGTAACCAAAGAGTCATGCGAGTAGAGCACCACATACACCAAACTGGTCAGCCCAGGTTTAATAATTTGTTGATCTTTGTGTAAAGTATCGCATATTGTAAACAGGGCTTTCAATATTATCAATGATTCAGGCTCCGTACAAATATCTAAATTAGAGACATCAGAGTCCATATGACTTATTTGATGGCGAGGCAAAGATGAAAAGACATTTAATGCTGTTTGAGTTAAGTCAAGTGACTCGAATAAATTTGCAGCAGAATTTGAATCATTGTCCACAGGTGAGGTTGGTCTGCGCAGTGCCAGATCAGGAATAATATCTGCATTTGCATCAGATTCTGCTTTTAAGCTTAGAACTATATTTAGCAACGGATTATTATCAATGGGGTTAGCGAGCAAGAGGTCTGAAGCAGTTTAGTCTTCATTTTGTAACGAAGTAGGGCAATCTAAAGACAAAGTTATTACGCAGTCTGCACAAACCGCTTGGTTACTTAGCATCGGCTTTAAGAAAGCAGTTATTTTGTCTCTATTGCCTTTTTCCAGGTTCTTTACATCACAGATGGTTTCAATGATTCCAGCGACAGTAGCGTTACCAGGATCAGTATTTTTCAGAGACTTTTTCCTTTTTAAGTCACGGGTAACAGATAGAGCGTGTGCACAGATTAAGCGCTCTTTACTGCGCAGTTGATAAAAGCTGAGTAGTAAAGTTTGTATACTTTCCAGAAGGTGGCGAAGCTAAGGAGCGTTTGGGTTACCGTTAAAGGTAAATTTTCACGCATATAGCATTATGTGCAATTAGGATTGGTTTCATACCGTGGAGCCAGCGCAGCAAAAAGGGCAGTAAGAACTTACCCAATATGTACAAGCGCAGCAAGTCACAGCGAACCACAGGTAACCACTCGTCCCGCCACTCTCCATGTGTGTTGTGAGATTTTATTTCTTTGCACAAGTCGTTTGGATAAACGCTCTGCTTCCAAGCAATGGACAGTGAAGAAATGCACTCCACAGTTAACCACTCATCCCGCCACTCACTATGCTCGTTGTGAGATTTTATTTATTTGCGAAAGTCATAATGTGCCTTTTTCTTTTTATCGTCTTATTGGGTAGGCGCATGTCCACACATATCATCACCTACCGACTCTGGCTGCTTTGGTTTGGTCAACCATGTTGTCTGGCCATAGGGGCCTGCATCTGAGCTCCTACTGCACATCTGCTGCAGTTAATCCAGAGGTTGGTGAGGTGGATTATCTAATTGTGGACCACAATTTTGATGTACACGGAGGGTAATGGGGGGAAGGAAAGCACAAAGGAATCTATTCTGCGCGGTCCAGAGCACACACCAGCATGGGACTGCAGATGTGTGTCGGCACCGCCTTACCACCTTCTCGATAGTGTTAGAGGCTGTTTTAATAAGCCTGCCCTGACTCTTACTTGCAGAGGAGGCTGGGACCCTTTGGAACACAAACCACAGACATAAGGTGTTGGTTTATGGGTCTCCACATGGACTGCCGTTGCATGTTCTCATCCCTCTTTTTGTTTCCGTAGTGTGATGGCACCTTATCCACCGTCTCTCCTAAAGTGACCTTACAATACAACAGGGGCCACCAACGTTAGCACTTGTGCACTGTGGTATCCCTGCGTGCAGTTTTAAAGGTCCACGAAGCAGAGTGGTCAAAGAAAGAGTAAAAGTGGGACAAACTCGCTTTAACTGTTCCATTTTCAACTCCGGCTCATGGAAATGAAAACACATGCTTTCCAGGCGTCATTCACTAAAGAAATTATATGTAATGTCCCCGCTCACTAGCAGGTGCAAATGCAAGGCAGATTACGTAGGGATCCATTCATTTTATGCTTGCATGCAAATGTCATGCAGGTATAAAATGAAGTGCCTACACCAGTCGGAGCAGGTGAGCATGAAGCACATTTTATCTCTGCTCCATGCCCCTCCTACACTTAGTGTCAGCAGGGAAATGGGGAAGAGCGAGAAATGGAAGTTATTGGGACTGGACCTGTGGTCACACATGCCAGCCCGATCATTGCTGGGGCCACCCAGCAGATATATAGAGTGCTGCGGTCACATGTCATGGACCATTGCAGGGATCACCCTATTTGCCATGATCACAAGGCTGGAAATCAGCTGCCGGGTCTCCCCCACCCCCATCTCTCTCTCTCTCTCGCCTTGAATCTCTGGGTCTGGGTCTCTGTCTCTCCCCCTCACCGGCTCTGGCAGCTGCCTTCTCCAACTCCCCCTCCGACCCTTCCCATTCTCCCTTGGTGTCCCCCCCCCCCTGCATCCAAGAGTTCTCCCCAGGCCTCGGGTTCCATGCCAGTGGGCATGCCTAGCTAGTCCAATGTGTCTAATTTATCTTGCTGGCAATGAGTTTACTTCTCTTCCTGTAGTAAATCTGTTCCTGGTTTCTACAAAGACTTTGGTGCCGTCATTGTGTTCCCACTTTTCGGTTTAGCCTGCCTGCGATTGCCACAAGGGGGACCTAGTCCATCTGCATACACAATGCACCCCACCTGGTCTGTTGACTCCCTGGTCCAAAACTGTGGCCTTGACTGCAGTCTCCCACATGGCCTCCCCCATTTTGGCCTGCCTCCCATCTTCCACAGTTGCACATGCTGATCTTTTCTTTCTGTTTGTAAACTCTGACCCAGAGCGCATTATTATTCACTGTCATTCAGAGAGGGGGAGGGCACACATCAGCTCTGACATCGTAACAATGCCGTGCTGCACCGCCGTCACCACGTTTCAAGCACATGCGGCCAGCCGTGTGACTCTTTTCCCTTTTTTCCCATTCATATTTTTTCACTGCTCCGGCACGGAGTACTTCATTTTTCATCACTGGTTGGCCCGGGATCACTCTGGGGGCCTCAGCGGCGAACTGCAGGCAGACACTGCCGCTTGCGGGTGGTCCGTGTTGCACGCTCACCTTCCTCATCATTTTATACTGTCTGCTCTGACACTCCGACACCACAGCGCAGAGACACTTGCACAGAACACAGGGGGAGAGACAGCGCACATCTGTGGGGAGGTAGGGCTGCCACAAGACAAAGCCGCTTCCCAGAGTAGGGGTCTCATTTTGCCACCTTCACCGTCATCATTGAGCACAAAGCCCACTGCTCGCCCATCCTCCATGAGCCAACAGATCCGATCAGAGTGAGCTCACACGTTTCTTATCTTCAGAGAGCGCCGACCACAGAGCGCATGGACAACACCACAGGCAGCCAAACAAGGAACACAGGGCTACGGGCCCCATCGTCGCCACTGTTGGGACTGGACCAGTGGCCACACAGGCCGGCCCGGTCAGTGCTGGGGGCACCCAGCAGATACACAGAGTGCTGTGGTCACTCGGCACGGACCGTTGCAGGGATCACCCTGATTGCTGTGGGCACATGGCTGGACATCAGCTGCTGGGGGCTCCCAGGCTAGCAGCTGTGTGCTGATCTTGGGGCACCCAGATTAGCAGGGTTGCAGTACCGTGTTCACACAGTGTCAGCCTGCAGGCCCAACAATGAGACACGAGACAGAAAGCCCATTCATGGTGTCTGTCGTCGTTCTGAGGAACCTGCCGGATGAGACTCCTTTTATTCACAGTCAATCATGATGTCGTCATGACACATATCCTTAAAAGGGCAAACCTCACAGAAGTATAAATGCATTAAGCCATGGCGCGCATCTAGAAGTGCACCAGACGTGCAGTTTGGACTGGATGTTCTGCCGGTCATGGTACAGCAGAGTACGAGCGGACTACAAGCTTGGGCTGGCCCTCTCACTCCAGGAAAGACAGCTACAAAAGAAGTAGCCGCGAGCATCTGCACGCACGCATCTAGAAGTGCCCCAGAAGTGCTGTTTGGGCTGGACGTTCTGCAAGTCGTGATACAGCAGAGTATGAGCGGACTACAAGCTTGGGTGAATTTCCTTTACCACATCGTGTCTTTGACTTTCTGCCTGTTGGTCTGCAGAAATGTGAACTCCACTGACTTTTAAAGCTTTAAAAGGACTTTAAAAAGGACCTTATACCCACTATTTTATCTTTTCATAGGCTGACCCCTCCTATCCCAGGAAAGGCAGCTACAAAAGAAGCAGTAGCGCACGTCTGCGCACGCACATACAAAAGTGCGGTGGCTGTTTGCTGGGTGTTGGTGAAGAGGGGAGCCTGAGTTTTAACAACTGTTGCAAGTATACATGTCACCGAGCACATTTTGGGAGTATTGTTATTTTTGGCTAACATCTTTGGCTAATATCAGCAAGAAACAGAAATAGAAGTGCATTAGTGGCTGTGATTGAATCTGATTGAAGCTTACTGTTGTTAGTCCTGGCTGTAGAGCCACTAGTAAATGTGTGCGCAAATGATGCCGGTAGAACAAACACTAACATTAACACCAACACCAATACCAACCTATTATGTGAAGCAGTCTCCCTGCAGTTGGCGAGCAATGACAATGAGCTTCAGCTTGTATTAGCTTCTAAACTGAAAGACCCCTCCGCATGTTGCATGTGTGGTTCCCCCCGTCGGGGTGATGGTGATGAAATCGTAAAGATAGAACCCTGCCAGGTGGCAGGTACCAATGTTACTTGGATTAACCTGGTCAGGGAGGACGTGAACGAAAACATCTGCCCTCCTTGTGCATCTATGAATGATACATCCCAGGCTGACCAGTTGTTAGACCAGACAACAGTCGTGTTTCCTGCAGTCCTGCCAACAGTGTTACCTACTGTTGACGAGATGGTGGTTGAGCTTGGAGTGCCCTTAGGATGCAGAGTGGGTATAGAAATGGGAATTGACACTTTGACCACGCCAATATCTGAATGTAACACACAACATGATACCAGTACACCATTTGAGGTAGAAATTGGAGAGAAAAATGGTGGCCAGTTGTATATTAGTGCTGGGGAAGATAACCAGCTCCCTGTGCTATCCGACGAGGCATCTTGTGAAATGATACGAATACACGAGGAAAACCTAGATAATTTATATAATCTAGATTTAACAAATGCAATTTCCTGAGCATCTTATCCACTGCTATGTTTGAGATATTTGAAAACTTACTGACTAACCTGGTTACAAAATGCAAGCGAATGGAAAGGAAACTGGATGTCCAGTCAGTATTACTGCCTAAGAGTATAAATCAAACTAGAAGAGTGTATAAAGATTGTGGTATGAACACTTAAAAAATGATAGTTGACAAACAAATAAATACAAACACTGAAGTTTTACCCGAGTTAATAGCATGACTAGAAGTGCAAGGTAACCAGGAAAATGCTGACCATGCATTAGGATCTGCACTAAGAGTTATTTCTAGAACCATAGACAAAGAAATATAGCAGAAACCAATAAAGATCAAATGCAACATATACTTCCGAAAAAGAAAGGGAAAACTAAGCAGAAAACAAAAAAAGAAGGTAATATCACAGGCCAGAATGTACAGTCTGAAAGAAAAAATGAGAATGGTGAACCGGTGCTCACACACAACAATGCAAATTCACTCAATATCGTACGAGACTCAGGGTCTTGATAGGGATCCACACATTGCTACCACGCTGATTGAAAATATTACATAAACTAAGGAGAAACACAGCACAAGGTCACCAGCCCAGTTATGCTCTAGTGCCACGTGTAGAAACACAGTGGTAGACAACTCAGCTACGGAACAGAAAAGCACACAGGACCAAAATGTTGTAGTTGAATGCGACACAATAAGGGCACTTCAGATGAGGTCTGTTTCTGGAATTGACCGCCAACCGCCACTGAATAGGGCTACAGTATTACATATTCTGCATGAAATTGTTCCTATTCGAGTGATAATGAAGGAAAACATTCTTATAGTCAATCAGCTGGAGGATAAGATAAATGTGACATCCAATATATGGCCTAAATCCAATTCCATTATGGAATATATATTACAGTATGAAGATGAGCTATTTAAACTAGGCTATTGTTGTAAAGAGATAAATATGGGTAAAGCAAAATATTCAACTTGTACTGAAGAGATAAGCTCCCAATGTTGAAGTAACCTCGAGAACTAGGAATAGCCCCTCAACTATGTGCGCCTTAATGATCAAGAGGTTCTCTACTGTGCCTCCCAGAAGAGGTGAACATGCGTCACAACATGAAGAAGAGAGTGACAACACTGGGTATTGGCAATGGCTCCCAAATGTCTTTAAGGTTCACTTTTCTGAAATAACTTGATAACACTAGTGTAGTGTGCTCCTGGAACACTAGCGGTTTCGCCAATCTACCTGCAGCAGATGGCCTACTGGCAAACATTGATTTGTTTGGCATTGCAAGAGACCTGGATGACTGAGTCCTGCGAGATTGATGGTCGAAGTACACTACATGCCTTGGCAATCAAGGGCCACGTTGGAAGACCGCAAGGGGGCCTGCGAGTCACAGTCTGACACCCATGGCACATAGACACCCAATGGTCTACTTCCATGATCCAAGCTGTATTAATTGTAATTTGCAAGGACATGATAAACTCCTCTTGATTAATATGTATGACCCTCCCAACACAGAGGCCACCAAATCCAACATTGCGACAGTAAGAACCATCCTGCAAATGTCCAACTTTTAGATTCCTATTTTAGTCCTGGGTGATTTTAATGTGAGTATGAGCATACATACATAAAACGCTGCTACTACAAACAAGCAAGATAGAGGTTGGATGCAGCTGTTCAATCTCTTCACCATCACTATGTTAAACGGGCATTATGAGGGCGATTCAGCAAAGGCACACACTTGTGTTAGTGGTAAGAGTGCCTCGACCCTTGATTATGCATTTGCTAATGAGGTAGGACTAGGCATTGTTAAAGACATGACCATATTACCACGAGAAGAAAGCAACCACTTTCCTGTATGTTTATTGCTGAATGCATGCATGAGTGACAACTGCTTTAAATTGAATGGGGATATCTTTTTGAATGCCAGTGTGAATCGAATATGCAGGAATCCTGTTAACCTAGAGAAGCCTAGAGCTGTAGCCGAAATATTCCTCCCTTGTTTTGTAAAAAGTTGGCACAATAAGAGCGAAACTAATGGCGTAGCAATGTTGGCGGATTTTACTAAAGTGATTGCTTCGATCAAAGCGGTCACACAGAAAAAAGGTAGCTTTAAGACTCCCAGAGAGTGTTGGAATAGAACCCATAATGGTAGTCAACCGTACGGCTACACAATACAAGCTGCAAAAAAACAACTGCGGCAGGACATTGCCCAGGTATTTTACTCGTGGAGTTGGAGAGATGTCGGTTGTCGACATCCCTAAATATATTAAAGCCCTTAAAACAAAGTATCGTGGATGGCTGAGAAGGCACCGATCAATGAACAAGTGTGAGTTGTGGATGCGCCTTGCTCATCATGCCAGGACTAATAACAACACAATATTTGGTCCACCATGAGAGGTAGCCAAGAAAAATCTACCTATTAATAGTGTACCTGAAGACAGCTGGTGTACCCATATCAAGAACACATTGGGGACTATGATATCCAGTGATGAGAAACATCTTCAGGACAAGCAGAGCTGGGTCTGTAAATCTACGATCACTGAAATCACTCAGATGATAGCTAAACTACCGAAATCTCTGGCAATTGGCCCCGATGGTATGTGTAGATGGTATGTGTAACGGTCTCCTGAAGTTATCCCCAAGTATCTGGGCCATGCACTTCATCCCTTATTTATATCGATTGGGACCCATGGTGAGTTACCAACTTCCTGGAAAGAGATTAGAAAAAAAAGGTTTTTGGAAAATCCCATTTAATTACTGCATGTTAGCCATGCTGGATATACCGGCAAAACTCTTCGCAAGAGTATTGTTAAATGGACTGAATCAGTGGAGCACTAAAAATAAGATTCTACCCCCTAATCAGATTGACTTCCAAGCCAAATCCAGCATGACACACAATCTTCTAACCTTGACAACTACCATTGAATATGCCTGGAACAGACGCTAACTAATAGTGTATGGTGCATATATCGATTTTAGCGCAACATTTGACATGGTCATGAGGAATAGACTATGGAACAAATTTGTCACATGGAACATTCCTCATGGCATGTTGAAACATGATCAAGCTGCTACATACTGACACAAAGGTTAGAGTGAGACTGAACGGTGAGGGCCTAGTGTCTGACTTCTTCTCAACAACGTGTGGAGTTAAACAGGTTTGTATCCTCGCTGCCACCCTGTTTAATTTATATCTCGCCAATTTAGCTGAGGCTTTAAATCTGGCAAAGCATGCCCAGTGAACATTGGGGCACTTAAAATTGGATGGATTGGTTGTGTGGACGATGTTCTGCTCCTTGAGTACACCCCAAAAGGGCTGCAACTGAAGTTGGACGCCCTAGACAAGTATGCCAGTGACAATGGCATCCGCATCAACATCGAAAAAGCAAAGATTGTGGCATTTAGGGGAACAATAAAGAGTAAAAAGGCCTCTAACTCAATATGGAAGCTTGATGAGAAGACAGTTGAATGTGTAGAGTGCTATAAGTACTTGGGTGGATTAATCGATAATAAGTTGAGTTGGTCATTTCAATGGACAGAGAATAAGGCTAACTGCATGAGAATTGCACACGCCTTGAGCCATTTCATCGGCAAATAGGGGGGATGTTCCATTAAAACATACAACTGTTATATACATCTAAATTAGTCCTTCGCATGATCTATGGTGTGGAAGTGTGGGGAACCAAACTTTGATCTGAATTAAACAAATTTGGGGCCAAAATCTTGTGAATGTTATTCAGAATGCCTAAATCTCTATCTATTGAATATATTCTGCTGGAATTTGTTATTACTGGAGTAATCGACCACAAACTTGTCATGGGCTATGAGAAATTGCGACATATCGATAACGGAACAATTATGGGTGATGTAATGTCGACATATTTGGCAATACAGGAGTGTGTGAACTTTGGTACACTTGGTAGCTTACACTCAAAATATGACACCTGGACAAAAGCATTTGCACACAATAACAGATAGTACACCGACCAAGCTGAAAAGATGGGTTAAGAAAAAAATATACAATCTGAACCAGGAAAATTATCTCATTAACTTGGCATCCAATGTTAATAGTGGTTCCTTTATTGAATACTGGATAAAGCGGAAAAGTGGTCCAAAATACATCGAAGCATATCCCAAGATTGCTATTTTGAGAAACTACCTATTGTTGAAATGTAATTGCACACAGGTATTTGAAACAGAGGCAGCAAAATTGGGCATACATCTCAACCTGAGCGATTATATCGCCTGTGTGGAGAGAACACAATAGAAACAGCAGAACACATTATGTGCTACAGCAGCAGCCTGAATGCTATAAGAGAAAAACACATGAAATCCTACATCAATGCGCTAAACTGTGATACCGTGTCCTCTTTATGGGTTCTGCTACTAGAAGGAAATGATGTTAATCTTATCTTTCACATGATGAAATTTTATGGAATATGTATAATAATTTTGGAAGAATCAACAGCAGGGATTTGGTGACTTATGTTCGAAGATTGTTTGAAATATGGAAAATGTTGTATTATAAAGATGTAACAATTTTATAATTGTATAGGTTTTTTAAGATATATGGTTTTAGTAATTGTCATAAATGTGTTATGTACAAAGTCAATGTTTGCTGTATATATATATATTTATATAAGAAAATTAAGCTATGGAAGTGTAATTCCTTACGCCTGGCATTTACGTTTCAATTTCCAGCTTAGTGCGCTTTAAAATTAGGGTTCAATTGTGTGTGTGGTTCACTGTTCTCCATGCAGTGGTACTGCCATATCTCTAAAATCTCTCACTCTGGGCATCATATTTTCATAGTGCACTTGGGAACAATGCTATGTGATGCTGCTTCCTGTTTTGTCAAGGGGTGAAAGGTCATGTTCCATCGCTTCCTGTGATGTCACTGGGGTGGGGTCAAATGACATCACTTACTGTGATGTCATCAGATGTCAAGGTCGTGTGATGTCACTTCCGCTACCCCTGGCATTTTGGTGTAATGACATCCCTGCCTGCCTCGGTGTCAGTCCTATTATGCGGTACACAATCCCTCCACATTTATAAAGTTCAGAAGAATATGGCACTCCGCCACATGCAATGTGAGAGTGTCTGCGTTCTTTAACACAAAGAAAGCAACACTTAGAAACTCAACAAGCAACGCTACATACTTAATTTAGGGCATTTATTTTTTAAACAACGTTATTTTCAATGCGTCACAATCATATTTCACAAATTAGATTCAATTGTGCCCAAGCAAAAAAGTGATAAACGAAAACATTTCAATTGTACCATAACACCTGAATCATTTTTTTAAAGTTGTAGCTTCCTAATGGTTCAACCCTTAGACAAAAAAATAAAAAAATACTCCAACTTTTATTAGGTTGGTGACTGTCACCTACACTTAACGCCTGAATGAGTGTGCCCAGCACGCTAACTAACAATATTAGAAATAAATATCCCAATATAATGCACGGATGACAGCTGCCGCTTTTCCTAGTGGTACACTAGTCCTGCCGCTATTGGTTCTCCTCCAGGCATCCCTACCCATCTTTGGTTTCGAGAAAAACATCGAACGACTGCCATGCATCTCCTAATGTGTGCGGGGAAGGATGACACGTCTTCCTTTGGTCCACAACGTGTCACTTCCCCTTTCCCCGAGCCGTCCGATGGTGGCAGGAGCCAGAAGCAGGTAATGGGACCGTACAGTGATAGGAGCTGCTATAGTGTGATGTTACCCATGTTGAACCTGCCTGAGCCCCTGGGTGCTGCACTATCCGCCTTTCTTTCGGGACCATGGTCACTGTTTCAATGGTGATTACACTTGCATTAGCCAAACATTCCCCAGCATAGAACGCTGGTAAACGCTGCAGATAGCTGTGCCTTAGTCTCAGGAACGCTGTCTCGCTTCTCATTTCGCACCACTTCTATCGTGCCGAAACAGCTTTGTGTGAAGCCAACACCAAAACGATAAATGAACCAGTGAAAAGATTGTTCATTCTGGATATTCAGTTATGTGGGCGTTTAGACTCAGTCCTTTATCGCCTTGCCCACCCCCCTCCGTCTTATTCTACATTTTCTATAGGAATAGTATGAAATCTTGTGTAAATTCGCCTGGCAGGTTTCATATGGATTCAAACTGATCCATTTGCGAGAATATTGTTTTTTCGACATTCACTGAAGTCTTATGCTTGAAAGTAAATTACAGTTAGATTTTTAAACCGGTTACTAGTATCCAGTGGTGTCTATTGATTTGAATTTGCTTGTTTTTGTTTGGTCAGTATAATTTCCATGAATTGTTCTGCTGTGCTTTCGATGGAAACAGTAGAAAATAATTGCTACTGGTCAACTGTAATTTCAAGAACAGGTTTGAAATGTAGAAATGTCCCATCTGGATATTTCAAGCAGCAGTGTTGGAAGATGATGCTGCAAAATAGAGGAGGGGAGCAGTTACAGAGGCAGCAGCAAGTGCACCTTGTAGAGGAGCTGGCACAAAGCTCTAGTCTGTTAAAGTTATATAGACTAGCTAAATAAAGGAACACTATTGCCAGTTTATCCAAACCATTTACGTGGGTATGCAAAGTTTGCATTTTTCTACAATTTCTCAATTTTATAATAATTTTACAATATTGGTGTTGTCTTTGGAACTTCAAAATATGTATATATTGCAATACATCTGGTGAGCATATAGAGAAACAATATGTCTTTGTTCAACGTTCCATTACTTTTATTCACTAACAGTCGAGCAATGGTTTGGGGCATACAGGAGTGTTTCATGCATTGTTTGAGGCTTGCATCTTTTCGCTCCTGGGTGTTTGGGGCTCCAGCAATGTTGAAATGTGTGGCAGTGAAGCATTTCCAGAAAAATTCCCCTTTTTTGTGATTTAATATTGAATTTGTACCATCTTTAGGAGTGAGCAGAAGGCTGGCAGAGTTGTGTATTGTGGGACCATTACGGATGGCTTTGTTGAAGCATGGGTGCTGTGCAAGTACAAAACTTTACGTATTTTGGATTTTGTTTCCAGTCACTGTGATACTGGTTACACAGCGGATTCCAGTTGTGCTTACTGATTATTTTTCGAAGGTGTCAGACAAGCCTTCTTTTATTGAAGTCACCAACCACCAGCAAAGTTAGTATTTTGTTAGGATGTGCCTTGTTGAGGAGGGTTTTGATTTATATAATGATGCAAGCTGTATATTTATGGTGATACACTTAAACAATTGTAACATCCCAAATTGTGTTTTGCTATGTAATTTTCTAGCCAATTGTCAGT
The DNA here is from genome assembly GCF_040938575.1 of Ambystoma mexicanum. Classification (NCBI taxonomy): domain Eukaryota; kingdom Metazoa; phylum Chordata; class Amphibia; order Caudata; family Ambystomatidae; genus Ambystoma; species Ambystoma mexicanum. Next base: position 311,675,558 of record NC_090935.1, read on the forward strand.
TGTGAGGGATGCAAGGTCTTTTCAAAACATGCATACAAGTGCATTTAGGCAACGTGGTGTTCAATAGCTAGATTTTTACACACTATATGTTATGCTGATATGCTTTCCATACTGCGCCAAGTCACCACTTTCAGAGCAGCTATGCTTGACCGTAGAGTGGCATACCCCAAGTCAAAAGGAAGATCTTTCTGGACTGGAGTCTTCCAGTGACTCCATCCTAGAATCATCCAGTTTAGGGAGATCATTCGAAACCATCCCGAAGTATGTGTATAGTCCAAAATATTTAAATGAGATGACTCTATAGAAACTACTCCAGGATGAGTTCTGATTACTTCCAGTGATGATCTCGTATTACTCCAGGATGACCCCATGAGAACTTCAGGATGGGTGGGGATTACACCAGGATGACCCCATGTCAACTACAGGATGGGGGGGGTGGGAATTACTCCAGGATGACCCCATGACAACTTCAGGATGGGTGGGGGGTAGGGGTGATTACTGCACTAAAATACACACTTTCAGTGACCTAAACAGAATCCAATAAAGGTCTACCTGCATGACAAACTGCTGATCACTTCACCCAATATCACTATGAGCAGCTAGCAATTAGTTCATTCATTCACAACACCCAAGAAAACATTAGCTGACAACCCCCGACCCACAACAGAAAACAAAATAGCACAAAAACATGTACCATTTACAAGTTTGGCACCAACCTACAAATTCACCAGATCAACTACATAGTTCTACACACAAGAGCACTTGCATCTTCAGTCACACAGCAGCGCGTGAGCTACAATTGTTGTCGATTAGTAGCAGGGGCTGACATATCAACCAAACTCAGTTGTGGGGATGTTCCAATTCCATTTTGTTTTTAATTTTGTAACAACCGTAATCTGAATGATTGCGCAGGTGTGTGGGAACGTGTAGGTGTCACTTCCCTGTCCAAACAGGCATGGCCATCATACTGTAACAAGGACACACTGTTGAGAAGACATGGTGATAGAGTTGAGCTTGTCAAATTAGATCTGTCTGACAAAACATTTGTAGCAGACAATTGACTGTTAACTTTATAGCCCAATATTTTGTAGTTGTTGCACAGCTACATCTTTGTGAACTGCAACATTACACCGAGTAATCTGCAGATTTAGTCTTTCAATTGTCCAGGTGAAGTAAGAGGCAGGTTCTGAGGAAGGAATGAAGACCACTAGCCATCCCTGCCAAAAGACTTAGGTTTTCCAGCTTTTGTGAACAGCAATTAATAAGTTTTAGAATAGTCAGTTTCCACCCATCAGCTTTTACAATATGATTCTCTTGTTTTTGTCACTGCATCTTCTTCTCGTTGTTCACTCCAGATTCCATCAGTAGCTGCTTTTACTCTTCTACCTTTCTTTTTTAAAGCCTTAATTAGTCCCTATGCATCACAATAGGCTTTCAATATTTCGGCAAATGTTTTCTGTCTCTTAATACTGTTTCTTGGCTGAGGGTATGAAAAAGGCAAGTTGAAACTTCATAATGTCAATGCCAATACAACAAATATTTTGCTTGAGCTTTACACTGGGGAAAGTGACTCCTCTTAAGGGCGATCCTATCAGTACCCTTGGACTTTTGCTTATTCTTGCTCTCCTTGGCTCCCTCCCTCCCACAACTCAGTCTAGCTGCACACATACTCTGACCCTGGACTACGGTCCCAAGGGCGTTAAACCCATATCTATTTGCCAATAATGTAAGAGAAACCAGTAGACCATCTAAGAGATGCTGTAAAAGAGCGGTGGGCATTGTGCAGCATTTGTGTGAAAAAAGGGAATGCCTCCATGAAGGGACGTCAGATGTACCCTCCACCTGCCAAAAACAGATAGATGAAGAAAAAAAAAGACATTGCTTATCTGACTAGAACAGCACGACTGCCTTGAAATACTTTTCTTCACATATTTCTCTTCTACTTTCTTCAAGACCCTCTATCATCCATTCACAATTAACTTCACAGGGAATTGCCATAGGCTCAAATTCCCTATCCTTTCAAATACACAGAGAATTGTCTGAATCAAAGGAAAGCACATTACAGAGTGCCATGATATAAGTCATTATCTAAAAGAAGAAATAAAAAAGTAAATTTAGTATGCACCAAGTATTTGTGAACCAGGTCTGTACCCAAAACCATCAATTTATAGTGAGCTTGCTATGAATGTTCCTGCCTGATGCGTCGCGATTGGTGAGTGAAGATTCTCTTGGTGCTTGGTAACTTCCTCCAATACTTCACCCATTGTGGCTTTAACTAGTTGCATCTGCTCGCTAATAGAATTAGAGGTGGGTGTGAGGTGGGTGTTCTGGGGAGGCAATACATTCTTAACGGCAGAGATCTTATGCCTAAAATGCTGCAGTCATTTTGTGTGTGTCCTTTAAAAAACAAGCACCTGTTTCAGTTTCTTAAATGTAACTATCAACCATAGAGAGTCCCAGATGGCAGACAGCAACATGTACAGGAAATGATAGGGAATGCAGGGACAGAACCCATGACCAAAGCAATCTTTACTGGGGGGGACAAAAAGTAAATATTACACCTTAACAGGAAGGCCTTTGCTAATAAATGTCCAGATGGGTCAGAAGTCTCGCCCCGCCCCAATAAACATTGCTACTGTGCCATAAATTATGCATTACAGCTGAACTAGTGCAGCGCTCATAGCAATGGAAAATTCCTGCAACAAAACTAAAACCAATTCACGGATAAATTTTGCAGAGGCATGGATTCTCACACATGCGCCACGGCCCGATACATGTAGGTAACGTATTACTTAGAGGGTCGGGTGCACCTATCTGAGGAAGGCACGGACCTATTTGTGTGAAACATTGTGGGGGCACTGAAGCAGCCACAGCATTAAAGCCAAAGGGGGCAGCCAGTAGGAACATGTATCCCCTACTTAGTGACGGTTTGAAAGTGATCAGCCTGATCAGTAGAACTATCATTGTGTGGAACAGGGAAGGAGTCGCCCCACCCACGAAAAGGGGGCCTCTGTATGCTGAACAGCTAGGGTGTCTTACGGCAGTGGCCTTCAAACTGGGTGGACTGAAGGATGCCCCGTGGTGGGGGGGCTTGAAGGATTATGGTGACTGTTTTGAATAGAAAATATAAGCACTTGTGGTTTTGGGGGGGGGGCAAAAACTATATTTTACTCAAGGGGGGCCTCCGGATAAAAAAGGCATGAAGACCACTGCCTTAAGAGAATAAAGTGACCTCCTACTTTCAAATAGCAAAGCAATTAACAACACTGCTTTCACGCCTAGGTCAGAAAACTCCCGCTACCGCGCCAGTCCTCTGATACACAAGGCTGCTAAAAAATAAAAAACGAAACGCAAGAACAAAGCTCCAAGCACCACAGCATCGAACGAGAATGAACTGGTCCCATCATTAGAGGGGGAGAGAAAGAAAAAAGAAAAAAAAAATGTTCAGCCCAGATCAAAAAGATATTTTCAAAATTAATGACATGGATCACTAGCCCTAGCAAGCATTCAACAAGTTTACAGGCAAACTATCTTCAATTAACTGCTGATGTCAAGTGGTTGGAAAAAACAAAGTGCACTGAAGCAGCAATATAATCCCTCCGGGAACCTCCCCTATATAGAGATTGTAATAACTAGAAGATGCAGTAATCCTGAGTCTCTGAAACTTGCATTTGTATATATCAAATCATGTAGCAGTTTCCCCAAAGTGTTGAACAAACTAAACACAGATGGTGTAGAGCACGAGTCATGGGGGAATTAGAACACTGTACCCAGCGCATAAAGGCTGGAACAACTAGCCCTACTGTGAACCGAAAAAGGCAAGGGACAACAGGGGTAAACAAGCCCTTAAAATAAATGGTGTAAAAATCTCTGCCTCATGGGTATAGCATGCGTAACTTCCAGCAGTGAAAAAATAATATTCAAAAGGATTACAATACAAAATGGTAGCCTTTGAATGCCAGACAGTTACCTTTTAGGGGGGACAGCTTTACAGAGTCTCTTTGGGGGTACGTGGACCTTGAACTTAATAAGAGAGTACCTGTCCTGTACAATTTTCACATTACACAAATCTCAAACTGATGCACATACTGTAATCAACCTTCCCCAGCTTGAACAGGGGGGCGCCCAGAGGGTCAAGACTTCCTTTAATGCAAATTCAGTTGCTGGATAATTAATGGATGCCACTTTTATTTAGTTGTCTGGTGTTCAATGGCTTAAGTGAAAGCAATGATCAGGTTGCAAGCATTGTTAAGAGAAAAAGGGGTGGGGGCATCTGTCCACTGTTGGTTAGAGGAGCCCTTTTCTCTACCTTCTTAATGAGAGCTTGGGTGGCTAATATCTGCAACCATTCTCTGTGCGCAGAATCACAACAGCAAATCTAATTAGAGCTTTTGTAAAGTAAAGCACAAAGCGCCCTGTGCCCAGAAGCAGGAAGAACGCATTCATCAGGGAATTTCAACCATTCCCAGCCTGAGACTACACCTGGCGGCGTGTGCAGCACATAGCGGCTCAAACAGACTGCCACACACTACCTTAGCCAGCTTTCATGCCAGCCAAACAAAACTTTGCCACTTGGAAACCTGCTTCAGAATGTAGCAATATTAAAGATGCTGCGAAAGTAACACACACTTCCCACCAGCTGCACATCAACAATCCCAACAAGGGAAATCTATGCCAGCGGTTATCTGTGCACCGGCATTCAGCTGTGTGGGCACTTATAAGCGCTGTGCCCTTTATATACAATAGACGCTGTGCCCTTTATATACAATACACATTCTCACAGGGGCTATGCGACAAGACGACTGAGTTAAACCTTGTGTATCACTGGGCCCATGCAACTCTTTCCTTCACAGTAAAGCAGTGGAATGATTTTGCTCATACCCACTGAAGGTGTGGTCATGTGTATGAGTTGTATATTCACTGTACCGTACACATAGCAACATCGCACACAAGGGCACAGCAAGCACATGGATAATGGACCACTTTAAAAAGCAACCAGGGATTTTGCTAAGGTTTGTTTAGTACATTAAGCTTCCGCCGTTCAAGCCCACATGTGCCCTGCCCCTTAGGATCCGAGAGGGACTAAATGCTCTTCCAAAACGCAAATCATTTGTTAACATATAGCGGCGCCAGCAAGATAGCAATTAGGTTTTTTACCTTTTAACACACAATTTCACTCTACAGTAGTCACTCTACAGCGGTGGTCTTCAAAGCTTTGTTGACCCAGAGCCCCCCTAAGAAAAAAAGGTACCTGGCTTGGACAACCTATAGACATAGACTCCAAAATGTGTATCGGTTGCGAATGGTTATTGGCCGCTGGTGTAGAATGGTGCACTAAATGGAGGTGTGGGTGCCAAACATCAAATTCTCCCAAAAGCATTGCTTTCAATAACTCTAATTAGATTAGAAGGCAAATATTTGTAAACACAGCATTCAGAATTTTTTGCTGCAGAGGACTTCACTAAAAGCAGTGTTCATATTTATTTCCTACAGTAAAGTTTGACATGTAACAATTTGTTTCTTAAGTACAACACTGTGATTACTATCAATGCAGTCACTTACAAGTTGGACAGTGGCATACTGGAGAACTAGTGTGAAGGGTGGGCCTGTCTTTCAGCAACCAGCCTGTCACTATTGGGTTCGATTTTTGCAATAGCCAACCACAAGTCTTCTTCTAGCTTTCACCGATATTTAGTCTTTAGTACTGAGAATCCAATCTCACAAAAGGTACAAGGTGCTGAAAGGTAACAGTACATTTGGATAATGTTGGAAACTCTGCATTTTGCCAAAATCCACCCAAAGACAATGTTTTGAATTGGCACTCCAGTAGGCTGTCACTTTGAAGCTCCATTGGTTTCTCCTGGGGGTGGTGTATTGGGAGGTGGGCCCCTATGTTTGCTAGGAAAGGCTGAACCACTCAGTCATTGATGCTACAATTGTCCTCTGGAAAGTACTTTGAGACTGGTTCTGAGATGGTTTCCTATTAGTTCAGAAACACATGAAAGATCATACTCTGTCACCTCAAGAGCATCTGCTACTAATGGAAACGCATCGGAATGCAGACATCAATCCTCCTCCTCCAAAGCTCCAGCTTCTTCTTGAATGCTGATATTTTTGTATTCATAGCCAATGATGTTGTTTCTTTTCTGTGTCTTGCAGGGAGAGGTTTAGAAAATTTAGCTTTTCAAAGAGGTCACCATAGTAAGCTAACAGTACAAGCCAGTGTGAATCATAGAGGCTCTGATTTCGTCTGGTCTAAACCCAGGAGAAAGTGTCTTACTGTGTTCCAGAGTTCCCTAAACGCGATTTAAAACCTTTCCCCCTGAAGAGCCACCAGACCTCCATGTGAAACAACAAAGCATCGTGTTCAGCTCCCATTTCTGCACATAATGTGGCAAAGACCGGCTCTTGTGCAGTGCATCCAGTTCTCCAGATAGGATTTTGCAGTGAGAGTATTTTACTCCCAACTTTTAGAATTAGAGAGTAAATCCAATTTCAAGAGAGTAAAAATTATTTTCCTCCTTCATAAGAGAGTAAAAAGTGTCTGACAACTAACCAATGTGTGCATAAAATTTAAACTATTCGAAAACAGATGTGACAAAACAGCTGTATTTCAAAGTGGCTCTAAATAATTTATTGCACTTGTGGAAAACATTTTCCCTACACAAGAACCTTGTAGATGCATACTACCCAATCTCCATGATACTTGCGCACAAACTCTGTTAAGAGTTACTACAGATGCCAGCCAGTTACATCGGATGATTCATAAATAATGTCCCTCACTCTACCAGAATCACTTCTCTGCCTCTCGGTCCTACTGCTGCTGCCTGGCACTACCTGCTTGACAGCCACTCCATGTTTTTACTCCATCTCTCATTCCCTTTGCTACTTTGTTTCCCCGTCTCTCACTTTCTGATGCTCCGCCTTTCACCCGTAAGTTGCTGCGATGCCACATATTGCGGTCTGTTTCTCAGTCACTCTGGATCTCCCATCTCTGCATTCTATTTTTGCTTTTTCCCTCGTATATCTCAATGTATCGGTTAATATAACTCCTATTCCTCTTTCAGGCCATTACTCTGGCTATATCTGTTTTGTAATTTTCTCGGTTGTGGTTGCTACTCGTTTTGATTATCTTTCTTGCACTGTCTCTTATGCTATTTGCCTGCCCTTCTCTAGTCTTGCTTTTCTAATTCTATCTCTCCCGAACGGCTGTAGATCTGTGTTTTATTTTACTGTTTATAAATGTCTCTTTTGCTCTGCTTCTATCCCTCACCCCTATTGTGTGTTTGTCCTATTAACTTTGTTTTCCTGCTCACTTGTTGTCCTATCATGTAGCTTATTGCTCTCTCTTCTTGTTGCTCGAATTCCTGTTTTGGATTGTCTAGTATGTTCCCTGTCCCTTCGCCTCCCCTCCGAGCCACACCTTTGTTCTTCTGTATTGCTAAGTTTCAGAGTTGCTCCTGCTCTCCTGTTTTTCTGTTTGTCTTTTAACGTAGCACCAATAAATATCCAAAAAGCTGGCAATGCATTTTCTATTTAAAAATCTAGTGCAGCTTTACCATTGGGTGCTCCTTTCTAGATGTGTGCAAACCTTTTAGCCATTAGGCTGGGAATGATAGAGTTAGAGGTTTGTCTGACCAGATGCAGCACTTGCTTTAATGTAGATGCTTTACCAATACTGTATGCCATTACAAGTACAACAGCCCATAAAGAGGTGTGCTCTGTGCCATTACAGGTATAACAGCCTTGATGAGGTGTGTATTCTGAGCCATTACAAGCATAGCAGCACTGAAGAGGTGTGTGTTCTGAGACATTACAAGTATAGTGGTCCTCATGGGATGCGTGTGTTCTGCTTCTGAGCCATCACAGGTCTAGCAGCCCTGATGAGGTATGTGTTCTGAGCCATTACACATAGCCGTCCTCATGGGATGTGCTTCTTCTGAGCCATTACAAGTATAGCAGCCCAAATGAGATGTGTCTGTTCTCAGCCATCCCAGGTATAGTAGCCCCAATGAGGTGTGTGTTCTGAGCTGTTACAAGTTCAGCGGCCATGAAGAGTTGCGCGTTTTGAGCCATCACAGGTATAGCAGCCCTGATAAGCTGTGTTCTGAGCAATCACAGGTATAAGCTATTACAAATAGAGCATCCCAGATGAAATGCGTGTTCTGAATCATTGAATATTTAGTATTCCTTTTGATAAGTCAAAAGTTAAGTCAACTGTGTTACTATTGAATGTACCTGCATTTTAAATGCATCTCTCTGATGCAAACTCATTAACTGAACTATAAACAGGATTTTAACTAACAGGTTACGCAATAATCTCTGCAGCAGGGTTATTGACCCACTAAGCTACCTTTCCCAACAGGCTGTTGACACTGAAAGGCACATAGGGTTAGGGCACTGGCAGTTCCATGTGAGGCGTGCCTGCCATAAATGACGTTTAAAAAGCTCTAAGCCTGTTTGGACTATCCTACATTAGTCAGGAAATTCATAATGATGCTTTGAAATGTGCTACACTTTTTGGCAGTGGGACTCAGTAATCGGACATGGTAGAAGCAGACGTTTTGAAAATCTCAACAACGAGTAGAAGGTATTGAAGTATATGACAGCAATGCCATCTTCTTATATTGTCAGAGGTTGGTGGGAAGAGCTCAGATACTGTTCTTGTTCTGTACCTTAGCTCGCTGCAGAAAATGCCAACACGTGTTTGTGCTGAAATTCGGGTACTGTCCAAAAACATAGCAGTACTGCTAAGAAATGTGGGCATGATGCAATCAGCCCTTTTGTAAATATTTGCTATTGTGCGATGACATGCATACGGTATAGCAGCTCAGTTGATAGATTAGGCTTCTTTGCCTGAATATATAGCAGTCCTGTTGAGAAGTACAGGCACAATCTGTGCCACTGAAACTATATACAGCACTGCTTCTACCTGTATCCATTAAACCTGCTTGAGATGGGTGGTCAGAAAGGGAGTTAAAATGCAGACCACATGCCTAGCTATGCAATTGGTGTGCTTCTGTGATGAAAAGAAAACAAATTATTGCTGCTGCAACTGCACTGCCTCTATTAAAGCCAATTAGGCAGAAATGCAGACCTTGTTTAAGACTATTTTCATTTTACACAATACTACCTGTGTCCTTCTGCAAAGTGAAAAGCATGTTCATGATTCAAGATGCTTTAAAAAAACTGTAACCTACAAAATCCATTAAGTTGAATAAAGTAAACACAACACAAATTTCCCATTTACATTACTCAGAAAGTATTATCTTGATAGAATCATTAACAGAGTGTTAAAAAAATTAAACAGACTAGGACTCATCCCAGTTGCTTCTTTCAAGATACTGTGTCGATTACTAAAGTAAAGAGTGGATTTACAAGCTGCTTCTAGCCAGGCTGTCACCAGTGAGCTCCATGATTTATGGGGGTGCTGTCATAAATAGCCTGTGTAAGTGGTACACAAGGAAGATTTCTGTGCGTAAAAAGGCCTCATACGCACCTTATTTGGATGGCTGAGTGCATGGCTGAGTGCATCTTAATAAAATGTGCGATTTTACAACAGAAGTCAACACCCCTGAGAGTCCATTCCCCATATTGCGCACAGGCAAAGCGGGTGTCCACAATATATGTGATCTACTGCCAACACTTTTGCTTTTAACCCAGCTCTAGCACCACACATTGAAACACCATCCATGCAAATATGAACACACCGTAGTTGGCTGTGCCCTGAATTGGTTTACAAAATATTTCTCCAATATTTGTTTTCCAAAGCAGTACCTCACAAAAGCAATCAAATGTGCTTCTTTTGAAATGTCAGTGGCCTCGTCCAGCTGTAGGGCAAATTGAAGTGCGATATCAAAGGACAGGTCAGTGATGCAGCGGAAAATTGTGGTGTCAGACAAAGGGGTACTTTTGCATTTCTCGGCTGCACCGTCACTAAGCATTACCCGGTTGACAGCGAGAATTGTTGGCAGAATGACTCTCTGAGCATCTGTAAAGGGCTTTTTGTTTTTGCCCTGATAATGTGGTAAGAAGCTTTCAAAGCGTTTCCAGGTACCGAGGCCACATTTTTAACAGTGTCCTGCATGCCTTGCAGCTGCCGTACAAACAAATCCTGGCTCTTTGTTGCTAAATCGGCCTGTTTTGTTTCCAAATTCTGCCTTAATTGTGTTGGCTTCAGGCTTGCTAATGTAGCGCCACAAATCACACACTGCAGCTTAACTTGCCCAGCAACTGCGATCCATCTGAATCCAAAGTCCAAATAAGAGACATATTTCCGTGTGTTTGCATTTCTTTTGTCTCTCCTTCTGCTTTTCATTTGAGATTCCTACAATCTTTGGGTACTAGGAAATGAGCCCGTTCTATGTGATATTTCTGCATTTTAAAGTCCGAACACAAAAAAAGACTGATTTTTTTCCGGCCGTTTTTGCATTGGCTTTTATCACAATACTATAATATACTATATAATAAATATCACATACTATAAATATAAATAAATATACTATATAATAAATATCACATACTGCCCCACTTCTTCCCCACCCACTCGTTAATCGTGGGGCGGTTAAGCCCCGAACCTCCAATTTCTTCACCACCCCCAATAAACACACGCACCCTACTCACACACACACAGTCCAAAACTCACCTCTGCCTCCTGCAACAACTCCGCTGGGGCTTACAGCGCCTGCGAGCCATTGCGCGCACAGCAGGGGTTTGACAAGCATGAGTTCGATTTAGAAAGATCGCTCTCTGCGGTTATGGAGCAGTCTTTCTAAAACGACCACCCCCGCCCCCAATCTGTACAATGAAAAAGATCTTTTCACTTAGTACCAACAAATCTTTTTTTGAAGTGTGGTCCTGGACCAGCCCACAGATTTGCCGGCAAAAACCACATCTGGATGCACATTGAACAGGGCCAATATAAACCTTCAGCACTTCTACTCAACCAATGGTACATAGAGAAAAGAAATCCTTACCTGCCTGCGTAATTGGGTGAAGTGCTTCACTGGATTTTTCTTGCTGGGGCACAGGTGGTTAGGCTGACACACCGACGCTTGGAGCGATGCTGCTGCAATGAAAACAAACAGTTAGCCAAGGATACATGAGTCTACCTCAGACTTCAGAATTAAGATTAGATGGGCAGGGCTTAAAACCAGCTCTTGGGTGTTAAGCATCAGCTAGTAAGCAAGACATAACGCTGGGAAACAAGGAGTGAGTAGACAGTGCATGCAACTCCCACATGAGACGTGACCCAAACTGGACATGAGAAAGAACATGTGGGGACTCCCCCCCCACCGTGATGTTCATGGCCCATTGATTTCCGTGGTGTCCCTTTCAGGACAGAAGAAAACAAAAGGGATGAGCAAACACAGCCAGGAAATGCACGAGTGACAGCTGGGGAAAGGAACACTGTATAGATTAGGTCACTGAGCCTTCAGTTTCCCTCTGCAAAGCTGGGGGGCTTGGTAAAGCCTTGTCATGGCTGAGGCAGGCCAGGTCCCGAGATCCAGCCAGCCTGAGCGTCCCATGGACCAGAGGAGGTGACAAGGCAGAGGGGCAGCCAAGGCGCGGGCCTATGTTGTATGATATATGGTTCCCCCATGGCAGATTGCTGGAGCCAAGCAATCTGCCGTGGGGGAGCCGGATATCATACAACACTGGCAATGCTTTCTTCCGTCCCTGCCCGCCTCCTCTTCCCCTGTGGCCCCCCAAGATGGGGGCACCAGCATTGCAGTGATCCAGACCCCCTGCTCGCCTCCTCTCTCCATCCGTTCGCCTTTGTGGGTCCAAAGGGGGAGAGGGAAGCAGAGGGACCGGAAAAGGCCTGAAACACTTGCTCCCCGGCACCCTCTCTAAATGTGGTGTGGGGGGCTGAGCCGAGAAGCAGCATCTTATACCAGGCAAGAAGACAATGGCGGCACCAGCAGGAACACAGCATGGACGCTCCATCCAAATGCAGGAAAGCGCACGCCCAGGCTGCGTTTATTTCCTGTTTTGTGGCCGCATTTATTTCCTGGCCATGTCAAACTGACTGGGCATGGGGGGCCATTGGCTCGCCATGCACAGTTAAGTGAGGCAAACAACAACTATTTTCTCTTTTCTCACCGTCCTGGATCACACGCCCCACAGATTGAAAACCTCTGCCTTCAGTATGGCTATTTTTAAAGTGAAATACTCAATTGTTATCTTGCTGGTAAGACTACATAGGAGTCTGCATTTTCACTGTTTACTAGCAAAAGTATACATGAACAGGCAGGCACCTAGTCAGTAAGACAACGCAGGGAAATAAAGGAATTCCTCCCTATACAGACATACAGCGGAAGAAATGACCTGGGGGGGTTGGGGTGGCGGGTAGAAATCAAGAAAGACATCTTGTGGTACAAACAGACTCTGGCCAGTACAGCTCAAAGCACTGCATGGCAGCACTGAGCGGTAAAGTTAGGCAATAGGCACATACCCTGCAATGTTCAAATCAGAACCCCTCACCTCGTAAAGGCATAAAGAAATCATACCATGGGAACGTCAGCCCCACCCGCTGCTCTTCACCTCTGTTGCCGCTGCGCTCGTCCCCCGCTCTGATGGCGGCACATATATCATCCCAGCGCAGGAGGGCTCGGAGCCCCAAAGGCATCCAAGCGATTGTGAGCCTGTGCAGAAAAAGAAACAAGCATGCGGCTGTGATAAAAATGGGAGACTGTCAGGTTCTGATTCTTTCCCCGACTCCCTCTCCTTACCCAAGTCTTCAATGATGTCTTCAGGGCCTTCGGACCCCTTCTGCCGTCTGATCCTCTGGGTCTCTTTAGACTTTTTACTGTGCAAATAAGGGCGAGCTCCGTTGGAGGCCACCATGTCCTGCAGGGGAACAGGATCAAGGGGGACCCCAAGGAGCAAGCCCCCAAAATGTCCAGGGAAAAAGCCAGTTACAGCAGAAAAAAATCCTGTGGTGTGGTCGCAGAATGGGTGGAACAAAACAGCAACAGAAATGGACGAACCAGCAGTTCTGATTAGGTAAACAGGCTCCATTCCGATAAGAATCCAAATGACCTGAGATTGGATCTTCTTAGTAACTGGTGGACAACCGTGAAGAAAAGAGCAGCTTTGACAGCAGAATGGTTGCTGGAGTAATGTCTGTGGTCCAGAGCTAATGGTAGGAGAAGGACCCGACAAGGCAAGTATAGGGAGGATGCCTGTAACGGGACCATAGGAAATACAGAAAGGAGCAAGATATGAAAAGGTAAGTAAGACAAACTCCAAACAGTGCAGTAATTAGGAACACCAGAACAAGCAGAGGGAAAAGTAGGAACTAGATTGGATACAGAAACGGGAAATCAAAAGATAGACGTGACAACTCGGGGGACAGTGGAAAGCGAGATAAACTAAACAAGAATAACAGCATGAACGGAAAAACGGAAAGTTAGAGAAAGGCAAATAGAAAGCAGAGCAACAGGAAACACAGAGTCAAAGAGGGAGAGAGAGCAAAAAGTAAACAAACACACCGAGCAGCGGAAGAAAGTAAGAAACTAAAAATGAGGGCAGAACAGAAACACAGAAGTATGAAGAAGGATAATGCCGGCAGAAGAAAAATAACAAAGAAGTAAGCAAACAGTCCGAAATAGTTGCTGGTACTCGAAACGCAGTACGAGCTAGCGAGGGTCCAAGAGACGGATACAACGCATTGTGTATCCAGAAGAGGCTGACTTTATTTACATGGCGGCCATCTTGGGTGAACGCTAGACCGCTGAGAACGGTAACAACAGATTATGCAGCCCAATCTCCATCGGTTCCAGTATTTCCAGGGACGGGGCATGACATCGACATGGGGCTTAATTTCTAACTGGCTGATTGCATTGCTGTTTTAACACTGAAAGCCGTGTTGCGCAGATAAAGGTGAAGAAAGATGGCGTAGAATCCTGTTGAAAGCGGAATTTGGCAAAAAAACATCTGCACTGAAATTCCCTTGGCGTGCACTGCACGGCCCCAAATCACTTCTGTTTGGGGGCGGGGGGGTAATAACAGCCAAGAAGACACACAGAGATCCGCTGTTGCTACAACCAAAATCAAAATAGGAAAACAAACCCACCGGCACCCAAATATACCTACTGCTTCTAAACACTTTCAAGATGTATAAGCGCCTTATAAATACCATAGCTCTCAACTCACACACTTTTGGCTGGTATCACCCGCCTTGTAAACAGCTGACTCACCCACCAAGCCGCCGCCCATTTGTTTCAAAGGGCCTCTCACCCGCCTTAAATAAAATAAAGTCGCCTTTGCGACATAATGGTTGAGAGCTATGTAAATACACACACACACACAAAAAAAAAAAGACGTGCCCGTACACGGCATGGAGTGGTCCTTCCTCTGTGAATCTCTTCCTAACCACGTATAGACATCCTACATGTCTGACGACTTAACAGAAATATGTGAAAGATGTCACAACGCTCTAAAGGCATTTTAGAAAGTATCTGCCAACTTTTAAAAAAACGCACCATGCTATCGGGTCTCATATGGACTTTAAATGAACAACCCCCTCCCCAGGGAATGCCAAATCAAACCCCCCTCCCCTGCCACCCTTCCCATGCAGGAGAAAAAATAACTGAACTATTATGCTGGAAATTCGTGCACAAACGCGTCTGTCTGCATAAAACACATCTCCCCATCTGCTGCACATACATAGACCCACCTGCTGCGCATAACAAATCCTACAACCCTCCCCTGTCCTTGGGAACGGAGGAACACACTGCCCCACTCCTTAAAACACATTTCCCACGAGCAAATCACCTTTAAGTAAAACTCACCCCTGATGCACATTACAAATCCCCAAAACACACAGAAATACTCCGTTCCCACGCTCTGAATTAAAGTAACAATCAACATGCGAAACCTTAAACCAAATTCAAGCACCAAATAACATGAAACTTATACGAATAGTGCTGTGTAACGGGGGAATCTCTCTTGCTGAGTCCTGCAACGCCTTGCCTTTCCTCTCGGTCCCGCTTGTGCCATGCTTACTTCCCTTGCCTTCCCGCTCGTGCAAAAAAAGATTACGAAGTGAACGTTCAGAGCACGTGATGCGGAACACGTGATGACGTAGAGGGAGCGTTGTTTTGGTCCCTTTCTCAAATGGGAACTAGCCACTAAACCCTATCGCTTTACGACACGTCATATCCCGATCCCAGGCAGAATTAGGTGAGTGCATGCGATCTCGCTCTTGTAGTGAATTTTATATGCATTTCTTTTAGCATTCCATTAACTAAGACGTTCTCACCCCTTTGTTATATTGTTAAGAGGAGCACTTTTGCAGCCTCTGGAAATACACGTTGAAGCTGTTCTTCGTTGTGTTGTACTTATCACATGTTAAGTACGTGATTTTATAAACATCTGGTTTTGAAATTAGACAGGGCAGCCTGTTGTTGGTATTGTAGACTCAGTGGCTGCCCCGAAGCTCATCTGTATGGTTCAGGCTCTGGAGTGCTCGCAGACACAGTAACTGCTGTGCAGCTACTATAATAATGATGTGTTATTTATATAGCCTTAATCCAAAGAGACCCTGCTTTGGTGTAAGTGACTACATATATATTAATATGGCCCTTTCCTTGAACTGGGCAACTGCCCAGGCATGCCCCAGGGGGTGAAATTGCCCTGGTCCCTTGAGGGCAGAATTTCCCAGGGTGTCGGGCGCGATTGCCACGGGGAGAGTAGCCGCAGCACTGACTGGTATTCACATAGTACTTGCATAGCGTTACAGAAGTCAGATGCTCTCTGAACTTTCGCGCCACTTCGGGTGGGGGCATTATAGGGCGCCTTTCCTGGTGGCCACCCGCCTTTGTAATCAAGCCGGAACAACGCACCACAGAGGAAAAAAGACGGCTGCCTTTGAGCGATCCCGGCTTCCCGCTCCGACATTCCAATTGCTTTCCTCCTGGACCCGTGCGCAAAGAAAGAAGACTGCATTGCCTCCCTGACTCGCTTGTGTGCAGAATTACTCAGAAAAAAGATAGGTACAACCCAATGCTTCTGTTGACATTTTAGAGTCAGTGGTCTTCAAACTCTTTTGGTCTGGGCTCCCCATGAGCAAAATTTGAGCAGGCCGGGCACACTCCCCCAGAAATGCCAAATGGACAGAATGTACAAATGGCTATGAACTATTGTGTCCTGTCATCGCACCCTACTC
Organism: Ambystoma mexicanum; assembly: GCF_040938575.1. Taxonomy (NCBI): domain Eukaryota; kingdom Metazoa; phylum Chordata; class Amphibia; order Caudata; family Ambystomatidae; genus Ambystoma; species Ambystoma mexicanum. Next base: position 311,691,732 of record NC_090935.1, read on the forward strand.
CCAGTATAGTGAGTGGGCTCCCCCACCTGCTCCCATCACAGACACTGGGCTCCCTCATCCCTCTCCTCTCAAAGTAATTGGCAGGTCAGCCCAGAATCGTCCCCAAATCATCAGGGACAAACGTGCAATCTCTTGAACTGATCAGCAAGTCATCCTAAAAACATCAGGAACAGTGAGTTTTTCTAAAATAGGGATGATAGCATATTCGTTGTCATCCTAAACTCATTCCCAACTCATCACCCACCGTTCTGAGATATTTGCTGATGACTTTCACAGAGTGATGATGTCTGATGATGTGGGAATGACTTCTAGTGTAGTTCCATGATCATCTGATGACCCCAGGATGGTCTCTAAATTCATCCTTTTAGATCAGGGACCATTGCCCCCCTCATGGGTGTCCAGACCTTAGTTTGCCTGAAGACCGAAAATGAGCGAGGTGAAGGCTGGAAAAGGTGGTTTTGTGATGGCATGAATACATGTCAGTCATGTAAACTGTACCATAGTTCTGCAAAGGAAGGAAGCAGGTATGTCCTAAAGTATTAAGGTAATTTGGTTGCTTTTCCAAGGCAGATTTGGAGAACGTTAAGTCAGCATGTAATGTAGGATGCATGAGGTGCTAGAATGTTGCCTAGTCTAGTCATACTGTGAAAATCACCAAATAAACTTTACATGTCCGTTTCACAAGTAGTAGATATTCTATGATGGCCGAAGGAAGGGAACTAATATTGGGTTGAGGAAACGATCAGGTGGATTAGAAAATAGTGATAACCCCAATTATGCAGTAGTGCATATGTGAATTGTTATAATATATTGTTATCTTGATGTACATATTTCATCTGTGTAGTTCAATATATTAATTACATGTCCAAAATCGGCAAAGGTAGATCTAGGGACACAACCTCCTAGAGAATAACTTTAAGTACTAGGTACCTATAGATAACAATTGTGGATCTCTCATAAGGGAATACATTTAAAAAAAAGTCCTACCTTTTAGGTGTGCATCGCTCTTTGTATCAATCTTTGGCTGTGCTGCTTTTGATGCAGAAGAGAAAAGGTAAATTGCCACCGTACATGAGCGTTGCATGCCCTCTCTCACGACTTTCTGTTGGACCTGTGAGTATCTGGCCAGGGATTTATTCCCAAAACATGTATTAAAATTCCTTGCTTGGGGCTCCATTTGCAGCCTTGTGTGCAAGAGCTGCCGGTGTCCAATCGTGACCCTTGCAACACATAGCCGTCATTCAAAGGGCACATTTACAGGGTAATTCATAGATTTCAGTGCAGAGGCAGCGCATGCGAGCAGCGCAGAGAGCTAGCGTGCGTCAGCCGTGTGCGCTTAACAGCATTCTGGCGCACCGCGTATTCATGGAATATCCAAGCCATTTTGAGCGCTGGCGCAGAGAACTTCCCGCAGCGCCAGTTACACCCCCAAGAACGCCCCTTGCGCAAGGATAAGGCATTGAAATTCCCAATGCAGCGCAAAGGGCCGCGCTAAACCTGCTCCAGTTTACAGGGCTGGGACAGTGCATTTGGGGGTTGTGCAGGGAGATTCACACGCGATAGGCCTTGGGGAGCGGGGTACATGTATTTCGGGGGTGCGCGTAAATTATCACATGTGATAGGCCTTGGCCGAGCGGAGTATGTGTATTTCGGGGTGCGCATGGAGAATCACATGCAATAGGTCTTGGGGATCGGGGTATGTGTATTTTGGGGGTGCGCATGGAGAATCACATGCGATAGGCCTTGGGGAGCAGGGTACGTGTATTCTGAGGGTGCACGGGGAGTATCACACGCGTTAGGCCTTGGGGAGCAGGGTACATGTATTTAGGGGGTGCGTGTGGAGAATCACATGCGATAGACCTTGTACAAGCGGGGTACGTGTATTTCGGGGGTGCGCGTGGAGAATCACACGTGATAGGCCTTGGGGAGTGGGGTACGTGTATACTGAGAGGGGCGCAGGAGTAGCACACGCGATAGGCCTTGTGGAGCGGGGTACGTGTATTTCGGGGGTACGCGTGGAGAATCACACGCAATAGACCTTGGGGAGCGGGGTACATGTATTCTGAGGGGTGCGCAGGGAGTATCACACGTGATAGGCCTTGTGCGAGTGGGGTACGTGTATTACGGGGGTGCACGTGGAGAATCGAGCACGAAAGGCCTTGGGGAGCGGGGTACGTGTATTTCGGGGGTGCGCGTGGAGAATCACACGTGATAGCCTTGTGCGAGCAGGGTACGTGTATTCGGAGGGGTGCGCGTAGAGAATCACACGCGATAGGCCTTGGGGAGCAGGATTCGTGTATTTCGGGGGTGCGCGTGGAGAATCACACGCGATAGGCCTTGGGGAGCGGGGTACGTGTATTTCGGGGGTGCACATGGAGAATCACACGCAATAGGCCTTGTGTGAGCGGGGTACGTGTATTTCGTGGGCTGCGCGAGGAGTTTAGCACGTGTTTTTGCTGTCACGGGAGGGGTACGTGTATTCCTGGTGTGCCCCAACGTGAATTGGCAATGTGTGTCCTCCCAGGTGTGCCCTCTCCCCCACTCCCCAGGCCCTGCAGGCAGCCCACAACACAGGGGATTACCCTGCACCCCTGGCCATGCCCCGCAGGCAGCCCATCCACCCTGGCCATACCCCCCAGCCAGCCCACATGTCACCATGCACCCTCACCCACCCAGCAGTGACAGGCGCATGCCATCAGGCCCCGACTCATGTCCCCCCACCCACTCACCCACCCAGCAGTGACAGGCACCTGCCAGCAGGCCCCGACTCATGTACCCCACCCACCCACTCACCCACCCAGCAGTGACAGGCACCTGCCAGCAGGCCCTGACTCATGTCCCCCACCCACTCACTCACCCAGCAGTGACAGGCACCTGCAAGCAGGCTCCGACTCATGTCCCCCCACCCACTCACCCACCCAGCAGTGACGGGCACCTGCCAGCAGGCCCCGACTCATGTCCCGCCACCCAATCACCCACCCAGCAGTGACAGGCACCTGCCAGCAGGCCCCGACTCATATCCCCCCACATGTCTTGACGATCCACAATCATGGGCCTTATGGCCACCCAAATGACACCCCACTCCACCCCAGTCCAAACACACAACCAGGTATTACATCCAGCCCACAATGAAATCCCCATGACATGACACATCCCAAATGGAAAATATGCACATGAACACATTTCCACACAATGGGTCCATGTGATTGAGAAAACCAAAGAGAGAATACCAGACATTGAAGTAGGAAATAAAAATGTATTGAACCCAAAAGCAAGGGAATTAAATGAAACACAAAAAAATGGAAATAAATAATGAAAAACTGCAGGTCCAAAATATAAACCAAAAATGCATGAAAGCAAAATCCAAATCAATCCAAAAGCACGTGTCCAAAGTGTCAGTCCGGCAAAACAAATCCAAAGTGCAAAAACAAGAAAAAACCATTGATCCATGGAAAAAAAGAAATAAGAAGCCAAATCCATTGTCTAACTATTTACAAAGTACAAATCCAGGGTCCATGTGCCCAATCTTTTAAATGAAACCTATAAAAAAAAAACTACCCAATGAAGAACTATATACAAAAACGTGGGGAATTGTCCAAGCATCCCAAAATAAAGAAAAACAGAAAGGAAACCTAACAATATACAATGGCGGCGGGCAAGTCCTACGGCTCACTCTGTGATGTCCCAGGCCAGGGCATCATCGAACTCCATGTCGATGTCCCGGAGGCGGGCCTCTGCCCTGGCCCCGAGGTCTCACAGGGATGTAGTCATGGCCTGTTCCTACTCCATGCGAGTTGCCTCTAGGCACTCAGCCCGCCTCAACGCCCGGTGCATGGAGAATTCTGCCCTGACCATGGTGAGCCACGCCTCTTCTGCCCGCTGCCGCTCCGCATCTATCCGCTGGCCCAACCGCTGCCACACGGAAGACACTCCCATTCCAGGGTCCTCCTGCCCTCCGGCCGATCCTGCCCCTCTGATGTTGATGGCTGCGAGCCATCATCACTCCCACCTTGAGCCTGCTGCTTCTGTCCATGTGCCCTGCCCGATGATGCCGGCACATCCTCCACCTGCTGGTCTCCAGTTTGTGGGATGTCCACCCCTGCTGGACCTCCGACTCCCGACTTTGGTAGGGATGGGAGCTCCACCAAGCTGGCTGTGTTGGTCGGGCCAGGACCACAGGGGGCCCTGGTGGAATCTGGGCAGGAAGACAGCAGGGAGAATGACTGGCGCATAGTCTCCACAGAGGAGGAGAGTGCCGCCAGAGTGCTCGACACATGTAGGAACCCTCCGACCAGGGCCCCTCCCAACTGTGCCACGTTGCCACGCAGCTCTTTGTGATGGCGTGCGTGGTCCCCCCAGGAAGCACGCACGTCATCACGAATGACACGCGTGCGCAACGCAACACCAATCAGGACGGAAGCCATACGGTCAGGGGTCTCCTCGTCTGCAGGTAGTGGAGTGCCAGATGACGTGGGCCTCCCCCCTACCTGCGGACGGGCCTGGGACAGGGCATCCCTGCTGGTGCATGGTGGTGCAGTCACAGGGTCAGGGACAGTGACATGCACAGGCCCCTCTGCGGCGACATGTGCTGCCTCCTGTCCCTGGACTGCACCACTTGCACAAGTGGTACTACCCCCACCAGGCACCATATGCGGCTCAGTAGCAGCCTCCTCCTCTGGTTGACCACCAACCTGGATGGCTCCGCACCGTCTTCCGCCATTGCAAGCCCCTGTGGGGGCTCACCCGGCCCTTCCGCTGCAGCCGTAGTGGCAGACGCGGCACCAGTCCCCTCGCTCCCGGATGATGGCAATTCCTGGGAGGGTGGCTAGGCCTTGCGTCGCCGCCCGGTGGAGGCATCCCCGCCGCTTTGCTCCACAGCTCCGTCTCGCCCTCTTCTTCACTCAATGCTGCGTAGAGGGAGACATACAACACAAGCATCAGGGTACTGTACAATAGTCCCCTAGACAGGAAGCAATAGAACATGAGTGGCACTGTCAAACGTCACTTCCATCCTGTCCCTCCACAACACATTGGTCAATGCAGGCAACACACATGCAGAAACAGGCACGTCGCATGCAATCAACATCAGCATCCATGTACAAGGACCTCTATTGGCATAAATGTTGGCTTCAAACTCACATGCATCATGGCTCATACTGATCCCATGCACACACATCACCGGAGGGTCATGCGTGAGGGTTCGTACACCACAGACACAGTGGATACAAGGATGACTAGACTGCATAAGTGAATCAACACATCGTCACGGACATGTGCCATGCATCCATGACGTTTCAAAGTCACACAAACGCTACTCAGACACACAGACATGCACACCATACATGTCCATGACCGCAGCACCCATCTCTCACACCCTATCCATGTCCAAGAATAGAGACAGGCATGCATTCATGTGTGCATTCCGCATGCTGCTCCCCATGTTGCATTGGAAGACATCCACCATCCATGTGATTCACGCATGACTAGTCTCACATGCAGCACCATGATGTCCCTGCACACACACATCCATACATGGCCTATATCACACATACAGGCAATTAGCTGACTACCAGCACACTGCAACATGCCCTGTTTCACACAGCAATGCATGGCCACTTACCGCTCAACTCCAGACGGGTCTGCCTCTGAAGGATCTGGACATGGAGCGCTGGGCTTATGCGTTCCAGGACACTCATCTGGATGTTGGTCAGGCTGACCCGGCACCCCTCTGCATCCTCTGCCTTCAAGAGGCGCCGGGCCTTGTTGAGGGTCCTGGACCTGAAGTCCTCCCAGCGCTTCCGGACGTGTTTGATGTCGTGGGTTGCCACCCCCTCTGCGTTGATGGCAACCACTATGTCCTCCCAGATCCTGTCCTTCCTTGTTGGCACGCGTTGGTGTGAAGAGGGCATCATAATGCCCCAGAACTTGCGCCACCACGGTACCAACTTCCTTATCGGTGAAGCTGGTAGCCCTCTGCCTCTCTGGCTGGGGGTGGCCAGTGGTCTCGGATGGTGTTTGCCCCGTCATGGCGACCACCGAGGCAGGTGTGGGTGGGCAACTGGGTCCTGGGGCTGGGCTGTGGAGCAATGGTATCCAGTCGGGAGCCTTCTGTTTCTGTACATAAAAAGGGGTTTGCCCCGAATGTGGTACAGCTAGTGAGGGGGTCTCAAACCTTTGCACAAAAAAATACACAGGCTGTAAAGGAGTACATTTGAAAAAAGCTACTGATTTTAGTTAGTTTGGTATCCAACAAATGTATATCCAAACTTGAAACTACCCAGACTGTCCACGAGAGACACAAAGCAATGCAAAATCACATCACACACAACTTATTGAGAAAAATATATATGTTACCATTTTTTATTATTTGGCAAAAGTGAATGCATATACCAAATACACAAACTCCTATGCTTTTAACAAGAATGTAATAGAAGTAATTTTTTGCAACAGATGCAAGAAGACAAGAAAGATCAGCTTTTCTGGTAAATATCCAAGTTTGCCATGCAAAAATATGCAAGAAATGTTGTGCTTAGAACAAATACTTAAGTATGCCTGGAACAAGTGCATAAAAACAACCAAGTGCAACTTCTTGGTAGTGCAAATCTGCCAATTGTGCAGAAATAATGTAAATACATAATACAGGTCTGCCTACGTAAACATAGTACTTTGTTTTAGTGCAATATTCAGGGTCTCAAACACAAATGATGTCTTAAGACAATGAATATGTACATAGAATAATACACAGAAATGACATTGTGACTTGCTATGTGTCTCTCATACACATGACCTGGGTTTATCAAGTGTTAGGGCCCTAACTGCTCAGGCCAAACAATTATAAATTTGATCAGACTACTGATTGAAGTCTACCTAAGAGGGGAACCTTACCCAAAATGAATGTGGGTGGAATTCATCAAAGGCAGAATTTCTAGACGCAAAGCCCAACTTCAGGGTGGAGCTTGATGCAGCAAGGATTGAGGTGAATCATCACTAAAAATCAAATAATATAAGAATAAAATAAGAATTAGCTCAAATGAGTGTTTGAAGCTTGCAGAATCTACCATGAGAAGCATTGGAGGTAGAAAAAAGATGAGAAAAGAAAAAAGGATATACCTGAATAAAAAGGTATGTTGGATTCTCACGTCGTGACAACTGTCGTGAATAAATCAAAGATTGACAACTCCTGAGTAAAGGGAGAGGAACTATCACGAATGGCTGGCAAATGAATGTCCAATAAAGGGACGTTGATCGGTAATGAATACCTGATCTGTACAAAAAAGGAAGGGAAGAGAGTAGGCAAAACAGAGAATGATTTCTATGGGTGGCTGAACTTGTCAGAGACCGTAACAAATTGGAGAGCATCTGTGTAAAAGAGCTCATGAAAATAATGCATGATGCTCAAACGTGCATGAGTTTAAAAGAAAAAGAAGAGGTGAATTACTACGCCCGTTGAAATGCTGAAAGTGAAATGCTATCGTGAAGAAAAAGCATCACAGACACAGAAACTTACCGTCAATTCGGACGGGCGAAGGCATATGTAGCCGAAACCGATGTTGTCACAAGAAGTGCCTGCATGCGTCTGGCAGAAGGGCCTCGGCTGCGAGCATAGCTTATGTTGCAGCTGGCAGCGTGATGACGCCTCTAAGGAAAGATGACGCGTCGCGTATGGGAAGACTTGCATTGACGAGGTTGTGTCAGACTGACGCCCCACCTTAGCGATTGGCTTGTAATATGCAGCCAATCACAAGTGGTTTAAGTGCAAAACACCTAGTAGGGCAAACAAAGCCCTGGGAAGTGGGACCGAACGTGGAGTATCAAAGTGTATGAAGCACAAAGAATGAAGCATAGCTTGTGTTGGAGCTGGCAGCGTAATGACGCTGCAAAAGAAAGGTAACACGTCGCATATGGATAGCCTCGCTTTGATGAGGTCGTGTCAGACTGACACACCTCCGTAGCGATTGGCTTGCATTGTGCAGCCAATCACAAGTGGTTGAAGTGCAACATACCTTGTAGGGCAAACAGAGCCCATGGAAGCGGAATCGGACGAGGAGTCTCAGAGTGTTCGAAGCACGTAAGGCGGCCGAACACTGCAAGAAAATGAGGCGAAAGAGTATGCTTCGTGAGTACCAATCTGCCTGGTATTTTATGCATCAAAATAAATGCGATCTGCCTAATGTGTGGTAAACCCGCTCAACTAAAATGTAGAAGAGCACCTCGAAGATTAAATAAACTGCTTGTCCTAAAATGAATGAGAAAAAGCTTCAAACGGTGTTAGAATTGCTTGGAAACTCTGTGTTGGAACCGAAAAGAATGCTATTGAAAGTGGGACACTGTAGCCCGTACTAAGCAGGTTCAAGTGTCAGATGCTGGGTTGTCAAAAAAAGGGTGTATGGCCGCATTATAAGGGTGGGATAAATTCCTCATTTAGACCATGCACATGAGAGCCCAATCGCAAAATCCACCTTCCCTCCCTATCCAACAAACTTTTATGTATGTTAGTGGAATTTTTGACTGTTTCCAATACCCACCACAATACATCATTGGGTGAGTGATTGGCAGTCATGTAGTGATTGACCAGGGGTGCCGTGATCATTTTACATCGTATTCGTGATCGATGTTCCGCAATCCTGATGTGCACTGCTCTGCTGGTTTGGCCAACATACCGTAATCCGCACGGACATTGAATACAGTAGACCACGTTTTTGGTTTTACAATTTGTCAGGTTAGGAAAAGTCCATAACCGATCATTTATTTTGAAATCTTTCATTTTTCTTGTAAAAGGGCAGACGCTGCATGAGCCACATGGGTAATGGCCCTTGACTGAACGCAGGTCCCATAGACGAGTTTTTGGGGGATTCTTGCTGAAGCTGGAATGTATCAATTTGTCTCGAATATTGGGAGCCCTTTTAAAAGCAAACCAGGGTAAAGGTTCCTCCGGAAGGTCCAGTCTAATGATGTCCCAATGTTTTAGGATGAGTTTCTTGATTTGAAAAGCTAAAGTACCGTGTGTCAGAACACAGGTCATGTTGTTGCTCTCCGTTTGTGGTGTTTTAGTGGTAAGTAAGAGAGCACGATCTGTCCATCTTGCCAGTTTCCTAGATCTTTTAATCAGGGTTTTAAGATAGCCTCTCTCTCGGAGTCTAGTGTCAAGTTGATCCACTTGTTGGTTAAAATCATGGATATCGGTACAGTTCCTTCTTACACGAAGATACTGTCCGTACGGGATGTTGTCCTTGAGGTGCTGAGGGTGATCACTTGTGTAGTGTAATAATGTATTTCTGGCACTGGATTTCCTTTGTAGGCTGCATGTAAGCTGGCCGTCTTGATGCCCAATGATTAGGTCAAGAAAAATAACTTGGTTGGTGGAATGTTCAAGTGTAAAGTTAATGTTGGCATCAATCTGGTTGAGCCAGAAGAGTTCAACTTCTGGTCCTTCCCAAATAAAAATGATGTCGTCTATGTAACGCTTCCAATGTAGGATTGATTTTTGGAAGGGATTGGATTCACAAAGGATATGTTCAGTTTCAAATTTCACCATGAAGAGAATAGCCAAACTAGGTGCGAAAGCCGCACCCATAGCAGTGCCTTTTATCAGTAGGAGAAAATTCCCATTAAACTCAAAATAGTTTTTGCATAGTGCTATTTCCATCAATTCTAAAATAAAATTGATTGGCACTCTTTGTTGGGTATTGGATTCTGTCAGTAGTTCCAGCATGCATTCTAATGCTTGTGCCTGGGGAATGCTAGTGTATAAAGAGGTAATGTCCATTGTGACTAAAATATGTTTGCTCGGATCGAATTCAAGGTGTTCAAAAATTTGAATGGTGTTCATAGTATCGCGTAGGTAGGTACTTGTTTTGGTGCTCAATGGTTTGAGAAATGTCTCAATAAATTTGCATAGTGGTTCAAGTGGGGTCCCACAGCCTGAAACTATGGGACGTCCTGGTGGGTTTATTGTGTTTTTGTGTATCTTAGGAAGTGCATAAAGGGTGGGAGTCTTCTGTTCCAGCAGGGGTCGACACAGCAATTGGACCCCTGCAGATGGCTGACGTACAGGCACCAAATGGCAGGGCACGTGGGCAGCATGCAGGCAGGCAGCAGCAGATGGCAGGTGGGAGCATGCTCGGGGCTCTGGGGGGCAGGAAAATGGCCTTTTGGGCAGGAGTGTGGTCTTCTGTGTGTTGTTGCGTGGCCAGCTTGATACGGAGTGTTTAGGCATGTGAAAAAAGTGGCTGCAGAGGGGGAAGAGGCAGGGGTGCGCCACTTCGGTACGATGTTGTGCCATGTGTTGGTGCAGTCATGCCACCACCCCCTGTGGTTCCGGGAGATGCAGCTTCTGCATCTGGCACTGGCGCCCATGTGACCAGGCAGTCCGTTTTATCGACTGCCATGGGCCCAAGGGTAGTGGTAGCTGCAGGTGCAGCTGTGGACACCACTACCCAGGCTCAGGGTCTGCCAGCGCAGCCTGCGTTGGCACTTGAAGAGTCCATGGAAGATTTCCAGCCGGTCTGGAGGAACACCTTAGGTGCAAGCAGGTCTGCCGTGACCGAGATACGTGTCCCTGGGGCAGTAATGCCATGTGCTGCCCCGACCAGCCGGGTGTTGGCAAGTGCAGGGGAAGATGCAGCCAAGAACACACCGGTTGTGTGTCTACCAACCAGGATGTTGCTGCGCAGGGTACATTCCAGGGCCCCCAGCAGCCACTGACGCAAGTCAGGGCTTCACTCCATGTTACACCTGCTACTCCCTCGGCACATTCCACCAGCGCCTCTGCCCATACTATTCAGGGTGGCATTTGCCAGGCAGAGTCCGGTCCAGCGTCCAAGAGGAGGAAGTTTGCACCTGCAGCACAGGCTGGGACCCCATACACAGCCACGACCTCCTGCACGTCGAGGAAGAAGCCTTTCTGTGCGCAGGAACTGGACTTCCTCGTGGACTACGTGCGGGACCACAACCGTGAGCTAGTGGGGCCTAATTGTCAAACTACGGCTGCCCATCGTGATACCCACTGGAAGCAAGTTGCGGAACATGTGAGTGTCTTTGGCCATGAGGTGCGTACGGCGCAAGAGTGCAAAAAGCGTTGGAATGACCTCAAACGCAGCGCTAAGGCAAAGCGTGCCTCAAATTACAACATGACTCTGGTGACTGGACGTGGGCTGGCACCTGAGGAGGAAGATCTCACTCTGCACGAGTCACTCACTGTGGAGTTCATACTACCTGAATTGGTCGAAGGAGTGGGAGAGATGCAGGACTTTGATGCCCAGTCCAATGAGTGTTCATGCGTGTTTGTCGAGGCCATGTGTGTTTTACTTGTGTGATGTGTTGTGCATGACTGCCACTACATGTCATGTGCACATGGTTCAGATGTGCAAGTAATGCAATGCTTCACTGATGCATGGCTCCTCTGCAGGATGGTGGACATGTGGAGCAGACGGGGACTGTCCTCATCACCACACTTGCACCCTACTCACATGCTGGTCACCTCGATGCCCCTCCGGTCCATGTACCAGCTCACTGACCCTTCTGCATGTAGCCTGTGGTGTCCTTCCTCTCTGCACTGGGACTATGTCATAGTATGACTGACGTGCATGTGTCCTCTGCTTGCATGTGGGTACTCCACGTAGGCATGCTCACTTGCCCCTCCACCCCCTGTGCACCCCAATTTCACCTTTGCACTGGTGTGCATAATTTTGCCGTAATGCAATGGCCTGTTCATGCCTCCTGTGTACATGCTAACTTCCACCAGCCAACCTGACGGACACATGCAGTGAGGTACATCCTTTGTCCTTGATGCAGGGTGTCTCACTTGGACTGTTAAGATGGCAGATGCTCCGCAGGGACATGAGTTCCCATTCATGCTCCATGTGCATTCCATGCATGCCCCTATGTGTCCTTGAGTGGATGATCTTTGTAGTACATGTCCAGGGTGACCTACATTTCATGGCATTTCATCAGCCTTCCCATCCCCACTGTGGCTCAGACCTGCGTCCCACACATGTTTAGGGTGTGGCAGTCGGTGGCTCACAGGCCTCACCCTGCTTCTGGCCCACTGACTCTGTCCAGCTGGTGTAGTGTCTTCTGCACACATGGCTGTACTACTGAGGGTTGAACATGTGTCCTGCTTACTGTCCCATCATCATCTGCTGTGTTGACAGTTGACTCAGCTGATGCAATTGATGCTAGTCAACACTGTCTGCCAATACATAGGTCTCTGGTCATCCTTTTGATACCATACAAGGCATCCCTGCATTTCCACTTAGAGGGAGGGGTGGTGTGCTTGTAGCCATGCAACCCATTGCATGCACATTGCACGTGATGCCTGAACTTGACCTTGCACTGCCTTCACGTTTTCTATACACATCATGAAGTACTTGTACATGTAGATGGTGAGTAACGTGCACATGTTTCATCTACTCACTTCTGAGCCATATAACGGCCTTCTACTTGCCTAATCACTGAAGCAATGTCAAGTTCACCTGGCATGCATGGCAGGTTCTCTTTTGTGTGTGACATGTCTGCTTCATGTGTCGGCTGTCTGTGTAATGTCTATGTGTGTGTGTGTTGTGTGCTTCTAACATGTGTAGTAATTTTTTTTCTCTCTACTTTTCAGATGATGACGCAATGGAGCCAGAGGATGATGACGCAATGGAGCCAGAGGATGGTGTTGTCATGCCAGGCACAGGGTTGTTATCACTACAGCAACGGTCGTGGGGTGGTAGACCACGAAAACACACATGTGCTACAGACCATCTTGTCTTTGGCTGGCAATGAGTCCAGCCCAGATGACCACTCTGACGTCCATGTTGAGTTGGATGTGCATCAGGTCCATACGTCAGAGGTGAGTGATTCTGATGTGGACACTCCTCTGTCCGCGACACCTGCACTGAGGGGTCAGACAGTGGTGGGACCTCCGCCTGTGGTGGATCGGGACGCAGGGTCACCCTCCACACCAGTCGCTGATGGGCCTGGGCCATCACGTTGACAGGGGCATATAGTCGTGCAGCCGTGGGCAGTACCAACCCAACGAGGACGGCTGGTCCTTGGGTCCCGCAGGTTTCAAGCCCAGCAACGCGGTGGCCGCGCGCCACCGAGGTATGCTGAGTGGGAGCAAGACATGACTGCCAATTCAGAACGCCAGGGGGAAGCAATGGAAAACATCGCTGTGAGCATGGAGCGTGAGGCCCAATCCATGCTCCCCCCTGCTAGGCAGGTGCTTCTCCAGCAGCGGGTGGCACAGTCCACAGCCCGCTCTCTCAGGCTGGGCATGGCCGCCTCAGACAGGGCATGCCAGGCTGAAATGTCTTTTTGTCAAGCAATTGCTGCTCACACAGAGGCACACATGGAGGCCCTGAGGGCTGAGTATGAGTCCCTCAGATCCACTCTGTGTGTCCTCTTGATGTCCCTGAGGGCGCGGTCAGAGGAGAGGTTTGAGCAGCTTGAGTTTACCATCTCGGCTGAGCTACGTGCTTGCCACACGGAACCAGGCTCACCCGTCCGGCAGACTTGCTGCCGACGAGGTGCAAGCTGCAGCGGCTTCTGTGCCACGTCCTCCCTTTCAGGATGAGCAAGACTCGGACGACGAGGTATCTCCCACACAGGTCGGGCTGTGCAGGCGTTGAGCCCATGGAGGTTTTTTTTTTTCTTCAACATCATCGCATGTGGGTGTTGAGCTGCACCCTGTACCTTCCCCCCTGGGTGTCACCCCCCCCCCCCCAGGTCGTATGTGGCCATTTTTGATTTTTCATTTTAGTTTAGTTAGTTAACATTCGATTTGATAGTTAGTTTAATTAGGTAATGTAGGTTTTTTATAGTTAGTGTAATTAGTTAATATAGTTTAAAATTGCTTGTCTATTGTGCTTTCATGTGATGGTGTGGTGCTTTGTGGCTTTTGAAAGCATCCACTGTCTGTTCCAGCTGGGCCCTTCAAGCTTGTCTTGTGTATGTGTTTGCAGCTTGGGGTCCTGACTCACATAGGCCACTCCTGCTTCCCTTATCCATGGGCTCGCAAGGATGGTTCGGTGTTACAGTCTATTTCACAAGGGCTTTGGACGGTCATATATGTGGCCTGCCTGCTGCTGTACTACTTGTGTTAACACCCCTAGTGGGGATTGTAGGGGTCTTATCGACGGCATTTCAGCATTAGAAATTGGTGGTTTCATGAATCTGGTGTCCATTAATTGCTATACATTGTGTTGTATGTTTATTTTCTTTAATGTACATGTGCTTAATGCACTTCATGCTGTAGAGAGTGTCTGCCACCCTTTGCCTGTCAAAGTCACACTGATGGTGGGATGAAATCTGATGTACGTCTCTGACATGGTCCAGTTACAACCAGCATGAAGAGACACACACAGGGGACTTTCCAGCATTAATTCTGTGTTTTGTGCCCTTCATGCAGGAGAATGAGCCTCCAGACCACCTTTGCCGGTAGACATGGGCCAGTGTACGTCTGGCAGCTGGCCACGTTCGGTGGTGCAGACATGCGCATGTGTGCGCAAGCAGTGCCAAAGGGCTTGTGCTCATACATCCAACAGATTCAGACGTGTTTCCAGGAACTCCAGGCAAGGTGAGCAGCACAAGGGGCACACACCACAGCCAACCTTCCACCAGGCCTGTTGCACATGCATGTTAAGTAGCACCACTGACGGTGAGCTTGGACAGTTATTGGTGTTGAAGCGCACAGTACAGCTAAGATGAGTTGGTGGACACATGGCAAGTTGCTTTCCAAGTTGTCAGGGGCACATGCAGGGGCTGTCGCACATATCCTCCAGTCCACCATGCTCCATAGAAGCAGATGTATAAACCCAGTAGCATTCAAAGCCAGAAAAGAAGAGCTGCGCACAGGGACACCCAGCGAGGGACATACTTGTGTGTAGTGCATATCATTTGCATGTTCAAATTGACACATGTGCTACCTCTTTTATTTGGGGGATGCCAGAATAGTACTTGTACTGAAGTCGTACCTCGCTATATGCGTGTAGCTGCTTACCCAGGGACCATTGCATGATATGTGAATCTTGACACATTGGTCTTCCATTTGCCACGCACCCACGTGCGCCTGACCTACTGCATTGACAGTGTATGAACCATCACGGGGGAATCTTATGTATGGGTACAAAGCAGCAGACAAGAGTGTTTGTGGAGGGTGTCCAGTTAAAGGGTCGACAGTTAAAGGGTCGACTCATTTTGGTCGAATTGTAATGGGGTCGAATGGTCAAAGGATCGAAATTGGTCGAAATGCATTTAAAAACTAAATAAACTTTGTAATGGTTTTTAATGCATTTAAAAATAAATAAACGTTACAATGGTTTTTATTTGATATATTTTTTATTATTATTGTTCAATAAATATTTTTTATTTATTTGTTGTACTATTTGTAATATTTTGAACATTGTAAGCAGGTAACATTAATAAATAAATATATAACTGCTTTTATTTCTTAAATAATTAAATATTTGAATTGCTTTGTAACAAGGAAAAAAATGTACTTTGTATGTATTACTTTCTGAACACTAGATGGTGCTGTTGTATTACTTTTAACATGCATAGTAATGTATAATTGTTTTCTGTTTGTAACATTTGACGTATTACGTTTCGTGCGTCGACGTAGACGCCATTTTTGAAGTCTTTTGCTCGCGTTTCGGATGCCTGTTGCTCGCGCTCCCACTTTTAATGGATTTTCGGATGGATTTTTTCTTTTTGCAGATTTTTTTCTTCTGCTTGGATGCTTTTTTACTGGATCGTGTCTTGGATTTTTTGGCTTGGATAACCTGTTCATGGATTTCGGTTTTCGACTTCAACGGATGACGGATTCACTAGGCGAGGATTTTTTTCTTCCCTGGTTTTTTCCTGCCTGGATGGATTTAACTTTTATGGATTTTTTGGCATGGAGTACGCGTTTTCGGATTTGGGTTTTTTCTTCAACGGATGGATTCAGCATAGAGTAGCTATTTGGATATGGTTTCCAGCATTTGGTGTGTGTTTTCGGTGTCCGGAGCTGGCGTTTTTTTTTTTGGTGAGTTTGCTTTTATTTGTTATTAAAATTTTAAATTGTATGCTACTGCTTCTAGGAATTGCATAGGTTCTGTACTTTCAAAATTGTTAACAGTGATTGTGATTCTTTCTTCATAGTCTCTGTATTTTTTTTTTTTTGGTGGTTGGTTGGTTTTCTAGCTATTGTTTGTGATAGTTTTATTTCTTGTCTATTTTGTTCAGATTTTAGATTGTTGATGAAGTGCCATAAGTTTGGGTTTTTGGTGTTGAATTCCTTATTTATTTTGCTCTGCCACCCCTCTTGTACGTTGTTTGTTCTAGGCCAGTTTTCTTTCACCGATGTATAGCAATTCCATATGTGTATTTCATATTTTCCCTTTCTTCTGTTACATGTCTTGTTAGTTGTCCAATCCACGTGCACTCCATATAGTCCATTAAATTACTTAATTGTTCCTAATGATTTGTGTAGTATTCTGATGCAATCAAAGTGTCATAATATTTCACAACCATGTCCTCTTTTACAAAAGCTAACGCATATAATTTCTTGATCTGGTGCTGGAATTCCGTGTCCTCTATGTACATTGTCCGTAATCCTAATTTCTGAATTTTTTTCCATAATGATTGTCCGAAATGAAAAAAACACCCTTGAATATGTGTCTCTGGATATATTTTTGAAAATGCTTTTATTTGTCCTTGTTCAAAATCCATGATTTTTTTTTTTTTTTTCGGCAATAATTCTTTAATTTATATATACAGCTGTACAGTTCTTCCGATTTTCCAGACATTAAAATGAAAATTAAAGGTATCAATGTCCCATTTATTGTGCCATGAATGCTGTAAAACTGAAGAAATGGTGATGGACATGTTTTAAAAGTAGCGTCTCCATGCCAAGTAGTTGAAACCCCCAAGTGTGTAATATTTTGAAAAGTAGTAAAAATTTACATTTTGTCACTGTTTATTTCTAACGATTTCCACAGAAATTGCTCTCCCACTCTGCTATAATGTTTGGGAAACGAGTGTGCAGTCAAAGTATCTTTTGCTTAATGTGGAAAGTTATATATGGAATACTTTAATGTCGAAAAAATAATCAAATTTCTTATTTTTTAATTATATATTTTGTGTGGGGGGTTTCGCATTTATATTGTTAAATAAAAATGGGGGTTCGGGGGCACCCCCCATTTCAAATAAACTGTGTGAATGACTTTCTAATTCGCTTATTTAGTGTGTGTAATTTACCGTTTTTCCAGTCAGGTATACGCTATTCACTCGGTTGTTTTAGTCAGCTGCTCTGTCACTTTCCTGACGCACTGACAGTTTGTTTTCAACCGTCAGCTGTGCTTATTGTTCTAATACAAGGTGCTTTACCCTTCATTTACTATCATGTCCTTTAACCCTTTTTTATGTTCATTGCTATTTCAATAGGCTAGCCCTTTGTTTCGATGAAAAGACCCGTGTATATTATGTGTGTTGTTTGTCGACCCTTTGACTTTCGATCCTTTTGTTTCGATTGTATGACCTGTTTACATTATATGTATGGGTTGTCGATCCTTTGACTTTTGATCCTTTGGTTTCGACCCTTTTGTGTTTCGATCCTTTATTTTCGATCCTTTGACCTATAACCTTTGTGGAGGAGTTACTTGCTTTGGGGCATGTATGGTGTTGTGTGTGTGTGTGTGTGTGTTATAGACACACACAGATTAGTAACTCTTACTGTCTTTGCAGCATTGAACTGCTCCTGTTACCGGACCTGAGAGTGCGCAATCCGACTCCCCTCTCCTGCCCCTCTTTCCGGTTATCCTGAATACCAAAGCCTGTCCAGACAACATATCCCTGACCCTCCTTCCCCACCATGGTCTCAGAGGCCTGTGTAAGTTTGACCTTGCAGGCGCCCAGATCACGGAGGGAGTGGTTGGTTTGTGCCACTCCTGCGCCTGGACACCGGAGCATTGACACTACCCATCAGTTGGTGCTGCCTCATTTTATATTATGTACCAAACATGGTACACATCATGTTGTAGCATTAAGTGTGCTAAATTGTTTGTTCCATCTTTGTGCTTGTACATGTGCTTTGAAATTTACTGCTACTTCAAGTCATCAACTGGAGACTCTTCAAGTGTTTTTTGCTGCCTACAGGCTTTTTGCCTGGCTTGTGTGTTTGGCTCCTTTTGAGTTATGTTCGATTTGGTATTTTTGCCAGTCAAGGTGGCCTCTAAGGGTGCTGGACACTATTTACATGCAAGGTGGAAGATGGAGACAAAGGGGTAGGGTAATCCTGTGGCCAGGTAGACTTCAAGGAAGAAGGCTACATACCCCAGACACAGTTGTTCAGTAGGTCATGGTGATATGTGAATGAGGGAGGGTGTTTGGTTGTTGGACAGTTGTCTTGGCCTACAGTGTGATGGGCACCCTGACATTGTTATTGTTGTGTCCTATGTACATGATGTGTTCTGTTGGTCAATGCCTGTTCCTGTGTTGTGTTTACCTTTCAGGTGTGAGGGGATTGGTGTGGTTTGACATGCTGGGGTGTGCACATGGGCAATGTTCACATGTGATGTGTAGAGGACACTGATGGTCACTTGATTGGACATGCATGTATTGAGTGCATGCCCCTACTGACACACACAGTCGCACTATGATCCACCACATGTACATCCACCCTTCCATGTCCACATGTGCACACAGTTTGCCTTTGGGGACCACTGTGTCCCTGCAGCACATGATCTATGACCATTTGTGGATCCTGTACATGCATCGATTGTTTATTTATTTATTTTGTCCTTTTCATGTGATGCTCAAGGTGTGTCTCTGACACAATGGCTGGTCACTATGCTGTGTGCTGAGCAGTGTGTTGCAGGAGACGCACACAGCACACATATTCAGGAGTAGGAATTTTGCCTTGCCCAATGTGCATGTGAACAGGCATTGATTGTTATGTTCATGCTACAACTGTTGGAATGCATTTGGGTATGACTTGTTTTGTGTGGGAGGTTGTTGGCTAGTCATATTCCATGACAGTCATTGTGTGAAGCCACTTTCCATTTATCACATGTCACTTCGCATATTATTGGTAATGTGTTGGGCTTTTGCTATTGCTTGCCATGTCATGGTGTGTCAGACAAGGGTGATGTGGTTTAGGAGGGTTTGGATGACATACCAGGGATTGTGATGGCCTGTTTTGCAGGGGTGTGTGATACACACCTTGCATGTGTTCCTTTTGGTCCCACACAATTGTTTGTTTTAGTAGCTAGGGATGCACACAATGTAGCACTTACATGGCAACTTTCTCAGGGTGGTAAGGTTGTGACAATTGACTGTCTTTGTCATCATCGATTGTCACCTGGTATGTGCCAGGCCTGTGTGCACTCCGCAGGGGTGGGAGCTTAGGTGAAAAATGTAGCCACAAGCTGGGTCCGGGCTGCCTCGCCACGTGCCCTATCCTCTCCCATGGGCAACGCCTGTGCCTGTGGTTGGGGATGTGGGGGCACCACCATGTCCACCGGTACACCCTGTACACCCTGCCATGTAGCAACACTGTGCAGGACACATGCTGCCACAATTATCCTGCACACTACTGGGGGTGGATAGAGTAGCTGCCCACCAGAGCGGTCAAGGGAGTGGAAGCGTGACTTTAGCACTTCGAATGTGCGCTCCACTATGCCCCTGGTTACAATATGGGCAGCATTGTATCTTACCTGGGGTGGTGTGGTGGGGTTCCGGATTGGCGTCGTCATGTGGTTGCTCAGAGGGTAGGCACTGTCCCCTGGAGAGGTGATAATGGTTGTGATTATTGGGGTTTGTGTATTTGTCTGTGCGTGAGGGGCATTTGTGCTCACCTAGGAGCCATGTGTTGCCATACTGCCCAGCTTCCAGGGCCTGGCTCAGGGAGGACATTCTGTATATGAAACTGTCATGGGTGGAGCCTGGGTAGTTTGCATAGACAGAGGTGATGATTCCCTTTACATCGCATACCACCTGCACGTTGATGGAATGCTAGTGCTTGCGGTTTCGATAGATGTGCTCAGTGGCCCTAGG
Organism: Ambystoma mexicanum; assembly: GCF_040938575.1. Taxonomy (NCBI): domain Eukaryota; kingdom Metazoa; phylum Chordata; class Amphibia; order Caudata; family Ambystomatidae; genus Ambystoma; species Ambystoma mexicanum. The sequence goes on from NC_090935.1 coordinate 311,711,754, forward strand.
TGGACGTAGGGCCACATGGGTGCAATCTATGGCACCGAGCACTTTGGGGAAGTGTGCCACGCTGTAAAATTCCTGGACTACGGCCTGCCTTTCTGCGGGGTTCTGGGCATGTATATGTGCCTGCAGACTGAAGGGCGCTCAGTCATGATTTCCAACACCTGGTGTAGGCAGCTTGACAGCGTGGCCTGTGAGACCCCCCCCCACTATGGCAGTAGTCTGCTGAAATGACCCAGTGGCCAAAAAATGCAGGACATTGAGCATCTTCTCCAAAGGGCTCAGTACTTGAGAGCAGAGGGTGGGGGATGTAAGGTCATCTTCCCACTCCCTGACCAGGCGATTCATCGTAGCTGGATATACGTGTTAGTTGTTTGCGCGCACTTTTATACTGTGCGCGAGGTCGCTTACGCCTGCCTTCCTGTGGCGGACGTGTTGACGTCTGTGCACGTCTTTTTGCTTGCGCTTGTTTCCCGTATTCGATTCCATGAATACGAGTTGTTCTTGTGCGTGTGGGCATTCCGTGTATTTCCCTGCAGTACTTCCCCAGTTACGCCTTCTTTTTCACTCGTTGCTCCCCATTCCGCGTGTTAAGCCCCGTGTCCCGCCCCCTTTTTGGTGTGTGCGCCGACGTTGTGCGCTTTTCCTGTGCGCGTCGCGCACGCCGTTCGGGTTGTTGCAATGACGTGTGCGCCCGTGTGCACCACGCAGGGATTTGGCGCACAACCAGTGGAAAACACACGCAGGCTCTTCCTTGAATCGCGCGCGCGTGTGCTTGCTTTTTCAGGCTTGCGCCACCTTGCGCTAAGATTTTCGGCGCACATTTGTTCCATGATTCGGCCCCTTAAAATGAAATGGTAGTGTGTCGGAAATGCGAAATTGCCATGTTTGCAATTCCTGCAATACTGTCTTTTTATTTCTTTTTTTCCTTTTCTTCCTCTTGTCATTTTACCGAGGTTTTTATACTGTCAGTCACCACCACAGTAACCTCAGGACATCCAGGCTTGTCCTTTTTGTGCAAAATGTTTAAGGACACTGAGCACTGTCTTTGGGTTAGCATTTCTAACCTTTTAAGCCTTCCACAGTGCCAGGGTGTATTTGGAAGAATGGGTATGTACAAACCATGCCCAAAAAAAATCAAGCGGACAGAACCTTTCTACTTACTCCCCTAGATCTTGAATAACCAGGTTCTATAGACAGGAAAGCTTGAAGGAAATATGGGTACTTTTTAAATGATGGGTTTCGAACAGTGGTTCAGTTGCAGACAAAAGTTAGGGTTTGCAGTGCACTGTTTTTTTTTTTGTTTTTTAAATTCACAATTTATAAAATTTCAAACAATGCATAGAAATCAATTACAAACAGTAATACCTGAGATTTGTTGGTGATGCACCCACAATGCTCACATTTTCCGGAAAAAGTAGTTTTTCTTTCCTGTGCATATTGAACTCTGTTCTCAGTGGACAGAGGCCAAAGAAAAGTGAGGTAAAAAAATACAAATTGGAATCCATCTAGAAAAAATAAATACCAACATTGGATGGCACTGCTTGTAGTTTGCCCTAATTCTGATCTTGTTCAGTTTGTTAATTCGCAGTTCCTTTTTTTAGTTAGTCCATGACTAATTTAAATGTATGGGGTTGAGTGTTATTCACAGCAAGCAACAGTGCTGTGAAGACCCATGTTGGCGCCAACATGCAGCAAACCACTGCATGGTGACGCCTACCTTTCACTTCTTCGTGTACAAACGAAAAGGGTTGTTTTGAGTCTTTAGCACCACATCACACAATGTATTTCCTATATAACTACGCCGAAAAAGAAGTGATTGTGTGAAATTCTGTTTGTCTGCTTCTTTCAGAAGGACTGTTGTCGCACAGTGTTACAGATTCAGGGTCCTCTAGTTGTCTACCTTTTAGAGTTGCAGGTTCTTCTTGTGATATAGAAAGAGCTTTTAGAGACTTATCGTTGAGTGCATTTGTTGTTTAGGGAGATGTTTTTTTTTGGTCACTGTTCATTTTGTGTCTGTAGAGATCTGAGGTGCTAGGCTCGCTGTGGTTTTCGTGCTGCCAGTCTGCAGGATTCGCGACAACTGTAAGGTACAGGCATATACCAGCGTTTAAATATTTCTGCCTGCTAAAGTTTTTCCTTTTTTTAGGCAATGAATGAGATCGGGCTTTTGTTCGAAATTGTCTATTTAGTATTAGAACAGCTGATTGGCCAATCTGCAGGCTATACAAACTGGTGTAGCCCGCAGATCTATTACAGCCTGGAAAACATTGCAGCCGCTTGCAGCCGCTTACATCGAATCGGCACCGGCAATAGTTAAGGTGTGTCGCGTTGCTGTGTGTGCGTGTCTGACTTGGCTCTGCATCCTCACGGAAGCGATCGTGACGAATCCTTGGTTGTCAGAGAGATGGGACCACACGCCTACAAATCAACATTATATTTAAGCTTTTCAACTGCTGATTTTGTCCCTGCATTTCCTTGAAAACTAGTAACAACTGCAGTTACTTTACCCATTTAAATACTTCCATGCACCCCCCGCTGCTAATTACCTCCCACAACCCTATTAAAACAAAGCCACAGCCAGGAAAACGAGTGTAGTATTGCAGCTTCTACTCCTACACTGTGTGTATGTGTGTGATACAGGTATCATTTAACCTCACTGGAAATAAATCCTTGGAGTGGCTCAATGAAGAAACAGAAGAAATACAGGAAACTATTCATATTCGAAAAACTCATTTGTATTTTTTTTCTGATTTAATAAAATATTGAGGGTGTTCTAATAGCTATAAACCTGTGCTTGGGCTGTACCGGCCGTTATGGTCCCTCATACGCTTGGGCCTTTCACTTGGTCTTCAGGGCCCATAACGCCCAGTACGGCACTGGCAGCAAGTCTATAAAGCTTTATTAAGGCTGAGTCGAGTGATTGCTAGGCTTTTGGATCTGTAGCGTTTATTGATGCTTTTCTAGAATGGGAGGTTCCGTTAGAGGGTTTGTCACTTAAAAGCGTTTTCTTGGGAAAGGTTATTGTGTAAATTGCTGTTAGTGCTAGGAAGTAAGCAAGCCAGGGGATGGTGGATTCTTGCATTTCGCTTACCAATTCATGGGTAAGTGCGTTTTTATTTCTTTGCCACACCTTACCTTAATCTGAGTACCCAACTGATTTTTTCTAATAAGCGTTTTTTCAATCACAATGTTTCCTCTCTAGTGATAAAAAAAATAAAAAAAAGGATACTCCAGTTCCAGGTACTTTACAATGTCTTTTTACTGACATTGACTAACTGCATGGCCAACAATGCTTTCAAATGCTAATGTAGTTTTTATTTCTGTCTTTTTCCGCCCTTTTCTTTTCCCTCAACTTCTGGAAATGTCCGAATTGGATTAACTCAAACCATATGGGTCGTATAACTTTGGTTTCTAAAAATTGTCTCACTTGTCAAAATGCACCTATCTGTACGACCTTGTTGACACTCTATGCATTGAATGATCATCTATATTGGTTGGCTTTGACCACCTAACTGTTTTGCTTTGTGTTTGGGTCTCTTATACGTATTATGTTTATTTTCTTTGTACTTTTTTACTTTAATGTACATTTAATATGTATCCTCAGTAGAAGAGCCAGTCGCTCGAAACACGTGTCAGGCTACATCGCTTTCTGATTAAACCACAAACCATTTGAATTCCATACCATTCCATACCGTTTTGTGCGCAGTGTGTTTGCAAAACAACCCTCCTTTCTAGCTGAAGCAGGATCAGCAATTGCTTGGCTTTGTGGTTGGGATATGGAGTTAGATGGATAAATGCAAGATAAAGACAGAAACAGACAGGAACAGGAAACCGGCATAGGAATCAGTTTGTGTGTCCTGAGTGCTAGTCAAGGGCCCTTCTTTATGATGCCAGATGACATCATTACAGTATATGGCACGGGCAGGATTCACTACCCACGCTCCTAACAATAGGATTGGGTAAGGGCATAGTCTCCGCCTTGCTCACAATTGGTTGGATATCAGAAAAGTGGTGTTCTGTTTATGAGGTGATTTTTACGGTATCTAGAAACACAGACATTTCCTTTACTGAAAATCAGTTTTTTTTTTTTTAAGAACTTTATTTTTGGCTTGCATGTCACAGTACACTTTGTCTATTTTGCATCCACATTACACAGATTCACATTACAAAATTTCCAACCCCACTCCCCCTGCAATCAATAACATCAGGTGCATGTCCACGTATATACCCACAAAGTGAGGTCACGTATGGCAGACTGAGTGGCATGGCCCATCTTCCACGCTGTCATTGTCCGAGTGTTCAGAGTCTGTGGAGGTTTCATCTAAGTATGCCCTGAATGGGGCCCAAATGTCTTTTGGTTTACATGGAGCAGATATCATATTAACATAGTTTTCCTCACATTCATTCACATAAGTGAGGGTCGCAAGGAACTGTTCTGTTGTTGGAGCCTGGCCGCTCTTCCATTTTTGGAGGATGCATTTCTTTGCTACTGCGCAGGCGACGTTGAATAGTCTCCTTGTTTTTTCCGGGGCCTTGCCAATTTCTCCAAACAGGTATTTAGGTGGATTGAGGTGTGTAGGGATTTGTGTTATTTCTTCAAGGATGTTGGCCACTGCGAGCCAGAAACCTGCTATCTGGGGGCAGGCCCAGTACATATGAAACGAATCCGCGCCAGGGGCGTGGCATTTCGGGCAATTGTCAGGGGTGGTCTTATAGAACCTTGCCATTTTGGCTGGCGTGTAATGTAGTTTGTTCAGTACTTTGAATTGTATCAATCTCAGGCCTGCATTGAGTGAGATTTTCTTAGATAGGAGGCAGTATCTGGCCCATTTCCCCTCTTCGATTATAGTACCCATGTCTTTTTCCCACGATGCTTTGATGGTGTTAGATGATTTCGTGTGGGATGTTGTATAATTTGGACACCCCAGTGCCTGCCTGAGAATACAATGATTGGTAGCATGCATGCTCGGGGGGTTTCGTCTGGGAATGAGGGCCACCTTTCTTTGAACGCGGCTTTCATTCGGTGGAACTGTAGGGTGGCTAGTTGACTGCTCCCCACTGTGTTTGCGAAGTCTTCAGGAGTTACAAATTTACCATTGGGGAACATGGTTTTCATAGTGAATTCGTATTTGGGTAGCCAGGTTTTCTGGATGGCAATGTCATACGCTGGCTTAATGCCCGGGAAGTTCCAGAGAGGGGCTTGGGAGTCATAATGGCAGTCTATGTGCAGACGCTTGCTTATTGCAGCCCATGCCGCAACTGTGCAGGAGGCGGGATCAAACTTGCAATCATCTTTATGTGACTTCGTAAATATGATGGATCTCAAATCGGTCGGGCGGACCGAGTGACGCTCGATGGGTACATGTGGGGTGTTATCCGAGGGGTCCTGCCAGAACTTTGCATAGTCTGCCTGTGCCACGTAGTAGTACAACTCGAAATCAGGGGCGGCGAAGCCTCCCATATCATAGGGCTCCACCAATTTGCTCCATTTCATTCTATTCGTGCCACCGTTCCACACGAAGGTGGTGGCCATGGAACGCAAATTGTCAAAAAGGGGTTTGCTCGGCCATACAGCCACATTACAGAAGATGTATAGGAGTTTAGGGAGTATCGTCATCTTGAGGACCGCTATCCGGCCAGCAAGAGATATGGGGAGTTTGGACCAGAGTTGAAGCTTAGTGTCTATGGCTTGTAACGTTGATTCATAGTTATCTATATAGAGAGAGTTCTTGTCGTGGGAGACCAGAATCTCCAGGTATCGAATGTGATCGGGAGCCCACGACAGGCCATGAGTGTTTGTGGGGCAAGCAGTGGCACGTGTCAACGGAAAGATTTTGGATTTAGATGTATTTATCTTGTAGCCAGAGTGTGTAGTGAATTCGGTAATCATCGCCAAAATAGGGGACCGGTTCTTTTCTGGTTCCCGAACATATAGTAATGCATCGTCTGCATACAATGAAATTGCTTGGTATACCCCGGCCATTTTAATACCCCTAAGGTCTTGTTCAGCTCTGATTGCAGCCGCCACTGGTTCAATGGTGAGGGCGAAAAGGATGGGTGAGAAGGGGCATCCCTGCCTCGTACCCCTGCATAGCGTAAATTGATTGGATAGGGTACGGTTGGTTAGAACTCTGGCCTTAGGAGAGGAATAAAGTAATTTGATGCATCCTATCAGGTAAAGGCCGAATCCGAATTTGTGAAGAACCTCGAACATGTACAGCCACGATACCGAATGGAACGCTTTTTTGGCGTCAAGAGAAATGACTGCTGCTTGTGCCTCTGGTTTAATTTGTGCCAGAACACTGAACAGTCTGCGCAGGTTCAGGGCCGTGGATCTCGTTTGGATAAATCCGCATTGGTCGGGGTGGATTAAGGTGGTCATTTTGGGGAGCAGTCTGGTGGCCAGCACCTTTGCGTAGATCTTGGCGTCCGTGTTAATCAGGGACAAGGGACGGTAGGAGGAGCGTTCGTGTGCCGAGCATATAGGTTTCAGGAGCACTGTGATGACTGCGTCTGACATGGACTCTGGGAGTGAGCCAGTGTTCATAGCCTCCTCCCAAACGAGGGACAATATAGGGGCGAGTTTCGGAGAGCATGCCTTATACAGGTCGGCGGTTAGGCCGTCCGGCCCTGGAGTTTTACCCGCTGCTAGTGTCTTGATCGCTTGAGCTATTTCCTCATCCGTCATGAGTTGTTCAAGGGACCAGTTATCTTCTAACGTTAAGCTAGGGAGGGAGATCTTACCTAGGTATGACTTCATGTCGTCCCCTGTGGACCTATCATGGTTAGCGTAAAGATTGATGTAATAGTCCGTTAACTCAGAGTTTATTTCATCCTCCCCGTGCACAGCCAACCCCCCATCTGTTAGAATACTCGCAATAGGGGTGTGGGTATGGTCGTTGCGGAGTATACGAGCCAGGTGGTGGCCCGCCCTGTTGCCCTCCCCGTAGTTGCGTGCCCTGGTCGAGATGGCCATGCATTGTTGTTCTTTGGTAGCCAGATCGTTGAAGGTTTGGAGGTTTAGACTAATGTCTGCCAAAAGACGTTTGTCGTGGGTCTTGCTGTAGGCAGATTCAAGCGATTGCAGGATTGATTCTGTGTTGCCCAAGTCGGTTCTAACGGTTCTGAGGAGACCAGACGTTTTGGACATAAGGTTGCCTCATACCCACACCTTAAATGTTTCCCAGATGGAAGCCAGCTGCCCACAGAGCCCTTATTCAGTTGGAAGAACTCCTCCATCTCCGAGTATAGAGCCTCCACCACATTCGGGTCTTTTAGTATATTGGGGGGCATCCTCCATCATTGCACAGGGCGATGGATGTCGGGGAGCAATATACTAAGACTGACGGGGGAATGGTCCGAGAGGGTGCGCGGGAGAATGTCACAGCATTTGATGGAGTTGATGAGGGGGGAGGAGATAAGCCAGTAATCTATTCTGGATTCAGAGTCATGGACCGAGGAATAGAAAATGTATTTTCTGTCTGTAGGGTGTGTCCCTCTCCACGCATCGGACAAGGCTAATTCCTCCTGCGCTTGGTGTATAATGTTGGCTGTTTTAGTGAGAGCCCTAGGCTTAGTTGAGGACCTATCTAGCGTAGTATCAAGGCTTCCGTTGTAGGACCAATTTTTGAAAGGAGGTGTGTGTAGAATTCTGGCTCATCCAGGTTCGGTCCGTATGTATTGATCAAAATAAATGTTTTGCCAGCCATGGTACCCCCGACCACAACATATCTGCCATTTGGATCAATTATAGTTTTATCGGTGGAGAACCCTAGGGATGGATGTATTAGCGTGATGACGCATCTGTTTTGGGAGGAGTATTCCGTGTAATACCTATTGTTTCCCCACTGTCGTAGGATACTGTCGTTAGTGGGATTTAATGCATGAGTCTCTTGGAGCATAGCTATATGTGGATGGCGCCTGTTAATGTAGGCTCCTACTTTGCTGGCTTTCGCTCTGTTGTTTAACCACTGGATATTCCAGGTGAGCAGTTTTAGTTTAAGCCCCCCGAGTGCGTTAGTTTTTTGCGCCATTTCCGTATGTCATACAAGAGCGTGGGGAAGTAACTTGTGGACGTTCCCAAAGAAGGGGACGAGTGCAGCAACTCTGCTTCGAGGAGGAGCGCATCTCATCCGGCGTTGCTGAAAGGCAGGGGGATTCTCCCTGCTGCATCCTGTTTCCAGCGTTCACAGTAGCAAATACAGACCAGTCCTGGCTGCGGCTGGGATCAATGTGAAGGAACGAAAGTTACACGGGTTGTTGCAAGTCGTTCTGATCAAGTTCCTGACTCCCGGGCGGAAGGGGTATCGAGGCCTCCATGTAGGCCAAAGCTGAAGCAGGAGATTCGAAGAAGTGTGCTCTTCCAGCATGTTGTATACAAAGTTTTGCTGGAAAAAGAAGGGCGCAGGGGACCTGTCTCAGACGTAGCTGGCGCTTGACAGTTTCGTAGGATCGTCTTTGAGTCTGGACCCCTGCGGAGAAGTCCGGATATACATGGATGTTGTCGTTGCCGAGCCGAAGGGGTCCTTTCTCTCTCACCATTCTGAGGATGGCGTCCCTGTCCCTGTAGTTCAACAGTTTGGCAATCACCGTGCGGGGAGGAGCCCCTGGTCTGGGTGGTGGAGCGAGGGTACGATGTGCCCGCTCGACGAGGAACTGGGATGAGAGTGCCTCCTCCCCGAGGAGAGATTTCAACAGGTCTTCGATGCGGGACTCCATTGGGCCTTTGCAGAAGCGCTCTGCGAGGCGACTATGCGGATGTTGTTCTGTCTGGATCGGGATTCCAAATCGTCGCATTTATCACTGAGTTTATTAATTTCCACTCTGAGGAGTGCGATATCGTGGGTGTTCTGCCGAGTAGAGTCCTCATTCGACCCAATTCTGTTTTCCGCCTCTGATTCTGGCACTTTCCTTGTCTAATCGAGTTTTAGGGAGCCAATCGTGGAAACGATATCATCAAGTTTGACGTTGATGGCCAGGAAACCATTCTGAACTGTTGTCAGCAAGTGATCAAACTTCGTATCTTCTGCATTTAGGGGTGTGGCCGGAGACTGCGGGTCCGGGCGTTCAGGAGACGATTTCGAGCTTGTAAAGGAGTCCATCGGTCCCGTCTTCCTGGACTTGGGCGCGTTCTTACCAGGCATTGTGGAAGTGTAGAAACGGCCTGTGCCTTGCCGGGCGAGGGGGCCGCGTGTTAAAGGAGAGCTCAGGAGAGAGAAGGCGTGAATTTACCCGGTGTAATTTGTTGATAGAAGCACAGAGCCAGCCGTGGGGGGGGGGCACAGGATATGTTCGATTCGAGTCAGAGAGTCCCACAAGTGCCCCGCATCCAGCCGCCGTGTCAGGCCAATCTCACGTAGCTCTCACCTCGGGAACAAGGGACGGGGTCGGGAACGTCCGGTCCAGCAACGGTGCGAGCGCCTTCCACCTAGGGAGGGAAGGGCACAGTATGTCCAAAGCACGTGTGGCACGAAGTTTCGTGCCCACAGTTCGCTGGTCCCGCCCCGTCCACCGCGAGGCCCAGCGTAAGAGGGAGCCGCGGCGCTCTCGTAGATTCTCGTGGAACTGTGAATCGGCACGAGCCTGCGGTCACAAGGTCCACCAGGGTTCCCAGGCCGGGAAAGTCCGATTTCGGTCGGGATTTCGCCTGCAAGGTCAGGATGTTCTCCGGGAACAGCGCAAGTAGCTTGGGTGGGTCGATGCGATCTGGAAACTGGGGATAATTCAATCAGGATTCATGCCGGAGAGGAGCTCCTTGCTTAAGTGGCCATCTTGTTGCGCAGCAGCGCCCCCTTCAAAAATCCGATTTTTGACAAAAAGATATTTCTGCAGTTGCCACCTCTTAGTAAATCAGATACAAAGGTTACATATTTTGTGCAGCACAAATAAGTCCAAACCTCCAGTCCGTGCGACCTTGCTTCGCCTTTCTGACACATTTTGGTAATTTTACACATTAAAGATTTGGCCCACGATTCCCCAATTGTATACTCAGATGCAAATTGTCCCCAAAGATGTATGTACAAAATTTGACATTTGCATCATGGATGCTTTTCTGGTAATACAACATATATCACCGTTTCTGTCCAGAGTGTGTCACGACATTCTACCAAGTTTTCAAACGCTGCCCACAATTCCACCTTTACGCTGTGAAAATACCACATTTTTACCAATTTCCGCAGCTTAGATATAAGTCTTTTTAAGGTTCTTTCTACAATAGTCTTAAGACAAATGGGAGTCATTGTCTGTCATTTTCATTCTTCCCAGCTAACACCAACTGGCAGTTTCTTTCAAGCAGGATGGTGGCTTCTCTCTTAATTGAAAGTTTTATTACCCTTCACACTTGACAGGTGAGAGTCCCAGGACTGCTATTGTGCTAGCCTGGAGCAAAGACGAATGTCAGATGAGCATGTGAAATACCTTTGTCCTGGTCTATTCAAAGTGTTTCAAGGTGGCAATTAGTGTTTTTTTGTGCTAGGAGTTTATAGTTTGCCTCTCTTCCTGAAGGAAGTTTAAGATCGTTTGTTTTTTTATAGCTTGCTACCTTGGCCTATGAGTTTTAGCCTTTATTCTCTCATTTTAAATCTTGACTTAAACAAAATCTGTGGAATCAAAAACAGCTCATAGGTGTACTTTTACCAGCAACAAATCCTTTACATTGCTAATTAAACAGGCCTTCACCCAATAATTTACTTTTAAATAGGCCAATTTTTCTTCAATCAGCAACAGCACATTTTACCACGTGTTAACAACTAATAACATTTCTTTCTTTTTAAATTCAACTTGGCAGCCCCATCTGCCTTTGAAAACACTGCCTTTACAACCAAAGTCATTTTCCTGGAAGCATGAGTTTTATCAGCACAATGATACATGAAACTAACCAGGCTTTGATAGTTGGAAGTTCTTTGAAGACAGCTGATGTTTGATACATTGTAGAAAAATATGTGTGCTTTTCCGTGCGAGTGAAAGCAGAGTCTTTGGTTGCTTTTTCAAATTGCTTTTGACTGGAGCTGTCATTCAAATGAGGCCGGTTCCTCTGAGACATAATGAATGATCCTGGGCATGGCAGGGCTTTTTCAATCGCAGTAGTTTCATAAAAAATTGATGAATTTAGCAGCAAGCAGCACTTTTAAGGTTGAACAAGGTGTCATTTTTAAATGGGAATTTTGAGATTTCCAGCAAGGCAATGCTGCCTCTTTCACTTAATTTGTAGAAAAATATTTCAGAGTACACTGGCACACTCCTGCGGTGTGTACTCTGTTCCTCCCCGCCTGAAATGTGTGTGGCAGGGTGATGCAGCCATTATTTTGGTGGTTGTAAAAACACAATTTTTAGATCCTGTCGCGCACAGGAGTTAGCGCAGCCTTTTTACTATTTCTTGCACCAATGCAGCAAGTTATGTGGTAAGGCACATCTGGGTGGGTCAATATAACCCACAGATTGATCCCTGTCGGGTTTTGTAATAAACAAAAGATCTAACTTGCCCTTGGTTGAGTCCTCTGTTTGTTCTGGGGGAAGGGTTCTTGGGTCCTGGGAGCTGAACAGGCAAGCTTGCAGTAACCCCCAGACCTCTGGCATACCATACCTCACCAACAAGTTGGTAGCAGAGTATGGTTTTGATCCATTAGCCCCCTGGTTTATCGCAACCTGCCACCTCAATGAAATAAGCATTTCTGAAATGTGCATGCCTGTGTAAGCGACACAAATGTATAGCCCATGTATTCATTATTTTATGAATATTAATCATTTTATTTATTTTTAATAATCATAGGGAATCTGGTGTCCGATTAAAGAGGAGGCTCTCGGTACCCAGTCCCATGTTTGTATCTAGTATGGCATCAAAGGTATGAGCCAAATTTGATTCAATATATAATATTTGATTACTGCCCTGCATTTGCCTTTGGACAACATCTTGTGCTTCAGCATATGACTCTTGTAAACACGTCAATGTAGTGGGCTTAATGAATGAATTATTCAAAATGGGAAGAAAGGCCTCCTTTATTCTCCCGCATTAGTTTAACAAGTAGCTGGTTTTATTGCCAGGCAGAGTTCAAAGTGCAACATTAGCTGGACGAATTTACCTTTTTGAGGCTCAGTAATAAAACGGACTGGTTCAGCCCAACAAATATTAATCTCTTGAACTAGAGATTTTGATTTTTTTTCTTTCAACCTTTTCCACTCCCAAGGAGTTTCCAATGTGGGGGATGCTCCAAGGTGAAACTCTGGCCAACTTGAAAAAAGTTGGAACAGTTGCGGGTTATTTACACTATAATGTTTCATGTAAAATCATGTTTTTATAAACTTTGTACAATAAACGAATTCAGTGATTATTTATTCTGCCTACCCTTTTCTAGTACAGGAGGGACAGATTTCTGTAACCCATGCCATGTTCACCGTTTAGCAGAGTTTTTCCCTTGAACTTTCTTTATTTCTTGCTGTCAATTTAAAGTTATTCCCAATTTAGGGGGTTATTCATGGATTATTTGCGCGGAAAAAAACGGGATTTGTGCGCCAATCTGCCCGCAAATCCCCATCTGTTAAACAGGGATTTGCGGGCAGAATGGCGCACAAATCCCATTTTTTTTTTGGCGCAAATAATCCATGACTTACCCCCTTAGTCTTTGGGTTAAATGCACTCGCGGCACAACCTTGATCTTCGATGGGTTCGTTTGTGGCACGATCCGCAATTATGCACCATGTCTAGGGCTGTCTCTTGGGTGTGCAGGTGGCCACAGTGCACCCTATTCGTTGCAATGGACAAAATGACATCCGTGATTCAGGGGTAGGCACTGTTTCAGCACTTGCTTTGCATTCAGACGGTCTTCACTGCCTTTTGGTATTCTCCTACAGTAAACCATCTTCCTCATACTTGAAAGAAACAGCACAGTTTTTCGGCAACAGCTTGCTTCACGGATACCGTTTAAGTTTCCTTTTAACTTCACAGGTTGGCTTAGAGCTTAAAACCTGCCCTCCGTATTAGGCATTGGCTAGTAATAATTGACTTGTGTTAAGTAAGAAATGCTGTGCTGTGTGTACATGTAGAATTGAGGGGGTGAATGACATTTTATGGCTGGCCAGTAGTTCGCAACTTGAATTGGTTACCCATGCGCTGTATGTTTCTTGAATGCTGGGCACCATATTGCATCAGGGAGCATAATCCTAAAAGGTGAGAGGATGTCTGTTCAGAGCGAATACTGTACAAAGTGAAATTCAATATCTCTCTTTTTTAGGAAAAGCCCTCCTGCCCCCCAGTCCCATGAAAGCATTTTGTTGCATGTGTATCAGAGGTAAACATTCAAAGTTGCAAACTGCTAGTTAGGCATAACAGGGCTCCTACCCCCTCAATTCTCCAAATACATACAGCACACAATTTCTTGATCTCCTCCAATTTTAAATTACAGGTTGCCAACGTCTAGTGGCAAGTGCATATTCTGAGGCCTTGTATTTATATATTATAATACGAATCCCAACATGGGACTACCTGTACCGTAGTGAAGGTAAGATCAAGGCTCGAGTTGTGTGTGCGGTATCAGAACACATTGACCTCTTAACCTTGTAAGGAGATGTGCAATTCTAAGTGTTTATCGAACCCAGCTCCTACACCATTGGCAAACGAATGCTTGTTTAGTCTGCAGTCCCCTACACCCTTCATGGTTCAGCTGTCCCAGGCATCTGTAATCACCCGGCATTTGATCGCAAAACCTGCTACACAGAACGTATTAACCTCAACAATGTTGGTTTTGATTTACCATGGAAAACTGAAATGTATCTATATTGTGCCAGGGGGATAGCTCAGGGGCAACACCTTTTGTCTTGGAAGCTTGACCACACAGAGCAACACATGTTTGAATCCTCGTCCTGCGCTTAAAGACTGGTCTCTATTGTTAAACAAGTAATGAAAGCTTGATTAAATATACAATTGATCCGTTCATGGTTGACGGTCAGGACATTTCTTGCCTATGTGCTGCAATATTGCCATTTGCTGCCACATACTCACTATGATCTTGCTTGTGGCCATGTATAAAGTTTGTTTCTTCACTGCAGTCCATGTATCCCATCCTTGATATTTAAAATGTATTGCTTTCATTTGTGTTAAACTAGAAGTAAATCAGTTTGCATCCTAATTTTACAGACCACCTCTGTTTTCAGAGACGATTGCCATGCAATAAAATTTGTAAACCCTTCTCCTTTGAATAATTCTGCTGGAAGGTGGCATTCTGTTGCGAAGATGCATGTGATCAGCTTGTTTATTTTTAATGAAAATGGCATCCTCTGTGTTTGTTTTGAGGTCACCATATCTCTCTTTGATTTCAGGACGGCCTCAAAATGGATTTGTTTGGAGATTTACGGAGAATGAACAAGAGGCAGGTGTGTATGCTTTCCAGTTTTAGCCCTACCTAGTAGACTGTGGTGAAGTATCACCTGTGCAGCGTTTCACAATGTCAAACTCGCACTACTAAAAGAGAGTGATTTATTTTTTTTGTATTTTTTTTTGGTCACTGAGATTGAGGGGAGTATCCAGCTGTTTATGTCCCAGCAGAAATATGCACTGAGGATGAATATTCCACAATATCCTTTTGTGTATCCATTACAGTCGATTTATCTTTATCCTTATCAAAGCACGGTGCCTTAGGTGGGCATGTGGCATGAGCAGAGCAAAATGGAGCATACAATCAAACTGTATTGATAGGTCGCTATGTACTTTACTGACGCAGGCTCTCTTCCTGAATAATTGCAGGTTTCTTTCAGTGTAGGCCAGATGTGGTGCCTGCTCTGGGCCTGTCCGTTTTGTCCTTCGATTTCTTTCTTCCAGAGGTTAGTGTAAGGGCGCAGAAAAAGGTGACTGACACACTGGTGGCCTAGGGATTGCTATAGACATTTATTAGTTAAGAAAATAAAGAAAAAAAACTAACTTTCCTTATTACTAAGAGGGGTTTACCTGCGACAACTACACTAACGGTTCTGTTGGAATGTCTGTGTAAATCAATAGTCCATCGTTCTGTGTGAAAACCCTACTTCTGTTCTTCACACTTAAAAGTAGACTAAAGATAAAGTAGACCACCTTGGTCAAGCAGAATGACTCTCTTCTCCTGGACTGGGGATAAAAATTAACTTCTATGTTTTGACTTCTTCTTAGGGGAATAACTCCCATCCCCAGGTCAACGTTGTCCTCCAAACACATAAAACAGAGTTCAAGCACTTCCCTTTGGCAGGCACACTGCTTATCATTTAACCCTATGTATCAGTCTTTTCAGCTTTGGTTACCAGGAGAAGGAATTCCTTCTCCTGGTATCTTGACTGATCCAAACAAACAGGGGGAATGTTTCCCTTTCCAAGGTCTTTTTTCACTTGGTTGCTCCACCAGGCGGCATGGCTCCCTTCACCTGGCTTTTCTTTCACTTTGTTTTCACAATGCTACACTTTCAGTCCTTCACTTTGAGGGTCCTAGATCCCAGCTTTACTGTCTCCAGACTTGGCTCACCCTCCTGACAAGTACTTTTTTGTGGGTTCGAGTCCCAGACCTGACCTTCTCTTCTGTTTTAGGCCGCTCTTAATGTTTTCTTATCTCCGAGGGGCTCCCTCCTCACCCCGTTCTGTGGGTTAAGAGTCTTCCACGACTGTTTTTTTCCAACGAATCGTCCCAGCAACCGCAGTACCTTTAGAGTCCCTGCCGGTGAGCTCTGGTCGGTTTTGGGCTCTCCTGATTTCTGCTTTGGGTTTCTCGTGGCTCCTCCCACTCTTCGTTGCCTCTCTTCCTTGTGCTGCAGAGGCTGTGCAACATTGTTCTGCACGTCTTCACTCGACTGTGCGGTCCAGCTGCCTCGCACTCCTGGACCTCTGCTTTCCAGTTGGTCTGTCCATGGCAGATCGGATAGGTACGCTTTTGCCTGCTCACTAGCGTCCCGGGCTGCTGCCTCTTCTATTTTCCACGCCAGGTGACTCCCACGCTCGCCGGGAGGACTTGACGACATGTTAAGTCCTCCTTTTTGTATCGTAAGCGTGCATAAAAGAGTAGACTGTTCATTCAACTTTTCACCATTGCTCTTCCTTTTTCTGCACCTCCTCCTCTTCCCAGTACTTGTAAAGTAGGTCTCTCTTAGGTAGACCAATTTGGAGAAAACATCTGGTGAAATAAAATGGTTTGCTTTCATCACCCATTCTACTCAATTGTGTTTTACACTCTGTGAGGAAGCTGCAAGTTAAATACATGTTAAAACGGGGATGTGAAATGTAGCTTCCCTGCATGCTTCGTTAACTACACCAGAGAGCCAGTAGCGTTCAAATTCATCAGGATAGCATGTTCATTGCTGCTTTTTTAAAATTGGCTTGTAGAAACCGTTGTTACCATCTTTTTCATGCAAAAATGTTTGCCACCATATTTGTCCAGTTCTAGAAAGAAAATCACAATTTCGAGATACCATTTTATAAGACTAACTGAAAATATTGTGCTGAAATGGAAAATCCATTAGCCTTCGAAGTCTCAGAGACCTTCATCAGATAGTAACAGACAAAAGTGAATGGGAGAGATGCATTTTAAGAGTTTTACCAAGTCTGGCATCCGAGGAATGCAGTGCTGTGATCAGTATATCTAACAGTTGCATATCTTAAAGTGCATTTAACTTGCAATTAAAACAGTTGGAAATAGTGCTTTTTTTTAAGAGTTGCTCCCATTTATATAATTTATTATTTTTTATTTTATTTTATTGACATTAGTTTTGTAAATGAAAAACAAACTTTTTTGTCATTCCCTCCGTGGTTTACATATTGCGATCCTTTTAGAAGAGGCGAAAGGTTCAAAAAAGAAATTAATAAGACAGTGGAAACAAGCAGAATTATGGAAACAAACGGAAATATGCTAAATCCAGCAACTAATTGTCTCACGTTGCGTCGATGTTTGGTAGAATCGATGAAGTTAATGGTTGCACAAGTTAGTTGGGTGTTTATCCCTGAGATTAAGTAGTTCCACCAATCCTGCATGTTTCCGTTGTTTGGCGCGAATCGTGCCAGATGCAAAGAGCGTTGGGCGACGATTTCTGGGCACTCTGTTATCAAATGTTTACTCATTTCCACGTCTTTTGAACAAAACCGGCAGATATTACTCGGTCATTTCCTTTGCGTCAGAACCTCATGAGTTTTATAGAGGTTTAGACGTAATCTTAGAAATTGATTTCTGTGGTGTCGAGAAGGAAATTTCACAAGGTATCTTGGCAAATATCCGAGCCTGTTTGATGACAATCCCAGATCTATTGACGTTAAAGCACGTAGTTTGTTCGTATTTGTTATCCAGTTCCATTGGTGGAACTTTTTTTTTTCGCTACCTGCGGAGTCGACAATAGTAGGTTCATATTGATGTTGGCGTCAAGTAGGATTGCCTTCAGTTTTACTTCACATTGATTTAATAGGCTGGCTGACGGATCATTGGTTTTTTTCATTTAGGATCTCATAGGCTTTTTCTGGTGGTGAGAGACGCATTTTTCGAAGCGCTAAAAGCGACTTCCAAACCACTAGATTGTGTAGCGAATCTAGGCCCAGTTCATATCTAATTGCAACCATTGATAGACATCGAGGTAATTTCAAGACTTTTTGCCAGAAAAAACCCTCAATTTGAGTCCAAAAGTCTGCATTTATGTTCCACCCTGCCTCGCTTCCAAATGCAACTGCAGGAGATACTTTTTGCAATTAAAAGATTATTATAGGTTGCAGAGTGAATTTGCCATGTTTAGCATGCAGTTTCGATCCTTGTTGAGCGAAAATCTTCGTGCGGGATAGGATATCAAAGGTCCAGCTCCATTCTCTGATTGAGGTGTTGAACAACACTCCGAGGTAACAAATTGCTTCGGTTTTCGTTAGAGCTTCATTATTAACTTTCCAATTGAACACTGACTTCTTTGCCTGCGTCTTTTGGCCAAAGGCAATAACTTTTGATTTCTTGACGTTTATTGCCAGGTGATTTTGAGTTAAGTAAACTTGTAAGGCTGTCAGGAGTCTTTGGAGGCCAATTTCGGTGGAATCCAGGAAGACTATGTCATCAGCATAGATTAACCAGCTTAGCTGTTTGCCATTCGCCTTCGGTGGAAATGACCTTGTTTGTGACAAAGCTGCTGGAAGGTCTGAGATGAACAATTTAAATAGTAATGCGGCTAATGGGCAGCCCTGTTTCACACCTTTTTGTTGTTACAATTTCGTCTGTTAGGTCTCCATCTGCATTCGTGCGCACACAAAATGTGGTGTTCGAATGGAGTGCCATTAAGGGCGACAGTAATTGCGATGGGCAACCCCAGGCCTTGAGTTTTGCCCATAACAGTTGTCGATTGACGGTGTCAAAGGCCTGTTTAAGGGCAACGAACGCAAGAAACAACCTTTTCTTGCGATTCAGGGCGTCCGACTTTACCAGGTTTAGAAGCAATAGGTTTAATTCCACTCCCACTCCTTTTGTGAAGCCAGTTTGCCTTTCGTCGATCAGTTTTGCTTCTTCAGCCCATCTTGTGAGCTTTTTTTGTAAAAACGTGGCAAATATTTTGCCCATAGCATCGAGCAGCGCAATAGGGCGGTAATTTGCCGGATCTTCACGGTTTCCTTTTTTAAACACTGGTACAATCACTGTTGATGTCCACGAAGCCGGAAGAGTTAGTGTTGCTGCTATTCGATCAAATAGGGCTTTGATGAAATTTACCCAATTTTTGCTATTTGCTTTTAGCCTTAAATTTGATATGCCATCCGGGCCCGCGCCCTTGAGTTCTTCAACTTTCTGATAGCGTTTTCAATGTCTTCTGCAGTTTCAGTAATGTTCCATTTGTTGCTTTCCAGCAGCGTTGGTCCAATTACGTCAGCATCCAGGGATGTGAATACAGACGTGTAATGTTTTACCCAACTTGCTGCAGACACACCATTTGATAATGCGAACACTTGTTTTAAATGGCCGTTGTTAATTAGTTCCCAGATGTTTTGCAGCATTTGTTCTGCTTGACCTTGGTCTCGGATGCAGTTAAATGATTTTAGCCAGTTTCGGTAACGTAATCGTCTCTTCACAATTAGTACGCTTGCCTTTGCATCGGCTAGTTCCTTCAACCGCCGAATGTCCTTTTTTTAGCGACTTCTTGGCTTCAGATAGTTCTTCGCTGAAAGAATGTTTTGTTTTTTGTCACTTTGATGTTATGCCTGTTTGAACATGAGGAAAATTGCATCAACAGTGGCGCGTAATTATTGTCATTACCCAACTTGTTTTCACGAATAGTCAGCGGTCAGGATGTCAATCTGACGGCTGTTTATCTTTATTCGGTTTTTCGCACTGTTTATATTTAAGGATGTGTTATATCTTGGCTGGGTGATTTTGTTTTTCAGCTCACCGAATACCGTCAAGGCATCGTGATCGCTCTTGGGCGATTTTGTTGTAGTCAGCTTCGAAATGTAACCGTGTAGACTTTCAGACACCCAAATGTAGTCTAAGGTTTTACTTAGTTGTCCTCTATGCCAGGTGTCGGCAGCGGGGATGTCGCCCTTAGTGCAGCCATTCAACATCGTGCAATGGCGCAAGCTTAGTTCGTACTCCCATTTGTGACCACGATCGGCTGATTCAGAGAAGTTTTTAGACTGATTCCCTGCGATGCGTATATTATCTTGGTTGAACCAGGAATAGTTCAGGTCCCCGCATATCGGGACGAGAGGGTCGTCAAACTGCACAAAACTAGCATCTAATTGCGCCGTGATTGATGATAGATACTCAGATTCTGAAAACATTGCAGGGTTCCAGTAAGTGGTTATTATCAGAAAGTGTGTTTTCTTTTTAAATTGCACTTCACATGTAGATTCTAAGGTTATGGCTTGCACAAACAAATTGGGGTTTGAAATGTTTATCACGGCCCATTCGAATGTATTTTATATTAGCGTAAGTAGCCCTGAAAAAGGTCGGCCAAATAGATTTTTCCCCGCAGCGTTTAGAGCCACAGAATATCCGTCACAGACGGGTAAAACACAGAGGCATGTTTCTTGCAGGCAAATTATTGGGCTTCTTAGATCCGCCGCTGATCCTGGTTGAAACAGATGTGTGAATCCTCTTGTGTTCCATGAGGTTAACAGTTGGGTCACACAATTTGACCCTTCGTTGTCCTAATCTCTCTTATTCCGGTTATTTGTGTTAAATGAGAGCGATGGCTGCTCTCTGAGTTGATTCCACAGATCGTCTCTTTTCGATTTGTTAGGGCCGGTGGTTTTGGAATCATTTGAGTTGACAATGTTGGGTGATGACTGATCTTCACATGTCCTTAGATCGAAGCCAAAAAACAACAGGTCATCTTTGGCGTCGAGCAGTGGTTTTGCTACGTGTCTTGATTTCATGTGAAGAATGACCCAGTCGGTTCTGCGTTCTGATTTGTACTCTACGATCGCTATGTCGTCAGACAATATGTTGCGTAGTGCTGGGACATAGTGTAGCAGCTTCATTATATTGGCACGATTCAGATTTGCATCATTTTTTTCCTCAAGGATATTTTCGATTTTCCAATTTCCACCATCGTGATTTTGGTTGCCCAGTTAATCGGTTTTTTGAGTTGGACTTTAGCTGGGAATTTTTCGGCAAGAGAGCTGATGTTTGTTTCGGATTAAGCTTCAATGCAGGAGACTCTACTGCATTTGATGTGATTTTATTTGAAGTTTTTCAATTCGGGGTCATATTGGACACTGACGACGGTCTATCTTTTTGTTTATCCTTGGGTCTTGAGGATGCCTGAGGCTTGAAAAGATGTTCAGTTGGCTTTCACGCCGCATGGTCGGCTTGGAGGTCTAGCCGGGGCCGGGGACATTTGTTGCCGAAACTGAGGAAAGTCGCTGAGGAGTCTTCGTCATCAATTAAATAGGTAGAAAGGTCACACAGATCGATTGAAGCACTTGAAGAGGGAACCTCTGAGACAATAGACTCTTCTCGTCTGCGCTTAGCAGTTGAAATTGGTAAGCGATCTAATTCTTTAGTGGAAATGAATTTTTCTTTCGGCTTGTCCTGTCTGGGTCCGTGTCACTTGTTTTGGCAACGTCAGGGCGTGGAGGGGTTGTCAGATTTCTTATAAATTTCTTTGCGCAATTAGAACGTGACCTTTTCAGGAGAGGTTCATTCATGCAAATATTCGTCTTTTTTTTAACATTTTGTGTTCGTTTTTGAATTGATTTCTTTGCTTTTGCGATTTGTATTGATTTGGCAGGACCAGAAAAGATGCCAAACGAGACATTTTGAATTGCTACTGCTCCTTTTGCAGTTTGAGGTCTTAGCAGTGTCGGCTCTTCCGTCTGATCGGCAACTGGTTTATGAGTGTTATCTGAGATCTCTTCGTTGGAAAGTGATAGTTGCGGATCTCCTTTTGTGGATTGTGGTAACACCACTACTGATTTGTCTGCCACAACTGGTTGCATGATTGTTGATTTCAATGTTTTGTTCATTTTATTGTTCGATTCCGTGGGTTGCGTTAGCGGAACCTTATTCACAGTGGCTGCCGCTGGTGAAGGGCCAGAATTTAACTGTTGAGTCACTGGACAACAGCGTGGGGGCAGCAGTTTTTGAAGCTTTATCGTTAACCGATGTATGCCTCATCCATTTTACTGCATCTAATAGCCCCTCCATTAGAGAGTCATTTTGACAGTGGTGACGTGCTGCGAGATCACTCAGCCGCTCTTGCCATTTTAGGGTTTGTTCGGCCTCATGAATCAATTGCGTCTGTAAGGACTCATTGACTACTTCGAATTTTTTCATCTTTGTTTTTATGCATATAATGAGTGCAGTCTGATCTTTAAAAGACTCGTGAAGAGATTTGTACATCTTTAGGAACTGAAGAAGAGCTGTCAAGGAAGCCGCTAATACGTTGTTATAGATTTGCATTGCAGCGGCAGAGGAGAGACTGGGTTCGAATTTAACTCCTTCCGAGGATGAACATGTGTTATTTAGAGTCTCTGACTGTAGGTCACTACAGGTGGATGAATTTTCGGTTGCGGCACAGGTGTTCTCTTTTAGTAATTGTGCTGAGTTCACGCGTACATCCAGAGCTTTTGGTGTACTAGCTTGTTTCTTTCCGGTTTGAGATAGATATAACTTTGAACTGGGTGTTTACAGTGAGGAAACTGCGGGATCACACCTAGCTCTTCCAACGTAGGGCATTGTACGCGGATTTGATCTATTTTTTGGTGAGGTAGAAAGGCTGTCGTCTAGTCGCATCACGTTTCGTGGTGTGTCATTTGTTTTGCTAGTGTTGTGCTGTTTTTTGAGTGTTCGCAAAGGGGCTGTAAACTCCAGGTCACCGGTTCATGTGCTCGAAAGCCGGTGGGCATCGGCAGTCGCCTGGTGCATTGGGCACCTTTTCTCAGAATTATTTTGAAGCTGCGTGGATTCTGGGCCTCTGAGCGTCGGAGAGAGTGTCCGTTCAACTGTCTTAGTCACCTGCCGCTCATCAACTTCAGCTTCCAATTTGTTGTCGGTCTCAACTCTGGTGTTGAAAGGTTTGTTTTGCAGCTCAGTTTCCTTGTCGCATTGTGAAGCTTCCATTAATTCAGCGTCGGTGAATTCAAATGGAGAGAAAAACTCGTCGACGGTCTTGGCTGTTAGTAACGACTGCTCAGTAAGTGTTTTTGCCAGAGGTGGAGAAGCGGACGAGGGTGATCGGGAAATCAGAGGTAAGTCTTTTAAGGTAAGTAGACGCATTTGGGGGAAAAGTTCGGAGCTGTGAGTGGCTTCTAGGCGGACAGAAAGTATGGAAACTTCCGCTGGTTCCACTTGATGGGCAGCAAGCCCGTTTTCTGCTAAAGTTGCCACAGCGACGTCTGATTTGTGAGCTGCATTTATGGGTTGCTCAGGTGATATGTCCTGTAAGGTAAGCAACGAGTGGTTCGTGTCCGCCAAACCGGTCGTTGCCGTAATCACGGCTGTTTGCTCTCCTACTGCTGCTGATGATGGAGTTGTCTCGGTAACAGAGATTATGATTTCGGCAGTATTATGCAGTGCAAGATTTGCCGTGACAGATAGTGGTAGTACTTGGGGATCACAAGAAACAGTTGACAAGAGCGTACTGCTCGGCTCGCTTACGTTTGGTTTCTTGTGTGTTGAAGGCGAGCCGTCAGGCTTGAGGACAGTCCAAGGGTTTTGCATCCGGCTCTGCTGAATAGTTTTGCGCCTTAAGACAGGGCCACCATGGCTCGATTGAGCAGTCATTGTCTGCGCGGTAGCAGGCAGCCTGGCGGCCAGTCGCGGACTGACTCTGCGCACGACTTCGCCTCAGACTCTTATTATTGCGGCCTCACTGCGCCAAACAGCCGCATAACAGCCAGCGCCCTTTACCCCGTCGGGCTTAACGCCGCAAGGGTGGGTTGTGCTCCTCTATATGCCGGCAGTGAGTCACGTGACCTGTCACGTGGGCGCGACCGCGCTCCGCCTCTTCCAAGAAGCGAGCGTCAGGTCTTGGGCGCTGAGGGCTGGTTTTCCGCCAGCAGCAGGCAGCAGGTATTAGGTAAGCAAAGAGCAATGTCCAGCAAATGTCCAGCAGATGTCCAGTGAAGGAGTACGCGCCGCTCGGGCGGGTTGTGCTCCTCTATATGCCGGCAGTGAGTCATGTGACCTGTCACGTGGGCGCGACCGCGCTCCGCCTCTTCCAAGAAGCGAGCGTCAGGTCTTGGGCGCTGAGGGCTGGTTTTCCGCCAGCAGCAGGCAGCAGGTATCAGGTAAGCAAAGAGCAATGATCCAGCAAATGTCCAGCAGATGTCCAGTTAAGGAGAATATAATTAAATCGGTTCATTTATTTATTTTGCTTTCCAACACACGTGGACAGGTTTTTTTTAAAAAAAATGGGGGCCTTTTGTACTTGAAAGAACTGTATTTCTGTTTGAGAGAAGTGTTGTTAAAAAGGGCAATTATTAATGACGACTGCTTGTTCTGTGGTTCCAACGCAGACAGACTGCAGTGGTTTTAACACTTCATACTTTACAAAAATGTCTTTACATTGCCATGCATTTCGGTGAGTCGGTTCTTTTTTGTATGGGCAAACGCTGTGTGATTTCTTTTTAATTTCTTTTTTTAATGTCTTGTTCAGTGGATTATAAGTAGCAACCCCTGCATGAAATTGTTTTCATGGTATACAGCCCGGTGGGTAGGCTTCAAGTTTACCATACTGAGACATGAAACCCACGTCTCTAGTCACACATTTGTTCTTGAGGTCGGGCATCTTTAAATGCTGCAGTTCCCATGTTCTTCTGTGTCTTGTATTTGATCTGCGTTTTGTACGTTAGTGTGTGTCTATCTTGTGTGAAGTGGTGTCCTGCTAGCGTTTGATTTATGAGTCTCAATGATCTGCCTGTGTATGTTCGTTCTTTAGCGCAGTTCCTGGCAGGTTTTGCCTATGTACTTTTCTTTTGGAAATTTCTTGCATTGGATGAGGTCAGTGCTCCTGATAAGTGGGAGTATTTTACCCTCTATTTTTTAAAGTGGGAGCTAAATGCCTTTTAGGTAGTAAAAAAGTAAGTCCCATTCCCAATGGGAATATTTATTGAGAAAGTGAAAATAGGTTTTCACTCTGAAACCAATGTATCATAAAAACTATTTCCTTGCACCAAGTTATTCCTGCACATTAAAATGTAAATGTCTATCTCATCAGCTCAGGCAGTATTATTCGAGTTTCTTCCTTTAGTACAGAGTGTACTACTGGCTCAAAACCATGGAGCTGCGTGGCTGAAGGCAGTGGGACATGCTTCTGTGTCCATTTCCTCTTTTTGTTGGTAGTATTTTAACTCCCTATTTAATTTTTTTAGTATTTGCGTATTTTTAGGGAGTAAAAGTGGGCCATACATCCCGTATTTGTAGGGCTGGATGAGGTACACAAAGTTGGAAGATTTGCAGTTGCAAGTTCTTTAATCTGTATTGTTCTAGCAGATTCAGTGCAGATGTATTGTTAGGTTTTTCATCTCTTCGTTTTGTATGTTTACGTTCCAGGGCTGATGTGTGCTAAATCCATTAAAAATGCACTTCTGGGATTGTGCTAGATTTCTTTGGTTGCTTCTATGTAATCAAGGGTGGTTAATTGAAAATGTACTTTAGTTCCTGCTGAATATTGTCTGTGGGTCCTTAACAATTCTTTTAAGGCGTGTTAATGCTGCGTGATGGGTGGCAACTAGGGGTACTCCTTCCATAGTTTGATTTTCCCTGTATCGTAGAGGTTTTTCTTAGGGAGTTTGATCATGCATTAAACATTCCCAATCAGTCTGGCTGATTTCTCCTTTGCACAAAGGATGTGTAGAGTGAGGCAAGTTGCTTGCTTCTTTTCCTGATGTTGGAGCATATGCAGTGGTACCTGTTCATGATGAAATGACCACAGCGCTGCATGTATGCAGGGATGAGTAGTGGCTGTAGCGCCTCCTCAGCCTCGCCCTATTGCTCAACCAGCAGTGAACCTAATCACAGCCAGACTGGTGTACCGCCTTCGCTGTTTAGGGTAGCACAGATTCATTCTTTAGTGAAGTATGAGCTGGTACAGACGCAATCCAAAGAGTATTACTGTGTCACCAAAATAAAAGAATGTCAGTCCAAGGTTCTGTAAAAATAGGATTTCTAATTAAACAAAATTACACACAACAAATAAAAACACTACTGTCCCACTCATGTAAGGAAAAACACAAAGCAGACTAATTAAAGGTGGCATTCTGGGTTTGCAGACAATGATGCTTAGACAAAGATGACAGCAACAAAATATTGGTTATTAGATAATCCTTCAAAAAGGGACAAATGTCACTGTTGGGGAGTTTTACTAAAGCTCACATGTGGTAGGACTTCAGAAGGCTCACTCATAATTGTACAGGGCTCCATATGTTTGGCCTGAACTACCCAAAAGGATTGGCAGCTATGGTCGAGCAGCCAGGCTTAGTGTAGGAGGGCTGTAGTTGAGTACAAATACCTTTTGTGAATACCAAATACACACTGTACTTCTATAAAAATTTGATTATCATTAGGTCAATGTAAATCTCAAAATGCAATTACTGTAAGGAAAGTTTCACACATCTATACAGTAGGACATTTGCTGTAGCAATACTCCATGCAATAGTAGACCTTTAGATGAGAAACAGGGTAAGTATCAACAGTAGCTGTAGGTTAGCAAATCATTCATCGACCAACCTTTAATAAATAGCAATAATGGCAAATTGGATAACTTTGTGTATGCCTAAACTTTAGAAGTCCAGCCCTATCTGGGGAATGAGAGTCTCAAAAGTCATATGAGGCACTGGGGGAAGAAGAAGGCGGCGGGGGGCGGGGGGCAGAGGGCAGTGATCTGTGGGCGGCAGAATGGAAGGCAGACGCTGTCAAAGTTGTCATATTCACAGATGATGCTTTTCATAGCAAGCAACTAACTACATTGGATTCAAAGGGTCCAGGGTGACTAGGTCGGCCACCTGAAAAATTTCAAAGCACAGATGTCCTACGGCCTGTGAGAACACTGTTTGGTTATCCACCCCAACGTGACTCAAAAGCTCATGAGGAGCGAACCGCAACACCACTGCCCTGGTAAGTACCCAAGAGTGAAACAGTGCCTTCTATGATGAACAACAATGCCACCATCAGGTCCCCAAGGTAAGATGACAGCAGCCCAGCTTCGGGTCTCTGGCCTTGGCGTCTGGAGGCGGAATGTTTGGTGGGGGCAGGCAGTCTGGCCTGGTCACAGGGATGCCCAACAGATAATCTTCACGGCACTTGTTGCAGAGTCTCATCACAGGCTTTGTAGCAGTGACGGTTGTCACCCAGCAGACTTTCTTCCTATTCTCGGTCCACGACTCAGCTGATGGGACTTCTACGATTGGGAATGGTGACTGTGTAGGCTGACAGATGCCCACAAGTTTGCAGCCGGAACCCTGCTTGACGAGACGCTGCACTGCAGCAGTGCTAGAGGTTCCAGGGTATTTGGATATTGCAGGCCTGGAAGGTCGCAGCTCCTTGTGGGATGGCTCACACTGTGGTTGGTCTCTAGATCAACCAGGCCAGCCAGTTCAAGGGAGGAGGTCATCCGGTCTTTATCTTCCTTGTCACACAGAAGAAAGGGCTAGAGCAGCAGGGGTCACACTAGTTTCTTCAGCAACTAGCGTGACATTTTATGTTTATCTCCCTGCAAAAACGATTTATTGTTGATGGCCCATTTTCTCTTAAAATCAAGCGTCAAACACTTTTTCATGGTACTGTTTGCTGAGGTGGTTAATATGTATCATATTTTCCTTTTTTGTGTCTTTGACTTTTTGGATCATTGTTGTCCTATTCCTGTTCATGATTAGTGGCTACACCTGAATTTTGTTGTTTTTCTGTTTATTATTTTGGTTGTATTTATGTATGGACATTAGGATTCAGCACAACCTTCTCACTGAACCTGTCAAATTCACCTGGCAAACATACTTTGGGCGCCAAGGTTACATTCCTTCCCCATGTTCTTGAACCATAGTCTGAGCCCAAGCTTACTAAAAGTAGAAAGAGAAAAAACGAGCGTGCTTAGTAATGTATTCTTTGATCCTGATGCTACAATCAAGTTGTATAGACTGGAGGGGGTTATCTGTACTTCTGCCCTCTATATGGTAGGGTAAAGGCACAGAACACCCCAGCCAGGGATCTCAATTTGGTAGCAAAGGACAAGCAGGCGTGAGCTTTCAGGAGGTGATGCAGGCAGGTTCTTAAGTACAGTGTGTCCCCAAACCCCACACAGGAATGTCCAGACACTGTTTGTGGTAACACAGTTATTTATATGAAATAAGGGTCAGTGATAAGTATACATATAAATAATAACACTTTGTACTCATGCAGTTCTATTAAAAAGAATGGAAATATATACATTCTGTGTGGTACCACGCAATACTTTTAGATTCATTAATCATGCCCAAAGCTGGCAGTTCTTAAAAGAAAAAAAACATATTGTTCATAAGTAAGGTGTATCCGCATAGTGTAGGGAAGAAAGGCAGGTCAATTATTAAACAGTGGCCTAATGTTTTGTTTGGATTAGATACACCATTCTGTGTGAGGATCCCCCACCTGGGCAACCTGTAATAAAATAATTTACAAGCCCAGTCTTTAAATGTCAATAAGCCTTTGCTTGCTGGTCGAAAGGTTGAACCTTTCCAATGTACCTGAAGTGGGAGCGTTTCTGGGTGGCTTTTCGACGGTACTCTTCAATGATGGACTCCCTTGGAAGAAGGAATTACTGGGCGTTGAGAACCTCGAGGGAAAGTAAAACACTTTCGGAGATGTAGCAGCTTCGGCCTTCATGGTGCTCTTTGACAGTTTGCTCGACGGTTGAAGTCCTGGGAAGGTGAGGCGTGCGATATACCGCCAGAAAAAGTGTTTGTTACAGCAGGTCAGTGGATTTGGAAGACCTTTTGGCGGTAATGGCCGCAGGGCTGGGTGCGGGCGTCTGATGACGGGTTTTGCGGTCCTCTGCCCTGTTATTGCTGCAGCATGTACCTGGGGATAGCTTTGGCCGTTGTGACTTGACAACGGGCTGGACCTCAGACCTTCACTTCATCAGTGTCCTCGGGATGTCTTTGTCGGCTTCTGGTGGTGGAAACCCACCAGCAGGCTTTCCTTGCAGCCGCCCACCTTCGACTTTCGGACGGAAAAAGTGGTTGATTGTGGCGGCAAGGATGCCCTTTGAAATGTTCTTAGTTGTGGAACTTTCGCAGCTCCCGGTGTCGAGCAGCACTTGCGTCAGGGTATACCCTCTTCTGGGCGATAAGATTCTAACTGGCTTCCAGCAGTCACGGAAATCTTCTGAAAGCCAGGCAACGCCACTGGACATCTTCAAAACTCGATGTCCAGGTGCTCTCTTCAGGACTCTCGGCTGATCGCTTCTCCAGACAGCAGACTCATAGGACTGGCTTCCAGGGTGCTTTGATGAAGAGCAGCCGTTTTTTTCACGATGGTCCATCGTAGCTCTGGGAGAGGTCGCCTTTGCTGGTCCTTTCTGGATTAGTCCTTGGAAGAACACGACAGCTTTCGGATTACATTGATGAAATTGCAGCAGCAGACTTCTCCTACAGCTGGGCTTCAAGGAACAGCTTCTTCTTGCTAAGCTTCGACTTCAGCTAAGCGAGAGTTCACCAGATATACACATCTGTCCCTCATTCACTCTGGCTGAGCCAGGCTCAGTCAGCCCATCATGTAGAAGAGTATTCGAGCAAGCAGGCTCACTGGCATTGAAGGCATGCCCACAAACGCTTGCAGCAGTAAAAATACAACCCGATAGGGAAAAAGAGATTCTTGCAAGGATAACCAGTTTTTATCACACGCAAAATAAGGATGCCATCAAAGAACTCTGCTCAAGAACGTTTTGCCAAAAAATTGTACAAACAGAAACTTAAAAGGGGCACAGCGTCATACAAATACTGTAAAAATCTGCGTGGCTGGTTGGTGCAACCATGTACATGGGCGGCTGCTCCATAAGGGATACCAGGCTGCTATTGGTCCCAGCCCCATCCGTCTGTCTGCCATCACATGGGGTCTGCTGGGCTCATCTCTAGGCAACCAAGGTCAAGTTTGCAGTTAGTTACTATGTAAGACAATGCTACTATTATGGCGTGCACTGGGGACTGGCACAGGGAGAAGCTTAAGATCGAGCTGACCTACCTTTCTTCACTCGTTCTTCACTGTCCACACCCAAGGCTTCAACCCTCGCTTTGGACTATCATTTATTTCACCCTGTACCTCGCATTAAAAATCTTGTCATTATGAAGTAAGGTGGAATGGTCGTATTCTTTTAGATCTCTTATGGCCAGTGGGTTTATGGTTGGTGGTCACCTACTATTGTGGAATTGAGGGGTCTTGGGCTGGGACAGTTGTGGGTGTTATAACTCATGGTTGGCTGGGTGAGGTTCGGGGGGCCTGCTTTAGCCTGGCTACAATAAACGTGCACTGTGAGGCGCCTCATACTGTCTTGCGGCCTTGCAGGGCACTTTCCTTCTTGGGATAACACTTATTAGCAACAGTTATGGAACAAAGGAAAGGTTCTATGGAAGCTAGCAGTGTGAGTCTCTCGATCATCAGCGCTTGGGCATATTCAGGTTTCTTTGTTAGGTCTGTGTTTACCACGCAGCCATGCATGGCTGAATGTTTCTACCATAACTACAAAAATGGCGCCTACATATGTGCGCACTAAGTCCAAGCATCTACATTTCACATAATAGTGTGTCTGTGCAGAGTCTCTTAGCACACCCCCACTCCACTCTGGTACATCGCAAGTGTCGCTCTAGGATTTGCACAACTCTAAGCACCTGGGGTGGTGGGAGAGGTTAATTTCATTCCCAACAGCATTCAGGCATTCACTCCACCCAGGCACCCATAACAAGGAATGTGGATTAGGGCAATCACCCAGCCTTTCAGCACACTACACTGCATTCATGTCAGTTTCAGTCAGGGCTGTCTCATTCATTGTGTCACACACAGAAACCAGACCTTCACAACAGAAGATGTGAGTAGACTCTCAACTCCATTCACACCGGTCCCAACGCACAACCCCAGGAAAGACTCCAGTCAGTCTGACCTGGTTAAATGAGACAAAAATGCGAGACTCAACAATGGTAAATGGCCAGCCAATGGGGGAAAATCCCGGGAGCCTGTACATGGCAGAGAGGGGCGCCACAACTTACTAGCAATAAACTGGAGTGTGGTAAATGTTAGGAAGAATTTTCATTTCTGTACTAATTTCCTCTCACCCCCAGCTCTTTTACTGGACTTAGGACTTTTTAATTTTAACTCCTGAGTGAGTGGGAGCTTTTTCCTCACTCCCTCCTGTGTTTTTCCCTGACTAGGATTCTGACAAGCTCCATAGGCATCTGCTTTTTGTATAGTGACTGTCAGAATGTACCAAAGTATTAACTGAAAAGGATACAATACTCAAAAGGATACAGGAGGTAGGGTCTTCCGGGTCCCTGTTCACACGATTTGATAGTTGTGAAGTCAATTGAAGACCTTCCAAATGATACAACCCTCTGGCTGATAGAACAGGCAGAGCGATGGATCACTGGAAAGGGCGTGGGTAAGGTATAGAAAGCCAGCCTAGGACAAATTAAAGTATCATGAATAACTGCTCCAA
Organism: Ambystoma mexicanum; assembly: GCF_040938575.1. Taxonomy (NCBI): domain Eukaryota; kingdom Metazoa; phylum Chordata; class Amphibia; order Caudata; family Ambystomatidae; genus Ambystoma; species Ambystoma mexicanum. The sequence continues at coordinate 311,742,824 of NC_090935.1, forward strand.
CCTGAGTATGATGAATTAGATAATGACAGGAATGTTCACACTGACCTTTAGTTTAGGGTAGAATAATCCAGAAGTCTCTTGATGGATTTTGAATGAAGAACAAACGACAAGGAAGGGAAAATTAGTAAGGGAGACTTATCCCGAACGGAACGAGGCTCACGCTAGATACGGGTTGAATTCACCACAGGATAGCGTCCAAAAGTTCAGTTCAATGTCACCTTCCAATAATCCTTGAAAAGCTTCCTTCCCACTATAGGGATCAATCCTTCTGTTAATTCCACAGATGCAGGAGTTAGAAATAGCGCTCTTTTTAAGGAAAACAAAGTACACGCGGTTATAAACAGCCGCGAAGAAAATAACGTTTGAAGACAACGTGCGCGTGTGGATTTACACGCGGGCAGGATACACGCAGCCTTGGCCAGCCGCACTTGAAGACAGAAAGCGCGTGTGGATTTTACACGCGGGCAGGATTTACGCAGCCTTGGCCAGCCGCGCTTGAAGGCAGAGAACGCGTGTGGAATAACACGCGGGCGGTGTTCCCGCAGTCCGGAACAGCCGCGTTTGGAGACAGCGTGCGCGTGTGGAATTACACGTGGGCAGGATTTACGCAGTCCGGGCCAGCCGCGTATGAAGACAGAGTGTACGTGTGGATGTACACGCGGGCAGGATTCCTGCAGCCTTGGCCAGCCGCACTTGAAGACAGAAAGCGCGTGTGGATTTTACACGCGGGCAGGATTCCCGCAGCCTTGGCCAGCCGCACTTGAAGACAGAAAGCGCGTGTGGATTTTACACGCGGGCAGGATTTACGCAGCCTTGGCCAGCCGCGCTTTAAGACAGAGAGCGCGTGTGAATTATCACGCGAAGAAATAGCTCCAGGAATCAGCGTGTGGCGGAACACACGCTATTGAAGGCCCAAAAGTAGCTGTAGAAATATGCCAGGATGCAGACCAGAGGTTCAGCTACACAACGCCAATAGATGCAATCAGAAGCAGCGAGTGAAGTTTCTACGCTGCTTAAATACGTAATACCGTAGTTCACGTGACGAAGCAAAAGTCACGTGAAGTTAGCGACGTGAAAAGTGCAAACGTCGTTTTCCCGGTAACGTATCGAATAACCTCCATTTGGAGTAGAACGGTCTAGCTGTTCTACGAGCGTAGCGTCCAGCATGCATGACAGTGACACACAGCACCCTCCTGTCAGTGTCACTGAGATGTCCCTTGGATTTCTCTTAAGGTTTAAATACCTTTTCTTGGGTGATCTGCTGTTTCCAAGAATAGTAAGGTGAAATTGATCTTACTTACCTTTTTACTTTGTAGGTTCAGCACACAGCATCTTATGTTGAGTGCTGGGGGGGTTACCTAGTATCCACTTATCCTTCTTTATCATGTAAAAATGTTTGTTACCCTTACTACTTTAAATGGCTGCTGACAGTTGTTTACTTTTTATTACCAGTGTGCATTTTTACCGCAGGTTGAACCCTCAGCTGCAGTACAGCACTGATGGGTGTCCTTTTTATCAAAATGGCCCGGCCTTCTTTTTTTTGCCATTTTTGGTTTGTGAGGTCTTTCTTGGCCTTTACTGTAAATTGAGACATGTTTGAGCCCTTTGTGTGTTTTGCTTTTGGCGGGCTTCAGCCCTGAAGTCCGCCCCTGGCTCCAGTGTGTCTGGAAGGACAGACAGTGAGGGAGGGTCCCGAAACTCCCCTGTCCTTTGTCTCTAGGTGTGCCAGAAAAAAAAACAGTCCTGATTGGCCGGCTGGCTGTCCTTCCAGCCTGCTGGTTGATTGACAGCCTAGGGCTGTGAAAGAAAGAGATCGAGGTTCTTGGGACTACAGGCAGAGTCGACCACTGGAAGAAACGTCAGAAGAAATCGACTTCTCCCATTGGGCTGGTGGGACCAACTAGCCCCGAGACGAACTCCACTTTGGTGCAATCTCCGACTTGCTGTGCCTCTCCAGTGCTGCAGAAGCCCAATGCCAGTGGTCGAAGGTCCATTATCGAGTGCAACGTCATCCGCAGATCTAATCCAGCCAAAAGCTCCAGGAGCCTCCTTAGGACACTCCAGAAGCAGGAAATCTCGATCCAGAGTCCCCTCACCAGACTCCAGGAAAGGAGGAGCAAGGAAAGTCCAACCAGGGATATTCGTTCTGCATCAGTGCTGTTTGCGAGGTGCTGTCCTCTCCAGAGTACTGATGCAGGAGCCTGCAAGCGCCGTCCCCATGCCTGAGGCCAAGGAGCAAGGGTCTGCTTGGCTGTAGCAAGGAGACATCCAGCTGGAACACTTTCGTCAATCCATAGGTACTGTGGGGGTTTGGGGTACTTACCTTATTGCCAAAAGTCATGTTTTCTCACTTGAGAAGTGCACTGGCTTACCTTTTCTGAGTTCATTTCAACTCCCCTTGCTCAGGCTTAAAATCTTTTGTTTCTTCAGTGATTTCCTTGAACTATCTGACTTTGTGAAAGACTTTATCCAAGAAGTGGATCAGAACTATCGACTTGGTCCAAGTGACTTTGGCTGTCCTGGCTCCTTAAAGGCACCCTTCTAATCTATTGACTTGGGCATTGCTTGTCCCTTCATAGGTTGTAATTTGTTGAACACTTTTACTGCTAGGAAGGGCTTATTAGATTTCATTAGAGGTTTCAAACTGTCTTCATATTATGAGAAAGTATGTTCTAACCTTTCTATTTCCTTAACCCTTCCTTCCTGAAACCCGGAGTATAAAATGTATATTGTTGTTTAAGATAAATGCAATACTATCCTTGTTATTGAATTCACTTCAGGGTGTAGGAAAAATGTATTAGGAATTTTTACTAAGTGTATTCAACACATTTATTGACTTTGTAAAGTGATTTCCAAAGTTTGCGTGACTGTTATGAACAATTGCCCTTTTTAAAGATTGCTTAACTAAAACTGATGTATAAAAATATATGTATAACTGAAACCTTTAGAGTGTAAGGGTTACTTTTATTGACTCATTTCATCTGTACAGCTCACATTTACCCCTCTTGAGATAGGCCTGGCGAAGCCCGCGTGGAGGAAAGGGTGCGCTGTTATCTGCTGTACGGCTGGGACACTCATAAACTGCTTTTTCTCACCTGAAAGATCTCTGAAAGGCTCTCTTTACTTCACCCGCTCCAATTCGCGTAAGCCTGTCCGCTTGAGCAAGCCGACAGCAGTTGAGGCGAGCGGGAGCTGCAGGACGATTTGCACTGTCACGTGATTGGATCACGTGTCCTTGGAAGCCACGCCCCCTGATCAGCCTTTAAAATCTTAACAGCGCGACCCTTGCGGCGCGCTGTTATCTGCTGTTAACGGCTGGGATCGGTGGGATTTACCGGTAAGTGTATAGAAGTAAAACAGAAACATAAAGACATCCTGAAGTGATTGTTAAAACTACTCTATATACAAAGGTTATTTATCGCTTCTAAATGGAAGTGACCAAACCCCGTACAAGACTACAAGACTACACACCGGCCAGAGATGATTCCGAAACCTAGCACACCCACTAAAAGTAAAAATGTGAGAAATGGCCCATACAAAACTAATGAGACACCCATAAAAAACAAAGTCATAAAAGAGAAACTGGGCGAGCAGCCAACAAAGGCATTCATGACTACGGATGGTAATATGGCAGAGCAAGATCATAACACTACTAAAGATGCTACAGACCGGACAACGGGGTTACCTACTGTAACTATACCACCAGCTAAGGACAAAGAGGGTAATAGGTTACCAATACAGCCAGACATCAAATCCTACAAAACCAATAGCGGGATCTCTCAATTACCAACTACAGAGAAAGTGCATCTGGATAACTCGCCACTTGACATTCCAGTACCGACAATCCAACACCAAACTAGAACACCAAATAAAAAATTACAAAAAGCCAAATCTGAAGATACCACTTTCACTCCAACACTTCAGGAGAGAGCCAGGATAGCGAAACAGCAATGACATTCAACATACTATCCTACAGACTCCATTAATGATGACTATACCAAATCTTTACCCATTCGAATAGCAAGGCTGTCGCTTGATATCGCAGAAATAGATGCAATAATGGATTCCCAAGAAAAAAGAGCAGAAGTGGAGTCCTTACACCTGCTCAAAATAAACAGATTAACACATCTACACCGATCATACCTAAAGGAAAGCAGAGCCCGCTAAAGATAAATTTAGAAACACCTTACAACCGTACAAAGAACCAAAGAACAGAGGATTCTAAATCCCAATCTATGAGTACGAAAGATGAGTCTTTAAGGAATATGTCCAAATCTCCATATAGAGTGCCGACCACGATACTAGACCTACAGAACATCTTGGTAGCAGTACTTTCAAATACAATGATCCCTTTCCTAAAAATACAGGAATATATGGTTGACGCAACAAAAGATCAAGCAACCCTGCTTGCAATGATAATGACTAAACAAACGCAGCTTGAATCTTTCACAAACACCATACAAGAAAGACTGAAATATGAAGCTGAAACTTCCAGGATGTGACAAACAAGATTAAGAGACATGGCAAGAGTAGATCGCATAGACAAACAAAACTTGATGGAAACTGTGTCTACTATAACAAAAAAAACGGATAGACGACAAAGCAAAAAAAACAAACACAAATACCGGCCCAAATAACACCTCTGGCTAAAGAAACACAAACTGAAGAAATAATGGAGGTCATGAATTCTGATCAAACAACACAATATGAAATGCAAAATGTTTCTATTGACCTTTGTGACATTCCAGTCCCGTCAATTTCGGGCAATATCGAGCCACCAATATGTACTCCCTTTGACATTTTTGATTTGGCCAAACGAGGGACAGTAGATCAAAGCTTGCCAAATAAATCAATCCATAAAAAATCCATTAAGAAAACCCAAACGGGTTCCCGTGCATTCCTGCGTAAAATGAAAACAGTTCAAAAATCGTTAAGTGAAAAGACACAAACGACGAGATACTACGAAAAATACGGTGCAACAGGGACAGAAGGTGAACTTGCCAACAATCAAGAACTTGACAACTATACCTCAAAAAGAGAATAACATCCAGACTGAACCATTGGATGAGTTATTGGCAGAAGTTAAGCAGGACACATCAAACAAACAAAAAACTCTGCCAATTGCTGGAGAGATAGTGATAAGCGAAGATTTGTCAGAAAGTAATCTATCCTCCATAAATTCACAAGACGGTGCATTAATAATCATAGATGAATGTGATGATACAACCATGACCACTAAAAGCAACACACAAGGCTCAGACGAACAAACAAACAATCTATCACTTACAAACTCAGTTGTATTGAATGATGAAACGTGGTTATCCGCAGCAGTACAAGAGGGAACAAGAGGAAACAAAAGATCCGTGCTTTCTGGAAGTCCACCAATCACAAGACCAAAATTCTATAACACACGGAGTTCTACGTATGCTTACAGAATAGCATAATTTCAAATGACAACATCCACAGAACCACCATTGTTGCTCAACAGACCTAATATTTGACGGTTATTCAAAGCTATACCCCAACTGAAGTCAATCGGAACTGATGATATTGAAGTAATCATCTTCCCAAATAAAAACCATATGGAAGAAGTGAATATTGATTTCTACTCTGAAGAAATTATGTAACCTGTACTTGTAATGAATTACCAATTAGGAAAACTAGGATTTAATACAGAAGAAATCTTTGTAACAAGATGCATGGCGGAAGAAAAATCCAAGAATATAGCGCGCTCCATTCAAATCCAAAAAAATAGAAAAATAGAGCAAACAAACAGAGGCAAGAATGGGAGCGAACCGAAGAGTTCTCCAACATTAAGACCGGAATTTAGAAGAGTATATCAAAGCCAAGAAATGAAAAAAACATACTTATAACAACCAAAAAAGCAAGAAGATCAGCTACATAAAATATCTTTAACATCATGGAATATGCGAGGACACAAACACCTCCTAGAAGATGCTTCACTAACCCTGGCAGATTCAGAAATAATCTGTCTGCAAGAAACATGGTTGGCTGAAGAGGTACTCTGTGAGGGATACATAACTTGGAGGAATCCTGCAATAACTTCGATTCTTGGTCGGCCTGCATCAGGAATGATGATTTTAATGAAAAACATTCCTTCATGGTCAGTAGTAGCAAGAAAAAATATACATCCATGGGCTCAATACATCACCATTAATTTGGATGGTGACGAAGACAACTTGACACAGTCCACGAAATCCGGGTGTATATCAGTTTTTAACATCTACTGGAATCCAACAGCAATTAATGATGACAAACTAATTGATTTGGTATGCAATGAAATTGACTACATCACTGTGTCCAATAGCAACAATGAATTTATCATTGTAGGAGATCTTAATATACACCTATTCAATAAAAGAGGGGACAAATGTAACACACAAGAAATGACAAGTCGTGCAAGAAAATGGACGAAAGAAATGAGAATCCGCAATATCACCTTATGCGAACAGCCTATGAATGATAAGGGCTTACCTTGTCCAACCTGGACACATGAAAATTCTACCTCAACCATTGATTATATATTCACTTCAGTGAGTTTACAGAAACTAATAACGGCGACCAATAATTTACCACACATTGCAAGCGATCATCACCAAATATCTATCACTTGCACGGCAAAAAGGAAGGAAGCTGATTGCATAGATTTACCAGCACTTGAAGTCACAAATGGGCTGAATAAACTTCGAATTCAACAACACCAAGTACCAGAAATAATTACTCTACTGGAAAATGTGGTTCTGAAAGATAGAGCAAAATTGAACTATGGCTGGATACTAGAAAAATATAAAAAGGCCAACTCAAAGCCCAAGTATACATCAAACCATATACACAAACACCAATATAACAGTGAAATTAAACAAACAAAACAGCAACACCAGAAAAGATTGTGACAATGGAAAAAATGAAAGAACCGGACTATAAAAATCAAATCGGAAAAGAAAAACAAAAATAAAGCCATTTTTTAAAAGCGAACAAGGCAATGATGAAACAAAAAGATGCGGAAGCAATTCTTGCCGCACTCCAATTAAAAAATACAAGATATCTTCGGTCAATGATGAACAACGCATCAAAACAACAAACAATGATTCAAGAAGTAGAGTTCAATTTATGGGTCAAGCATTATACAGGACTGTATAAGAACATAGAGCAGAAGTTGATCAAAGAGATCGAAAAGGATATTTCATTATGGAACCTTAATTGGGATGAAGAAGAAGTTATAAATACCATCAAGGCTCTAAATTCGTCCGGAGCCCCAGGCCCAGATGGACTTTCAAATACAATGCTCAAGGCAGCTCCAGAAAAAGACAAAGGAAATCCCTGATACCTGGACAACTGCCATCTTGATTCCGATCTTCAAAGCAGGTGATAGAAAAAACCCAGGTAATTATAGACCAATAGCACTTCTAGATCCCCTGGGAAAGCTTTTTGCAGGTTATCTTCAAAAAAAGCTTAATAACTGGGCAGCAATCAACGGAAAACAAGCAAAAAGACAAACAGGCTTTGTAACTAAGTTTGGAACGAATGTAAATCTTTTGTTATTGAACATCTTAAAAACAGAAGCATTTACCAGAAACCAACAAATGTATGCTCTCTTCATAGACTTAACGATGGCGTTTGACTCCGTGAACAGGAACAAACTTTGGATCAAATTAAACTCATGGGGCTGTCCTTCCAACATCCTAAATCCAATAAAAAAACTGTATGCAAATACATCTGTGCGAGTACGACTAACATCTGAAGGAACAGTCACTGAATCCATCCCAACTTGGAATAGGTTAAAGCAAGGATGTCCCCTAGCAGCATGCTTATATAACCTGTATACAAATGACTTTGGAGAAAAAATCCAAAATAATAAAGCAAATCCACCTAAAATTAACAGCGAACCAATACAAACACTAATATACGGTGACGATATCATCATTCTCGATAAAACTGTGAAAGGATTACAACAAACCTTGGACAAAGCACAAGAATATATGGTGGAAAATGATTTACAAATCAACACTGACAAAACAAAAGTGATGAAATTGTCAACACAGAAGACAAAAACTCAACAAAACAGAAAACTCATGTTAAAAAGTCAAGTAATTAATACAACGAAGACAATAAAATACTTGGGTGCCTTGATTAACCCTTCAAAGAATGAAAACGAATGGAAGGAACATATCGAAGGGAAAGCGAGATCCCTGGCAAGACAAGGGCGCTATTTCCACTTGAAATATGGAACATATTCGGCTAAAGCAACAACTTTGCTATATAAACAAAAAGTAATTCCGATACTAACCTATGCAAGTGAAACCCTAGTCAACCAGGAAGCAATCAAATGGTCTTATATTGAAGAAATATACTGGCGAAAGACGTTAGCTCTTCCTAAAGCATTCCCAACAGTCAGAATTAGATTCGAATTGGGACTACAATCCATTCAATCCATAGTGCTATGGAAGCAGATGGATGTGTATAGAAAAATAATATCTGAGGATAAGATTCCATCACTAGAAATTTTAAAAGAAAAAAAACAAGCGATGCAAGTATCAGCATTCTCAAAATGGACTGCGGAAATAAAAAAGAAAATGCAGTTACAAGAAATCACGGATCAAATGCTGACAAAGGCGAAACGAAAACTGAAAACAAATGACTGGATAAAGACGATAGAACTTCAAACAGGCTATAAACACCATCTTAAAGGCGGAAATGAAGTAAGATCACTCAACGAACTTCCCCAATACTTACTTACAACAATTTCCAGATACTAAGATCCGTGATCTTTCTGCGGTTTCGACTCAACATTTTACCAACACAAGACTATTTTGCGATGATCGACAAACAAGGTAACATATCTCCCGCATGTCGATTTTGTAGAAAACAGGAAGAAAGAGAGACCCTATTTCACCTGATCATGATTTGCCCAGCATTGAAAGAAAAAAGAGAATTGTACAGAGACTTTTTTAAGATTTCGCAGAAAAAAATGACGACAGAAGAGAGATGGGCACAATTGTTACAAGGAAAGGACAAATGGCTCATTTTAATAAAAAAAAATGCCCTGTATAATCCACTCCCTTATGACATTCTTAGTTGTGGTGAGATTAAGCGCCCAGATAAGGGATTGATGACCTGGAAGGACAAATGTGAAAATTAATTGAAATCGTGTGATATCCCAACGGACCTTCTCATTACAAATCCAGTTAAGGTTAAAAAAAAAAACTAAAATACCTGGTTTGGATTTCTACTTTGGAGACGAGAAGCAAAAATAGATGGTCACTAACATGGGAATGGGAAATAAGAGGTTTAAACCAAATCCCCGTCTACCTGCAAAAGTTCCCGTCAGCCCATTTATAGGGATGTGTTTATGCGGTGTTGCTGAAATATTCTACAAGAGATGTGCAACTGGCAAGGAAGCAGATAGCGGATGCTGTTGAGATAAGACTGAGTCCTTGTTTCATTTAGTAACCAGCTGTAAAGCCCTGACCCAACACGCTATTTGGAGGGGCATTTGGAGTAGACACATTCACTAACAGCGGTGGAATGCAGGGACACATTTTTAATTGGAGAAGAAATAAGTCAGATTTTAGCAGTAATGAAATTTGTGAAATATAGAGGATGAATAGTCTGTCCATATGGCTAGAAAACAGAACGTGTTGGGTGCTCCTTTGTATCTTTTTTTTTCTTTCCTTGTATTTTTTTCTCTTTTTAGTAGGAAATGTTGTAGTGTTTATGCGATATGTAATTTGGAAAAGGTGATGTGGATGTAAGTAGGAATGAATATGTAAAAGGTTTCATTTTGTGAACCATAAATTACTGTTTACTCAGCTGATTAAACATTTAGAGATCAGTCCCTTAATAGCTTAATAATATTTTTAAAATGAGATTTTATTAATATCATGATAAAAAAATGATATGCCAATGCATCACAAAATATAAAAAACACACAGTGCATAAAACATACAGTAAATATTAATAACATTATTTACACCAACAGTATGAGCCCTTTACTTTCAAAATCGGTTGTGTCCACTAGGTACCACATGCCACTAAAGATTCTCAAAACATTCAAGAATGTACGACAAAATTAAAAATAAATACAATTGATTCCACACACCACTATCAGTCCTGTCTGTGTGTGACACAACATGTGCTATTTTAAAGAATATTGACGTATCACCCTATTGTAGATGCTCATCACAGCTGTGGTGTGCTGTTGAACCACTATTCAACCACTTCTGGGGATCTTCCATTATAATTTGTATGCAGATGATGCTCAGATTTGCGTGCGTGTAACCAGTTCCCTTGACTCACTTCAGTCCATTGTGGACTGCGCACTAGAAGATAGAAACTGGATGCAGGTGAACAAATTACAATCAAATCCCTTCAAAACGGTGGTCATCCTTTTAGGCCCAGAAAACATCCTGAACACCCAATCCAAGCTTGGCAATCTAATTTGGACTTTGATCTCAATGTAGGGGAAACAATCCAGACCATCTATTTTGCCTTGGACTCCTACGACCTATTCTTTCTGTTCTTCCAGAGTCAGACCGACCCGTAGTGGGGATCTTAGGAAATCAACTTGTAGGGATATAAAAAGCACAAAATGCTGCTGTAAGGCTACTATTTCAGGTCCCAGAATTCTCATCTGTCTCACCATATGTGGGCAATCTTCATTGGTTAACAGTTCAACAAAGAATCCCCTTCAAGATTCTCTGTCTTGTTTTTAAATGCCTCAATGGACTGTCTCCTGCCTATCTCACGGCTAACCTAGTTTCTTATTGTTCATACTGGCATTCCTCTGATCAACACCATCTAGCAGTTCCTGTCTCTAATTGTGTCCACATAGGGGACATGTATTTTTCAGTTCTGGATCTCAACTACAGAATTCACTTCCTATCGAACTCCGAATAAAAACGTCTAATTTGGCAGTTAGAAAAGGTCTGAAAACCTATCTTTTAGTAATCTCTATTCACATAGCCGTGGGACCAGAGAACCCCAAAACTTTGCTTCAGGAGAAGTTGGTTATATACACAGGATAATAAGCTGTATTCCACCTCTTTTATGTAGGAGTTTATATCACTAGCCTATTCGACTGGAAGCACTTCATTCAGATGGTTATCTGCAAGGCTATAACTGTTGCAAATGCAGTGAGCTGCTATGCGACCAATCTTGGGAATGCTTGGGAATGTAACAAGAAAAATATAAATGGCTTATTGGAGATAACTGTTAGGATTGAACGCAAAGGTTCACATTATTGGCGTGAATGAAAAATCCATATGGTAGAACATCTTCTGATCATTACACATTTCCCCTCAACAGTCTTTGTATCAGTCATCTCCTATGTTTTTCTACTTCAAAAGAGCATTAAACGCAAAATCCAGGCCATGCACTAAAAATCTGTTATTCAGCTAACCCTTTTGAGGGAGTGCCCATAAGAATATGACGGAACCATAAGATTGGTGGCATCAATTGTAAAAGAGTTTCAAAAATACTTTCACAGTCAGAAGCCCCACAATGGGTTGGATCGAGAGGACCATATAACTTAGCATGCAGTGTGCTCAAGGAGCATTCTTTCTATAGCCTTAACATAAATCTCAATCCAGATGAAACAGGGAATGCAATGCAGCACAAGAAAACTAGAATGTATTGTTCTCTATTACAGATGGGTCCTGACGAAGGATTGTTTTGGAGATCTGAAATGCATTGGCCTCATTTATCTTCTTTCCTCTGCCTTTTTATTTAATTATTTGTCATTCTCACAATTAAATGCTTTTGATTGATATTTCACCTTTGGTATTTGTCATCCAGGCGTTCTTGAAACTGTTTAAATCAGCACAGTAAGGCGCAGGAGCGCAGCTGTTATGTGAGCATGCAGTATGATAGCCACTCTGCTATAATCCTTCCTGCACTAATCTGTATTACTTTCCATTACTTTGCACAAGTCTTTAAAAGGAACACTTCTTCCTTGTCTGTCGGTTGAAGGACTCACTCAGCCTGCTTAATAAAAAGGCTACAGCAGGCCCAGCAGGTTAAAGTTTATTTTGTTGTCACTTAATTCTAGTAAACTTAAATTGGCTTATAGTACAGGAAAGAGTGCTCTATATGATTTCATCCACATAAATGCCAGTGATAACTTACTTGCCATGGAATTCATCTTTTTTCTTTTAACAGGGGTGTCCTCCGTACCTCCCTATACCTATTTCCCGCCCCCAACCCCTTACCCTCTCTAAATATATCAATTTTCCTACCACAAATTAACTTACCACTTTGTAATCTACGAGGATGAAACTGAGGTACACTGGGCAAAGGTCTTTTTGAAATGCTTCTGGTTGATCTTCAAATGACTATATGAGCGTGTCCATTCTGTGAGGAGAGAACCCTAGTTGGTTCTAACATGCTTGTGAATTCTGTCTACTGATCAAAAAATGCTAGGTTTGCTCCTCTGCTCTGGTTATTGAAGAAGGGGCCGTACGTGATTTTAGTCTTTGGCACCTCTCTTGAGAAACTATCTTTTCATCTTTACCTCCTCAGGGCAATTTAGCAGAGTACTACAGATCCATCCTAGCGTCAAGTCGAGTAGTCCTTTCACATCCTCTTGAATTTAGTTTAGTTGAACTTTTAGTTGTTGAACTTTTTTATTTATTTGTTCCGTCATTGTTTTTTTTTTAAATCATGAAGGTATGCCTTTTACTCTAAATTGAATAAATGAATTCATATGAAAGGTACATTGACGTTCCTCATCTTACTTGGGCTGCAAGTGCAAGGCAGCAATGAAGATCTGTTTTGATTATCATATTGTTTTACATCCTATGTTGTCCCCATACTTTAGTAGTCAATTTGAAAAATTGATTAATCTGTTGAGAGTTATTTATACTGCGTGACTCATCACCATAGTGGCTTAACAGTGCTGATGCTTCTCAAGAAAGTGGTGTCTCCCCAGGGGGTAGCCAGACCTTAGTCTGCAGAGGATTGGAAATGGGCATCGGAGGAGAAGGGGGAGCATTGATAAACATAAAACATGTGTAAAGGTAAGAGTGGTGATGGGGATGGAGTTTGTGATAGTTTGCATGGCGGTAGCATCAGTGATGGGTGACCAAAGCATACTGCTGACTGGGAAAAGGGCGTACGCATAATGCTTCTGAGAATGATCTAGTTGCTCGTATTTTCAAAAAAAATGAAAATGTAAAAATAACCAATGCCTGCTTTTAAAAACCTACTTTGGAAAAGGCAAAAGTTCCACCTTTTTTGATTGTAAAGCGACATCATTGCAATGGAGACCCAATACCCTTCAGTTGCAGTCAAATATGCTTTTGATGAACGATCATAAACCACTTCATTTCATTAGCTACTCTTAACTATCTTCGACCCCCAGTTCTCAAAGGCCTTTAGAATAATGTTCTTTTGGATGCTAGTTTTTTTTAAACTGGTCTCCTTAATTCTTTTTGTAAAGCATAAGTTTCCAGTGAACAAATTGTTCTTTCTGTACCATACCTATATTCCTCACATTGAAAAAAATGTGTAAAAATGTACATGTTATACCTACAGGTCTCATGCTCCGGCGTGTAGGCAGACATTTATAGAATGTGCTCCTAGCTGGGGAGAAGAGCTAAAGAATAGGCTGGTCTTGCCGCCCTGCTTAAAAAGAATGGCACATTTCAATTTAAAAATAAAATTTTGGTCAAACATGTCTACTCCCAGGAATACAGAACACTTGCCGGCTACAACCCGGCTCAAACTCGTAAGTTCCTAATTGTCACTTATTGTAGATATTTTTAGTTTCTGATTTCAATTTGCTTTTCCTTCTCTTGTGCTCCATTCCTGTACTATTTCAATGTTCTGTTCTGTGT